>NW_026991723.1:83171691-83820753 GCF_029215605.1 Mirounga angustirostris | reverse complement strand
TTCCATCTTCTGAATGCCTCAGCCTTGCTCCCTTTACTCCTTGCTAGTAGTGCGTTTGCTTCCATTTTATTTCAAGCTGTCTTTCTTTTCTGGACAAATGTGGTAGCCTGTCTGGACTCCTTGCCTCCAGTAACTCCCCAGAGCAGATGTGTTCATGTCTCTTCAATGCGTAAAACTCCCTGGTGGTTTTAAATCCCTGGGCACCGAGTCTCTAAGGAGACATGTCTCTTCAATGCTTAAAACGAAAGTGGTTTCCCCATCACCTTCAAGATGAAGTGCAAACTCATACATAGGTCGTGGCACAGCTTACCTGTCCAGCCTCATCTCAGTCTACTTTCCTAGACACTGTGCTCCATCCACGTTGAGCCTATTGCATTTTTAGAATGGGCAACATTCCTTCATGCCCACAGATTTTTGCATATGCTGTCTCCTCTCTGAAATGTCTCATCTCTTCCTTTTGCTCCTGAGTTCCTCTGACAGACTTTGTGCTTCCTTCAAGACTCCACTTACGGGGCGCCTGGGTGGCTCAGTCGTTAAGCGTCTGCCTTCGGCTTGGGTCATGATCCCAGGGTCCTGGGATCGTGCCCCACATCGGGCTCCCTGCTCAGCGGGAGGCCTTCTTCTCCCTCTCCCACTCCCCCTGCTTGTGTTCCCTGTCTCACTGTGTCTCTCTCTGTCAAATAAATAAATAAAATATTTTTTAAAAAATTAAAAAAAAAAAAGACTCCACTTACATGTTACTTTCAAGAAGCCCTCTTGACCCCAACTGCCCTTGTCACCCCCTCTACCACTTACCCCTCCTGGCCGAGTTTGGTCCCTTATCTCCTACTGACCTCTGTAACAGCACCTATTACACTGCATTATTGGTGATTTGCTTGTTTGTCTCTCACTAAACTGGGAGGCTTATGAAAAGCAGTAGAGAGTAGTAGTTAGGAACTCAGGTCAGGTTAAGGAGTCAGACGTAGATTGGATTCCCAGCTTCATCATTATTGTGTGACTTGGGGCAAGTTCCTTTTCTATGCCTTCGTTTCCACATCTGTAAAATAGGAACTGTACTTGTCTTTATTATAAAGTATGTGTCTCGGGGTCCCCAAGGTTCACCCTGAGATTCAGTTATTTAGGAGGACTCACAGAACTCAGCATGGTTTTATTCACTGCTATGAAAGAATACAAAGCATAATCAGCAAAAGGAAAAGGTGCATGAGGCAAAGCCTGGAGAAAACCAGGTGCAAGCTTCTAAAAGTCCTCTCCCCGTGGAGTTACACAGGGCATACTTAATTCCCCCAGCAATGAGTTGTGACAACATACGTAAAATGTTGTCTTCCAGGGAAGCTCCTTAGAGACTCAGTGCCCAGGCATTTTATTGGAGGCTCTTCACATAGGCACCCTCTGCCAAGCATTTACCAAAATTCCAGACTCCCAGAAGGAAAACGTGTTCAGCATAAACCATATTTTTGTACACAAATAGATTAGATGCAGTGAACTGTTCTTATCAGGAATGGTGGGAACCCTTTCAAAGTCTAAGTTCCCATAGGCCATCCCGGGGCTGGCCTTACAAGCAGACCTTGCTAAGGATTTTGGTTGCAGGCCTGCGATGTTACGTCTTCTGCCTGGTGAAAAAAACATTTCGCATAGTGCCTGGCTCTTAACAGGTATTTCATAATAGTAGCTGCTTCTGCTGCTGTTTTAGGTGGGGACTCTTTGTTTCACCACTGTTCCCAGTGCTTAGCACAGCGGAGACGAGGATGTCTCACTAGCAGTAATAATCATAACGCCTACTAATAATAGATGATATGTGTTACAACTAATTATGTGCCAGTCTCTGTTTTAGGGACTTGACAAGTGTTGATTTATTTAATCCTCATCACAGCTCTGTGAAATTGATCATGTTTGTTGTCATAGTTTACATAAGAAATCAATGCACAGAGAAGGTGACTACTTGGCCCAAGTTCTCATTTTATAAATGGTGAGGATGGGACTTCAACCCAGGCCGTCCACCTCCAGAGACTGCCTCCTAACTATAAATAATGTTTATAGTTAATGTCTCAATAAATGTTGGACTGGGCAAGTGTCTAGATGCATAAATGAATATTTAAAGTGAATTTTTCAACCACCTTTGAAGATATTTTGGGTATAAGATGGGGAAACATGACTAAAGAATAGATACTAGATAAAATTTTGTTAGGTGTGGTAATGGTATTGTGGCTCTAAAGGAAAATGACCTTATATTTTGGAAATGTTTATCCAAGTATTTAGGGCAAAATGTCATGATGTCTGTTATTTATAGTACTTCAGTAAAATAATAAAGCAAATAGGGGAAAACATCAGCATTTATTAAAGTCGATGGAGAACGTTCATTAAACCATTCCCCCTACTGTTCTGTATTTTAAAAAATTTTATAATCCAAAGAAAAAAGATAAAGTAAGTTACTTATTAGCAATAGTAAGCAGTGCCCAAAGTAATAGTAATATCCAGACATTTTAAAATAGATTGTTGAGGGTATACCTGGGTGGCTCAGTCAGTTAAGCATCTGCCTTCAGCTCAGGTCATGATCTCAGGGTCCTGGGATTGAGCCCCGCATAGGGCTCTCTGCTCAGCGGGGAGTCTGCTTCTCCCTCTCTCATTCCCCCTGCTCTCTCACTCACTCTCTCTCTCTCAAAGAAAATCTTTTTAAAAATTTTTAAAAATAAAATAGATTGTTGGGGAAAATTGATGTCTCATTAATATATTGATTATTGAATCCATATTATCTGCTAAAGTCTTTGATGCATTTTAGATGAAGATACTGAAACTTTATCAATCAATTCAGTGATCAGTTCTTCATCAGCCTTCGACCCCTTGTTTAAGAACCTTCCCCCTCTTTCTGCCAGGACTTTACCTTTGGAAAAATAAAGTGATTTTCTTTTTTATCACTGAAAATATATTCTTTGTATTATGTACTTGGTGTGATATGATCATAATGGATTTGTTTACCACTACTTATTCTAATACCATGTACACACACACACAGTTTGTCTGTTTAGCATCTCCTACCTCCTCCACATTGTGGAAGGGGATAGTGTTGTTTCTACTTTATAGGTAGAGAAGCTAGGACCCAGGTATGTTAAGAAGCTCTTCAGTGATCACAATTAAAGTATAATGAAACCTGAAACAAGAGTTGTTGCTTTCTGGTTCAGTACTGGGGTCTCACACTGCTGAAAACCCATGTATAAATGTGACCTCTTCTTGTCTGTATTTCAACAGGCTTCCGATGGAAGCAGCTCCAGAGAAGATCTTTCATCCCAGCTTTTGAGAAGGAATGAACAGATACGGAAATTAGAAGTCAGACTTTCTGGTATGTCTAAGAATTCATAAAAAGCAAGCAAAGAAAACTTGCCTTGGCTGACCCTTTGTCTATATCAAATAGCCATATAGGATAACCTTATGGTTATATTGACATATATTGACATATTTCTTAGTCAAATGGAGCAATTTGTACCCTTTTTGTTCCCTCCTTTTGTTAGTATTTTGAATAGTGTAAATTCAAAACTGAGTTTTAAAGTTTAAAAAAACAACCTAGGTTTTTCTGCTCCTGAGGTTTCTAGCCATGGATATAAAAGGTATGAAAAGTATATGTAGACTAGATTTGATGATCTTTCACCTGTTAGCATAGCTTTCAGGTGGAGAAGGGTAGGGGGTAGTATTTACAGGGAATGGCCAACAGATTCTTCAGCGCCAGAGAGGGTTTGGTGCTACGTTGCCACTTGCTGTAGCTACATACCACCTGTGTAAGTGTCCTTCTGGGTCTTTAGACCACTTTCCAATGATATTCAACACCTGTATAGAAGCTGTAACTCTATGTCTTTTGTGTGTAGTTTACAATTTACACAACTTCGTTATATCCTTTGCCTGAACAGGGCATGTTTGTGATAAAGTTGTGAGTTCTTATTTTGGTTTCTGCCAGTGGATACATTTTGAAAGTTTCATCCTGTGAAGTGGTCAATGGCTTCTGTGTTTCTTTTTGTCCCTTGGCCTTATGCACATTTTATTGAAATGAAAGCCGTAGACTACAAAAGTCACCAAATTATATGCAAAATATTTGTGTTTGTGAGGTTATCAAAGGTCCGTAGTATAGCTCACAGCTCCCAGTTGGTCCATTATCTCCTTTTGTCCTTACTATAGCCTTACTAGGCTTAGCAAGGTTAAGGTCACACAAGTAGTAGGTGGTGGAGCTGGGATCCAAACCCAGATTTGCTCGCTAGAGTCCATACTCTTAACTACAGTCTTCTTTAAATTCAATTGTTACAATCCTGTTATACCTACTTGTAAATAATATCAGGAACAGAGGTGAAATAACTTTACATTTGTTTAATGTTGGGGAGAAAGCTGTGAAATACTACGTGCCTTCCCTAATACAGAAGACGGAAGAATCGTTTGGGCTTGACTGAAATTAGAGAAGGGACAGGGCAGAGAACGGACACTTAGAAAGCCCGGTTATGTCCCAGGTATCTTCCTCCAGGTTTCGTATGAA
Source organism: Mirounga angustirostris (assembly GCF_029215605.1). Lineage (NCBI taxonomy): Eukaryota > Metazoa > Chordata > Mammalia > Carnivora > Phocidae > Mirounga > Mirounga angustirostris. Next base: position 83,816,243 of record NW_026991723.1, on the reverse strand, counting down.
CAACAGCAGCAGCTACCTCTTATTGAACGTCTTACTGAACTGTGTCAGGTGCTTCTGGCATAGAAAACACCTAGTTTGTTATCTAATTAGGACACATAAAACACTTAGTTTACTAAGTGCATTTGAGGCCATTACGATTAATACCATCATTTGCTAAGTAAAGAAACTAACACTTAGGATCAATAATTTGCTTACGGTCTCTCAGCTACAGACTGACAGAGCTGGGATTTGGCCCAAGCCTACCTACTTTTCCCCTATACCATACTATCTTCTTTGGCCACCCAGGTAATTAATTCTGACTTTCACCTTTAATATGGCATAGGAAGCTCAGTTCCTGTGTAGAAAGGAAACTGACTTTTCTAGAGAACTAAGTACTTTCATGGTAAAGACCATCCTGTGGTAAGGTGTTTGCTATTGCCCCAACCACTGTTAACTCAGTTGTATGAACTGTGAGCTGTTCAGTGAATTCCCTTTGCCTTATCCTATTGCTAATACTGGAAGAGGAAGTGAAAACTGAGGTTTGAAATTAACGAGCAGGGCATTTCTGATGACCAGACAAGGCCCAGTTCTTGCTCTCTATCCAGGCTAAACAAATCTGCCTGTTTGTATTCACCATTTACACCGTGGATGGTTTGTACTATACCTGTTTGCCTGTGTTGTTCGTTGTTAATGGGAGGCTGTCTGCCTAGCTTTCCTTAACAGCAATGGTTTTCAGGTTGAGAAAATCATCATCATTTTCACTCATTTTTTTGTTTAATTAACTTCCTTTCCTGATGTTTGTCCATTCCTGGTATGTGCGTCACCCTCCTCACCCAAGACTATGCTGAACAGGTCCGAAACTTGCAGAAGATAAAAGAGAAGCTTGAAATTGCATTAGAAAAACACCAGGATTGTACGTATTTTTTTTCCTGCTTTTTTTCAATCTTTTCAGGGTTTAGCTTTTTTTAATGAAACAATAGTGTATGGTTAAGTTTGTCCTTCATCATAGCTCACATCTTTGTAAGTGTACTTCTTAATCAGGGTGATAAAACATTTGGTATTTATAAGCATACAATTCCTATTTATGTTGTGTTACGGGCATACTTCTTAGGAGAAGGTCAGTATGTGTATCAGCTTGTCTTCATCTAGTTGACCAGTTTATTGGCTGCCGTTAGATTTTAGTAAAATCATGTGCCTGGCCCTTAGACCTAGATTAGGAGCCTGGTTCTAGCTGTGGCTTCATGCTGCTACATTCAGAATGGGGGGAAATCTTTAGCTGTCATCACTCCTCCAACAATAGAACATACATTTTGTTTAGTCTGTCCTAATTCATATGTTCTCCTTTGGATTCAGTCCAAGAAAGATGCTAAAGAAGTAGAAAGTTATTTTCTGTTGATATAATATATACTAAAAAAAATTTGAAAGGAAAACGAAGTGAAAGAAATGTTTTTTTGTTTTGCCTAGTTTTGATTTTATTTTTAATTCTGATAAAGTGGTAGTAACCATCACTTAGCAACAGCATTAGCATCTTCTAGCAACCTACCTAACTCATGTTCTATCATTGTACCATTGAAAAAGTTACTTTTGGCATCTTCCTAAATGTATGTACTTGCTTGTTACCAAAACAGAACAAGAGAAAGCAAAAAAAAACAACTGTGGTCTGTTACTAAGCCCAAAAGATTCTGGGAGAGTTGAGACGGATCAGGTTTTTCCCAGTCTCATTATCCACTTATGTGACCTTGATCTTTTTTGTTAGGTGACAGTTGTAAAGTAATCACATGGGCTATTTGTCATGCCGTTTCTGAAATATTGCCATATCTCAAATAGAGCCTCTTTGTTAACAGCTTCCATGCGGAAATTTCAAGAGCAGAATGAGACATTCCAAGCCAACAGAGCCAAAATGGCAGAAGGACTGGCTTTGGCATTAGCCAGAAAGGACCAGGTATTTTATATGTGACACCCAAGACTGGTGGAAAGATTTCACTTAGTGACATGATTTCAAAAATCATGACATAAACCTGGCAGAAAATATTTACAGCCTAGGAGAAAAGGAATGCTTATATAATTTACAGTTGTAATCATGAAATGCATCCAGAATATGAGAATATCATTCTGTCATTCTATGTAACTTTGCAACAGGGAGAAGGGAAATCATGTGTCCTAATCTGGTGGCATATCCCAAGAGAAGGAAAATGGTCTCTGTCCTCTAAAAACCTGTCTCAAGGCCTAGACCCCAAACATTTGCCTCTTAGAGTGGAGAATCCTATCAAACTAGCCAGCTTCTATGATGTACATGGTTCTTACAATCTCTGTTCCCTAGTGTCTTCAACCCAATGAGTTAGACAGAAAGGAACTCCTGTAATCTCATTAGAACCATCCTTTGACAGATGCTGAATGAATAAGAAAGGAAAATAGTACTATTACTAGCTATTACAATAATTATGAAGTATATTTTGTTTGATGGCATTTTAAATTTAAGAAAACCATCAAGATATTATAGTGATAATCTTGATTTTTTAAGTAAGACAGGGTCAATTTATTATGTTTTACTTAAGAAAATATATAATGCATCTACAGTAGGTGGGAGGGTGGATGGGTAAAGTGAGTATTTTAAAGTGAGTATTAGGACATTTGCTAGCCAGAAAAAGACATTACTCACCAATACTTAGTGGATAACTATGGTATAAACATATATAAATGAAGATATCATCTAAAATTGGTGGATTCTGATTGTAGGCACTTGGAATATGGCTTTTTGTACCAATGGTGATTTTTCCTCCTGTTCTGTGATTTGTGAGTAAGGGGCATCATCCTTTTTCCTTCAACTTATACCAGATGGCAAAAAGCATATTGGTAAACTCAAGATAAGAAGGAAAATAATTATCAGGGGCTGATGAAGACTGTCCCTCTTACCTTCATTAAATTAATTTCTAAATATCAGTTATAGAGTTACCAACTCAGCTGGTCCCAGCTACCCACTCCCAAGAAATGATAATAGTATTCATGGAAAAACACTCACGAATAAAGTGAAAAGCTGCATCAGAACACCACATTACAGCTTTGTTGGGTGCTCTCCTTAGTAAAATCTGCAGGTTTATATTTGTGTTCTAGAATTTTTTGTAAAATTCATTTTCTTCTCCTTTTAGGACTCTTGGTTCTCTTAATACTAAGTCAACTTTATGGGGTTTTTTATTTGCTGTTTTGGTTGCTTGCTTGCTTGCTTTGCAGGGGGAGTTAGGTTGTTTTGTTTTCTGAAAACCTTATGTTACTGATACTCTTCCCTGGAAACTGTACTTTTTTGTTGTTTTGTTTTAGGAATGGTCAGAAAAAATGGATCAGCTTGAAAAGGTTAGTTTATCTTTTATTTTTATCTCAGTATGAATGTCGGCCTCTCCTCAGGGCTTGGAAAATGGCTTTTCTGATATCCAGTGTACAGATCGCTCTACCACCTCTTAGACTTAGGGTGCTGGTTGATTCAACACTGACTTGAAAAGCTCATGCAATCCCCTTTCTTGAGGAGCGTGCTGGATATCTTTTGTTTGCCCCTCCCAATATCCTCTCCACCCCTCTCTTACCTTTCTCTGTGTCCCTGGAGGCTGATGGACACTGCATCAGCTGGGCTCCGTTGCCCTCTGGTTTCCAACGGTTCTGCCAGGGAGGAACTCCAAAGGAACTGGGGGTGGAAGAAGAGTGTGGTCAGGATTTATTCCTCCAGCCTTCTCCATGTGGGATCCCTTCAGGTTAGTTGTATCCCATGGCCAAAGGTCACAGCTTTAGTTGGATATTCCTGGGTTTCTCTACATCCCCTTGCCCCTTCCCACCCAACTGTTACTAGCACATTAGCTTTGTGCTTTCTTACCCACAGCTTTGAAAAGTCCCTTTATTAAACTCTTCTCAAAAAAGACTGCCATCTGTTTCCTGCTGGGGCCCTAATTGGCACTGTGGTAATGTTAGGAATACTTTTAGAGGAGGCAGTGGGGAAGGAGGGCATTTTTCAAGGCTCAGCATTGAGCAGATAAGAGCACTTCTTGGCTAAACACAGATGAGGAAAATTGATTACTCTGTCACCATAGCTTGTGTAACACTGTGTAGGTGCTTAATGTAATGTATTCCTGGCTCCCAGACATGGAACAGGAAGATGAAATTTCAGGCCTATAGTTAGAAAAACATTTTAATTTAAAAGTCAGCTCCCTCAGCCCAAATTATATGCTGCTACCTAATTCATTTTTTGTTTTCATTGAATACTCGTAAATTACTCTTCGTGATAGAAAAATTATTTCTTAGATTGATATATTCAGTTGCAAAATATATTTACTGTTTGGGTGCCTGGGTGGCTCAGTCGGTTAAGCATCTGCCTTCGGCTCAGGTCGAGATCCCAGGGTCCTGGGATCGAGTCCCACATTGGGCTCCCTGCCTCTCTTTCTCTCTCTGTCTCTCATGAATAAATAAATAAAATATTTTTAAAAATGAAATAAAATAACTCATTTCTAATATATATATACTGTTCATTTTATTAAGTAGGTGAGTTTTATTTTTGCTACATTCTTGGGATAAAACTCCAAGTTAAACCAGTTCTCTGTGTGTGTTCTGTAGAAATCTGATTATCAATTTATTAAAGAATGCTTGAACATACGTATGTAAGGAAAGAATTACAGGAAAGTCAAGCTATCTCCCAAAGAAATTTGTGCTTAAAAAATCTGGACATGGTGTTAATGATGGTCTTCTTTAATATGGAGGTATTGGTTAAGTTAAAGTTTTCTTTTCTTAAAAGAAACTTAAGATTGTAGTAGTTGAAATTCTCATTGAACTATTTTTTACCTTTTAAATTTATGGTGAAGGATACGTACAGGACTGAACCTACTTCAGTGTACTAGGGCGATCCCCACCCCCACTCCCCTGCCCAAAGAGGTCCTGGGAAATATTTTAGACCCAGAAGAGCAATGAGACATCTATGTAGGTCTTTGAAGCCATTGTAATTTCTGGAAATGTTATTTTTAGACTGTTTTGATTTCTTCTCAATCAGGAATTGGAAACTGTAGCAGCAGGGCTTGTCCTGAAGAGAATCTATCTTGGGAAGCTGTCATTTAGTAAATTGTAACCTGCTGACACCAGTCATGTCTAATTTTTGTTGACTTCCTAACTGAAATTGCTAACTGACATCAGTTCTACTTAAATGCATCTAATTTTTTCAGGGTATTCAGTTTTACTCCAGTTATTCATGTTGTTCATCCAGTTGAGTATGTCACTGAGAATAGACATGTAAAATGAATATCTGCAATTTCTAATCAAACTTAAGAACTTTAAAGTGTCAAGTAATTGTTGCTCTTATTCCCCTTATTCACACCTCTATCATTTAAAACACATTTATTTTTAACTTAAAGAGAGTTAGATAATGCTGTATTGGTCATATCACCGTAAAGCTTCCTGTTATTTATTATTGTCTGCTGACAAGAGAGTTTTTTAAAGATTTTCCTTTATTAAGAAATCTGCTGGGGGCACCTGGCTGGCTCAGTCAGTGGAGCGAGCAGCCCTTGATCTCAGGGTTGTGAGTTCAAGCCCCACGTTGCAGGGAGAGATTACTTAAAAATAAAATCTTAAAAAAAAAATAAAAGCATTCTGCTGAATAAAATAAAAACTTTGTGTAGATTTTTTAAAGAAGCATTCTGCTTACATAATATGGATCTGTGGTGTCTTCATTGCCTGAGATGATGTCTTCTTTCTCCAAATAGGAGAAAAGGTTTCTGACAGCTCAGTTACAGGAAATGAAGAACCAGAGTTTGAATCTTTTCCAAAGGAGGGATGAAATGGATGAATTAGAGGGGTTCCAGCAACAGGAACTAAGTAAAGTAAAGCACATGGTACGCATTTTTGTTTTCATAGCTACATGCTGTATAGATGATAATTACTCTGATTTTACTAGTCATCATTCTCTAATTGCTGATGAACATACCCTAGTAGTCTCTGATATTAATCATATATGTATGTTTTCAGCTTATCAAAGCGGGAAAGTTCTGTTTGAAATGTGCTTCCTTTTCCTTTTCTTTCTTTTTTACTACTGGGCCCCTTATAAGCTCACCAAATTGTTATGAAAGTTTGGCTTGTTGGTCCATATTTTTAAAAATAGGTCTCAGTAGTATTTCTTAGTAGTGGCCCAGTGAAACTTTCTATCTTTGTATCAGCTTTTAAAAAAAGAAGAAAGTCTGGGGAAAATGGAGCAAGAGTTGGAGGCACGAACCAGAGAACTTAGTCACACCCGGGAGGAGTTGATGACCTCCAGTCAGATGTCATCAGACTTGAGCCAGAAGCTAGAAGAATTGCAGAGACACTGCTCAGCGCTGGAAGAGCAGAGGTTCTTGCTTGGTCTGTGGGGCCCCTGGGAAGCGGTGTTAGTGTAGCTCCGGCTATAGCTTGCCTGCCTTTCCCCACTGCTCTTTGCGACACTTTTCTGATCTCAGTTCTGGCAAAGGCTTCTAGACTATCCTTACCTGCCCAGGGCTCGAGACCCTCTACACCCAACACCCTCCCTCCCCTTCACCTGCCTAAGCTCAGCTTCCAAGCCTGCCAAGTGATTCAGATGTGTTTTTGTTTCTAAGCTATTGAGTAACCAAAGGCAGATCATGATTTTTTGCTTAAACCTAGGTTTAAGCAAATTTAAGGAATTTTTCCCTTTGGGCTTCTACTCCAGAAAGAGCCAAGGAGTCTTCTCCACTGATAATTTTCACATGCCTGACATTTGCAACCCTGACATATAAAGAACCATCTGTATTTTTCCTGTAGAAGAGTGTCTCTTAGATGAGATTTCCAAATGTGTTTGTTGTCTGCTTTCTTTCAATGAAGAGATCATGTGACAGCTTCAAAAACAGGTGCAGAAAATAAGGTCTCAGCCCTGGAGCAAAAGGAACAAGAGCTCCAAACGTTCATTCAGCAGCTTTCCATGGATTTGCAGAAGGTGAGTAGAGTGCTAGGGGTGGATCCAGGTTGCTAGGATTCATCAGTGGGGTAGAAACTAAATCCATCAGGATTTTCTGTCTCAGGATGGCTGCTGAAACTTCTGTTTCTCATGTGGTCTGTGTGGCCCTAGTTCTTGATCTAGCCAGGCTGCGTTCTCATGGAAGTGGCCACACCGCTGAACAGAAGAGGTCAGTATTGTCCTGGCAGGAAGTCTCAAAACACACCATTTGATCTGCACAAATTTGTCTCTAAGTACTACATGGTGGACCTTGAGCACAAGAAAATGTTAACAGTCATGGTTGATGTGGCCTAATCCGGTTTGTTCCAAATGATAATCTTTATAATTCATTCGTTCATTTGGCCAACATGCATTTATTGCCCTCCTATTATAGGCCTGTGCTAAGTTTTGAGACTATAAAGAAGAATAAAAAGTGTTATTGACTGTAGACTAGTGTTTCTCAGTGGTAGGTTTCTTCTCACCATTTTGAATACAACAGTTGTATGATTGTCCCTCACATTGCAGGACTTTAGCTTTCCTGGCCCCTGGGTTCTTAGTGCCAGTAGCATCCTTCAGGCATTGACAGTCCCGCCCTTCCATCATATAAAAAAACACCTGCTGGTGGGTGGTATGACCAACTCTACCCTCATCCCTTGAGAACTGCTAATCTCAAGCACAGCAGAGACTTACAGCATCATTACAGTAGAGTAAGATTTGTGTGATGAGAAGTCTGTATACCCCTTCCCTCTAGGTTTTAGCATATCTACAGATGCCCAGATGGAAACTAAGAGAAGTTATATACCTCATTAAGAGTTCAGCAGTGAGTGACAAAGCTGGATTCTAACCCGTCTTTTTTTTTTTTTTTTTTTAAGATTTTATTTATTTATTTGACAGAGAGAGACACAGCAAGAGAGGGAACACAAGCAGGGGCAGTGGGAGAGGGAGAAGCAGGCTTCCCACTGAGCAGGGAGCCCAATGCGGGGCTCGATCCCAGGACCCTGGGATCATGACCTGAGCTGAAGACAGACGCTTAACGACTGAGCCACTCAGGTGCCCCCTAACCCAGAACTCATGCTTGTCCTACTGGACTGTGTTGCCTCCCAACAAGGGTCACCCAGTAAATAGATCTCACATATATGAATGACTGTGATACAAGGTCTCTACCCTCAGTGAACTGAAGATCTAGATATTCAAGAGTGTTTTCTCAGAGGCTTACAGTTTCATTATAGAACTCAAACCTCCTGTGACCATAAGAAAACAAATTCTCAACAAGTCCCAAACAAGTGAAATACATTTCGTAATGGAAAAGATATGCCATAGGGAGGGTGCGCATTTCCAGCACAGGAGTCAAGGAACTCTTCCTGGAGGAACTGGAATTTCAAAGATGGATAGTACAGCAGGAGGCAGAGAAAGCAGAAGGGCACAGAATACACAGGGGTGGGGGGGATAACATACACAAAATTTTGGGATTCAAGGAACCCTTTGATATCAATTAGAACCATCGAACCATTTCATAATGGGGAAAAAATAATTTTCTAGACTGTTTATACTAATAAGTTCCCTCATTTCATTCTAAAAATATGATTGGAGCCTTCCTGTGTGCCAGGCTTAGTGCTCTGTGCCAGGTGTCAGAAATACTGTGGTGAGCAAAAGCAGATACTGCCCTTGCCTTTGTGGAACTTCTAGTCTAGAGGGGAAGTCCTATCAATCAGTAATCACATAAATATATAATTGCAAACTGTGATGTGTGCTGTGAAGGAAAACTACAGGATGTTGTAGGATCCTTTAATGGCATCAGATCAGATCTAGCCCTGGAGTCAGAGAACACATCCCTTGAGGAAGTAACAGTTGAGCTGTGGAGGGGGAGGGGCAGTGGGAGAGAATTTTAAGCAAGGAACAGGGAACAGTATGAACTATAAACGCAGAAACCTTGAGGCGGTAGAAGGATAAGCACATTCAGGGAACTGGAAGAGAGGACACACTGAGTGAGAGAAGGATGGATTGGTTGAGGAGGAAACGTTGAATGGGTTTCCAGTTAGGAAGCTCTTGTGCCTGTCCAGGCATAAGATGTGGCTTTGATAAGAGTGGTGGTGAAGGGCGCCTGGGTGGCTCAGTTGGTTAAGCGACTGCCTTCGGCTCAGGTCATGATCCTGGAGTCCCAGGATCGAGTCCCGCATCGGGCTCCCTGCTCGACAGAGAGTCTGCTTCTCCCTCTGACCCTCCTCCCTCTCATGCTCTCTGTCTCTCATTCTCTCGGTCTCAAATAAATAAATAAAATCTTAAAAAAAAAAAAAAGAGTGGTGGTGAAGATAATGGGGGAGTAGACAGATTTATGAAATAGTGAGGAGACTGACCCACTTGCTAATGTAATGGATGTAGGAGGAGCAAGAGAAAAGGAAGTTTTGGTGATGATTTCTGAATTAATCAACTGAGTGGCTGATAGTGTCAGTCATTGGGCTCAGAGCACCAGTGGAAGGACAATTTTACCACAAAGGTCATGAGTTTAGAGTCAGTTTTTTTGTTGTCCGTATCGTTATTGAATAGATGTAACGTTTATTAATAAGGTAGAGAGTATAACAAGGCAGTGAACCCCTAGGTAGCTAACTGCCAGGTTAAAAAGAATAATATGTTTATCTTTGAGGTTCCCCATGTGCCATTCACTGTTTCATTCCATTTCTTTTTCTTTTGTAAGGAATCTAGAAACTGTTCCATTTCAGTTTTTTGTTTTTTGTGTGGTTTTTTTTTTGCTTTCTAATTTTGCTGTTATTTTATCCGTAAACAGTATGTATCTTCTGTTGTTTCTCATGCTTGTTAAAAATTATATAAATTGGGCTGCAGGTATTCTTCTAAAACTTGCTTTTTGGTGCTCAACATTGTATTCCTAAAAATCATGCATATGGATCATGCAGCTATAATTTGTTCTTTTCTCAACTATATAGTATGAAGTTACCAAAATTTATCCATCCTATTGACCATCGACTTTGGGGTGTTTCTGGTCTTTTAAAAAAGCAAAAGTGGGGGCACCTGGCTGGCTCATCCAGTCAGTAGAACATGTGACTCTTGATCTGGGGGTTGTAGAGTTCAAACCCCATGATGGGTATAGAAATTATTTTAAAAAAACAAATAAATAAAATGGAAATCCCACTGAAAGGGGAACCATTTTTTTTAAAGCAAATAAAAATAAAAAAGCAAAAGTGTGAACTTAAAGGAAAATAATAAATTCAACTGTACTAAAAATAAGAGCATATTTTCATCAGAAGAGGGTTGTAAAGGGTGTGAAGACAAGGCAAAAACTGGGAGAAGACATTTGTAACCCATATAACTGACAAGGGAGCATGGCAGCCAGGAGATATATAAAGAACTCCTATAATCAAGGAGAAAAAGAAAATCAAGGAGCAGTAGAAAAAGGGGCAAAAGAATGAGTACTTCACAGAAGAACAATAATGACCAATAAACATGAAAAGATAGTGTTACTTCATAGTAATCTGAAAAAAGCAAATTAAAATCATGTTGAGATAATATTTCATACTCATTAGACTGGCAAAAAATAAATGTTTGATAATATACCATGTTGGCAAGGAAGAAGAACAAGCCAAGCAAGCTCTTATTTGTGGCTGATGGGACTGTGTGAATTACTACAACTACTATGGAAAAGAACTAGGCATTATCCAGAAAAGTTGAAAAAGTGCAATTTTTTTTTTTAAGATTTTATTTTTAAGTAATCTCTACACCCAGTGTGGGGCTTGAACTCACAACCCCAAGATCAAGAGTCACACACTCCTCCACCTGAGCCAGCCAGGCGCCCCCAACCTTTTTTTTCCTTCCCAATCTATGTACTTGTATTTCCTTTTCTTGTCTTATTACATTAGCAAGGATTTCTAATACAGTGTTGGAAAGGATTGATGAGAGGGGACATACTTGCCTTGCACCTGATCTTAGTGGAAAAGCTTTTTCACCATTAAGGATAATGTTAGCTGTAGCATATAAGGTGTTGGGGGCTAGAAGTAAAGCATCCAGAGTGGACAGGGGGGCTCCATGTGGGATATGGTGTACAAGAAGACTAAATAGAAATTGGTGACTGATTCTTTTTCTGTTCCTGACTTTGCCTAACACCAAAACTTTGGTTTTCAAAATAGAGTCACCTGTATCTCTCAAGTTCACATTGATGTGTAGTAGAATGAGTACAGGTTTTGGCTCCAGAAGACCTGAGCTTGAATCTTTAATTTATCACTGGTATGTGCCTTTGGGCTAGTTCCTAAGCTTCAGTTTCCTTCTAAATGGACACAGTGAAGGACTAGGGAGCATGAGAAGTGCTTCCTCATGCTCTGCTGACTCTAGCTACCACTGCTACCACCCTGCTACACATTATGATTATCGCATTATTAGTGAGAGACCCACCATGATTGGTCATCATGGCCAAACTCTTTTTCTTTCCTATCAAACTCTTTCCCCGTGTTCTCTGTTTTGTATCATGTTACCATTTCACCAGCCATCTGAGTTACAGACTTGGGAGTTGTCTTTACCTCTTCTCCCAGTTTCCTAGTCATGCTGAACTTGGCCCTCACCTCTTTGCATGTGCTGCACTGTACCCAGGCTCGTTCTGCCCCAACCCCCTTCTCCCTGGACTTGCCTCGTCAGGAGGCCTGATCTGATTTCCCTAAACAGTTAATCCCTCCTGACTTTGATATAGCCCTTGTATGTCCCTCTGTTGCAGCATGATTGTATTATTTTATAATTAATTGTGTGTATATGTGTCTTTACCACCAGCCACTTTGCTTCTGAGGGTCAGGAACTATGTCTGGTTGTATCCTCAGAAGACTACACACGGTGTAGACTTGATAAAAGTTTACTGAATTATGGAAACTTGAATCTAGAGAGTTCAATCTCTGGAACCCTCTGCTACCTATACTCTCACCCCTGTGAGAATTTTTTGTTTAAAGATTTTATTTGAGAGAGAGAACATGAGCAGGGGGAGGGGCAGAGGGTGAGGGACAGTGGGGAGTGAGGGGCACAATGCGGGGTTCGATCCCAGGACCCTGGGATCATGACCTGAGCTGAAGTCAGACACTTAACTGACTGAGCCACCCAGGTTCCCCCTGTGAAAATTTAGAATGGCAAGTGCTTCCTCTTAAAATTTTAAGCCCAAGTTGCTACATATTATTCTGAGGAGAGATTGGCTGGGCTCCAAGCTGAACATGAAAGTAGCTTGAGATAGATCAAAAGAAGCATAAAGTAAGGAAGTAGAGTGCTTGTGAGGAGGTACAGGTCTTCACAGTAAGAGTTGATGCTATAGGAACTTTTTTTTTTTGAGAGCAGGAGATCACAAGCTGAGGGAGGGGCAGAGGAAGAGGGACAAGCAGACTCCCCACTGAGCAGGGAGCCCAGTGCGGGGCTCAATCCCAGGACCCCGGGATCATGACCCAAGCTGAAGGCAGACACTTAACCGTTTGAGTCACCCAGGTGCCCCTATACGAACTTTTTTTGGAGAGGAGAATGGGCATCTTCATTGTATGCAAGGACCACTGGGGATCTAAGACCTTGTGTAATCAAAGCTTCCTGGACCCTCTGCTTTGACATTAGCAGCATTTGAAGATTGGTAATAGTGAGAGAAGCCAAGTTCCAAGCCGCCGCCACCATCACTGCCATCGTTGCTAAAGAGATAGACTGAGATTGGGCGCCTGGGTGGCTCAGTTGGTTAAGCGACTGCCTTCGGCTCAGGTCATGATCCTGGAGTCCCTGGATCGAGTCCCGCATCGGGCTCCCTGCTTGGCAGGGAGCCTGCTTCTCCCTCTGACCCTCCCCCCTCTCATGTGCTCTCTGTCTCTCTCATTCTCTCTGTCTCAGATAAATAAATAAAATCTTTAAAAAAAAAAAAAAAGAGAGATAGACTGAGATCAAGTAGATAGCTGTTTGTTTGGGGCCAGGGTGTGAGGGGCACAGTGGCTCTGCCCTGGTCTCTGTGCTGGGAGCCAGGATGAATGTGCTCCTGTGTTTTAGAAGTTCTCTCTTAGCCCTTAAGTCAGCTACATTGGCATCATTACTGCTTCATCCAGCCCCACATTTCCAGCAACATTGTTCTGTTGGTCATTTGTAGCACTTGTGGGGTCCTTCTTGAGTGGGATTCCTCTGCCAAGTTTGGCATCTTGGCTAAAGATGTAGGTCCTGTTGGATGGACTAATAGAATTAAATGTGTGCTTGATGAGAGTAGAAGGTAGTAGATCATGACAGTACAAACGGGCTGTCTTAAGAGGAGCATCTTCTCAAGGTCCTGGCTGCGTTCCACTGAGGTCATAGCCTTGTTCTTTCCCACATCATCAGTTGCTTAAGTTGAATGGGCGATTGCCTCTTGCTGCACTAGGTCTGAACTGGTGCCTGGGTCGTGCTGGGTTCCGGTCTGGCATCTTCTGTGTCCCTTTTCAAGGAAGATTTCTTAGCTTTGTGTTCTTCTGAGAGGCAGTTGAGAACACAATTTCGGGGAAATGTGATGGTCCAAGAGGAGACAGAAAGTGGGAGGGAGAAAGGGGTTATAGTGTAATGTAATCTCTGCTTTCACTTGCAGGCCACTGCTGAGACTCAAGAGAAGGAAAAACTCATCACCCATTTGCAGGAGAAGGTCTCATCCTTGGAGAAGAAACTAGAGCAGAACTTATCAGGAGAAGAACATGTGCAGGAACTGCTGAAAGAGGTAACTAGCTCTCTTCGGATAGCCACTGCTGGGGAGGGAGTGGGAACACTGGAGATTTCATACAGTCCTAGAGCTGCACAGCCAGAAGGTCCACAAGCAGCTGGGAGAGAAGAGCACTCCCTCTGTCTTCAGACTGTCCTGCTTATGGCAAAAACAGCCACCTGTCACCTGTGTGTACCATGTTTTCCTCAGCAAAGGGAGAGCTTCGTTCAGAGATGCCTATGAACAAACAGCATCCTAATCACCAGTGAACCCCAACTGGTAATTTATGCCACTCGGGCTGTCTTATCTTACCGCCCTGCTCTCTTCCACCCTTTTGCACTTTCCAGTGGCCAAGGAAAATCGTTACTGTCTGCCTGTGGCGTGAGCAGGAATCGCCTTCGGCAGTGAGGGGACCCTCCTTTGCTGAGCGAGGCTGTTGAGCAGATTGGCTTTTTCCCCAGTGGTGTAGGTGAACTTGCTTTCTCATCAGGCCTGAGCCCATTGTCTGCCCATATTCTGCTCCTCCTCCTCTTTGTATCCCAGTGACTGACCTCACCATGACAAAGGTGACAAAGCCAAGACCTTGGGCCTAGATTAGATCCTCACTGTCTTCATTTCAACTAAACATCTCCATCTCCACTGCCACTGTTGTACTTCTGGGCTCCCAGCAACTCTAGCCTAGTCCAGAGCAGAGGTCTCCAGACTGGCCTCCCCAGCAGTGGTCTCCTCCCTCACCCCTGAGGTGGTCTTCCGTGCCCACTGCCGAGCGGGAATTCCTGGCCGCCTTGCTCCCTTAACCTTCTTCCCCAGCTCCCCTGCAGTCTACAGTGTGTATAGCATGGTTTCTGGGGTGTAAATTGATTTCTAGAATCAGACTGCCCTAGGTTTGTATCTCGCATCTTCTACTTACTAGTTGGTGACTTAGAGCAAGTAACTTAATCTGTTTGTGTTTGTTTTCTCCTCTGTGAAATAGGGTGGATAATTGTACCAAACAATAGAATTGTTAGGATTCAAGGAGTTACAATATGTGAAGTGTTAGAATGAAACTCTGAAACATAGTAGGGTCTCTGTATATTTTAGCTGTTAATATTATGATCCTTAGTATTGTGCCATCATCATTATTATAAAGCTTAGTGTGCACAGGAGGCACTTGGGGAGTTTGTTTAGAGTGTATATTCCTGCCCCAAGACATCGTGTTTTCAGTAGGCCCAGTGTAAGACCTCACCAAGTTAGTCGAACACCAGTGTGTGGACAACCCCACTTTATAAAATATTGCCTACAGAATTAAATTCAAACTCTTTTCGGCAGCATAAAAAGCTTCCCATGATCTGCCCCTTTGCCTGACTCTCTAGTCTTATTTCTTGACCCGAATCCACTATTACTTCAGCTTTTTGCAAGTCGTAGCTCTCCAAATGTCCCAGGCTGTTTCACGACTCCTCTGATCATCGCTCTGCCTGGGTACCCCCCGCCCTGGCCACCTGTGAATTAGGAAGCACCCACTTTTCCTAAGGCGGTAAGTGGCCTGCTCTACGCATCTTTGCGGGCACTAATTGCACTCTGTTTTTTTGTTAGTCTTTTGCCTCAGCCTCAAGGTCAAAGGAGTGTGTCAGATTTATCTGTGTGTACTTCCATTATATATGAATTCTATCTCAGCTGTTATTTTTAATGCATTTGTGTCCCCTGTGCCTCAGGCAAATCACAGTATGTGGTGACATCAATAAGTATTTATTCAATGGAAAAGTGACTGTTTTCTTTTACTCTTCTTTCAACTTACAGAAAACTGTTGCTGAGCAGAATTTGGAGGCTACCAGACAGCAGCTCATGGCAGCCAGAAGCAGCCAGGCCAACGCCATTGACATCCTGGAGACTCGGGTACTGACCTCACTCCCAGGGATTCCTGTTCTGGGTGGTAGCCTGGTTGGACAACATCGTTGAGGGAGAATCCCCTGGACTCAGAGGTTTTCTTTTGAAGGGACTGTTTCGGCTCTTACTTACACATGGCTGTTAGTCATCTTCTTCATTCTTGCCTCATCGCTGCCATTGTTCCACACAACATTGTTCTCTTGCTTATTCTCTTTTATCCTCGTTGCCTCCCCTCCCACAGGAAACCATTCTGATGGGGTTATTACAGATCCCTGTGTTGTGGGGTTACCTTAAAATGGGCGGCCTTGTTTTGTGTGCATGTGTGTGAATTTACGTAAGCGATATAGTTCACACACACCGTCCCCTTCACCCGCTCCACTCTGTCCGTGTCCACGTCGTTGTGTTTACTGCTCCACGTTGTGGTTATCTACCAGATGCTGGACATCCAGCTGGCCGCCCCCCTGTCACCACAGGCTTCACTGCACCGAATAGCCTTGTCCCTGTCACCTTGAGGACAGAGAATGCATATGACCTAATGTGACTAAGTAGGACAAGGACGTTCCTGCAGGGGCTGCCCCTGGCTCTACTCCCCTGGAGTTTCTGCATCTGCACTGCTGCCTTGTCCAGCCATTTGTTTTGTTTGCCAGTTTAATGAGTGTGAAGTGGTGGAAGGGGGTAAGAGATCTCTGGGGGGCCTCTTTCATAAGGACACTAACCCTGTCATGATGACTCCTCCCTCATGACCTAAGCACCTCCAAAAGGCCCCACCTCCTGTTACCATCACATCGGACATTAGGATTTCCACATGAATATGGGGGACATAACCAGTCAGACCATAGCAAATGCATAGCTCATTTTTAAAATCTTATTTCCTGATAAATATGCTTAAAGTTCTCTATTTCTCAGTACAGCTTGGTTTCTTTTATTAGAATTCATTTCTGTTTCTGAATATCTATCTTTTTATTGTGATAAAATATACATGACATAAAAGTTACCATTTTGGCCATTTCTAGGGTACAGTTCAGCGGCATGAAGCCCATTCACACTGTTGTGCAACCATCATCTCCAGAACGTTTTCATCTTCTCAAACTGAAATTCTGTCCCCATTAAATACTAACTTCCCATTCTCTCCCACCCCCAGCCCCTGACAACCATCATTCTACTTTCTGTCCATATAAATCTGACTACTCTAGGAACCTCATATTAGCGGAATCATACTGATTTCACTTGACATATGTCTTCAAGGTTCATTCATGTTGTAGCATGTGTCCAAATTTCATTCCTTTTTAAGGCTGAATAAGCCTTTTTTTTAAATTTTGAGTAAATTCCACACCACAAGTGGGGCTTGAACTCACAACCCCGAGATCATGAGTCACATACTCTACCACTGAGCCAGTCAGGTGCCTCAGGGCTGAATAAGCTTTTTTTTTTAAAAAGGCTTTCATTCCTTTATATGTCTGTACCACATTTTGTTTATCCCTTCATTTGTCCATGGACTGTTGTGAAAAATAAACATTAGTGTAGCGCTATGAACAAGGTTGTTTTTTTGTTTTTTTTTAAGATTTTATTTATTTGAGACAGAGAGAGAGAGAGCATGAGCAGGGGAGAGGCAGAGGGCGAGGGAGAAGCAGGCTCCCCGCCGAGCCAGGAGCCAGGAGCCAGACATGGGGCTCGATCCCAGGACCCTGGGATCATGACCTGAGCCGAAGGCAGATGCTTAACAATCTGAGCCACCCAGGTGCCCCTATGAACAAGGTTTTTGTGTGAGCTTTTACTTTAATTTCTATAGGGTTTATACCTAGGAGTGGAATTGCCAGGTCATATGATAACTCTGTGCTTAACCTCTGGAGGATCTGAATCTTTCTTGAGCTCTGCCTCTAAGTTGAGACTTGGGTAGCTACTTTCTGAACCCAGGAGTTTAAAAAACTAGGTTTCAGTTCTGGCTCTACCACTGATAAAATTTGTGACTCTGGACAAATAACATTACTGTTCTCGAGAACTCTGTAGGAATACACTGCTCTCTGGGAGTTGCTTTAGCTCAATCTTCCATGTGAATGTGTAAGAGGATCCATGAGACCTGAAAGTGTCCTCCTCTCGTTGGGTACCTGCTTCTTCTCGACAAAGCTGCAACCTTCCTTGTGTTTAGGTTTTAATAGTAAGCTTCCTCAGGGTCAGACCTTATTCAGCAAACAAGAGGACTTTAGCAAGGAAATTGGCAAAGATGGCTCGAGCCGGATAAAAACGCCCCAGTGGAGAGCCACATCCAGCTGGGCGGACAGGCGGGGTCCTGTCCCCAGGGCCAGCCGCACGGCCTCGTGCAAAGTCAGTGGGGGTTGATGCCTGTGGAATGAGTGCAAGTTTGTGTCATGAGCAGTCATCCCACTTCCGGGAATCTATCCTAAGGAAGTGGCTCAAGCCAGGTCACAGAACGTTGGGTGAAGATGTTAACTGCTGCATGGTCTCAGGTGGGAGAGTGGGGAAACCGCCAGTGCTGGAAGCGGTGGTTCAGTAAATTATGAGGTGTCCTTGAAGGAAATAGTCTAAGTTCTGAAGACCCCACAGGAACACAGAAGGAACCTTGAGTGAGGAGGAAAAATACAAAGTTTTCCTAGAACTGTATACAAAGTTTTAAAAAAAAAATGTCGTAAAAATACACCAGAGGAGAAGGTGTTAGAATGGTGGCGTTGTATAATCGTAGATGTATGAGTGTCTTTTTTCTAATTTAAAACTTTTCTGTAATGAACCCATTTTACAGTTTAAATGGATTTGATTTTTAAAGCCATATGTTACCGCTCTTCAGCTTCTTTTGAATGAAAGGAGGATTCTCTTTCCCCCTCAGGTGAAAGAACTCGAGCTGAGTTTGCAAGCGTCTGAGGAGAAGCTAAAGCACAGTGATGATGTCATGGCGGCTCAGGAAGCTCAGATTCAGGAGCTCGTAAGTGGTTCTGGGCCCCCGATGCTTGACCTTTACGCCTTTGCAGCTGCCCCAGACTCACTCCGGTGGGGTCTCTGGGCCTGACCTTAGATACAGCTGTGGAACTGGATGTGAGCGGGCGGCTTCGGGTAGAGGGAGTCAGGACCTGCTGGAGGATCCGAGTTACCCAAAGAGGTGGAGCCTGGCTAATGCCCATCTGACGGCTGGCCGTAGGGCCCAGCCTACTTCTGGGACTGTCAGAGGTGGTGGCTTGCAGCCAGGGCTGTGGAGAATAGGTCCCAGCTCTGGGGAGAACATGGCCAGGGCTTGGCCAGCTGTCACAGTCCCGGGTGCGGTGTTGAGTTAGAATCTAGAGAAATAAACAGTATTTATTGTATGCTTGCCGTTCCAGTCACTGTGCTAAGTATCTGCCCGTGTTTCACTTAGTCCTTGCTGCAGACCTAAGAGGCATGTGCAATTAGCCTCATTCTCTAGAGGAAGCTGGTTCGGAAAAACTGGGTCAGTAACCCAGTGGTCATGGTCTCCCAGCTAATAAATGGCAAAACCCTCACCTTTCTTAGGTCAAAGCCCTTGTTCATCATCACTGTATTATACAGATGGTCCCTGATTTATGATGGTTCAACTTAGTGATTTTTCAGCTTTATGAGATGCAAAATCAATATGCCTTTGGTAGAAACTGTACTTCAAATTTTGAAGTGTGAGCTTCTCCTGGGCTAAGGATGGGCAGTACAGTACTCTCCCTCCATGCGCCACTGTGGCAGGGAGCCCCGTCTCCCAGGCAGCCGCGTGATCACGGGGTAAACAAGTGGTCTGTACTGACACAGCCTTTCTGGTTCTCACTTTGAGTGCAGCATTCAATAAAATACATGAGATACTCAACACTTCAGTATAAAGTAAGTTTTGCCCAGCTGTAGGCTAATGCAAGTGTTCTGAGCAATTTTTTTTTTTTTAAGATTTTTTTATTTATTTATTTGAGAGAGCATGAGAGGGGGGAGGGTCAGGAGGGTCAGAGGGAGAAGCAGACTCCCTGCTGAGCAGGGAGCCCGATGCAGGACTCAATCCAGGGACTCCAGGATCATGACCTGAGCCAAAGGCAGTCGCTTAACCAACTGAGCCACTCAGGCGCCCCTGAGCAATTTTTTAAAAAACTTTTTGGGGCTCCTGGGTGGCTCATTCGTTAAGCATCTGTCTTCAGCTCAGGTCATGATCCCAGGGTCCTGGGATCGAGCCCTGCATCGGGCTCCCTACTTGGCGGGAAGCCTGCTTCTCCCTCTCCCACTCCCCCTGCTTGTGTTCCCTCTCGCTTTGTCTCTCTCTGTCAAATAAATTTAAAAAAAAAATTTTTTTAAGATTTTGTTTTAAAAGTTTTTATTTTAATAATCTCTCCACCCAATGTGGGGTTCAGACTCTCAACCCCGAGATCAAGAGTCACATGCACCGCTGACTGAGCCAGCCAGGCGCCCCTGTTCTGAGCATTTAAAGTAGGCTAGGCTAAGCCGGGATGCTTGTTTTGACTTCTGTTTCCAATTTACAATGGGATTATCGGGTTGCAACCCCATCATAAGCTGAAGGAGATCTACACTGCCTCCCCGGGGAAAGCCTCAGCCGTAGAAAGCAGCACCAAGTAAGGGAAGGAGGGCTGTGTCTTGGGACTGGCTGGTGCCCTAAGGTGTCCCCCCAGCACCGAGACCAGTCCCAGACTTCGGCTTCTGAACGGGCCAGCGGCAAGAGGCGGGGCTGCAAGTGGGGACCGCCACAGCTCGCAGGCCAGAGATCAGGAAGGAGAGTTGTTTCTCCCGGCCACCCATCTTTGGCTCACTGAGGGAGAGAATGGGGTCCTCGGCGTCCCCACGGCTAACTGTCGTCCCCCCGCCGTAGGCCGCCGCCCGGGAGAGCAGCGCCGCGCCCCTGCAGGCGCCGGCCCTGGAGCGGCAGTGCCCGGAGCGCATGCGCACGCTCGAGGCGCAGCTCGCGGCCCTGGAGAGAGCCCGGGCGGCCGCGCAGGCGGCGGCGAGCGAGGGCGGGAGCGAGGCCCGGCGGGCGCCGGCTTCCCGCGGGCGGGGCTGCCGGGTCTGTGCCGGCGAGAGGCCCAGCCCCCCCTCTAAACGAGGGAACCACTTTTTTGGAGCAGTTTTTATTTTTCCACCAAGGGACCTGCTCATGAGAGTGGCTGTAAAAAGGCTGCTGTTAGGAAGACCCCAAACAGATGGCTTTCCTTTTCTTGGGGGCTGTGCGGGGACTTGCTGGCACTTCCTGTGCGGCCCCTTCAGCCTCTTCCCGCCAAGTCTCCACAGTGTTCTTGTTCCTCCCTCGGGGCCCCTCCCGCTCTCTGGTCCCCCTCCCCGTTCCACAGCTTCTGAGTCCCGTGCCATGTTTCTTCTTGTGAGGCCTTTGTCACCTGGCTCTTTCTGACCCCTGCCCCATTCTCCTCTCCCGCCCCTGTAGTGACACAGAGGGTGCGATGCATTTTAAAAGGCTCCATGTCGGGGCGCCTGGGTGGCTCAGTTGGTTAAGCGACTGCCTTCGGCTCAGGTCATGATCCTGGAGTCCCGGGATCGAGTCCCGCATCGGGCTCCCTGCTCAGCAGGGAGTCTGCTTCTCTCTCTGACCCTCCTCCCTCTCCTGCTCTCTGTCTCTCTCATTCTCTCTGTCTCAAATAAATAAATAAAATCTTTAAATAAATAAATAAATAAATAAAAGGCTCCATGTCTGTAGGGCTGTGCCCAGGGAAGTAGGGGAAAGCCCTTTTCTTCTTACACGTGCTTTTCTCAATTTGCAGAGAGAGCTGGAGCAAGAAAATGCAGCCCTCAAAGAAAGTAAGAATGAATGTGAACGTTCTTTACACCACCACCAACTTGAACTGAAGAAGCTAAAGGTATGTACCTAACGGCGCCAGCGTGTCGCAGCGGTGGCCTGTCTCTCACGTGTGTACTGGGAGCAGCCCAGTGAACGTTCTGTGCTCCGAGTGGAGAAGGCGTGGACTGGCATTTGTTCAACAGTTCCATGAGACATTTGCTGGAAACAGTCACCTCAGTACGTCCTCTCAGTGATCCAGGATGGTAGGAAGAATTATGCTCATTTTGCAATTAATGTCATCTGAGGCTCTGAGTATAAGTAATTTGTCCAAATTCCGTAGTTAGTTTGAGGTGATGCTGGTCTTACTTCACTCAACCAGCTCCCCCTCTGTGCCACCGTCTGCAGCTGCCTGAAAGTCATGCTGTCAAAGCACTGGTGTTGATCTTTCCAGTGGGACTAGTAAAGCAAGGGCTTACGTGGTCGTAAGGACCTTGTCCGTTTACGTTGGAGCCCGTGTGTAGAGATGAAGGAACAGTCTACCTTCTGAGAACTTGGTGCTTTAATCAGACATTGCCCGCTTCTCTGCCTGGACATAACTGGATGCAAAGGAAAGAGAGTTTCTGCCACTTTCTTAGAGGCCTCCAGGGTCCTCGGTCCCCTTTCAAAGAAGCCCTTAGATGATGGATCATTGCAGTACTTGCCCAAGTTGGTCATGACACAGAGATCTTACGGGTCTTTTGGCAGAGACCTTCTCAAAACATCCGTAATGGGACCCCCAGGTGGCCCAGTCAGTTAAGCATCTGCCTTCACCTCAAGGAGTCCCACATTGGGCTCCTTGCTTAGCTACTCCCCCTGCTTGTACTCTCACTCTCTCCCCCTCGCTTTCTCTGGCAAATAAATAAATTTAAAAATCTTAAAAAAAAAAAAAAAAGATCCCTTTAAAAAAACAAAACAGAACATCCATAGCTGAGGGTCTGCATTAAGTAAGCTCTCGGTAATAGTCTCTGCTAGGGTAGGTAGCTGCTAAGGCAGTAGTGCTGAATGGTGGGAGCTGTGTGCTTTGCAGTCAGTCTGTTTCCCTGCATGCCTTCAACAAACATTGGAGTACCCGTAGGTGCCACTGTAGGTGCTGGGATATGAGCAAAACAGACGAAACGTCCCCTCTGTGGAGCCTGTAACTAGAGATGGCAGATGAGCGGTAGTCATAAATGCCATGAAGAGAGTAAAGCAGAGTGAGGGACAGAGAGCAGGGAGGAGTGGACTCTTTTGGATATGGAGGTTAGGGAAGGCTTCAGTGATAATTTGAGCAAAAGCCCTGAATCATATGAAGTGGCCAGCAGTGTGCATGTTTGGGAGGGGAATAGTCCAGACCGAAGAAATAGCAAATAGAAAAGCTCTGAGGCAGGAAAAAGCTTAGTTTGTTCAGAGAACAGCACAAAGATCAGTGTGGCTGCCGCTTAGTGGGCTGGGGGAGAAGAGGAGGAGAGGAGGCAGGCAGGGAAATAGTTGCGAGTTTTAAGCAAAGAAGTGATGGGAGAAGTTTTGTGGGATGTTTTGTTTTGTTTTGGTGGGCAGCAAAGCAAAGTTTATTGAGCGATAGTACAAAGCTCCTGAAGAGGGATGGGACCTGAGAGGGTGCAGGGAGAAGTTTTGTTTTAAAACAATTACTCTGGCTCTTTGTAGAGAATGTTCTGGAAAGGAAGCAAGTAGAGAAGCAGGAAGACCTGTTAGGAGGCTCGGATATTATATTACTGTTTAAGGGCATAAAGGACAAAATTGAAAATTTCAGCAGAGGTTTGGAAACTATCCTAAAAGGTAGCAGTGTTAAAAGGGAAACAACTTAGAACATGAGAGCCAGAGAAAGTAGAGCTGGAACTAAGAATGTGGTAGACTCGGAAAGGGCATGCGGAAGCTTTCGGGGGTAATGAGTATTTTCACGGTTTTAATTGTGGTGACGGCTTCACCCTAACCTAACGACATTGCACGCTTGAAATATGCACAGCATATTGTTATATTTCAGGAAAGTTGTTTTTAAAAACAATATGTTTAAAAAGAAAAAACAATATGTTTAAGAGCAGATTAGAACTCAAGAGAGAACTAGCAGATTAGAACTCAAGAGAGAACTAGTGAAGTGGAAAGAAGGACAGAATGAAATATAGAAAAGGCATGATAAAAGACAGGATCCTGGGAGGTACCTGATCCCAGGTCAGTGGGGGCTCAGAAGGGAGCGCACAAGTGAGACTGAAGCAATTACTATTTTTTAAAGATTTTATTTACTTATTTTTTTTTTAAAGATTTTATTTATTTATTTGAGAGAGAGAGCACATGAGAGGGGGGAGGGTCAGAGGGAGAAGCAGACCCCCTGCTGAGCAAGGAGCCCGATATGGGACTCGATCCTGGGACTCCAGGATCATGACCTGAGCCGAAGGCAGTTGCTTAACCAACTGAGCCACCCAGGCGCCCCTATTTACTTTTTTTTTTTAAAGATTTTATTTTTTTTTATTTTTTAAATATTTGACAGAGAGAGAGAGAGCAGGAACACAAGCAGGGGGAGTGGGAGAGGGAGAAGCAGGCTTCCCGCTGAGCAGGGAACCCGATGTGGGACTCGATCCCAGGACGCTGGGATCATGACCTGAGCCGAAGGCAGACGCTTAACGACTGAGCCACCCCGGCGCCCCGAAAGATTTTATTTTTTTTTAAAGATTTTTATTTATTTGAGAGAAAGTGCACGAGCTGGGGGGGAGGGGCTGAGGGAGAGGGAGAAGCAGGCTCCCCTCCGAGCAGGGAGCCCGATGCGGGGCTCGATCCTAGGACCCTGGGATCTTGACCTGAGCTGAAGGCAGACGCTTCACCGACTGAGCCAGCCAGGTGCCCCTATTTATTTATTTTAGAGAGAAGGAGAGCAGGGGGAACGGCAGAGGGAGAGAGAATCCCAAGCAGACTCCATGCTGAGCACAGAGCCTGACGCTGGGCAGACTCAGTCTCACAACCCTGAGATCATGACCTGAGTGGAAACCAAGAGTCAGACGCTTAACCAACTGAACCACCCAGGTGCTCTGAGACCACAGCAGTTATTGAAGTGATAATAGCTAAGAAGTTTCCAAACTGCTGAAAGCTGTCAAGTCACAGGTATAGGTATGAGGATTCTTTTTTTTTTTTTAAGATTTTATTTATTTATTTGACAGACACAGTGAGAGAGGGAACACAAGCAGGGGTGGGAGGCGTGGGGGAGGGAGAAGCAGGCTTCCTGCTGAGCAGGGAGCCCGATGCGATGCGGGGCTCAATCCCAGGGATTGACCTGGGATCATGACCTGAGCCGAAGGCAGATGCTTAACGACTGAGCCACCCAGGCACCCCAGGTGTTGAGGATGCTTACAAATCCAAACAGGGTAAATGTTATTTTTAAAATGTTTTTAAAAGATTTTGTTTGTTTGTTTGTTTGTTTAAGGGGGGACATCGGGGGGAGGGGGGAGAAAGAACATGAGCCAGGGGAGGGGCAGAGGGAGAAGTGGACTCTCTGCCAAGCAGGGAGCCTGATGTGGGGCTCGATCCCAGGACCCCAGGATCATGACCTGAGCCGAAGGCAGATGCTTAACCAAATGAACCACCCAGGCACCAGTTATTTTTTAATTTTTTTTTAAAGTTTATTTCATTTTAGTAATCTCTTACCCCAGTGTGGGGCTTGAACTCATGACTCCCGAGATCAAGAATCACATGCTCTTCTGACTGAGCCAGTCAGGCGCCCCCAGGATAAATTAAAAAAAAATTTTTTTTAAGATTTTATTTATTTATTAGAGAGCGAGATAGAGCAAGAGAGGGAACACAAGCAGGGGGAGTGGGAGAAGGAGAAGCAGGCCTCCCGCTGAGCAAGGAGCCCAATGCGGGGCTCAGTCCCAGGACCCCGGGATCATGACCCGAGCCGAAGGCAGACGCTCAATGACCGAGCCACCCAGGCGCCGCCCCCCCGGCAGGATAAATTTTAAAATCTATATCCAGACACAGCATGGTAGTAGAACTAGAAAAACCAATAAAACAGAAACAAGGAATTAGCCACCAACAGATTTGCACTAAAGGGAGTGCTAGAGAGCATCATTCAGGTGAAGGAAGATTCTCCATAGATGCACGGAAGATGTAAGGCAGTAAGAAAGAATGAAGAGTGATGATCATTGCAACTAATGTACACAAGAAGAAACAGAAAATCTGTCCTGCAGTGTATCCATCATGGTCCAGTCAGGAGAAAGGAACCATACCAGTTATTTGAGTGAGAATTTATGTTCTCATGTAAGGTTTTTAGTCCAGCACAGAAACAGTCATAAGCTGTCACGAAGGTGATGGAATGCAGGAATGGCTACAACTAAGGGAACAAAGCAGAGAAGGTGGAATTATTAATCTTAGGAATTAAGACAAAGAGCCCCACAGATCTGACACTCGGACCTCTGAGCAGGGGACGCTGTTCAGTGGGTGCTGGTGTGTGTCGGGGGAACAAGGCAGTGAATGAAGTCAGCCCCACGTCCTGGCACTTCAGGACGAAATTCTGCTGCCCCATGCAGCAGCATTGCTCACAGAAACAGGAAGCTGACAAGAAGGAGCAAGTCTCTTGCTCTGTCCCCCTGCCTTCCAGGCTCCCTTGAGTTCCTCCTGTGGGCAGAGATTCATATGGAACCAGCTAGACAGGCAGAAATGGGGTTTGTGGAGTCCCAGGCATAGCAGGGCAAAGCAGAATATGAAAGGGGGAAGCGGGTCGATAGGCGGTAACAAAAACCAGCACACGCACAGGCTGTTAGGAGGTGTGGTTAATTTTCACACGTTTGGGGAATGTTCTCAATGTCTTGGATTTCTAGTTTAATACCATTATGGTCAGATAATACACGAACTGATTTCAGTTCTTTGATATTTACTGAGGCTTGTTTTATGCCCCAGCCTGTAGTGCCCGGGGAAATAGTGCACTTCCGCCGTGAGGGGAAAGCATTCCGTAAGTGCTCCGTAGATCAGGTTGGGTGAGAGGGCTGTCCAGATCTTCTCTGTGTTTTCTGATTTTTCTTTTTTGTCTTCTTGTTCCATCAGTTCGTAAGGGTGGTGTGCTGAATCTTCCAGCTATGATCAGGGATTTGTCTCTTTCTCTCTTTAATTCGGCCCATCTTTGCTTCACGTACTTTGAAGCACTATTTTTCGGTGCATACATATTTCGAATTCCCTCCGGGAAGGCATTCCCAGGTGCAGAGGGCTGCCGGAGGCGGGGAGCCCGGTGGCTGAGCCGAGCCAGGTGGCCCCGAATCCCGCGGTCCTGGACCGGCTGGGGCTTCACAACCACACCGACTCTGTTCTGCCTGCCGGCTGGCCGCTCACTAACACATTCTTGAAGGAATCTAGTTTCCTTTTTTTTTTAAACTGAACCTATTCACCCTTGCCTTCAAGAGGATTAGCCTGAGGATCCAGTGTGACCCTGAGGAAAAGTGACGCGTGCAGTGCCGGGCAGGAGGCAGCTTTGAGTCTGGTTCCTGCCCTCCCCCGCTTTCCTGGCTTCCGCGCAGTCTGCCTGCCATCCTCTGAGACGTCCGCAGTCCCAGCTCTCCTCTCATCCTCCCCAGAAAAGCCTTCTGCCACCCTCCACCCACAGGACCAGGGTTTCAGAACTGCTTTTCCTATGTCAACAGAGCCTCCTGATGAGAGGTGTTGTCTGGGGTAGGTAGGGCAAGGTCCCTCCTCTTGAATTCAGGCACCCGTTTTTCTCATCTTTACTAGAGATGGACTCAACGGAAGGTCAATTCTGACAATTCCACGGTAGGAGCCAGAATGCCCCTGGCCAGGAGGCTGGCCTCCCCCCTCCGTGAACCAACTTGTACCGCACCCAGTGGAAAGGGAGGTGTCGAAGGGGCGATAAGTAGCTCACAGAACCAGCAAGACTTGTCCGACTGGAACCGGGCGGGGCGGGGGCGGGGGCAGCCCTCAGGTCTCTTTTCTTCCTGCATCATGCTATTTCCTGCCCTGTCAGTTAGCCAAACTCTTTTCTCCATGATGCAGACTGCGGCCTGCAAATTGGGTGGACATCACCACAGCAGCTCCAAGCTGGTAACATGCCAGCTCAGGAAAGAGGGCTTCTCCCCTTAGGCTTCACCATATTAAAAAGGATTCTGATATAAAAGGGGATTTTGATTGGTCCATCTGAAGTGACAGAGCCACCCCGTGGACAGGTCAGTTTGGCCAAGGGGTACTGTGATTGGCCAGGTCTGAATCACATGCTTATCCTTGTAGCCACAAAATGGGCATATCATTATTGGCAGCCCTACCAGAACCACGTGGAACTGCAGGGCGCAAGTTGGGAAGAGCAGTGATGAGGCTCTTACCCCCAAAACTGGGGCGATCCTGGGTAGACCGGAAAAACAGATGTCCCTGACCAGAACGAAGGCGCCTGAGAAGTCTGGGGACTGAGCAGTGAGCACAGCATCCGTCACAGGGAAGAGAACTGATGTGTTTGTCAGGAGATAGTTCCTGTGCTCTGGGGAAGGCTGAGGAGGTAGCCGTGCTCGGCGTAGAAAATATTCTGGCTGGTAGAGTCTAACAGAGGCTTGGCTCTGAGCTCAGACAGATGCTGGCTTGAAATCTGGCTGTCCCACCAACTGTGGGACCTCAGGCACATTCACCTCTCAGAGCCTTTTTCTCTCCTCTAAAATGGATAATTTTGATGAGTCTGTGGCATTTTGTCTTATTACAATTCAGTAATTGCTTCTTATTTTTCCTGTAATTGGGTTGCTCCAGTCCACTAGTCCATTCACGTGGGCCTGAGGATCTTCGTGTTCCGTGTTGATTTCATTAGACCAGCTCTTCTCTTCCAAGTTCTCGGTCTCTCCTAACCTTGGCCCAAGAACTGACTGGTGTGCCCAGGGGATAACCGACCCTCCGCGGTGTGCCCATTTGCGGAGAGGCCGATGGGTTGCCCAGGAGGACAGTTCCCGGAGGGTTACAGAAGGCATTGCAGTGAGCAGGCAGCCTGGGAACCTCGAGAAGCAGTAAGAACATTAATCTGGCCCTGTAAGGCCGTATTCCCGTGGTGGGCTTCAGGTAGCGTGCAGCTAAGAAACTGTGAAATGAGTTCTGAGACCCAATCTCCTCCCTGTTTTCTGGATTGTAGGAAGAATGGAGCCAAAGAGAAATTGTGAGTGTCGCCATGGCTCAAGCCCTGGATGAAGTGCAGAAGCAGAGGGAAGAGTTCCAGCAACAGGTAGGCCCCGCTTGACCCAGAGGCGTGGGCCTGGGGTGGGGCCGGGGGTGGTGGTGAGTTCCAGCCTCAGGTAGGACCAGCCTACCTCCCCTTGTGTCCAGGACAGGGGCTGGACCTAGGTCTCAGGAATGCCAGCAACTGAGTGATTCCCCTGAGGTCTTTGGAAGGTGGGAGAAAAGTGTTATAAAGAAATCCTCACCCCACAGGATAGGTCTTTTTTGATTTTTGATGGTCAGTTATTGTTCTAAAGCTCACCTGGGGAAAAGCCCATATCCAGGCACCTACCGGGCTCTAATTCTGTGAGGGGGCCATCACTGGCCACAGGCCCCCAAGACTGTAAGACAGCTGAGCTGTCAGTGGGAAGGATGGGAAGTGCCTTCCTTTTCAGACAGACTCAGCATCAGGCCCCAGACCTGGTAGTTACTGGGCCCCAGGCCTTCAGTAAGTCCTTAACAAACGTGAGTCTCAGTTGCCTCTGAAAAGACTTGAGGATAATTACACATGTAACAGACATGTGTGACAAGGTCACATGTATCAAATGCCAGGCATGTGACGGGCACTCAGGACCCGCAAGGCCGGGCCGAGCAGCCGCATGTCCTGGAGGCCCAGCGTAGGCTGGGTGGGCAGTGAGGGGAAGCTCCTGTGCAGGGCTCCGGCCCCGTGCGTGCCCTGACGAGCAGCGCTTAGCTAGGGGGTGTTCTAGGCTGTGGGCTGCAGGGAGGGATTCATGGGGGACCCTGGGTAGTGGAAAATTGGAGATTCCTTTTGGGGGAAAGGCGGTTACTGCTGCCAGCCTCGTCCTGTTGGTCTTTCTCTCCAAGGCTGCTAACCTCACAGCTGTCATAGATGAGAAGGAGCAGACTCTGCAGGAAAAAACTGAAGTGATTCTCCAGAAAGAGCAGGAGATTTTCCAACTGAAGAAAGGTGAGGAGTCTGCCCCCGTCGAGCCTTCTGACCTGCTCCCCACCAGGTACCCCTGCCCTGAAGCGGCGCAGAGTCACCAGGCTGACGGTTGCCCCCCTCTGCCTGGCCTAGGTCACGACTCTGCCCTGTCACAGATGCACCAGCTGCAGCGTGAGCTGGAATCCCTGCAGAGCCTGAGGGCAGAGGAGTCCGAGGCTGCTGCGAGGGACGACGTGCTGAGGCGGCCCAGCCCAGAGCAGGGGTTGACGCGCTCAGTGCCTGAGCCTCACGTAAGTGCCCACTGGAGCAGTGGGCCGGGCATGGCGCGGCAGGACGCACGGCTGACCACTGCAGTTGGCCTTGGGGAGGTGGTGGGAAGGGGGTGGCGGGCTTACAGGACGACACAGCTGGTGCTCTCTAGCTCCGGGATGTTGAGCAGGTCATTTCCCTGTGCTCCAGCTTCCTCTCTTTAAAGTGGGGGTGCTTGTGGGTGTCGAGGAGCCCATCGGATGTGGCACCACGTGTCAGGGTTCAGGTGTTAAGAGCCCTTTCCTTCCAAGCACACTCGCTGCGGGGAAAGCTGATTGTCCCTCTGGAAGGCCCTGGACGGGATCTCCACAGTTCAGGCGTGGTTCCTGGCCAGCTGCCTGTTCGAGCTCATCAGTCCGCACCTTTGGAACCGATCTGGTCCCCTTCCCCAGGGACCTGCAGCTTAGCTTGACCGTTACCTTGGCCTGGCTGTCAGCTTGCTGCCACCACCCTGTAGGTAACCTCGAGGGCCACACAGGACCCCATGTTCCAGCTTCCAGCGGCAGAGAGAATCCCAAACGGTGAGGTGGGGGTCGTGGACCTGGGGCAGCTACAGAAGGAGAAACAGGACTTGGAGCAACAGCTTCTGGAGAAAAATAAGGTGAGGGTGCTTCTTGCCTCAACTGTCTCTCTCCCTGCACTTTCCCCGATTTGTGCCTGAAACCGTCCGGTCCCTTCCTGGAGTTCGGCGGACGCCCCTGGGCACGTCTCGGGGAGCTCTTACCTCTCTGGCAGAGGGCCTTCTTCCTGTCTTTCCACCTGTCTGCGTGCCTGTCACACCCCCCCCAGCTGAGATACTGTTCGGAGTGTTAGAGCTCGAGCAGTTGTGAGTTCAGGTGTTCACAGCCGCCTGTGCTGTCACCAGTGGGTCCTGTTGGACCAGTCACCTTACCTCTCACTTCCTCTCCACGGCCGTGACATGACCCAGCGATGCCGGTCTTCAGGTGGTTTGACCGGGGGGCAGGGGTGGGGGAGAAATGAAAGCGTTTGCCAGCTGTCCTGTAACGTTCCTGGTAGTTGGCAGGGGGTCAGTGAATGCCATGACTGCACGCACCCCGCCAGCCGCTGCACCCTCCGGTGCGGGCTCTCGTTCCGTCCTGGTGTCCAAGGGCCCTGGAAGTCAAGCGTGCTGGCTGCTCGTGGCTTGGCCTCCAGAGTGTGATTGCGGGTGTGTATTTTTCTAGACCTTTAACAAAAGGAAAAAGTGCTCATCTCCTCTCTCTTGCGCGTGCATACACACATTTAATCTTAGTGTGAAATGTAAAATAGAGAAGAGTGTACAAACACTGTGTGCCCCAGGGCCCAGCCCTCAGACCTCCGCTCTCATGGCACTCAGTCACTTGCTGCACGCTGCTCGCAAGCCCACACGCTCCTGGGAGCCCTAGATCGTCTCTACCTCCGCGGCAGTGTCTAAAACACATCTGAAACTTAAACCACCCAAACTTCAAACTCACCGTGCTGCCCGGCACCGGCTGCCGCCCTTTAGCTCAGTAAGTGTGAAAAGTAAAAATCTTGGTGTCATTTTCAACCCTTGTGTCTCTCCCACGAGCAACAGCCACACCTTTAGCCAGTCCTTTTGACTCTCCTTTCAGGCTACACCCAAACTGAGCTGCTCCCCATCCCCACCACGGCCGCCACCCAAGGTCAGGTTACCATCGTCTCTCCCCTACAGGCTGCTGTTCGGCTTCTAACTGTTTTCCCCGTCACCCCAGGGTTCCACCCCTCTGATGACTTCCTCTCTCTATAAGCCAAGTCCTTGCAGGGGCCCACAAAGCCCTGTGTGGTTTGGCTCCTTGGTACCCTTTTTACTGCACCCCCTCTGCCATCCCCAGCACTTCCTCTCAGCCACATTGGCCTTGCCTTTCTGTGAATATTAAGCACCCTCCTGCCTCAGGGCCTTTGCACTTGCTGAGCCTTCTGTCTGGAAGACTCTTCCTGCAATTCCCTCACTTCCTTTATGGTGTCATTTTGTCAAGGAGGCCTCCCTGCTACCCTTGGCAGCCCTCACCACCAGAACCTCCTGTCCCCTTACCTTGCTCTTTTCTCTCCATACCTCTTAATACCTCTGATGTACTAATATCTGGTTATCGGCACTTTTCCCTCCTGAGAGCAGACATTTTTCTTGTTTTGCTTATTGTTTTCCCCCAGCCTCCAGATCAGTGTCTAACACATAGTAGGGACTCAATCGGTATTTGTTAGATGAATTAATCCATGAGCCAAAAACCTAGAAAATCAGGTAACATAAAATAGCAAATGTACTTTGAGATGAATGTCCAGCCTCGTGGTCAGCCAAAAGAATAACAGACTGAAACAACACATTACCATTTATAAAATAGGGTGTATTGGAGGCCATTTAATGTGCTTGATAGGAGCTGAGCCTCTGACAGAGCCATCTCATTCTGTGGAGAGACTGTGGACATACCTCTGGAGAAAGCAAAGCTGACCAACGCTTTAAAAATGGAGGCTCAGCCCCACTGTAAGACCTGGGGTATCCCCTAGAGTTACTGTCACATTAAAGGTTAAAATTAAGGGGGCACCTGGCAGGCTTAGTTGGTAGAGCATGTGACTCTTGATCTCAGGGTCATGAGTTCAAGCCCCACACTGGGCATAGAGCTTACTTAAAAAAAAAAAAAAAAGGAAATCTGTGGAAAGGTATGAAAACTCTGATAAATGAAAAACACTATTCAAAATTCTAGCTAGTGGAGCGCCTGGGTGGCTCAGTCAGTTAAGCGTCTGCCTTCGGCTCAGGTCATGATCCCAGGGTCCCGCATCGGGCTCCCTGCTCAGCAGGGAGTCTGCTTCTCCCTCTGCCCCTCCTCCCCACTCCTTCACTCTCTCTGCCCACCCCCCAAAATAAATAAAATCTTTTAAAAAAAACAAAAAATTCTAGCTACTGAATCCAAGATTGGTGACATAGACAGAAGTCCACAGGAAAAACTAATTTTGGTGTTACAGTTGTGAGACTTGGGAGAAACATTTAACATTTTTTTCCTTTATTGCTGATTATACAGTAAATGCTTTCATCGGGAAAACAGGTTAGCCTTTCTAGTGATGACTGGAGTGTGTAACAAATTACACTTAAGACTAAATTCACTAAAAATAAATAAAAGAAAATTTAAAGACTAGATAAGGACAGAAAAACCATGATCTCTTACACTGTTAAAAATAAGCATTGAGGGCGCCTGGGTGGCTCAGTTGGTTAAGCGACTGCCTTCAGCTCAGGTCATGATCCTGGAGTCCTGGGATCGAGTCCCGCATCGGGTTCCCTGCTCGGCGGGGAGCCTGCTTCTGCCTCTGACCCTCCCCCTTCTCATGTGCTCTCTGTCTCTCTCATTCTCTCTGTCTCAAATAAATAAAATCTTTAAAAATAAATAAATAAATAAGCATTGAGAATGATGATACTTCAGGAGAGCAGTGATGTGGGATCATGGCACATAAATATAATCCTGAAGGACAAAGCGTACTGTCCAGAGGGGTTTCCAGCTGCGCTCCTTCCAGAGCAAGCACCAGAAGCCATCCTGAGGGCCAAGCCCCTGTGGGGAGGCTGGGGCAGCCCTGGGCCCGAGCGTTCCACAGAGGGGGTGTGACAGTGGCCTTTGCAGGGCCCGGAGAGCTCGTGCATGCAGAGCGGCCAGAAGGGGTTAGAGCCCCGGGCACGCAGGTGTGACAACACAAGGCTCTGGGGAGACAGGGCAGGATCTTAGAATAGGTGTGTGGGGTCCCAAGGCGGTGGCTGGCTGTTCTGTTGTTCTTTGCACCTTAACAATGGTGAAAAGTGCATTTGATGAATGGCTTTTTGTGGGGGCGGGGCTTTGTCTCAGACCATAAAGCAGATGCAGCAGAGGATGCTGGAACTCAAAAAGACTCTCCAGAAGGAACTGGTAAGTGCCCCTCTTCTGCCTCATGCCTGATGATGCGCCCCCCCCCATCACCCGCCTGTTGATTGCAGGGGGTTTCTGGAAAGCCAGATGTTGGCTGGTGGGACAATGGCCCTGCCCGCTTGAACATGGCTCTGCAAAGTAGCCGTGTGACTTCGGACATGTGCCGTCCTTCCCCGAGCCCTGAGCTCTGAGAAGTCAGTGACATGACCTGTGCGCCGCGTGCCGTGCCCAGACCTGGGAGAGCAGCGCCTCTGCCCTTTTTGGGGTGCTCCCTGCCCCAGAGGTGTCCTGACCCGGGTAAAGAAAATGTCTGAACTTCCCCACATGACCTCCTTCTTCGCCAGCGGCCACCCCACCTGGGGGGCGAGCCTTCTTCAGACACTGGAAGGCACTCCCTTCCCACGGGGGGCCCTCTCAGCTAGCGCGCCAGGCCTGCTAAAGGATCGGCGGGTGGTTTTCGCACCTGTCTCGGGGCTTCAGTGTAGCATCTTTCCATTGGGTTTTCAGAAAATCAGACCCGACAACGAGCTGTTTGAAGTCCGGGACAAGCCTGGCCCTGAGATGCCGAACATGGCCCCTTCTGTCACGAATAACACTGACCTGACTGATGCCCGAGAGATCAACTTTGAATACCTGAAACACGTGGTTTTGAAATTCATGTCCTGCCGAGAATCTGAGGTAAAGGGCTTCTGAGTTGCCTTTTGGGTTCCGAGTGCCTGGCTCATTGTCCAAGCCTCTCATGGCTTCCCCCCAAGGCCATTTCTTTCTTCCTCTGCCACGTTCTGATTTGCCCACCAGTGTGGGTACCTCGTCCTTTGCCCAGCGGGCCCTGACCTGCGGACTGCAGCAAGCAGGGGGGCCGAGAAGGGGGCGGATGCTGAGTTCAGGAAGCTGAATCTGCCCCAGATTCCTGCCTCTGCTGAAGAGCAGGGCAGCTGCTGCGTGGATGTCCCGGGGGTCTCGCCGGTCCCCAAAGGAAAAGATGGAGGGGAGGAAAAGAACCGGTCATTGTCGTTAGACCTGAGAAAGCCCAACCTCGCCCTCCCCATGGTCCTTGCTCACCCGTCGGGAGCAGAGCCCGGGAAGCGCTGCTGCTTAGACCCCCCCAGCGCCCCCGCTCCATCCCCACCAAGGCCCATGACAGCACAACTTCCTTTGTTTCAGGCTTTCCACCTTATAAAAGCTGTCTCAGTGTTGCTGAACTTCTCAGAAGAGGAAGAGAACATGCTCAAAGAAACCCTGGAGTACAAGGTAGGTCGCCGGCTGCCGTGGCTCTTAGAAACTGGAGTTACCAGCCCCGCGCTCAGCCAGCTGTCCCCAGGATGCGCTTGCTTCCTGCACACAACGTTCATGCGTGCTCCACCCACAGGCTTCGTGCTTTCCTGGGCTCTTTCACCAACGTCTCTAACGGCAGCAGCCCCGGGGCTGGCCCGGCGTCCAGACTTTTTTTTTTTTTTTTAAGATTTTTATTTATTTATTGAGAGAGAGAGAGAATGATAGCATGAGAGGGAGGAGGGTCAGAGGGAGAAGCAGACTCCCCGCTGAGCCGGGAGCCCGATGCGGGACTCGATCCCGGGACTCCAGGATCATGACCCGAGCCAAAGGCAGTCGCTTAACCAACTGAGCCACCAGGCACCCCCGGCATCCAGACTTTTTAAAAAATAAAATATTCAGAAAGTACCTGCTGAAGGGATAGAACAAAAAGAAAATCTTAAGGCAGAATTACCTACAGTCCCAGCCCCTGGTTTTGGTCAGCTCCGTTTTCTGCTGCTCCCCCTCGCGCCCCGCAGCCTGGTTTCCGCAACCAGCGTCTTCACGGCGAGCTCACGGCAGGCGCCACGGGCGTGGAGGGCCGCAGGGGCGGCTCGGGGATGGGGGGCGGGTGCCTTCAGCTTCCTTGGAACCTCATCCTGATGCTCATCTCAGGAACCCTTTCTGTTTCCAACCCAGATGTCATGGTTTGGGTCCAAGCCAGCCCCCAAGGGCAGCATCCGGCCATCCATCTCCAACCCTCGGATATCGTGGTCCTAGATGGAAGTGCCGACAGGCGGGGCTCCACGCGATGACACTTTTTCTGTGAAAAGAACACTGACACACCAGTCTGGGTGGGTTTTTAATCACTGTAACTGCAGTATTTTGTACAAGCGTCAAAACATTGTTTACAAGACTTAAGGCCCCCTTCCCGACAGACTGATCTGAACCTCAGGAGGTGGCTGTCCCTGCCTCATCGTGCTCACCAAACGGGAGGGTCCTGGCACTGCCCACATTTCTGCCGTGCTGCTAAGATCCCAGCTCTGGCCGGCACCCGTCCGCACCTGAATCCTCTTAAGTGTCCACGCTAGCGCTTGAAGCTGAAGCCCTCAGCCTCCGGCAGGGAGGAGGCACTGGGTCCACCCCGTAGTGACCACGCTGGATGGAAAGACAGCCCTTCGACGTGGTGCCCAGCAGGCCCGAGCCTCGTGCCCTGCCACGCAGCCAGCTCACTGGGGTGGGTGTTCAAATTCCCCTTCCCAGTTAGCTTGTTTGGGTTCAGATGAGATAGAAGAGGCTTTTTACCCCTTTCACCTTGTTTCTCAAACCACCCAGAGTTTTAGATGTGCCCATCTTTAAGGTACTCTGGGGCCAGTGTGGATTCATGAATATGCAACTTTCTGACAGTATCTCACTTTACTGAAGAAAACTAGCAGATATATGAAAAAAGATCCTTAGTACCAAATACACTCAATTGCCTTTTTAATGAATGTACTTGTCTTGGATAGGTTGCTGGTAAACCATTTTAAACTATTTTTTATAGCTGAAGTTCTTCACTACTATAAACGTGTATTATAAAATCCATTTAACTGGTGTTCTTAAAGGCAAATCAGAGCATCAAGAGGAAATTATTTCTAAGATTGGGATGCCTTTCCCTTTTTTAATTTCACTAGCATTCTATGGTCTCTGCTTCCCTCTGAAGCAGTGGTGGTATTTCATTTGCTTTGCTCTTAATTCTGTGTTGTGAGACTGAGCAAATGCTAATCCCACGTTTGCTCCGGTTAAGGACAGTCTGCTCCATTCAGGGCGAGCGGCAGTGGTCCCTCCCCCATCCCTGACCAAAACGTCGGAAGCCGTCTGCCACATGTGTGGAACCACCACCTCTCCCCCCACCCCCACCCCCATGTTTCTCAGAAGTGCCCAGGAATAAAACATATCTACGGGAAAACACGGATTTGCAGAGTTAATGTACTACGTTTCCACAGACCTGGGCGTACCAAGCAAGGGCAGCATCACCGTCACCCCAGCTGGGCTCTCTGCCACCCGAGCCACCCATAATCCAGGTGCCTCCCTCCTCACGTGGCTCCTCCCTGCAGATGGCTTTCCTTTGTTTAGAATTTCCATTTATCTGGTGGGGACACAAGACAGCAATTCCTTCTGTTCTGTAACTGCGGTGAGTAAGAGGGAGCTTTTCCAGCTATTCCAGGAGAGTCCCCACATCGGGTGGCTCAGGGCTTGCCAACCGGTCCGACTCCGCTGAGGCCTCTCCAGCCCTTGAGCTGGTCTCACCCCGCCCTGCCCACAGCCCCCGGCAACTTCCACTCAGCCTGGACCTGCTTAGGGTGCCTTCTGAGTGGGCTTTCCTCCTGCATGTCGAATTTCCTTCAGCTTTAAGAGGAAGAGTGGAGTAAATATTCTAAATGATTTAATGCACTTTTACTTGTATAAAACGTTCTGTGATAGAGACAGTATGTATAGCCCTTTATATGAGCATTGGATTTGGATCTCTCTCCGTGTTGTAAATAGGAATTGTATTATCTAAGACTGCTGTAGAAAATTCATTTGTGGTGTCACTTTTTGATTAAAGCTCTTTAATCCAGATGCCACTAATCCAGATGCAACTACAGTGGGTTTTACTTGATAGTCTGGTGTCAGTATTTGACTAATGAAATTTGGTACTTTGTGTCTTGTATTTAATACTCCGAGGCCAACTTCATGGTCTACAGAACAGACCTTCCAGTTTGGTGAGCAGAGACGTGGGGAGGGCGGCTACTGGGCTGGAGAGCGGAGATGTGGGGAGGGTGGCATGCCCGGAGAGCATGGAAGCTCCGTGTCCTTCCCCCTTCCGTTCCCCGGTGCAGCTCTTCCATCTGGCTGTTCCTGAGTATATCCTTTTATGATAAACCAGTAACCTAATAAGTACAAAAAGGGGGCAAGGGGAGATGGCTATAGGACATTTGTCTTTCAGAAAGCACCCCCCCCCCCCAATTTAGGTAAATACGTGTAATTTAATGAAGCCAGCAGTCTAGTCCTACCTCCCAGGAATGGTGGGGGTTCTGCAGAGGAATTGGAAGGGTTGTGTCACTTTGGTCAATGTCTTCTCTCCAAGAACCACATCAGTAGGGTCCTTTAACAATGCAGACTGCAGTTCCATGTGCTTAAAAGG
Source organism: Mirounga angustirostris (assembly GCF_029215605.1). NCBI lineage: Eukaryota > Metazoa > Chordata > Mammalia > Carnivora > Phocidae > Mirounga > Mirounga angustirostris. The sequence goes on along the minus strand of NW_026991723.1, from coordinate 83,778,325 downwards.
TTAAAAAAACATCTTGCTCTTCAAAGAAGCTGGCTGTTAGTGGTTATAGGGAACAAAATGTTCCTTTTGTATCTGTAGGCTGATAGTACCTGTTTCTGGCTTTTAATCCTTTAAAAAACCTTGTTAGCATCTCAGGGCGTTCCTGCCGCACAGCCCGAGCCAGTGTCAGGAGATGGTGACCGGGCCCTCCTGGGGTGTGTTCCCAGAAGATTCCAAGTGTAGTCACACAAACTAAAGACTTTTAAAGCCTAGATCAACTACTGAATGTTTGGCACTTTATTAAGTAAGTTCCAAAATTACAAACAAATCAAAGGAGTAAAACCAATCAACAGCTACTCAGCCAACTCCACAGCATCCAGCAGCATGGAGCCCAGGCCGGAGGTACTGCGGCGGGACGGGCCGGACACCATGCTCACTCCCTGGCCCCGGCTCCGCAGGGACACGCCCACCCCATCAGTCTCCCAGCCGTTACTGTCCCATTCCTTACTTGCTTTACATACATGAAACACACCGCAAAGCACATACTAATAAGCCAAGAGCTTTATTGATGCAGCAGGCACTTTACAATGAATCCAAGAGAGCCCATCTTCTGTCGGAAGACGGGATGTCTGTACAAACCCTCCAAGTTTTACTACTTCAAAAAAACAAGCTCTCCCTTTGACCACAGCCCTTGGATCTGCACCTGCCCAGCTCGTCCCTCCCCGACGTGGAATAGGCAGAGCACACAGCTACACCCACCAACGCTGACCAGCTACTCCGGCAGACAGTTACGAGGTCAGTTCTGTGTTACTCGTGGACAAAGGCATAGACTATCAGATCCTGCAAAGGATTTAGGAAACAGACAAGTTCTCCCTCCACCTTGAAAATAAAATACACTTCAGCGGATGCATGTCCTGAAATAGTTTAGTTGGGAGATCCCAGGAAGATGGTCCATTGTCAATCCCTTCTTCATCAGCCTGTGCATCCAAAATTCTTCTCAAGGTAACATGAGTCCTTTTATTTTTTTAAACAGTCTTTCTTGCTGTAAGAACTCTTATAATGGAGCCTAGTCCTCCTACTGCTAATGCCTGTGGGGGCAGGAAAAGGAAAGGAATCAAATGAGACCCAGCTGGCCCAGGGGGAGCCCGGCCTGCCGGGGGACGTGGGACCCATCACAGCTGCCTCCCCGAGTCCTCCTTAGAAATGCCAACGGGGCTCAGCACCAAGTCGCCTTAAAGGGACCAAACAAAGGGCCTGGCCACCACACCAGGCAGAGGGCTTGCTCAGTTCCTGAGCAGCACGGCCACCCCCCTCCCCCCGCCAAGCCCCGTTCACCTTCTGGCCGAACAGGCACAGCACGGCCAGCAACAGGACCAAAGGCCGCCACAGCCCAGCACCGAGCCTGCCCAAGTGGCTGACCCCTCCCAACTCAACAGAGCCTTTTGGGGAGGACATGCTGTTGGTAGCGACCCGGTCTCCGATAATGACGAGCAAGCTTCCCGTGACTCCATGGGGCAGGGGGACGGTGGCTAGACGAAATGCCTTGCTCTTTTAACGACCTGAGCAGGGGACAGGCACAGCTCTTTGCGCTTCAGGTGGTGCAGGCCCTCTTCAGTGAGCATCCAGGTTTCTGCCACTGCCCCCAGCCCCCACTGGCCTAGTGAGGCTGAGGCCAGAGGGCGACGCCCCGAGAGTTAGCTGGAGGGCTCAGCCTGCATTCCTGAGACCACCCCCCTGACCCACCACCTTCACCAATGCAAAGCGGCTACCTCCACTGATGCAAACCAAGTATTATGAAGCCCCAGCCACAAGCAAGCAAGCCTGCCTCCCTCCCACCTGGGACTCCCTGTCTCTCTCACCATGCCACGTCACCTGCCCCATGACACACCGGGCATAAACCAGCCGCTAAAGCAATTGCAACTACCAGAACCAGGGAGCCCCTAGCAGGTGCTTCCCCGGGAGAAGGGACCAGATGTTCCCCTTACTCTCGAATGCCTGTCAGACCGTCCTGTGTTTGTCTCGGAAGCTCTGGCCCCCTGCTGTGACCCCTGGGCTGGGGGCTGGTCGGCGGGCCGCCTGCACAAACGCTGTGTTCACGTACCTTTTCATGCCACTGGAGTAACACTGCACTGCTGTTTTCTGTGGGCTTCTCAAACCCTTTATAAATGTACTTCATTAGCAAGTCAATGCCATTTCTGTCCAGCGACTGCACGGCCTGCTCAATTTCACTGCTCTTAAAGTTTGTGAGCACTTTCAGCACCACGCCCTGGGCTCGTTCCTGTAGAGGAGAGAGAAAGGGAGTGACACCCAGAGCCGAAGCCCAGGCACATCCATGTCCTCCAAGACAGGCACAGAAATGCCAAACCGAGTGGTCAGAACTCTCAGAAACACTGCCCGGTTTCTCATTTGTCTGGGACGGTTACAAAGTAAGTGGCCAATAAGTTATTCCCTTCTGGGCGCCTGGGAGGCTCAGTCGGTTAAGCGTCTGCCTTTGAAGCTTAGGTCATGATCCTGGGGTCCTGGGATTGAGCCCCGCATCGGGCTCCCCCTGCTCTGCAGGAAGCCTACTTCTCCCTCTGCCTCTGCCTACCACTCCCCCTGCTTGTGCTCTCTATCAAATAAATAAAGTACTTAAAAAGAAAAAAAAAAGTTATTCACTTCTTTGGGGGAGAGTAAGTGGTTTCCCGGAGAGAAACATCACTGCTTTTGAGGACACCTGCAAGGCTCAGACTCCCCAAGATCACAACTATGGAGATCTATTTTCTTAACACGTTTAAGAAAAGCTGCAGCTTCCCTCTGCATTCACCCCAGTGACAGGGGGGTCATTTCCCTCCACCTGAGAGGTGCAGCCATTGCTTACATCAACATGCTGTCACAAGCCGGCAAAAACCCCAGCTTCGGAGAGACCCCTTTCCCCGGAGCAAATTTCAGACAGCTTCTAAACAGCTGTGATGCAATAAAGCACGACTGTGTCTTCTCAACTTGTTTTTACTTTTATTTTTTTTAAGATTTTATTTATTTGACACAGGGAGAGACAGCGAGAGAGGGAACACAAGCAGGGGGAGCGGGAGAGGGAGAAGCAGGCTTCCCGCTGAGCAGGGAGCCCGATGCGGGGCTCGATCCCAGGACCCTGGGATCATGACGTGAGCAGAAGGCAGACGCTTTACGACTGAGCCACCCAGGCGCCCCTCACCTTGTTTTTAAAAGACAGGAAATCTTAAAAGCACTGAAAATCCTTACGCAAATAAAGCCTATTCAATAACCTTTAAAGCAGAAACACTGCTCTAAGTCCCACTGGCAAGCTAGTTTATAGGTTCGCTAAGCAGCAAGGGCTGGGCCGACTCCTCACCGCCCTCCCCCCCCAGGCCCTGGGGAGGCCTGCTTCTTTGGGGAGCTTTTACTATAAACACTGACAGCTCTGATGGTAGGAGTGCCCGGAGGCTGCCATGGAAGCACCGCCCGGGGTTAACTCACTCCCTCGGCAGAGCCTCACGGAGGCTGTCTGGAGCCCCAGGGAGCGCTCGCTCGCCCTGGCTCAGCCCCGAGCCCAGCACCACCCAGCAAAGCCGCAGCACCACCCTCTGTACCTTCACGGCCTGATTCTTGGTGTTGATGGGAGAGTTCCGCAAGGCTGCGTGGAATGCCCGAAGCATGTCCCCTGTGCATCCCCACCAGTTAAGGATGGTTGGGTTCAAGCATGTCCGTGCTTTTATTAATGAACGCCTTTCAAAAACAGCTCGAGAGAGAGGAGTCAAATGACATCCACATGCCCCACCCCCGCCACCGCGCCCCACTGCCGATTCCAGGTGTGACCGCGGCCCATTCAGAGAGCAGCCTGGAGCTCTCCTGAGCCACACCAAGAGTGCCCCTCCTTCTGCCACCCCCGAAACATGTCTGGACACTCCTTCCCTCCCACCCTGGAAGGCAGGAGCAAAGCAAGTGCCCTCTCGGGGTGACCTGCAATAGAAACTGACTGAGCTCACTTGCACCTGCTTGGTACTGGGCACCGCGGCTGCCCTGCTGGGTCCTCACAACAACAGTGATGCGAGGCTAGCCCTGTCACCTTCTCATTCTCAAAAGGGAAGGACGAAGGCACAAATGGAGGTCTAACTCTTAATCCAATGTTTTATCAATTCAACTGCTAAAGAAATTAAGATGTGCTTAAACTGCTATCTTGCAAGACCCACCCAGGTCTGTGACGTCCCAACTGCTACTAGAAGGGAGATTTATTAATCTAAAAGCTTTTCCCCAAAATACGAGCCGACCCTTCCCACTCCCCTCAACCTTGGTTGCAATCCTGACACATTCTTTGCTGAGGTCTGAATACACAGCACTCAAAAGAAAATGACAATCTGGGTTAGGTCCCCAAAGGTGACACCTATTTTAAACTGAATTACATCAGCCAACTTTCATTTCCTCATCTGAAACACTGGCTTCAGCCAAAAAGCTTCAAAAATAGAACAAGGAATGGCTGCTGCCCAATCAGGTCTCCACTCCTGTTTGTGCAGTGATACCTGTGTGAACAGAGGCTCCAGAGCAAAGCCCAGTCCCATCTTCCCTAGTGTGGGCTCCATCCTGACCGCGCTGGGCCTGCACCACCCAGGGGCCTGCTGAGCCCTGATCCACCTTCCACAATGGAGAGGCAGCCCACCCCCTGTATCTGCTGGCTTTGGAATTCCTCTTCCTCAGCCAGGCAAGGGCCAGTCTGATACCAGCCACTGATAACGTCTCCCTTGGAACTGTTTTCCGATCTGGCGTCCCAGATCAATACGCAGAGTCTCAGCAGCTTAGAATGAAATGCAGGCCGGCGCTCTTCACTAACCAGCACGGCTGACAAACAGAATCATTCAAGGGATGGACAGGGAAGGGCAGGGAAACTAGTCCGTGGGGGCAAGAAGAATCACTGCTTTAATTACCTCCGTAGTTCCAACCCACCAAGCATTGGCTATAGGTGTTGATGGATACAGGGCTTCTAGCAGCTTGGGGACATCTGGGGAGCAGGGAGTGCACAGCATTTATCAAGCTGGCCCCCGTGCTCAGCTTACAAAGGCTGTGGAGCCTGGGGGCCGCTGCCCCTCATCTCCAGATCAGGGTTTCTCAACCACAGCACTATTAACATTTTAGACCACACGACTGACGTGAGGTCTGTCCTGTGCACCGCACAATGTTTAGCAGCATCCCTGGCCTCCACCCACTAGATCCCAGCAGTGCTCCCCAAGTTGTGACAATCAAAATGTCTCCAAACAATGCCAAATTTCTTCAGGAGGAGGAGAGAGTGCAAAATTGTTCAAAACCACTGCTTTGGACAGATCCCTGTTCCTGAGGACCAGAAGGTTCTTCAGTGACGAAGAAAAGAAACGAATATTTTAAACTCCCTACAGGGTCTCAGCTCCTGTGCCAGGTGCTTTCGTATGTCATCTCAATACTGCTAACAATGCTCTGTGACAAGAATCATTATTCTCATTTGAAAGGCAATGAATTTGAAGCTCAGAGAAGGAAAATGATCTGCCCAAGCTTAAAAAGCTAAGCTGTCCAGCTGGCCTTCAAACCCAAGTATGCCCAACTCCAAAGCCAAGCTCTTTCTACACTCCCCTACTGTCGCTCTACCCAAAGACCCACACTACATGTCCAGGACACCTGCTGGGTGCCCGGCACCATGAAACCTCACAGTGTTGTTGTGATGCTCCCACGGACCTGTAAGGCCCGCGGGGTTCCCCTCCTGTTCACAGAAGAGGATGCTGAGGTTCAGAGACGGGATGAGGTCACACAGCTATAGCATGATAGAGTTAGGTCTGCATGGATACACAGCCCATGTTCTAGTTCATCTGAGTGATTTCCTACCAAGACTCAATTCCCTATAAGGCAGTAAGACAGGCCTCCTCCTCCCTACATTCCCCCACTCCAATCAATCAATCTCTATCCCTAATCCTCTGGCCTCTGTTCTAAGACTCCCAGAAGCCTGTTCTATAGTTTAAATTCAGTGATCTAATATAAGTCCAATACCTGGCACATTATAGGGATTCAGTAAATACCAGTTCCTTCCTCCTCCCTCCCTGGGCTCCACATTAGCCAGGATTTCAGTTCTCGTTGCTAACCTCCCTTTCTCCAATCCCAAGAGGTAGACAGTCTATGGTAACAAGGTTTCTGGCACTGTCACTAGTGGAGAAATTGCCACCAACTGGATGTGCTAAACCTTGGCCTCTGAGCAGCCTCAAAGAACCTATCATTAGTCAGGGGGCGTACCAAGAGATGACCTTCAACAAGTCCCTGTAGCACCAGGACCAAGATAGCACATCACCAGCCTTTGTTCTCCCCATCTGTGGATGGTCCTGGGCCATAGGCCCGACCCCGGAGCCTTTTTGGTACTGCCTGCCCATAAGCCAGGTCCTGCACCAGACTGCAGAATCAATCTTCCCTCATGGGGGTCCTTCTCATGATCCCCCTTCATCAATGGGGTAAGCAGGGTGATCCTGATGGGGCAGGAAATACAAGTTTGAATCCCCATCTTTGAAAGCACATTCCTGTTCAAAGTCTGGTTTTTGGTTCAAAGGCACACTGGAACAGCGCAGGACTCCTCCCTAAGGTAGTCCATGGGCCTGACTTCCCAAGCTGAGTCAACTGATTAAACACCCAGAACCTGATTTATATACAGCATGAGCCTCCAACCCTGCCCTGGCAAATGCGGGGGAGGGGCAGGCACTTCCTGTAACACCATTTGAATAAAGAAAAATCCTTCCTGTGAGAATAAGTCAGTTTCCTGTGCTCAAACGGCTAAGGGACCAAGCAGGCTGTGACAACCACCTCTATTTTTAATCTTGTTTTCTAAATGCTTGCTTTATGTGGCCACAAGAATAGTCATTTCCAGTCATGAGGCTCTACTTTTACACTTCACTTGATGCTGTCTGGTTTTTCCTAGCTCTCAACTACTAGTCTTTCCCTGCTTCCTGCACAAGAAGGCTGTTTCAGGGAGGGAGCCAAAACTCGCTTGTTGAACGTGGCTGAGACCATCAAGGTCCACAGCCCAGGGTGTTCGTTCACAGGAAGCTGAGAACAGGTGAAAAAGAGGAGCATTAAGCTGGAGGGTCAGACTGATTCTGGGGTGGGACGTGCACAATCTCTGACCTCGGGGCTGGACTAAGGCTCCAGCCTTCGCTCCCCCTTGGGTCCTTTCTATCCCTCAGCCATCCACCCACCGACCTTCGTGTGGTGCTGCAAGCCAGCCCAAGAGGGCTGTACCCGGGAGCCGTCTAGGCCGCTCAATTACTCAGCGGGGCTCACTTCGGCCCCTCCCGCCCATCTAGCTCGAGAACGGCCCCATTTCCTGCAAGGGAGGGATGGAGTGATGGGGAACCCAAGGAACGGTCAGTCTGAGGGGATGAGGAGACAGAGGGGAAGAAAAGAGGACAGGCCTCGCGGAGGAATGAGGGGCCTGCGGGGCTGCAAGCGCGTCGGGCATGCTTCTGGGGCTGCCGAGCCGGCGGGTCCACCAGGGGCTAGGGAAGATCCGAGGACCGGAGCCCAGGACAAGGGGAGCCCGGGACAAGGGGAGTGGGGAGACCGGATCAGAGGGAAGGGGGGATACCCGCAGTAAGGGAACCCGGCCCGAGGGGGACCGGATTGGAAGGGACTTGGGAGACGGACCTCAGGGGCCCGGGGGTGAGAGGAGTAGGGAGGCCGGCCTGAGGGGCGCCCGGGCCGCCGCGCTGGGTAAGGATATTGCCGCAGAAGGCCATCCACCTCGCTAGGGTCCGGGCCTGGCTCGCCCGCCGCCGCCGCCGCCTCCTCCTGCTCGTCCACGAATTTGTTCTCGTCAAACTCATCGATGTCCACCCGCCGGAAGCGCGAGGACAGCGTGTTCCGAGCCATGGCGGGGACTCGGCGCCCGCTCAGCCGGCTCCGCTCCGGGTCCGACCTCCGCTCTAGCCCGCTGGGCACCGGCTCAGGCTCGGGGGCGGGAAGCGGCCGCCCGGCGCCTCCTCCACCTCCTCCGCGCGCAGACGCCGCCGCCCGCCCACTTCCGGGCCACGCCGGAACCGGAAGTGCCGGTGGGCGGGCGGGCGGGGCGGGGCCTGGTGGGGGAGTGGCTGGAAGCGCTGGAGAATCCGCCCGGTAGTCACCCCGACAGCCCCCAGCCGGACTCCCATCTTCGGGGAACCTCACTCTTGCCGTCTGAGGAGCGGGCACTCCGTCCCCGCTCAGGCCCAGCATCGTGGACATCATAACTGCGCTCAGCTTCCCTCCTGAATCCGAGGAGCCCCTGGCCCTGGAAGGGGCCTGCGCGGACACAGCCGCGGACGCGGGGGGTTATCACTGCCCAGACTGAGGGTGCCCGGGCCCCCAGGAGAAGGCTCCCGGCTCTGCCTGTCGAGTGCTGGGCAGACTTCTTTGAGAAAAAGACCTTCGAGCTGAGGCCTGAGTAGTTCTTATACCTCCAGGAGTGACGGGGGGCGGGGTGGAGACCCTAATTCTCGTATCTTAGGAACCTTGAACGCCACCACAGAGCTCGGAGGAAGGTGCCCTGCCTTGTGCACAGTGACTCTATCGTTAACGGACTGGGAGACTTTAAAGACGTTTAAAGTGTATCCAAAGTGCTGACAAGACAAAACATTTGGACTTTGCCCCGCGAGTGTAGTGGTCACCTGGGCCTGGCGGGTAGGGGACGCGGGGAGAGGAAGATGTGGTCACCATCCTGACGGGAAGGGCGAGGTCCTAGGGGCTGAGAAGTCAGTTCTGGCTGGAGAGGCATATCCTCGTGGGAAGCCGAATCCCCAGAGTATGAGATGGGGAAAGATGAGAGTGAGGGGACTAAGGGCAGAGTCAAGGACGACTCTGGTGCCAAAATTGAGTGCCTGGGCAGGTGCTTGAGGGATTCTGTTAACAGGCCTTAACCTTAGATTAAATTGGGCCTTTGTTTTCATATAATTGTACTTTTTGTTTAAATATTTTTTGTTTTTAAGTAATCTACCCCCAACCTGGGGCTGGAACTTACAACCCCAAGATCAAGAGTCACATGGTCTACTGACAGAGCCAGCCAGGTGCCCCCAGTTGTACTTTGGCCTTTAATAAAGGCCAATAGTTAATGAAATATGACTCTTTTTTATTGTCTCAAATACTTCTCATTGAATTGTGTCTACAGATAAAAAAATTATTGCCAGATTATGATGCTATCTAATCTTGGGTGCTAAAGATACTCTTATGCTGGGAAATAGGTGCCGAATAAAAGTCTCAGGGGTCCTGGAAACAGGCAAAGCCCACCTGCCTTTCAGCTCCATTTCTTGAAAGAAATCTCTGTGATCCAGGCAGGCCACAAGACAGCAGAAATTCATATCCCCAGAACTTCCTGGTCAGAAGGAACTTTAAACCAGAAATGCCCATTTTACAAGTAAAGAAATGGCCTGTTTGGGTGAATGAAATAATGGCCCTGCTTATGACTGTGGATCTCCCAGTCATGGAGGCAGAATTTTAAAAGTCTATGTCTATGTCAGGGATGACTGCATGCTGAGGGTATAAAACCACACAGTGCCTGGCAGTACCTTAAATAAAGTGGTCAAGAGAGATGTCCCTGAGGAGGTGACACTGATCAGGGGCCTGAAAGAAGTGAAGGAGGGAGCCAAGCAAAGGCCCAGAGACAGGGCTGACTTGGTATATTCCAGAAACAGAAAGGTCATGCTGGACTGCAAGGGTGGGAAGAGGTGAGATGGAAGTGGGGGGGGGGGTAGAGGGGCTGCTGTAAAGTTTTGTAGGCTGAGGAAAGGATGTGGTCTACCTCATGGGACAACACTGGAAATTCTGGGCAGTGACATGAGCTAACTTAAGTTTGAAAAGGGTCCCTTTAACAGCTGTCTTGAAAATACATGGGAATAAGAGCCAGTAGTAGAGAGGTGATTTAAAAGGGGACACCTGGGTGGCTCAGTCAGTTAAGCAGCTGGGTGGCTCAGTCAGTTAAGCAGCTGCCTTCGGCTTGGGTCATGATCCCAGGGTCCTGGGATCGAGTCCCACATCGGGCTCCTTGCTCAGCGGGGAGCCTGCTTCTCCCTCTGCCTGCCTCTCCCCCTGCTTGTGCTCTCTCTCTCTGAAAAATAAATAAATAAAATCTTTAAAAAAATAAAAGGTGACACCAACAGTTTAGGTGACAGACAGTGGTAGCTTAGGCCAGGAAGTTGCCATTAAGAGTGGTGGGAAGATGTTGGGTTATTTTGAAAGTAGAGGCTGCAGAATTTACTGGTGTGTTGGAAGTGGCGTTGTAAGAGAAACGGGAGCAACAGATAACTTCCAAGGTCAGAAAGATGTGCACAATCATTAGCTTTAAAAGAACTATAAGCATTTGGAAAATATGACAGCAAAGTCCCTGTGCACCATTCAACTTCCTTTTAGGACTAATCCATGCCAAGATTGCCCTCTGTCTGCTCTCTTCCCCATACCCATCCACTTCTTGGAAGCCTGCCTCACCGTGGTCTGTGGCAAGGCCCATTAATTCATTCATCCAACAAGCATCCATGTGTTGGGCCTGGAAGCTAGGTAAACCAAATCAGGTGTCAGCCATGATTGACTTCCAGGCTGGCTGTAGAGACAGACACTTTAACATTTAACATTTAACTCAGTATATTTGGGGCTAAAGAGAGGATTGCACTTGGGACATGGGGCACTTGGCTGGCTCAGTCAGAAGAGCACTACTCTTGATCTCAGGGTTGTGAGTTCACATCCTATGATGGATGTAGAGATTACTAAAAATAGATAAATGACAACAAAACAAAAACAGAAAGCTTGGGACAAAAGGGAGGTAGTATCCCAATTTAGTCCAAAGCTAAAGCCCTTTCATAGAACCCCATAAAGGAATGGAAGAAGGCTTCCTCGAGCCTGACAGCAACAACGGGGCAACCTGGCTTTAACTAGTGCTCTAAGAGGTGTTGGAGCATCTTTGTTAACGGCAATGGAGAGACACTAGAGTGATTCGTGCTTGCTGGCTGAGGCAACAATGAAACTGTCCAGTCAGAAAGCCTGAGCACCTTCCCTGCTTTGTGAATTCTTTAACTTTCAGGACCCAACTCAAGGGTTCATTTCACTGGTACATTAATACCAATGATATTTTGAGGGACTGTTACACATTAGATCTTGTGCTAAGAGTTTTCCATGGTCCTAATCCTCAAAAATACCTATTTCACAGGTGAGAAAACTGAGACTCAGAGAGGGGAGGGGATCTGCCAAGAGTCTCAGCGAGCTCGAGGCAACGGAGCAGGAATTTGAAATCGGAAGGGATTCACTAAAAAAAGGCCCTGAATGCTCTTTCCCCTGTCCCATGCTGCCTCCTCCACTAGAACGGTTTATGGAGTAGGGAGTATAGCTGTCGGATCCTGCCTCTCCCCGCCAGTTCGGATTTTAAAGTCTTCCAAGGTAGAAGCCGTGTTAATTCATCTCTGAAAACCCTCAGCCCTTCCACCCCCAGGACACTGGCGCGCAGCTCAGAGCAGCGGACTGGGCATCCTGCAAGGTCTACCGAATGAATGAATGAACGAGTAAATGACAGGATGGACGAATTCGAGTCCTCACTGTGCCATCTCCGGTAAGCTGCCGGTCACCCCGGGCCTCGGTTTCCCCAAATGCTCTGCTCAGGAGACGAGGCCGACCAGAGCAATCGCAGGTGCGCAGCTCCTCCGGGCGGGGCTAGACGGGCCGGACCACGGCGCTCCCCAGGCGAGGGGGTGGGGTGTCAGGGGCGGAGCTAGGGCTCCCTCGCCGCGGGGCCATTGGCCGCGCCCGCCGCCACCCGGCAGTAGTTGCGGAGGTCAGCCCCGCCCCCTTTCTCTTTCCTTGGCCTCTTTCCGCCGGCGGCAGCGGCGGATTGTGCAGACATGGTGAGGGCGCTGGAATCGGGGGCCATCCGCGCGCTGTGGGGCTCGGGGCCAGGGGTGGGGAGCTCGAGGTGAGCGCTGGGGTCCCATCTGCCAGTCGGGCCTGTAAGGCGCCGTGCGGAGTGGCCTCGCGCCGCCACCGCAGGTCTCCCGCCCTCTCCCCTGCTGGTTTGGGCCCGGAGAGCTGAGCCCGCGCTGCCGGCGCCTCCGTCTTCCCGTCTGCGGAATGGGGGTAGCGGCTCAACCTCGTGGCGGACCTGGAAGAAGGCGGGCCCGCCGGGGCCTCGGTTACCCTGCCCCGGGCACGGCCTAGGCGAGGAAAGCTGGGCCCCCAGCGCGCCCTCCTGGGGCTGGCCACGCCGCGGGGGGAGGGGAGGATGGCCGCTGGGCGGGGGGAGGCAGCCCTGCCGGCCGTTTGACCTCGACCTGTGCTTGCGCTCAGGCCAAGATTAAGGCTCGAGACCTTCGCGGCAAGAAGAAAGAGGAGCTGCTTAAACAGCTGGAAGACCTGAAGGTGGAGCTGTCCCAGCTGCGCGTCGCCAAAGTGACAGGCGGCGCGGCTTCCAAGCTCTCCAAGATGTGAGTGAGGGGCGGCCGAAGCCCGGTTCTCTGGTGTGGGGGACACCTGAGCTTCGGAAGCATTTGTGGGTTTTCGAAGTTGGCTGAAGGAAGCGTTGGGTTAAGTGATCGTGTAACGGACCCGTGGGTTGGAGTGTCACGCGCGTCCTGACCCAGCTTCTCTGGGCTCCCCGTACTTGCACCCAGCCGCATGGGACAACCCTGTGTGATTTTCCTCTTGTCCGCCTTGGACCATTTTGTCCTTTTGCCTCGAGTGCCCTTGCTCAGCTTCTCTCTGACCAGAGAAAGAACGGGTTGTCCCTCAAGACCCTTTTTCACACTGCCTTGAAAAGTCTAACTGGACCCTTTTTTACTACCTCCCACCAGCACTTGATTTTTTTCCCCTCACTTGGTGGGTGGGTGCCTTTCGCCCACCCCTCACTTGAGTTGTACTTAACTTACTGATTTACATGCATCGAGCGTCAGGACTTGTGCAGGGGACGTGGGTTTGGAGTCCATTGAACTGGGCACACGTTCCTCTTTTGCCACATCCTACCTAATGGGTGTGCTCACTCACCACCCAGAAGTTTTGTTTTGTTTTGCTCTTCTCTAAAATGGGCCCCCAACAACCGACCTCTGGTGCGGGGTGGGGGTTGGATGAGTTGGGGAACACACAAGCTGCATGCCGAATCCTCAAGACCGTGTTTACCAGCTCTTTCCCCCACCACGCCTGCTATTCAACATGACTCAAATCACTTATTCCCAGCCTGTTCCTAGGTTTATCCTTTCCCCCCATCGCCTTTCTACTTCTCAAACGTCTTGTTTTTCCCTCCCAAGTGGCCCCTCCTGTGACTCCTTAATTTGGTCGCCCAGCTTGAGGCATGATTTCCCACAGTCCGCTCAGTCAGGTTGGCATTGGTTAGGTCTTCCACAGCTCTGAGGCTATGGGATGGAAGATCTTTCCTAATCCACCCTCCACTTCTGCTCAGCTTCTCAGGAGCCCTTCCCTGTCCCTACTTGTGAGATGCCCACCTCCTAGAGTCTTTGGGCCTTACCCCCAAAACACTTGCCTCCTCGACTGGGTTAGGTACCCCCCTTGGGTGAATATGGATGAGCTGGTGGGGAATACCCCTGCCTTATGACATCTGGGTCAGGTCCTGAGTAAGATGCCTTTGAGGGGGTGGCAGCATTGTAGGGCTCCACCACCTTCACTGATGGCTCTCTGTTTTGCAGCCGAGTTGTTCGCAAATCCATCGCCCGTGTTCTCACAGTCATCAACCAGACGCAGAAAGAGAACCTCAGGAAATTCTACAAGGTGAGCCTGGGCTGGGGGAGTTAGGATGCTTGGCTACAGGGAGCAAAGTTCCAGCCCTCCCTTGGCCAGAAGGATAGTATGAAGAGCTGCTGGGGTGCATGGGACTGGGCTTTACAGAGCCTTCCCAACTGGTAGGTGGGTTTGCTTCTAAACCAGCATCTTACCACTAGCATGGCACGCAGACTGCATTTCCTCAGGGCTGCAGTTGTCTTTAAGAATGAAAGCAAAGATGATGTGGTATGTAGAAAGCTTATTGCAAGGTTCCTTTAATAAATACTTAATTTCTTAATCATAACTGATACCTTAATAGTTGAAAATATTAATCACTGAGGTTTTATTGTAGGAATCAATATAAACTTTTTTTTATGAAAACAAAGAATGATTTTAAGTGTAATTTTAAATGCTGTACAGCTTTCACATTTTAAACTCTTCAGAGGTTTTGCATATTTAATAGCCTTATATGAAACATGTGTTTGGAGTCATCTTTCCTAAATTCTTCATTTCCATTAAAAATATGTATTATGGGGGCGCCTGGGTGGCTCAGATGGTTAAGCGTCTGCCTTCGGCTCAGGTCATGATCTCAGGGTCCTGGGATCAAGTCCCGCATCGGGCTCCCTGCTCCTTGGGAGCCTGCTTCTCCCTCTGCCTCTCTCTCTCTCTCTCTCTCTCTCTCTCTCATGAATAAATAAATAAAATCTTAAAAAAAAAAAAAAGTAAATTTATAAAAAAAAAAAAAACATGTATTATGGCTAGCTTTTTAGCTTACAGATAAAACCATTCAGATTGATAAATTTTGGAAATCAACAGTGTGGTGAGAGTCTGGCTGGAGACCTCACCACATGGTGAGGTCCATGAATGAGGAATTCATCCTCACCAGCTGAGTGAACTTGGGCCGTCTGTGAGGATTAACTTTAAGTGTTTTAGTTGTCTTACCAGCACTATGTCAGTCACTTTCAAGCACCTGATACTCTCATTTTGCAGATGGGAACCTCAGGGTGTAGAGAGGTTAAATTGTCCAGAGTCACCAGTAAATGGAGTGACTGGGTCTACGTTCCAAACCATGCCTTGGGGAGGGGTGGGTTGAGTGCTCCTGGGAGATTTCCACAGGTGTCTGGCCCCTTGGCCTAGGATTTTTGCGACAATTTTTGTTCTTATCCTTAATACTGGTGTTATCAGGGCTTAAGTAGTGAAGCAGAACCAGTAAGAGATAATCTCTTAAAGTCAATTGATGAGGGGCTTTGAGTATATCGCAAAACGGCTTCACATCAACATCCCAGTTAGTATTTGAATAGCTGGAGGCTTTGACTTGTCAAAAAAGCCATCATGGTGGGCCTGGGCTGGCTGCCCCAGGGGACACTAGCATGTACTGTTGGGTGGGGGGTGCCGCCATCCCTGGATGTGTGTACATTTGTGTGTGGGAGCGTCTTTCTGAGAATTGGGCTTGGAACTCTTTGATCAGGCTCTGGGGGGACCATAGAGGTGGTCGTCAGGAAGAATTGTCTTCCAGTGAGTACAGCCCCTGCCAGGCACCAGTGAGTCAGGGCGGGGAAGGTGAGGCCTCTGCCCTGTGGTCGTTCTGTCCGATAGACTTTCTCTAGTGCTGGAAGTGCTCTGCCTGCACCGTCCAGTACAGTGACTTCGGGCCACATGTGGCTATGGTGGCTGAAGGCCTGGGTTTTTAGTGGCGACCGCGTGTGTGGCTAGTGCCTCATCTGGCCGACAGCCGAGCTCTGAGCGCTTAGTTGGCCTGAAACGGACGAGGCCCTGGCTGGCCAGTGCGCTGTGGGTAACCGGGATGTGGGTGGGCGAAGACTCGTGCTTCCGAGCCTCCAGCTTAGCGCTTACTCCCATCTGCACGGCTGGTTTCGGCAGCTCTCTGCCCTGATGCTGTTACCCCACTTAGCTCACCCCAGTCCTGTGCCTCCCTCTCTGAGCTGTTGGCAGTTTCCAGAAAGCACCTGAGCTGCCATCCTTCGGGGCTTTTTTGTACACTGTGTTCTCCCCCTTGGAAGTGGTGTTCACCAAGTTGCTTGCTTTCCAGGCTATTGCCAGTCATTAGGTGAAGCCTTCTTAATCTCTTTCCTCCCACCAGCGATGGGCCACTTGTTAGCTTGTTCAGTCTTTCGCACTGGGCTGGGGGCTCCTTGAGCAGGGACCAGGCCTGATTCATCACTAGGACAGCTCCCCCGACAGGGCCTCAGTCCCCTGCTGGGCCGGGTGTACTACGTCTCCTCACACTCAGGTCTACAGAGTAACCTGCGCACCCCCATGGCCTCCTTCAGTCGCTTCCGGCATCCTCCCCATGCCCCCCAGCAGCTCGGTTCCAGCCTCTGGGGCTTCCTTTGCTGCCACAGTCGCTCCTAAACCCTGCTGCTCAGACTCGCCTGCTCTCCCATCACCCAGGGTAAGAAGTACAAGCCCCTGGATCTGCGACCCAAGAAGACCCGTGCCATGCGCCGCCGGCTGAACAAGCACGAGGAGAACCTGAAGACCAAGAAGCAGCAGCGGAAGGAGCGGCTGTACCCGCTGCGGAAGTATGCGGTCAAAGCCTGAGCACTGGCGTCAATAAAACACAGACCAACTGGCTGGTGTTGCTTTGTGTTTGCGGGCGTTTCGACTGACCCAGCTGGAGAGGTGGGCTGCTGTGCCCTGGTGGGGGGCCGTGACAGTCCTGGCCACGGGGATCTGGTGGGTGCTCTGTTGTGGTTGGTTTGGGGGCTGTGATGTGGAAGTGCCCTCACTGTCCTTTCATGAGTTCATTCTGCCAGGTTGCATGGGCCCTGGGCAGGGAGAGACGGGCTTGAGATCTGAGAACCATTGTGATGTTATATCCGAGAGGCTCTGGGTGATTTGATCGAGCAGTGGACTTGGCGTCTTGCCTGGTCAGCAGCTCCAGACACTAAGAGTTTCCCATCTGGGGTGAAGGCACAGGCATGGGCCACATCCAGGACTCCCTGCCAAAAGCATTTCACTTTCGGGGTGCATGTCCTGCCTGCCCCCAGCCTCCCCTGGCAGGCCTTTTACTACGCCCACAGGCCTTACCTTCAGGGTCTGAATGCATTTTCCTGTGTTGCAGTCCCAGACTTTGACCTGGAAATAAAACAAGCAGACGGGTGGGGAGACCTCACCCCACAAGTCTGGCATCCTTAAAATCACTTTGGGGTGAGTCCTAGCCAACCTCTTAACCCTTTGGCCTGGGTTTTGTTGTCCGTGAGGTATATTTAACATGCTCAGCAGAATATCTGATGCAAAAACTCAGTGTAGTGCAATTGCCTTTTCCCTGAAGCTATGGTGAGTCTTAAAAATGTCAATGCCAGGGGCACCTGGGTGGTGCAGTCGGTTAAGCCTCTGATTCTTGGTTTGGGCTCGGGGTCATGAGTTCGAGCCCTGCATTGAACTGAGCTGGGAGTCTGCTTGAGATTTTCTCTCTCTGCCTTTCTCCCCTCCCTGCTCCCACGCACACACTCGAAAAAAAGGAGGCACCTGGGTGGCTCGGTGTGTTAAAACGTCAGCCCTTGGCTTAGGTCATGGTCCCGGGATCCTGGGATTGAGCCCCACATTGGGCTTCCTGCTCAGTGGGGAGTCTGCTTCTCCCTCTGCCCTCTCCCATTAGCTCCTGTTCTCTCGTGTGCATGCTCTCAAAATCTTTACAAAATAAAAATTAAAAAAAAAAAAAAAAGTCAGTGCCACAAGCACTTGGGCCAGCACAGAGCTTAGTGCCAGGCACTAGTTACAGAAGTGGTCGGCACCTGGGTTCTGCCCGTGACACCCTCCTATTTAGGGCAAATAGGATGTGGACATTTCTAGACTGCGGAGGGCTCTGCTAAAGGAAGATGTGGGGATAGGAGTTTGCCAGGAGGATGGGCCTGGTGGGGTGGGCTTACCATGTGGGAGTAGCCAGCGCTGGCCAGCTGTGACCCATCAGGGGAGAAAGCGATGCTCTTCACCCAGGTAACATGGCCCTTGAGCTGAACAAGCAGGCTTCTGGTAGAGGGCTTCCAGATGTGGATAGTCTTATCCCAGGAGCCAGAAGCCTGGACAGCAGACAGCTGTAAGCCCATGGGTCTGGAGCCAGAGGGGGCCAGCCTTGAACCCAGGGCAACCCAGCTCACCAGGAGGCCAGATGCCGAGTAGCACAGGCAGCTGATGTTGCCACTGTGGCCCTCCAGCTCTTGGTGGAAGGTCACTGGGGTCCCCATCCGGAGGTCCCAGATGCAGATAGTGGAGTCCCAGGAGCCAGTGGCCTGCAGACGTCTGCCGTGAGCACGAACCAGCCAGCCCACGCCCACCATTGTGGTTCCAGACTCCGAGAAAGCAGGCATTCTGAACCCTGCTGAATTTCCCAGCTTACAGATGAGGGGACAGGCTCAGAAGAGCAGTCACCCAGTCAAGGTCTGGAACCCTAACCACGGCTCAGCCCCAAGCGGGAAAGTGGGTGTGGCCTCCGGGTTCCTTGAGGTAGGGCCGGGCAGAGGTGGTGTGGCTCACCAGGGAGTCTGAGCTGGGTGCGAAGTCACTGCTCTGGATGGAGTCTCGGTGCCCTCCCAAGTGGCGCAGCATCTGCCCAGACTGCAGGAGAGAGTCCTGAGCTTTGGATTTGGAGGGCAGCCCAGAAGTCTTGCGGCGCCAGATTCTAGGCCTCAGATGGGTCACATAAGGCCCTCCTTGCGGGCTGCCTGGGTAATGTGGTGACACGGTCTGGGGAGATGCCAGGGGCCTTGATGGGAGGGGACAGTCCAGGCCGGGGCGACCTCATGGACAGATGGATTGCCAGCTGTGGGCGTGGGCCATGGGGAAGATGGAACGACCTTTCTGGGCCACTGTCTGGGGTGGGGTGTGTCTCCTCTGGGTCCCAGGTCCCGCTCTAGCCACCCTTCCACACACCTGCACCTCCCAGAGCATCACCCGCCTGTCCCAGCCACCCGATGCCAGCTGCTTTCCGTCAGGGCTGAAGCTGACCGTCTCCACACTCCGCTGGTGACCTGCAGAGACCGGGTTGGAGGCGGGGCAAGGTGGAAGGGGACACAGCGCGGTCTGGCTGCTTGGCTCCCGTCCCATCCTGCTTACTCACCCTTGAGGACACTCAGACACTTAGCTTCTGCTACATCCCACAGCCGGATGGTACAGTCATGGGAGGTGGTGGCAAAAAGGCGGCCATCAGGGGAGAAGCGGCAGAACTTCACGGGGCCTGGAGAAGCAGCCGTGGTCAGGGAACAGGGTGCTGCCCTCCCCTTCTGGCCGTTGCTGACCGGCCCCTGCTAATTTCTCCAGCCTTAGCACCTCCCTTCCCTCTCCTCACTCACTCCCAACCCTCCAGCCACCTGACAAGCCGAGCTTCCATGGCTTGGCCTAGAACACCCAACCCTGATTTGCCCATTTGTAAAATCAGTACCAAAAGTGAACGCAGGCGCCTCCCAGAAACTTGTTGAGAGCCCACCCTGGGTTCAGAGTCCCAGCGCTGGACTTCCTGTATTAATAGCATTAGTCAATCTGCCCTGTGATTACCAGAATTTTGTCTCAATTATAGTAGTTACATCTACTGAGTCCTTACTGGGTGCTAGGCCCTTGGCTTGCCTTATCTCATCCCATAGGGTAGCAACTATCCCTAACTACCCCTATTCTAAAGAGAAGGGAAATAGAGGCTCAGGTGACATGACTTATGATCACAGTCAAAAAAGTGGTTAAACATAGATGAACCTTAAGGGACACTATGCTAAGTGAAATAAGCAAATCACAAAAAGGAATACTGTATTATTCTACTTAGACAAGGTACTTAAATTCATTGAGACAGAAAGAATGGTGGTTGCCAGGGGCTGGGGCAAGGGAGGAATGGGGAGTTTAATGGGTATAGAGTTTACGTTTTGCAAGATGAAGAGTTCTGGAGACAAGTTGCATAATGAACATACTTAACACTGCTGAACTGTGCATTTAAAATGGTAATATGTATATTTTTAAACAATTTTTAAAACAGTAGTAGGATTGGGGCACCCGGCTGGCTCAATCAGTAGAGCATGCTACTCTTGATCTCAGGGTCATGAGCTCGAGCCTCATGTTGGGTATAGAGATTATTTTAAAAATTAAAAACAACAACAAAAAACAAAGTAGTAGGATCTGAGTCCAGGTCTGTCGGAGTCAAAGGCCCCAGGGACCAAGTCCTGTGTCCTTGCCCTCCTGCTCCAGCCCTGCCCAGGCTGTCTTGTCCGGATGCCCAGCTCAGATGTCAGAGGTCACTGTGATAGGTTCTGCAGAATGCCAGACAGAACCACAGGCCTCTGTGTCCACATCCAGCCTGAGGAGCCCTACCTGCATGGCCAGTCAGCCTCCACAGCAGCCGCCCGCTCTGGGTCTCCCAGCCATAAACACAGCCATCCTCAGAGGCTGTCAGCAGCCTCTGGCCATCCGGAGAGAAGGCGGAGGAGTTGACCTGGGAGGAGAGCACAAAAGTAGTTCCATCCTGGGGCAAGAAACACCTGTCTGCTCATCCCTGACCCCAGACTCCAGGACTAGCCCTAAACACTGCCCCAGGAACCCTGGGAGGGAGCTTGGACTTCAAGCCTCTCTCTACAACCAGAGCCCAGAATGCAGGAACCACTCTTGTAGTCCGAGGCAAGAACTTAGAGCCCTCTCTGGAATCCTGTAAAACCTGAGCCTGAAGCTCAGGGCCCTCACTGAAGGTAGAGCCTGGAGCCTTCTCTAGAAGAGCCTGGCACCCCAGAGCCAAGAGCCCATTCTAGAGCTGAAGCCTAGAACTAGGAGTTCAAGATCTACTCTAAGCCCTGAGTTCACTTTAAAGCCAAGGTCAAAAGAACACTGGAGTCAACCAGGAGTTTGAGCCCTCTAGAACCGGAGCTTAGAATCTGTAGCCCATTCTGGAGCTGGGGGCCAGAGAATACCAGGCAGAATCAGGAACCACTCTAGACCCAAAGCCAGGAGACTAGAGTCGGCAGAGCCCTACTGGACCTCACCTCCCCGCGGTGCCGGCCGAAGAATTTCACTCTCCCCACGGCCAGCGGCCCTGGGGCCCTGCTATTCATGGGCCCCAGGCCGCCCGGCCCCGTGGGCCGTCTCCTAGGCGGGCGCTGGTTCGGCCCGAGGGCCTTCACTTGGGACAGGGTAGAGGGGATGGAGGAAGTTGTGTACAAGCGGTCTCCATGGCAATCGGGGCGGGGCGCGCAGCCGCGTAGGGTCTCTGGGAAGCCAAGAGGACAGGTTGGGAGAGATGGTTCTCAGCTCCTGGGAGGTGGGGCCGCGGCGGGCAGAACCACGCGCGGCCCGAATTAGGGACTTCCTCGCCCAGCAGCCGCGAGCCGGACCACGGCGGCCGCTAGAGGGCACCCCAGCCCCACACACCGCGCCTGCCCCAACCCGCGCACGGAGGCGAGCGGTTTGCGGAGCTCCCAGACCCCTTTGAGAGGAGCCAGTTTCCCCGTGTGCACAATGGGGTGGTTCATCGCTGCCCCCCCGGGACTTCAGGCTTGAGCCAAGAGCAAGGCCTGGCACATGGTAGGTGCCCCAGGAGAGCCCACCCTGGTGCCAAGACCTCTTTCCTCCTGGAATGCCCAGTCCTGAGGCTGAACAGCTCCCATGGAGGGGGCTGGAACTGATACCCAGCTCTGCCCTGCACAATGTGGGGGAACCAGAGGTAGTGTGTGTAAAGCACAGGGCATTAGAAAGTGGGGTCACTTGTTAACATCTTGGCAGCACAAAATGTGGCATCTGAGAATGTGGAGGATGTGGAGGTGGTGGGAGGAGGCCCCAGGAGCTGTCAGGTTCCTTGTTGGATAGTTGAAGCTGAAACCAGGCAAGAATAGGACTTGGTTTCAATGTTCATTTTACAGATGAGGGAACGGAAGCCCTACAAGGTGGGGGGACTTGCCCAAGGTCACTCAGGCAATAGGAAAGGAGCTGGGACTTAGCCCATGTCTGTCTGACTTTGTGGGCCTGTATTAGGACCATCTGCCATGAATTCCAGGGGCCTTCAAGCAGATGCCTAGGTCCCTAACTCCTGGTACATCTGGGAAACTGAGGTTCTGAGGGGGCAGATTTGGCCCAGTCATCCAGCACCCCTATGGCGGAGCTGGGGCCAGGGCCCAGTCCCTTCCCCACAATGGGACAGGGATGGAACAGAGACACCCTCCCTGCTACTGTCCAGTGGATTCCAGGCTCCCTGGGGGTGGGGGTGGGGCAGCTGGGCTTTGGGAGCTTCAAACTCAAGGGTTCCCAGCCGTGACTCACACCCCTCCCCCCCAGACCTCTTGGCCAGACTCTTCTCACGAGATCCACTGTGCTCTATTTTAGGTCCCAGACAGTCAGGCGGGAGATGGGGCGACAATGGTGGCTTTGAGGCAGCCCCACCCCCATCCTAACTCCAGAAGGGCCCAGGTCACGGAGTTGGCTCCTCAAGGACCCGTCTCAGTTGGGCCTATAAGGCCACCACGTCATCCCCAGACATGGGTGCGCACACAGCTCCCCAAATGGTCTGGCTCCCCAGGCCCTCTCCCCTCCCTCTGCACAAGCAAACCCTGCCCCCCTCCCCAGGCCCATGCCCCATCTGGCATTTCCCCAGCCGGTTGGTTGTTCCTGCTCTACCTGGAGGGCCCAGAACCACCTAACCTGGCCCAGCCCATCACTCCCAGAGCCCTGTGAAAAGACCTTGTCCACCAGGCCCAGGGACTACTCAGCTGGTAGAGGTAGAGCTGGGGTTAAAATCTTTTTGGGGGGCGCCTGGGTGGCTCTTGATTTCAGCTCAGGTCATGATCTCAGGTTCGTGAGAGGCCCTATGTCTGGCTCCACGCTGGGCATGGGGCCTGTTTAAGATTCTCTCCCTCTCCCTCTGCCTGCCCCTCCCCCTGCTCGCTGCTCTCTCTTAAAAAAAAAAAAAAAAAAAAAACGGGCGCCTGGGTGGCTCAGTTGGTTAAGCGACTGCCTTCGGTTCAGGTCATGATCCTGGAGTCCCGGGATCGAGTCCCGCATTGGGCTCCCTGCTCGGCAGGGAGTCTGCTTCTCCCTCTGACCCTCTTCCCTCTCGTGCTCTCTGTCTCTCATTCTCTCTCTCTCAAATAAATAAATAAAATCTTAAAAAAAAAAAAAAAAACCTTTTAAAAAAGATTTTATTTATTTATTTGACGGAGAGAGAGAGAGAGCATGAGAGCACAAGCAGGGAGGAGGGGCAGAGGGAGAGGGAAAAGCTGTGAGGGTCCATCCCAGGACCCTGGGATCATGATCTGAGCTGAAGGTAGACACTTAACCAACTGAGCCACCCTTTTTTTAAGTAAACTCAATGCCCAATGTGGGGTTTGAACTATGCACAGCCCCAAAATCAAGAGTCACATGCTTTACTGACTGAGCCAGCCCCCAGGATTAAAACCTTTTTGCTTACATCAAAAACTAATGATGTAATGTATGATGACTAACATAACGTAATAAAATAAAATAAAATAAAATAATAAAATAAAATAAATAAAATAAAATAAAATAAAATAAAATAAAATAAAATATAAAATAAAATAAAATAAAATAAAATAAAATAAAATAAAAACCTTTTTGCCTGACACTGGAGTTTGTGGCTGGAACTACCCACCATGAATTCCAGGGGCCTCAGGAGCCAAAGCTTGTCCACCTCTCCACATCCTATCCCTGTCCCCTGCCCTCCCACCCCCACCTTGCTCCCTGAACTCAACTACAAGGGCCCTTTTTCCCATCCCTCCAGCTTCGCTCCCCACCTGGGCCTGTGCATATGGGGTTCCCCGTCCTCTTGGCTTGATGCTTACCTTGGGATCTAGCTCAAATATCACTTCCCCAGGGTGCCTTCCCTTGCCCATCCCCCAGACTAAGTCAGAGCTCCTGCCCCAGAGATGGGGCATTTAGAACCACCAGTCTGGATTAAACCCAAGTTCTGCCAACTACCAGCTCTGCGTATTGGGCAAGTCACCTGATCACTCAGTGCCTTGTTTCCTCAACTGTAAAATGAGCAAGCTCACAGTGTCTGTCTTGTAAGGAATCAGTGAGATGGAGCCGTCAAGGGCTCCTGGGGTGCAATAAGCACTCAAAGAAGTGGAGGAGCCTGTGATAGCCACAAGCCTAAAATCCAGACACGAAGCTCTGAATGCCCTTCGTCAGGCTCACCCAAGTGGCCCGCAGCCCGGAGATACCTCACGATGTAGAGAGAACCTGGTGCGGGGGGGGCAGTCTGACTCCATGCCCAGCGGGGGCTGAGGGTTTGGGCAGAGGCTGCATCTGTAGCAGGGTGTGGTCCGTGGTGGGGGAAGGGAGGGTGCGAGTGGTGGATCATGGTCACCATGACAGCAGAAGTATTTCACTGCCCAGGTTCTGCCTATGGGATTGGGGGACCCTGATTCTAACCTCTCCAAAAGGGTCCCCTTGACTATCTCTTCCTTCTCAGGGAGTCTGCCACATTCTCTCCTTCCCAGCCCAGATTGTCCGGGATGGGGGTTTTTTGCTGGCCTTTCCTACTCTTGAAGGTGACCCACGGTCCTGGGACCAGCCTTGCCTCTCTTCTTTTTCTCAAAATACCTGCCTTCCCAGGCCCCTTGGTTCCCTCTCAAACTGCCATGAGTACACAGCCACTTGAAAGAGGAAACTGGAAATTCAGAGGGAAATTACTTGCTCAAGTTCATATAGCTAGAAAGTAGTAAAGCTGGGGCGCCTGGGTGGCTCAGTTGGTTAAGTGTCTGCCTTCGGCTTAGGTCATGATCCCAGGGTCCTGGGATTGAGCCCCACATGGCGGGGGGGGCTCCTCTCCTCAGCTGAGAGTCTGCTTCTCCCTCTCCCTCCCCTTGCGCATTTTCTCTCTCTCAAATAAATAAAATCTTAAAAAAATAAAGAAAATAGTAAAGCTTAGATTCAAACCTATGTCCGATAACCCCCAAGGCCTCAGCTCATTCCTTGCACCAGACACTCTTTCAATATAGCTTGGAGAAGTTGGGATATGAGCCCGTCTCCCCCCCCAACACACACCCCACAGCCCTGTGAATGGGACCTCACTACCCCTCAGGACAGCCTGTCCCATCATAGGAAACTCCCACTATTGGAAAGTCCTGGGTGAGTCAGAATCTGCCTTGTACTAACAGGGTGGGAGACAGGCCCAGCCCACATCCCTCCAATTCCACTCCAGGGACGCAGCCAACTAGCTCCGAAAGGCGGCAAACAATCCAAATAGTCAAAAGCTGTAGAAATAGGGGCGCCTGGGTGGCTCAGTTGGTTAAGTGACTGCCTTCGGCTCAGGTCATGATCCCAGGGTCCTGGGATCGAGCCCCGCATCGGGCTCCCTGCTCCGCGGGAAGCCTGCTTCTCCCTCTCCCACTCACCCTGCTGTGTTCCCTCTCTCGCTGTGTCTCTCTCTGTCAAATAAATAAAAAAAAATCTTTAAAAAAAAAAAAGCTGTAGAAATAAATGACTGTATAGTCAATGACAGCTACCCAGCCAGGGAAATGAACAAAACGTAGCTCTGCATATCAACATGCAAACCTCTCACAAACATGCTCAACAAAAAGCAACGTGGCCAAAGATGCTCTAGACACGATCCCATCATATAAAAATCAAGACATGCCAAAGGCAGCCCTCCATTACTCAGGCATACATCCATATGCACTGAAACTTTAAGAAAAGCAGGGAATGACAAACTTGCAAATCAGCAGAGTGGTTAACTATGAGGAGAAGGGAGGGGACGCAGGGGGCCCCAAACGGTACTTGCTCCTGGTGATATTCTGGCTCACAGATGGGCCTTGGGCATCCAGGTGTTTGTTGGATTATTCTTTAATACTCTGCCCTGCCTATGTGGCCCCTGCCCACCCCTCCTGCCCGCTTCTGGCTTCCTCACACCCTCCTCCGTTCCTTGTCCCCACCAATCCCATGCCTGAGCAGTTTAGCGTGTCACACCATGCCAAGGATGGGATGTACTTTCCCATAGTGCCCCAGGAAACAGAGAAGGCTGTTTTGTATTGAGAGCCAGCAGAGGAAAGGTGGAAAGTCAGACTGCCCTGGTTCCTGCCAGCTTCCCAGCTCCCAGCTCCAGTCCCCAAGGTTGCCATCCTAAACTACACCCATTTCCTTAAAGTCCTATTTTTGCTGAGTTGGCTCCAGTATGGTTTTTGTTGTATAATGTTTTGTTTTCTGTTGACTTGCCTCCCAAAGGGCTTTGGCTAAAACATCTCTGTGATTTTCACAGCTGGTCCCCTACTATTGTGTCTGTGGGGCTTCTTCTCTGGACTTCCCCTGCAGTTACTGGCACACAGGGATCCTGGCTCCCCAAGTGGGATCAACACCTGGACCACCTTTATTGGAATGCACTGTAGTTGTCATTGTTCCTCCTACTAAAGTGTTGAGACCAGACCTGGAGACACGCTCTATGTAAATGGACTGACAAGTGCCAAGTTGAAAGGTACTGTCATTTCCAGTTTTCTAGACACTCAATCTCTAGCAATGCAGCCTGCATTACTGGAAGCATTTGTCTTTTCAACAGCTGCATTATTCTGGTGACTCAATGAATTTGCAGTGAGAGCTTTTTCCCACGAACTACTGTCCAGCCAGCTCTCCCTCCGCTATATGTTACTTGCACAATGGATTCATTGGAAACACGCAAACCGTTACCTTATGCTGGTTAGATGTCATCCTCTTGGATCCCAACCAGCCATCTAGTCTTGAAAGCATTGTTAAATCATTGCACAAAACATTGATTCCGCCACCGTGGCAGCTGCGAATTTTATGAAGAACACAGTTCTTCTGTGTTCTAAATTCAAACTGTGAAAATGATGATCAATGGGAAAGGATATAGACAGAGCCCTGTGGCCTACCACTAGAGACCTCCACCAATTCTGGGTTTTTTGCACCCATCCGCACCCATCCACGCCCATGAACTGTAAACTAACTGTGCGGTGAAGGAGGGCCCACTCCCTTAGGAGCAGATCTCGGTGGGGAGGAGAGCAATGAGCTCCTGCCTCAAGCCTGCTCTCTGGTTGCAAACAACAGAAACCATCCATGGCCAAAAGAGACCATCTGATAAGGGGCTGGGGGGAATCAAAGATGGGAAAGACAGCAACACTGCTATGCCAGGGAAGGACAGGAAACAGGGCAGTTAAGCCAGTGTGCCCAGATGCAGCAGGATCCTTGGAGAGCATATGATTGGTCCCACATGGTTTATGTGCACGCCGGGGGCAGGGCACCTTGATTGGCACTCCTGGTAGGATCTGGGGCTTTTACCCCCCAGCTCCATGCTCCTCTGCTAATCAATCAGGGATCTCCAGGCTCGATACCTGCTGCGCATAGTGGGATCAGGAGCCAGACAAGTGCGTTCAAATCTGGCTCCACCATCCTTCCTCTGTGACCTCAGCAAGTTACCCAACTGTTCTGTGCTTCCTTTTCCTCATGTCTACAATTAGGATAATGATTAACACCCACCTCCTACACTTGTTTTGAGGATTGAATTTTAATACATGCCAAGTGCTTGGAATAGCGTCTGGCACATAGTAAGTGCTCCGTGTTGGTCAGCTGTGTTACTGAAATATTATATCGTGAGTCCACGGTTTTCTAGTGTAGCCCAAAAGAGATGAAGATCAACTCCCAGGTCTTACGGAAACTCTGGGAGGTGTATCTGGAAAGGGCACGGTTGCCCTGTTGGTAAAGGAGAGAGGGAGAAGCATAGCGGTTTCATTCCCAGTGACCCTCCATGGCATTTCTAGTCACTGCGTCCTTTTCTGAGCACTCTCAGATCACTGCTGGATAATCTGTCCAGAACTGCTTGGCAGTCAGTGTTGGGCTAATGAGTCCATGATTGCCGGGCTTACCCTTTCTGGAAAAGTGCGACTGCAGTGGTTTTCTTCTCTTCTGGGTCCCGACCTCTGGCGGTTCCTTGTGGGATCAGAGTTACACCTTCTGTTCAGCTCTCCTGGCGTGCAATTTGCTAGACCTAGAAATTCGGTTGTATTTATTTATCTTACTATATTTTTAGCATGTTTTTTTTCTAAGACCGTTTTTCTGTTTGGGTAGCAGAGTAACCCAGACGCCAGAGGGAACTGGAGAAGCTCAGGGGGCTTGACCACCACCCACTCTCCCGATCGTGGGCCACGGCCCCGTGCTGCCGTCCAAGCTCTCCGGTTCAGGGACACTTATCCACAGGCCTCTTGGGCCAATCCCACGTTCCAGTAACTCTTACACAAAAGGAGAAATCTCTGAGGCCCTGGGATGAGCACCAGGAAGGTCATGAACACACTCCTCGTGCCAGGCCCATATTAGGATGGAATGGGGGGGGGGGTTGTCTGGGCAGGGCCTCTGTGACAGGCTCATCCAACTTGTGGAGACAGGGCCTCGGCCTAGCCAGAGAGGACTTTTATGGTATTTATTTACTTTTTTATTATTTTATTTGATTTTTAAGATTTTATTTATTTATTTGACAGAGAGAGACACAGAGAGAGAGGGAACACAAGCAGGGGGAGTGGGAGAAGCAGGCTTCCGGCGGAGCAGGGAACCCGATGCAGGGCTCAATCCCAAGACCCTGGGATCACGACCTGAGCCGAAGGCAGACGCTTAACGACTGAGCCACCCGGGCGCCCCTTTATTTACTTTTTTAAATTCTTAAAACATCCTGGACATAGCAGAGGGACAGTCACCCATTTTCCCCAGCTCCCAGTGTGGTAGCTGTTTTTATTCTTCAGGTGAGGTCTGCACCTGCATCTCCGTGGATGCATTTGGCTCCCCATGACTCTGGGGTTGTGGTGGAGATGGAAGGGATGGGTCCAGGCCTCGGGGATGGAACCTGGGTCTGTGACTTCTTTGTGCCTCTTCTGGGCACTACATTTCTACACAGCTTTACTCCTAGCAGACAGACTGATGTTTTTAATTTTAAAAATGTTTTAAATTACATGCTGGCTGCAAAAATATATATATATGTATATATAGAAGGCTAAAAAATAAACAACACAAGTCACTCCCCCATACCTCTAGCCTCATTCCTTAAAGGAGACAGTGGTAAACAATTGTGGGGTGGGCATCCTTCTAGTGACTTTGCCTTTGAACCCTGTTTTCCCTCTGTAAAGTGGAAACAGTGATGCTTGGTCCAAGGGGCTCTGAGAAGGGAGGGGTTGCCCCATTAAATGAGACCAAGTAAACAGAACCTGGCCTGGGGCCTCATGCCTAATACCATTTCTCAGTGGTTACCAAGAACCTGGACCCTTCAGGCCTCAGTCACTCCATCTGTCTCCCCAACTTGCAGCCTGCAGTCAAGCCCCACCTACTACTTTCTAGATGCATTCAGAAGAAATTAGCTCCAGGCCAACAAAAATCAGGGCAGAAGAAGAGGGAGTGAAACTCACAGCCCTCAAGGGCCTGCCTGGGGTGATTGACCTCAGTTGATATGGACTACCGAGTACAATCTTATTTTTTGCAGATGAGGAGACTAGGGTCTGAGTGGGGAGGTAACTTCCCCAAGCCAGCGCAATTGGTGGGCTGTAGAGCCAGAATGGAGGCCAGGCCTGAGTCCTAAATGGTCCTTCCTGCCGTGCCACCCTGACTGCAAGTCTGTCATTCATCCCTGTGCTCAGCCTAGGCCCAGAGGAGGTCTTGAAAATGCTTTCTGAGTGATGAGACTGCATGAATGAATGAATCGGTGGCTACATTATATATATTCTATGTCGCTCCGATCAGTACAGCTTTGGCTTTCCTTTCATATCCCTTATTTCCTGTGTTTTTTTCCACAGTGGTGGAAAGCTTCACCCCCATTTCACAGGTGGGGAAACAGGTTCAATTTGCCCAAGGCTTTAGCCTTAGCATGACAAGGAAACAGAACCAGAACTCAAGCCCAAAGTGTCTGAACTCAGAGGCCCTGTGAACTGTTTCCCCTGGCCCCCACTGCTCTCTCCATGGTGCCCGGGCCAGCTTTGGGGGCCTCTGGAGGAGCCTAGCATGGGCAGGACATAAAGCAGGTGCTCAGTAGATATTGAACCACCAGATGCTTGCATGAATGCCCTGAGGAAATGTATGCATTATTTGTTTGCTTGGAACCAAATAAATGGTGAGGCCTTGGAACACTTGCCCAAGTCTTCCAAATGCCCATCCCTACCCCAGCTGGTTCAGCCTCCCCTGCATCCTATATAGAGAGGTCCCAGATGAAGCTGGTGTCCAGCTCCTTGGTCTCCCTGCATCCATCCTGGCTCTGGGGGAGAAGAGTTGGGGAGAAGGGTGAGGTCTGGCCCAGGCTCTGGGCATCTGGTGGCCCTACCCTCACCTGCTGGTGTTTTGGGGGAACTTGACCCTACCCTAGGAAGTACCCAGGAGGACAGATCATCTGGGAGCAGAGCCCTGAGAGGTGAAACCAGTGCACCGGCCTGGCTGACCCAACAGCGTTGGAAAGACAGGCATGGCCATAGCTCTGCTCACGGAGTTGGACTAAACCCTGTCCTACTTCATTGAGTCCTCCCAGTGTGGCCCCAGATGGGACCTGGACCAGCCCCGTCCTAACACTTGACCCAGAGGACTGAGGGATGGGTGGTGGCTCCTATCCCCTCTCTGTCCCTTGGTCCCTGGGCTGCTGACCCACTTGGGCCCTGAATGGAGCTCCTGGAATCCCAGTGGAGCTGGGAGTGATGGGCTTGGCGTCAGGGCAAAGTGGGGAAGAAAGAGAGGGGATGGGCATGCTGCCAGACCCCACACCAGCCTCTCCTCTCCTCTTCTCCCCTTTTTTCATTTTTTTCTTTGTTTCTGTCCTCCACCCCCATTGCCTTCCTCCCACTTAGATCCCTCTCTCCTGCTCTTGCCAAATCCTGCCCCTCAGCCCTTGTGTGCCTGCCACTTGAGCTCTGCAGGGCCTGAGAGAGCTCAGGGAGGAGGAGTGGGCCCCCTTTGGGCAGTCAGAGAGGTCATCTGGGAGGAGACTCTGAGCTTCTAGGCTCCTGAAGTTAAGGATGTATCTGTCAGATGCAAAACAGGGAGAAAAAGATCTGGAAGGCAGGAACGGGGTGTGGGCCACCTGGAGGGACATCTATGGGAAGCAAGATTAAGAAGCTGAAAAGAGGTGCAAGAAATGGAGGCCTTAAATGCCAGGGTAAGGGGGTTGGCTCACATCCCCTGTGCAGTGGTTCTCAGAGTAGATGTCATGGAACCCAGAGGGTGCAAGAAGGAACCTTGGGGGGGAGGGCGTGCCTGGGTGGCTCAGTCAGTTAAGCTTCTGGCTCTTGATCTCAGCTCAGGTCTTGATCTTGGGGATGTGAGTTCAAGCGTTGCGTTGGGCTCCACGCTGAATGTGGAGCCTACTTAAAAATAAAAAAGAAAAAGAAAAAGAAGGAACCTTGGGATTCCTTGACGGGGTAAATGGAAGGTTGGGAAGAGGAGACCCAGGGGTGGGATTCTGGGCCCCTGGCCCTGCTCTAATTTCACATTGGTGGGCTGGGCTGCCACAAGCGCGGGGCGAGCGACGAGGAACGGGGAATGGTATTCAGCAGGGACAGGGGGTGGCCCAACTTGGAGGAAGAACTGAACTCCAGGGGTCAAGTAACCCACCAGGCCTTTGTGCAGAGGTTCTCTGGCCTCCTGACCTTTTCTTCTCAGGCCCACCAGGAGGCAATAATAATCCTACTAACGCAAGCATCACGGTGCCAGCAGGCGCCATGCGATGCGCACCGCATCACATTTTCACCCCAGGCAAATACGTTGGCAGATGGGGATATCGAGGGCCTGGCAGAGGAAGAGACTCAAAACCAGGGTCAGCAGCCAGCCTCAGTGGCAGAGTCAGGATGTCAGAAGGCCGGGCCCCCTTGGGCGGCCCTGAGCAGGCGTGCGGCAGGGGCCATGGTGTCCCGTCCCAGCTGCAGCCTCTGGCGGCCACAGCCCCCTCTGCCCACCTGCCCTCCCAGCTGTCTCGGCCACACCTGGCGCCCATGTGCCCTGTGGCAATCTGAGCAGCCTGTGCTGCCCTTCTAGGAGACAGCTGGCAGGGGGCATGCGAGATAAGGGTAGGGTGGAAAGCAGAGCTCCTGCCAGAAAGCAGGAGCCAGCAGGGCAAGGAGAGACCAGCAGCCTCCACTTGCTGCGGGACCCTGAGCTCCCTGGGCTAGGGCTGCTCTGAGCCACCTGGAGCTGGGGCTCGAGGAGTAACTAGAGGCAGCTTGTGGCTTCCTGGGCTCTTCCCCTCATGCCTGGAACGGTGCACTGGCTCCCTCAGGGCAACACCCAGCCCCCCATCCCACTCCAGAGTGATGGGAACGGAACTGACCAGCTCTGTGATCCCAGGCCAGTGTCCTAGCTTGCGCATCCGCAGATTGAGAGGGTTAGTGGCTGGGATGCCCTGCAGGCAGCCCCTCCCTCCTCCACTTAGGGACGGCTCACAGCAGCCCCACCCCTCCCCCAGGCCCTGATCTTCCTCAATGGCCATTTTGTATCGTTGCCGGGGGGACGGCTGTTTGCTCAGCTGCCCCAACCCTGAGACCTCACGATAATGGACGCCTGTCCGCCTTGGGGCCCCCGTGTCTGGGGCTGGGGGGTGGTGAGAAGCCCTCTCCTTCAGTCTGTCTGGGGCATTGTCCTTCTGTTCCTGTCTGGGTGGAGGTGGGAGGCATTTGTGGTCATTTCCTCTCAGACTTGTTTCCCTTTCTAGAAGCTCAGGCCTGAATCTCAGCCTCCTGCCACCCCCAGCTGTGTGTTCCCAAGCAGGTCCCAGCAGCCCTCAGCCTCAGTTTCCCACCCTATAAAGACTTAATACCCATCTCTAGACCTGGGTTCAGATCCCCAGTTCAAATCTATGACTTATTGGCCTTGTGCCTTGGCCTCTGTTTCCTCATCTGAAAAATGAGGTTATCAATCGTACCAGCCTCGCAGGTAATTAAACTCATGGAGTCTTACAGCCCTGGACTGCTTTATACTTGCTTTGGGCAAGTCACTTGAACTCTCCGACTCTCCACTTTGTCCTCTATGGAGTGGGGATGATAATGGGACCTGCCACATTCTGGTGGGAAGTCACAAGAGAGAGCACAGACCTGGCACACAGGAGATACTCAATAAATGCTGGTTTTGAAAAACACCTCAGGAACAACGAGGCCAGATGGCCACACATCCCATTGTTCCCACGACCAAGACTGACGGGGTGCCTGGGCGGCTGCCCTCCCCCAAGTCCCCAGGGGGTCTCTTTATTTCTAGATTGAATACATGTGGTCACACGGTGCTCAGAATGATTTCAACCCTTTGCTTTACGGCCCAGTGTGTGGTCACTTTTTGTAAATGTTGCACTGTCCTTGTCATGGGCGTGCCTTCAGCAGGTGTGGGCTGCAGGGTCCTAGATTTGTGTCATGCAGTAGATCCCTTACCTGAGGTTTTGCTTTCCACGGTTTCAGTTACCCGTGGTCAGCTGTGGTCTGGGAGCAGATGATTCAGTCAGGTTAGTAGAAGCCTAACGCCAGGTCACAATACCTACGTCATTCACCTCACTTCGTCTCATCGTGTAGGCATTTTATCACCTCACATCAGGGCTCCTGCAGCTGGAGGTCACCGTCCCAGTGCTCGGAGAGGAGTGAGGCTGAACTCCCCGTGCAGCAAACCTGGAGTCTGGAGCCTGGGGAGGAATGTGTGGTGATCCTGATGCTAGCTGATGGAGGAAGGGCCCAGAGTGAGTCTCAGGAAGAAGTAGTTTGCAGAGCATGGGGGTGGGGGTACAGAAAGTCCCTGGGAGGGCAGCCTCACCCACAGGGTCCCTCTCCAGTGCCCACTGGCATCACCAGGCCCACCCTTCGGCTGGGAAATCTGCTTCCGCATTTAGGATGCCAGGGAAACTGCCTGGGTCTGCTCAGCCTGCAAAAGTTGCTGAGGTGGGAAGCCAAGATGCTCTAAGGCCAGACTCAGCCATCCTACACCCTCTGGCTATGCTCTGTCCCACGTGCAGTCAGGAGGATCTGTCCCCAGTTTCTCCCCTGCACTGGTCTAGGCCTCCAGGTTGTAGCAACAGCCCTGTGACTAAGCACCTTCCATGCACCTGGCAGGGAGCGCACATATGTTCTCTGAGTCATCGAATGCATCACTGGCCCCACGTAACAGATGAGCAAAGTGCCGCTCACAGGGGCAGGAACTCGCCTGAGCTCCCAGCCAGATTGGAATTGTGCCCCTTGTCCCACCCAG
This sequence comes from Mirounga angustirostris, assembly GCF_029215605.1. Classification (NCBI taxonomy): domain Eukaryota; kingdom Metazoa; phylum Chordata; class Mammalia; order Carnivora; family Phocidae; genus Mirounga; species Mirounga angustirostris. Next base: position 83,744,512 of record NW_026991723.1, on the reverse strand, counting down.
AGGCTCAGATTCTAGGCTGCCACACCCTGCCCCACCCTTGGCCTTGGCATTCTGCTCTCCCCCAGCCCAGTCCCCCAGCCCCACAGCTGACAACCTCCCAGCCACTTCCATTCCCAGAAGCCCCTGCCGTCAGCTGTCAGCCTCAGCATCAGGATATGCTGCTTTCCAGACCCTTCACGTTCCACATTCCCTAGGCCCGACCTGTGGCGCTCACCAAGGGGCTTACAGGGCCTCAGGGCTGCCGGCAGCCTTAAACTAGAAATTGTTGGATGTGTGGCTTTGCCTCTCTTCTCACTAATTCCATCCTTTAACCTCTTGGGCAGTTTTTCCAGAGGGTGAGCTTCCCAGAAGGGCTTTGGGCTAATAAAAATAATTGCTAGTAACTTGAACATTCACTAGTTGCCAGGTACTGTGCTAAATGTTTTCCTTGCGTCATCTCATCTAATCAGCTTATCAGTGCTCTGAGGTAGGGTCCCATATCACTCCCATTTTACATGGGGAAACTGAGGCTCAGGGAGCTGAAGGGGCACTGCTCAAAGGCACAGTAACAGTAGTATCCCGCATTTACTGGGCCTTTAGTCTGTGTCAGACGCTGTGCCAAGCACTTTATACATATCAGGTCATTGAATACCTTCCATAGGCCTGTGACGTCAGTACTCTTCTACGTCCCTATGTGTGCGGAGGAAACAATGAGCTGCCCAAGGCCACGTAGCTAGGCAGTGGTTGAATCTGGGTTCTAATCCAGAGTCTGGCCCCATTGCCCACACTCAGGTCTCGTGGACCTCTGGGAGGTAGAGGTGGGATTTGAACCCAGGACCCACTGCATGCAAGCCCCAGTTCTCCCCTAGCCCTCCCCTGGAGGCGAGGCATTGGCCAGAGCCAGGCCTCAGACCGTGGGACGGCTCTCAGCACATCACGGCGAAAACCACAGCTGGGAAGCCGGCCAGTTTCTAGGCGGGCTGAGCTCGGACCTGGTCCACAGGAAGTGGCTTTTGGCCAGGACCCCTGAGGGGGTGGGGGGGATCCCCAAGGGCTGCGCTGGGGCAGAGCCTGGGCTCCCCAGATGGCCCAGGACTTGGCAGACATTTGTGCCACCCGAGCACTTTGCGGTAACCATGGTTTCCGGCCTCCAAAGGCTTCCAAGTTCTTACATGAAATAGTTTTAGCAGATGAGCCTTGAAACCTCCTTCAAAACAAAACAAAACAAATTTCTTAACCGTAAAATCTAGGAATACATGTTCAGAGATGACCTCTCTAGAAGTGACTGCCGAAGTCTGGTGTGGATGGCCCAAGTCCACCTGGAGGGAAACCTGGAACCAAGCTGGCTGTCAGAGCTCTGAAGAGCGTGGACTCCAGTGTGGCGCAGACCCGTGCGACCCGCTGGACAGAGCCCCTCACCTCTCTGAGCCGGGGAGACACGTGACAGCCAGGGAGGAGGCACGCGTACCATCAGTAGGAGTGAAAGCCCAGTGTGCCCAAGTAGATTGTGACTTGGGCTGGGCCAGCTGCAAGGTGACATAAGACAAACGAGCCTTATCCTGGTGACCAGACTCTTCCTGGAAGGATGGGCGCCCTTGGCCCTGTCTCTGAGCCCTGTGCCTTCGCTGGCCCACCCTTCCTTCCACTTCTGCACGTTGAGGCAAGGCCCGGCTGGCAGCACCCCACCCGGTCTGCGCTAGGGCTGAGTGTGACAGCATCTGTCACCACGGCAGCTTTGCTAGAGCCATTGTAGGTCCGGGGCCAGGTCACTCGGAGCCCAAGATGCAGAGACGGGAGGGGGTGGAGGCCGGAGCCGGGACCCGCATTTCCTCCCCCGGCATACTTCATACTTCATTTCGTGGACGTCTCCCACCAGCCCGAAACAGAATTCACACTCTTTGCCCTCACCCCGTCCCATCTCAGTGACAGTGCCTCCTTCTACTACGGAATCCACGGGCTGTCCTCTCTGTCCCTCAGCTCCCTCATCTAGTCAACCCCAAGTCCCTCCACCGCACTGTTGGACTCCGTATTGAGCAGTCATGACAAAGTACCACAGACTGGGTGGCTTGAACAACAGAAATCTATTTTCTCACAGTTCTGGAGACTGAAAGTCGCAGATAAAGGTATCGTAGGGTTGATTCCTTCTGAGGCCTCTCTCCTTGGCTCGTAGACAGCTGCCTTCTCCCTGTGCCCTCATGTGGTCCTCCCTGCATGCTTATCTTGTCCTAGCCTCTTCTTATGGGGACACCAGTCAAACTGGATTCGGGTCCACTCTAATGACCTCATTTTACCTTAATTGTCTCTTTATTTTTTATTTTATTAATTTATTTTTGAAGATTTTATTCATTCATTTATTTGAGAGAGTGAGAGAGAGAGAGAGCACATGAGAGGGGGGAAGGTCAGAGGGAGAAGCAGACTCCCTGCCGAGCAGGGAGCCCAATGCGGGACTCGATCCCGGGACTCCAGGATCATGACCCAAGCCGAAGGCAGTCACCCAACCAACTGAGCCACCCAGGCACCCTGTCTCTTTATTTAAAAAAAATTTTTTTTGAGAAAGAGTGAGCACAAACAGGGAAGGGACAGAGGGAGAAGCAGGCTCTCCGCTGAGCAGGGAGCCTGACACGGAGCTCGATCCCAGCACCGAGAGACCGGACCCGGGACCACGACCGGAGCCAAAGGCAGACGCTTAACCGACTGCACCACCCAGGCGCCCCTGCAGATAGGGTCTTTAAAGAGGAAATTAAGGGGGGCGACTGGGTGGCTCAGTCAGTTAAGCGTCTGCCTTTGGCTGGGTCGTGGTCTCAGGGTCCTGTCCCAGGGTCCTGGGATCAAGCCTTGTGTCAGGCTCCCTGCTCAGTGGGGAGCCTGCTTCTCCCTCTTCCACTCCCCCTGCTTGTGTTCCCTCTCTCACTGCATCTCTGTCAAATAAATAAATAGAGAGACACAGGGAGAGAGGGAACACAAGCAGGGGGAGTGGAAGAAGGAGAAGCAGGCTTCCCACCGAGCAGGGAGCCCGATGCGGGGCTCGATCCCAGGACCCTGGGATCATGACCTGAGCTGAAGGTTAGACGCTTAATGACTGAGCCACCCAGGCGCCCCAATAAATAAAATCTTTAAAAAAAAAGGAGTAAGCTCTTTGGTGATTTATCTGAGTTAGTCCTCTTGAACCCTATGGGGTAGGTGCTGTCATTAGCTCTATTTGATAGATGAAGAAAATGAGGCACAGAGAGAGCGAAAAGCTTGCTCAAGATGGTACAGCTAAGAGGTGGGTAAGGCAGGACGCAAACCCAGGCATTCCGGCTATGCATCCGTGCCTTGACCACCGCACTCAACGTGCTATGCTATCTTAGCCTCTGTGCTTTGGCTCAGCTGTTCTCTCTGCCTGAAATGCCTTTCCACCCCTTCTCTGCCTGGCAAACTTCTATGAATTCTTCAAAACCCATTTCAAATGCCCCTTCCCTGGGACGATAGTCTCTGCTGTACGTCATGCCCACTGAGTAACCACTGGTGCACCAGTCATACTCTGAAGTGATTGTTGTGACGGTTGTCTGTCTCCCCAGGGACAGGCACCAGATCTGATCCATCTCTCTGTTCCCCACGCTTAGGGTGGGCCAGGCACGGAGGCAGACCCCAGTGAATGAGTGAGTGAACAAATGAACCAATGAACACTTCATCACATACAAATGATTAACATGGGCGTATCTTTAAGAGTAAATTCCAGTTCTCTATTAAGAGCCAAACGTTTCAAATCCCCCAAATTCCTGCTTTTGGAGAAAAAGGAAAGTAAGACACAAACACCTATATCATTTTTCTCATGAAAATTTACCTTTTTGCCTCATTGTAATCCTGAGCCCAGCATAGCCTTTTGGGCCTTTGCAACACTCCTACCTACCCCCTGGAGGAAGGAGGAGGTTATCTAAAACTCCAGGAGGGTGCTCCTGCTGGGGGACCGGGGAGGAAGGGAAAACAAAACAAGGGAAGGAAGACATTCTTAGCACCCCATGGGTTCCTTCCACATACCCAATAGTTGAAAATGACATTTTCTTTGTTTAAAATAATAATAATAATGATAAAGGATTTGTTTTTGTAGAAATGACTCATCCCCTTGTAAGACTGAAAAAGATTTAAACCTCCCATGAAAGGACAGGGAGGAAAATAAAATTACTCCATGTCATCCCCCCGCCCCCCAGCTGCTTACACATTTATGTAGTCATTGAGCTACGCCTAAGGTGTGAGCACTCTGCTGTGTGTTATATTTTAATAAAAAAATCTCACCACCCAGGGCGCCTGGGTGGCTCAGTTGGTTAAGCGACTGCCTTCAGCTCAGGTCATGATCCTGGAGTCCCGGGATCGAGTCCCACATCGGGGTCCCTGCTCAGCGGGGAGTCTGCTTCTCCCTCTGACCCTCCTCCCTCTCATGTACTCTCTCTCTCTCTCATTCTCTCTGTCTCAAATAAATAAATAAAATCTTTAAAAAAAAAAAAATCTCATCACCCAGAGAAAGCTCTTGATATCATCTTCCAGAACTCACATCTCCCTCTGGTAATATATTGATGCATTTGTCTAACCAATAACTGTTTATCAAGTACCTACTATGTGCCAGGCTTTGACTGGGTCCTGGGGATAAAGGGTAGATCTGCCTCTGGGGGACGGACTTTCATCAAAGAATGACATATGTGATTATTTAGTTGCAGCTGTGGCCAGAGCTGTGAAGAAGGTGCTGGTTCTTTGACCTAGCCAGTGAGGACAGGGAGGGCTTCGTGGAGGAGGTGACAGGTTGATATGAGTATAGAGGAGATATTAACCTGGAGAGATCGGGAAAGAGCATGCTGTAGAGGGCAAGCCTCTGGAGGAAGAATTCCAATGTGGCCACCATGGCTGGTGTCCAGTTCCCCTTCTTCCATCGCTATAGAAACCAGATTTTGTTCTGGTGTCTACCCCTCCAGCCATTAACTTACTACTTTACTCAGGTAAATCCTAATGAGTCTAAGCAGATCACAGTGGACCTCATCCCTTTGCCAGTGGTTGTGGGCGGGGGAGGGCACGTGGTCCAGCTCTGACTCTGAGGAGGGGAAAACGGTCTGTAGGAGGGCTTCTGGGAAGGATCAGCCAAACTCTTTTCTACCTCTGAACACTGATGGTGAGGATGTGATATATGGAACTGCTGCAGCCATCTTGCACCCCTGAGGATGAGACTAACATCTGATGGTGGTTGAGCCAAAAAAAAAGCAAGAATCTGGGTCCTCAATGATGTCCTCTAGCCTTTGGATAAACAGTTCTGTACTGCCCTACCTGGGACTTCTTTTTATGCAAGGAAAACAAGGCTCCTTGTTGTTTATGTGATTTTGAATTGGGTTTTGGGGAAGTCGGTCTAGTTGGAGGTGGGGGCTGAAGGGTTTGTCCTGCAGTAATTGCACATTGTTTTTACCTGGATTGTGGGCTTACTAGGGGTAGGAGTGGGGGCTGATGGAGGTTATGACCATCATCCCCCAAACTGTCCTTTGGCTCCACTAAAGCCCATTAAAGGGAATAACCTCTAATCTAAGAGGTTCTTGGGGCTTGAACATAGAGAGCAATGGGAGAGTGCCAGGAGATATGGCAGAAGTGAGTACCCATAGGTGTGCATGGAAGCCCTGTGTCAGCCCTGACTGTCCCCATCTTGTCCAGGTACTCTTTGATATTCAATTAACTTTAGCTCCTCTTTCTATGCACTGTGGGAAATGCCCCTCCAGGGGTCCCAAGGGCTCCTGGGCAGCCAGACTCTATCATGTAAATGGCTTCCTAATCATTGCTTTGGATTTGTCAATTTCTCCTTGCATTTCTGTCAGAATTTGCTTTACTGAAACATCATTCAGATACTATAAAATTCAGCCTGTAAAAGTATACTGAATTCAGTGAGTTGTAGTATATTCACAAGGTTGTGTAACCATCATCACTATTTTATCCCAGAACATTTTCATCACCCCATAAAAAATCCTCATACCCGGGCGCCTGGGTGGCTCAGTTGGTTAAGCGACTGCCTTCGGCTCAGGTCATGATCCTGGAGTCCTGGGATCGAGTCCCACATCAGGCTCCCTGCTCAGCAGGGAGTCTGCTTCTCCCTCTGACCCTCCTCCCTCTCATGCTCTCTGTCTCTCATTCTCTCTGTCTCAAATAAATAAATAAAATCTTTAAAAAAAAAAAAAAATCCTCATACCCATCAGCAGTCACTCCCCAGTTCTCACTCCCCCAGCCCCTGGCAACTGCTAATCTTTCTCTCACTATGGATCTGCCCATTCTGACATTTCACATAAATGGAATCATACAATATGTAGCCTTTTGTGACTGGCTCTCCTCTCACACCAAGCATCCCATCAGGTAATATTCTCAACAAGGGCAAGAGCTACTGCAATCACCTCGAGTTACAAATAGTACTTTTCCCCCTGGCTATATGTACATAGAAATTTTCTAGAAACAAAACCATAGTCTACATGGGGTTTTCTACTCTTTTCTTAAATTATTATTCATAAAATATTGAGGACATTTATCTGTGTCAGTATAACCCTTTTCAATGTCTGTAGAATAACTTATGAGGTTAAAAAGTAATTAGGGGGTGTCTGGGTGGCTCAGTCAGTTAAGCATCCAACTCTTGGTTTGGGCTCAGGTCATGATCTCAGAGTCTTGGGATCAAGCCCCACATCAGGCTCTGAGCTCAGCAGAGAGTCTGCCTCTCTCTCTCTCCCTCTCCCTTTGCCCCCCCAAAATAAAATAAATAAATAAAATCTTTTAAAGATAATAATAATAATTTTGGCTTGAGTTCAGTGCTTAAGCACGTAGGCCCACAGGAAAGAAAAGAATGACCCGCTCTGGATGGGTCTTCACTGCCCTTCCAGCTTTTCATGAGAGTAAATGATAAGAAGAGCATCCTGTGTGTACATTTCCTTAAAGTTCTAGACATAGGACTGTGGGCCAAATGGCATGCATGTTTATTTCTTTTTATATTCTCCCAAATTTTTCTAGGGAAAGGTCAGATCAGAAAAACTGTCCACTACAGTGAAACATTGTGGCTTCTGGACTCTAACTGCCTGGGTTTTAATCCATTTTCTACTGCTCCTTAAAGGTAGGACCTTAACCTGTCTGTGCCTCAGCCTCCTTATCTATAGAATGGGGGTAATGAAAATACCAATTTCACAGGATTATTTTGAGAATTACATTAGTGTGATATACGTAAGTGGCAGTTCTCGACTGGGGATGACTTTACCCCTCAGTGGACATTCGGCAATGTCTGGAGACATTTTTGGTTGTCACAACTGGGGTGTGGTACCACTGATGGGGAGAGACCAGAGGGGCTGCTAAACATCCTACAATGCACAGGACAGCGCCCCTCCACCAACAAAAAATGATCCAGTCCCAAATGTCAATAGTGTTGAGGTTGAGAAATCCCTGTGTAAAGGGCCTGAACTGGAATAAGCTCTTATCAGTGTTGACTGTCATTATTTACACTCACACCAGCAGAACCAAAGAATGTTCGTTTACTCATACTTTGGCCAAACCTTACAAATTCGAGTTAACTTTGATGGGGAGGACACTGTACGGTGGAACATTTCTAAACCATCAAAGGAACGTTTCCTTACCCCTTCATGGGCCTGACCACATGGGATTAGTCTCCATTCTGGCCACGGGTTTCCGGGGAACTGGCTGGCAGTTGGGTCCAGCTGAGGAAACTTTGACCTTGTAAGCAACAGCTTCAGAATTCCTGGGATTACTTGTGTATGTGTTTGTCTCTGAATATGTAGATGCAGGGACATGTGGTGGGTAAAAGGTAGATTTTGACGTCAGGTCTGGATTCAGATCCCAACTCTACTGCTTCCTAGTTGTGAAGACAAATTACTTCTCTAAACCCTGTTTCCTCATCTGTAAAATAGGATTATTGTGAGGATCAAATAAGATAATATAGCTCCATGCCTGGTTCTTAGTCAGTGTTCAAATATAACACGTGTAGTTTATTCAGTGATTACAACAGCCCTCTGCTAAGACTTTCCACAGCATTTTTCAGCTTGATGGCAACTATTGTGATAGTCATCACTCTCATCACAATAAGGTCAAAGACTCTGTGTCTTTCTGTCCAGGTACAAGGAAAAGCTACTTGTTGAGCTTTTAGTCAACATTCCACAAACGTTTGCTGAGCATTACTATGTTCCAGCCCAAATGCGGGGCACTGGCAGATGAAAGGGGCTGCTAATTCTCTCCCATTCATATTAAAGAGGTTGGGGGTAGGGGAGCTGGCTGGTCCAGTCAGTAGAGCTTCTGACTCTTGATTTCGGAGTTGTGAGTTTGAGCCCCACGTTGGGCATGGAGCTTACTTAAAAAAAAAAAAAAAAAGACATATTAAAGAGGTAAACAAATGAAAACCACAAACAAAATATCAGGAAAAAGACCAGACATATTAGCTTTCACTATACATGTAAATGGGTTAATTTCCTTTATGAAAACAAAAATAGCAAGAAGATAAGTGAAAAAGCAGAAAAAGAAAGTTTAGTTATGTGTTATTGGTAAGGGAACTAAAACAAGCCTTGGAAGGAAATAATCTCCAATGAAATAACTCTGTATTTATAAATTATTGAATTATATTTCAAATGAATAACAAACCACATTGGAAGGAAAAAAAGAACCAATCCAGGTAACTTTTGAATACAGAACTTTGATATATACTCTCAGTCTGAAGATAAAAAGAATTGTGTCCTTGCTTTGACAGCACATATACTAAAATTCAAACAATACAGAGAACATGAGCGTGGCCTCTGAGCAAGGATGACATGCAAATCTGTGAAGAAAAAAATCAAAAAGATTAAAGGGTCACCTGGCTGGCTCAGTCAGTAAAGCACCGAACTCTTTTTTTTTTTTTTTTTTAAGATTTTATTTATTTATTTGAGAGGGAGACTGAGATAGAGAGAGCATGAGAGGGGGGAGGGTCAGAGGGAGAAGCAGACTCCCCACTGAGCAGGGAGCCCGATGCGGGACTCGATCCCGGGACTCCAGGATCATGACCTGAGCCGAAGGCAGTCGCTTAACCCACTGAGCCACCCAGGCGCCCCAAGAATCTCTAACTTTTTTTTTTTAATTTTATTTATTTATTTGAGAGAGAAAGAATGAGAGACAGAGAGCATGAGAGGGAAGAGGATCAGAGGGAGAAGCAGACTCCCCGCCGAGCAGGGAGCCCGATGTGGGACTCGATCCCGGGACTCCAGGATCATGACCTGAGCCGAAGGCAGTCACTTAACCCACTGAGCCACCCAGGCGCCCTAAAGCACCGAACTCTTGATCTCAGGTCATGAGTTGAAGCCCCACTTTGGGTGTAGAGCTTACTTAAAAAAAAAAAAAAAAAAAGATTAAAAAATTGCAAACAAATATTGAAAACTCTACCTAATAGGCTTGTTTTTCATAGTGGCATGGATTAGCAATTCTAAACCTATTCTCTGTGTACTGGAGGATAGAGTAAAAGATGAAATACATTGAGGATATTGAGAGCCAGGTTTCTCACTGATATGGAAGGGACACACAAATATGCCATGGGGAAGTCCAGGAAGAATGCTGTGGTACTGGCCTGGACTAGGAGGTAGCAGGATGAACCCCTGGATTTATATTTAGGTATGCATGTATTTCCTAGTTCTGTCCACTGAGAGGACCTAGAAACAATAAGCCCACCCAGTGCCTAGCTCCTAGCTTCTTTTTTTAAGGTTTTTTTTTTTTTTTTTTTTTTAATTTGAGAGAGAGAATGAGAGAGAGAGCATGAGAGGGAGAAGAAGACTCCCTGCTGAGCAGGGAGCCCCATGCAGGACTCAGTCCCGGGACTCCAGGATCGTGACCTGAGCTGAAGGCAGCCGCTTAACCAACTGAGCCACCCAGGCACCCCTAGCTCCTAGCTTCTAAATATCATGCTCTACCAAAGGAACCAGAGCTCTGTGGAGAAAGGACTGATATCTGGGCCAGGCAAGAAAGAGTACAAGATGAGCCTGGAGCATCCTTTTGCACTTGAAAGTAAGCAAGGACTCAATGAGTAAGAGAGATCCAGCAAAACTTAGCTTGAATGAGCTTTCATTCCAGACAAATCTGTAACAGTTTGGTTATCAAGTAAATAATGATAGTAATGAATTATAACCCACTGAATAAGAATTCATGGCCCAGCATCCATACAAGCATATCTGTACATCTACTGTAAGCTCTTCTTTACAGTAGAATGCTAATAACAACAGATATTTTAAGTCACAATTTTGTAATCATCAGAGTAATAATGAATATAGATAAGAATTGCCAAGATCTAGGGCGCCTGGGTGGCTCAGTTGGTTAAGCGACTGCCTTCAGCTCAGGTCATGATCCTGGAGTCCCTGGATCGAGTCCCACATCGGGCTCCCTGCTCAACGGGGGGTCTGCTTCTCCCTCTGATCCTCTCCCGTCTCGTGCTCTCTGTCTCTCACCCTCTCTCTCTCAAATAATAAATAAATAAATAAAATCTTAAAAAAAAAAAAAAAAAGAATTGTCAAGATCTAAACATAGAGGGTGAAAGTTTGATGAGGAATAAAATATCTGGGGTGCCTGGGTGGCTCAGTCAGTTAAGCATCTGCCTTTGGCTCAGGTCATGATCCCAGGGTCCTGGGATCGAGTCCTGCATTGGACTCCCTGCTCAGTAGGGGAATCTGCTTCTCCCTCTCCCTCTGCCCCTGCTCATGTGCTCTCTCTTTCTTGCTCATTCTCTCAAAATAAATAATTAAAAAAAAAAAAAGGAATAAAATATCCGTCTCAAAGTACTCCCGTAAAAATTATTTGTGAATTACAAAGAGAAAATAGTAATTGTACAGTAGATAAAAGTGGTAGACATGCCTTAACCAAGTGACCAAAATAACCATCACCAGTGATGGGACAACTTGACATCAGGTACTTCTTTTTTATTTTTTAAGATTTTATTTTTTTAAAGTAATCTCTATACCCAACGTGGGGCTCAAACCCACAACCCCAAGATCAAGAGTTGCATGCTCTACCAACTGAGCCAGCCAGGCACCCAACAAGTGCTTCTTAATAGAATGCACTGAAAAAGACAATAATCGTTTCTGCCCTGGCCAAAATGCACAGCCTGATCTAATCATGAAGAAATATCTGACAAATGAAGATTGAGGAATACCCTACAGAATAAATGACCTGTACTCCTCAAAAATGGCAATGTCATGAAAGACAAAAAGGATGAGGGACTGTTCCCAAGTTGGGGGAGACTACGGAGACATGATAATTAGATGTGACATATAATTCCAGATTGGATTCTGAACCCGGAGAAAAATTGCTCTGAAGGGCATCATTGGGAAGGTTGGCCAAATTTGCATAAGAGCTGTAGATTAGATAGGATGTTACGTCCATGCTAAATGTCCTGATTTTGCTAATTGTCCTGTGGTTACATGCGTATCTATGTTCTTGGGAAATATACACTGAAGTATTTAGGGCTAAAGGGGCATCATATCTGCAACTTACCCTCAAATGGTTCAGAAAAAAGATATACCTAGAGAGAGAATGATAAAGCAAATGTCACAAACATGAATAAGCGAATCTGGGGGAAGGGTATATGGGAATCCTTTGTGCTACTCTTATAACTTAGAACCTTGACATTATTTCAAAGTAAAAAGTTAAATAGAAAAGAAAGAAAGAAAGAAAGAAAGAAAGAAAGAAAGAAAGAAAGAAAGAAAGAAAGAAAGAAAGAAAGAAAGAAAAGAAAGAAAGAAAGAAAAGAAAGAAAAGAAAAGAAAAGAAAAAGGCCTGTTTGGATTCTTTTCTTTAATGAAGGTATTTTCCCTCAAGATGCTCATTCATGCCTCTTCATCAAGCCTCAACTCTCGCTTAATGATTTCAGTAAACATCCCAATCTCGGAAGCACACTGAGATTTGTTTATGAGGTCCTCATTCCCCAGCCATGCCATCCAGGTTGTGTTTATCAGCCCTTCCAGCCAGGTGGACAATATCCACTGAACAATCGTGCATCATCTGAATCCCCAGTGCTCATCCCTGATCCTGCCCTGAGCAGGAGCTCAGGGTAAAGTTTGTGAAATTGAAAGATTGAATTATCCGATTGCCTTCAGGGGAATAGCAAGAGTTAGGACTGAGGGGGTATGGAGAAGAACCCCACTGGCTCTGGTGGGGCAGGAACCCTTATGCATGTCTGAACCCTGGGCAGGAAAGCTTTGGACACAGCAGTGCCTGAAAGCCTCCATCCTGTGTCTTGCTGATGAGGAAATTGTCTTGGAATGGGCAATCACGAGAGAGAGAGCACATTACCCTCTGTAGGGGCAACTCAGGACTAATCTCATCAGTGTGGTTCAGGGTGAGCAGGATGACAGCCTTGGTAAACTGCACCGCAGGGGTCCTTGGAAGTTTGTCAGCCCCCTCTGGTTTGTTAAACTCACTGGTGGCAAATGCCGAGGGGTCTCTGTCTGCCCCTCTGATCTTGATTGGATCTTGTGAGTCTGGATACAGGGTTTTCAGTCTGACTTTCCAAGCTGCCTTGAATCCTCACAAGTCTGCTCTTGAAGATGCTCAGATCGATGGGGCTCTAGGAGGGGGTATTTGGAAATGAGTGGCCATGGATGAGACTGGGAAGGCCAGTGGGGGCCTGGAATGTCAACCCTGGGAGTGCGGTTTGATCCTCGGAACAAGAGGAGGAGCCATGGGACGGTGATAGGAAATGGAATTGCACTAGCCTTGGATAATTCAATCTTTCAATTTCACTTGGAAATGGAAACTTGACTTTCGGATCACCCTTATGTAATGGAATGAAATGATCCGATTTTCATTTTAGAAAATTCCCTCTAGCAGCTAAGTTGAGGATCGGAGGGTGGGAAGAGACAAGAAGCAGAAAGATCAGTGTGGAGGCCGCCATACACATCTAGACAAAAACTAGAGCGAGAAGTATTTTTAGACCTTGCTCTACAATAGGAATGGTAAAATGTAGCGTATATAACACCCCCCTGACTTTTTATTCTCATGGCAGACAGTACTAATCTCTCAGTGTTCTCCCTTACACTGGGCCTGGGGGGGCGGCTTCCACAGACAGTACCAATCCATCCGAGTAGGCACACTGGATGAAAGAAATCTGCCCTCTGGGCTCTGTTATATAAGGCAAGGAAAAGTCATCAGTTTTGAGAACATGCTTGCATTTGCTGACAAATGTCACTTCGGGTCTGCCACAACTTGAGGTTCTGGGAGTAGGACCAAGATGATGCCCTAAGTCAGTCTTTGAGGTCCTTGACCGAAATTGTGCCTCGCCCTGCTGTATGCCCTCCATACTCCCACTTAGAGCTTTTTCACATCCACTATCTCATTTCAACCGCACAACATTCCTGGAAGGTCAAGGTCGTCATCCCCATTTTACCGATGAGGAAACTGAGGTAAGAAACGTGCAGGAGCGCCCTCAAGTTCCACGGGTGGTAGGTGGCACAGCGGGGATTCACACCGAGGCCCGTCTGGCTTCAGAAGCCCTAGCTCCTTCCATAAGAAGCTTGTCCGGCTGCAGCAGCTGTTTGCGTCTGTCAGGGCCCGTTGCCAAAAAGCCAGAACAGGTTGGGACAACAGTGACTTTGGCATCTTGGCAACATCTCGGCAGCAGCGACTTCGCTTGTCAACAAAATCCTTGGCTGAAAAAGACCTGGGAAACTTGACTTTCGGATCACCCTTATGTAACCCGCTCTGCGCTGAGCCTTGGAGAAGGAAAGCTCTGGCCCCTGGGTGGGGGTGGAGGGGATCGCCGAGGGGGGCTGCACAGATGGTGAGGGGCGGAGGCCTCTGGCTGTGGAAGAGAATAAAGTTTCTGTCCTTGCACGGTTGGAATGAGGGCCCTGGAGCCAAGCAGTCCGGGCCAGGGCGGGGCCAGCCAACCTTTGGCACGTGAAATGCCACCCAGTGCTCATGGCAGATAATTCTCGTTAATAATGCATCCTCCCTGGCAGGCACGCATCCTGAAAGCCCTGTCTGTTCGTGCCTCATGGGGTCCCTGCTGGAATGTGGGGGGTCGAAGGGCTGGTCCCAGACGTGGGCAGAGTTCAGACCGGGCTGGGTAGGCGGGGCAGCATCTGGGCACTGCCTGGGGGCAGAGGGAGCCTTTGTGCTCTGTGCCCTAGGAACCCCACCCCCAGCGGCAGCCGCCCTGGGGAGACATGGCTGACACGCCAGGCCGAGGCCTGCTCTCTCTGTTCCCTCTCCTGCGGCAGCCAGGGCAGAGGATGCTAATCTGGGTGCAACCTGGCATCTGACAGATCCACCCCATTGTGCTCAAGGTGCTCTTTCTGAGTGGCGGGAGGGCGAGGGGCAGGGGGGGCCTCAACCCTGAACGCACAGCACAATCTGCTGGGGAGCTTTTAAAACACTGAATCTCAGTCCTCCGTCAGAGACTCTGGTATGTTGGCCCGTGGGGGTCCCTGGGCATCACCTTTTAACATTGCGCAGTGGCTCTGGAACGAGCTGAGGTTGGTACGCATTTTGAGAGGGTGACTCCTCAAGCTCAGCCACCCCCAGCTGTGTGACCTTGAACACATGAGGTAGCGGTGGGCGGCTCAGTTTCCTCAATTGTGAAACATGGACAGCGATAGTACTTACCGTGTGGGCTAACTGGAAAGATCCAAGGACATGCTGGAAAGACGGAGCACCACCCCCTGGCACAGAGCACACACCCAGACGTTGAGTGCCCAGGGACAGTTAGTTATTTTTATTTCTTCCTTTCCACACCAGCCAAGGGGGGAGTTTTAGGGCTTGAAACCAGGGAAGAAAGTGGAAAGGGCAGAGAGAGAGGACGTCCCCTTTTGAGGACGACATCATTAGGGTGACCAGGGGAGGCTCTGCTTCCACGTGGAGGCAGGCTGGGAGGTCCTGGTCCCTCCGTGGCTCTGGGAGAAGCCCACACTCCTTAGCAAGGCACGTGGAGCCCCTTTGAGATCTCCGCTGGCGGAGCACCAAGTGCACCCGGTGGGTGTTGTTGTCTGAGTCCCCGCCTCCCAGCAAGCTCGCAGGGCAGCTCGGTGCCCCCGAGGCCAGCACACAGGTGTCAGTCACGGTGGAGAGCCCGCAGGGCAGGACATGGAGAGCTGGCTGTCCCTCAGAGCAGCGCATTAACTGGTCACAAGGGCAACGGTGGCTGCCATTTCCTGAAGCCCACGTGTGCTGGGCATCACGCTCAGGGCTTACAGAATTGCACTAGCCTTACCACTGCTCCCCCTGGCGCGGGGTGCTGTCAACCACGCCGGTAAGGGTCAGAGGTCAGTCAGTCCAGCCCCCCAGCCCACTGAACTCTACAGCCTCGGGCCTCTGTTGGCCACCGAGCTGCCTGGAACGCTGAATCGGGACCCAGAGCCAAGTGCCTGTCTCGTCCAGCGCCGGGATGCTACAGCTTTCTTTGCCGTCTGAGCGTCTGGCTGCAGAGCAGAGCAGTGTTTAGGCAAGTATTTTCCCCCGAAGATGGGTTTTCTCATTTTTTTTTTTTAAGGTTTTATTTATTTATTTGTCAGAGAGAGAGCTTGAGTACAGGCAGGGGGAGCAGCAGGCCGAGGGAGATGCAGGCTCCCTGTGATGCGGGGCTGGATCCCAGGACCGCGGGATCATGACCTGAGCCGAAGGCAGACGCTTAACGGACTGAGCCACCCAGGCGCCCCGGGTTTCCCCGTTTTCATCCAACTGCAGGGTGGAGGGAGTCACTGGGAATATCCTGTCTGCTTTCCAGCCTTAATGATCCGAGATTGCAGTCCAGAGATTTCTGTGTGGAACCTGACTTATGCTGCACAAATTCATGAAAGAAGCGTGGCCCATCCAGTGGTAACATATTTGGAGCGGACCCTGTATGAACTTGCCCAAAGTTCTGACACAGATTGCCCGGTCATTTGCAGCCATTTGTTGGGGGGGGTCTCCTGGGTGCTGGTGACATGGTGGGGAAGAGCTCTGCTTTCATGGGGCTCTGATTCCAGTGAGGGGAGACAAACCCCAGGCAAGTACACGAATGTAAGTGCCCACCAGTGAAGAGACAAAAGAGCATGTTGTTGCGAGTTCTTGTCTCACGGAGTCCAAGAGTGAATCTCGGGGACAAAAGGGCAAAGTGAAGGGAAAGTTTATTAAGGGAAGGTGAGAACAGAAAGGAAAGAAAAGGAGCTCTCTAGAGCGAGAGGGGTCCCGAATGGGTTGCCACTGGGGGCGTTTATGGTCAGTCTTTTATAGAAAACTGACCAGGGACCTTGGTAAATATCTTGTCTATAACATTTAAGACAAGTGGATTTGTAAATATTATGAAACTGTCTCCTCTATATTTAGAACAAAGGGGATTTGTTATGTTCCCTTCTCTCTGGTTAATATCTTGTCTATAACATTTCTCCATCTGGGATTTCTGTGATCCTCGACAGGTGGCCCCCTCCCTGTCTCTCCCTACCTAGCCTCGCCTGTGCCTTACTCAATGTGACTGGGGCCAGCTTCAGACCCAGCCTTGAAGGATCGCTTCTCTGGGCAGGTGACATTTCAGCTGAGACCTGCATGGCCAGAGGGAGGCAGCCATGCCCAAGTGCAGGTACCAGGATAGCAGCCAGACGGAGCAGCTGATGCAGAGGTCGGAGAAGATGGGGCAGTGGGGAACAGGCAGGGCTAGGGCTAGCCAAGGGCCTGAGTGGAGAGGCCACGATGCAGATTACCCAAAGCCCGGCCATGTTTGGTCTGCTTGTGTCAGCTCCAGCAGGGTCTGCATGGTGAGAGGGACAGGGCTTATCAGCCCCTGCTAGCACCATGCTTCTGGTTGTCTGTCCTGGGGGAAGCGGGACCCTTGTTCTTGCCAGGGGCCACAGGGACAGGGCCCAGATCTGCCAAGGCTGGGGAGGGAAGGCCTAGCTGAATGTGTGTGCGTTTGTGTTTGGGGAAGTTGGTCTAAATCCGTGTCACCATCGGTGGCTTGAGAGCTCTTGAGAGGTACTTAAGCCACCAGGCGAAAGGCCCTTGAATCACATGGAGAAGCTATTCCCTCTAGTCCCATCCCTCTGATTACATCAAGGTCAATGTCCACTTGGTGTTGGTCTGTCCTTTATACCCCCTGACATTGGTAATCTGGCTTTTTGCACGAAGAACAACTGGCCCAGGGATCACAGGCACAGTAACCACCAGAAACCAATGGTGCTGCTTGTTTTCAAAAGTGTCCCATCCCAGCCACCTTGCATGGTGGTCACTGACTTTTTTTTTTTACTATTGTAATATTCCTCCTTTAAAAACTTGTTTTTGCTAACAGCTTATTAAACTTCCCTTTGAAATAAAATTATTTTAGTAAAAAGAATGAAATCATCTGAAAGAGAAACCGTAAAGCATACTGAAGATGGTCAAGGGGAACGGCAAAAGTCATGAAGAAGGTCTGTACAGGAGTGACAAGTTTGGGAAATGTGGGACTAAGATGCTCAAGGCCCATCTCCTCGGTTCCACAACACTCTTTTTCCCAGGAAATGAAATGTTTGTGTTATGATAAGGAAGCAGACCACAGCACTTATTCAAGACTTTCAAATGGAAATTTGATCATGTCTTTATTTAGGTATATGCCACCTTGTTGCAAAAAAGGTATTGTGGCAACTTACAAACATAGATAAAATACAATGGAGTAAAAATAAACAGATCTGGGTAAAGGTTAAAGCAGAAAGCTAGAATGAAGTCAGAGTCCAGTTGGTGACTCAGTACAATTGTTAAAAGTAATCTCAAATTTGACTTTGAGGTTCCCAGCGGCCAAAGCAAAAGAGAAAACACGACTGTCACAAGATTTCTAGTAACAGTGAGTTTGGGGCTTTGGCATAGACACACACCTGGTTCAAATCTTGACTCTACTACTTGCTAGATTCAGGACCCTGAGCAGGTTGCTTAACTTCCCTGAACTTGAGGTTCATCACCTGTCAGGAGGGAAAGCAATGCCAACCCTGGGGATTCCTGGGTGCATCAGTGAGAATGTGTGTCCAGGTGCCTTCTAGCTCTGGGAGGGTGCTGCTTGGGTCCTCAGCTGCCCTTAGTCCTCCCTAAGCTGTAGGTCTTCAGCCATAAAAGGGAGTTGACATCTGTCTCCTCTGTCAGTCCCTACCCTGCCCAAGCATGCAGCATGGAAGAGGCTGAGCCAGATCCCAACAGGCCTCCCTAACTCCTACCCAGGCTGTCTGACAACCATCCGGTGCTGTGTTCTCCTGTCATCAGAGTGGTTTCCAATGTTGTCAAGGAGAACATGACGCTTTGGAACACAGAGGCTTTCAGGAACACTCAAATGATTCCCAGGAAAACCCCAGCCTCACTTTCTGGGCCGCCTCCAAGGCAGAGGCCCCCTTCTCTCCTCCGCAGACAGAGCAAATTAAATGTCAAGGCCTAGAAATCTCTAGGGGGAATCCAAGGCAGCAGCCCAAGCCCCTTCATATGTTCAGAACACCAGAGACAGCTTCCTTTGCCTTCACATCCAAGGTCAATAAGAAACGCTGGTCCTCCCCAGTCCAGGTCCTTTCTTATTTGAAGTACCTGTGGCCAAATGCAATAAAGTCCATGACAGAAACCCATCCCTGCCTCCCATGAGCAATGGAATCAATTCCAATTGTCTTAGAATTTTCTTTTCTCTGTTAACTTATACTTGACTTTGTTCCAAATGTGATTGGAGGCAGTCTTTGGCTTGGCATTCAAGGCTCTTTACAGGCTGACCCCAACTTCCTTCTTGGGTGTCCTTTCTGGATGCAGCTTGTGGCCTGGTGACACTTCTGGAGCTGCCCTTGGAGTGCCATGCAGTTGGCAAACAACATGGACTGACCAGCCCTCAAACCCCGATCTGCCACAGACTAAGCCACGGTGTGACCTTGGGTAAGTCCCTTCACCTCAGTTTCTTCATCTGTAAAATGGGCACATTCCAAGTATAGACCTTCCCTGTTGTGACGAAGCAAGAATATGCACCCTGCATGCGTGGCCCACTTGATGCTCAGTCAGTGGTGATGCTTAGATGACCTGATTTTGAGACCTGGCTCCCCATTTAACTGCTTTCATGACAAGTGACCCACGTCTGGGCTCCAGTTCGACTATCTGTAAAGTGAGGAAAATAGCTACCACAAAACCCCACACACTAAGGCCTGAAAACAGAAGGGGCTTAGTGAAGGCTTGGAGGCTGCAGCCTGCATCACCGCCCCCCCAAAAACAATTTTGCTCGTCCTTCCATTTTCCCAAATCCCATCCTTTCTAACTTTCCTTTTTCTCAACTACTGAGCAAGAGGAGTCTGAACACTTCTCACATGGTTAGGCTGTGATATCATGAAAGACACAATCTTGTAAAACCCACACCCAGGGCCAAGGGAAATGCAGCCCCCTGAAGAGACTGTTCGGTGGAGCCCGCCGACGGTTGGGTGGGGGAGGCTGGATGTGTCCACCACTATGAGTCAGGCCTTGCTTGGCTGGCTATCCTCATTCCCCTCTATTTCAGGGGTGAGTTCAGCTTAAACAAAACATCACCTGACCATGCCCGAAAGAGACGTCTTCTGCACAAAATGCTTTTCCTTACACTCTTGGGTATGCAGCTGGGTGTCCAAATATACAGATATGCAGGAGTTGGCATGGGGACAGATGAGGGGAGCAGGGTCAGGGGGTGGTGTAGGGATCAACAGTAAATACTCTCAAAGGTGTTGGGATGGATTGGGTCCTTGGGAGTCTATGGCCTTCCCAGGCAGAGCTGCCTCTAAGCCGGAAGAATAAAGGAAATAGACAAAGCCCTTCTGGAAGATCAGCTGTGTCCTGTTCCCCAGCATGGCCCCAAACTACTCTCTAAACCTCTCTGGGGGCTTCTTTCTCCTTTGGTGAAACAGGGAGTTAGACTGGTGAACTTCCTAGCTCTGAAAATACTACCCAAAGCAGATGAGGGGAAGGCTTTAAGGTCTATGTCCTATGGGCTGCCTGGGTCTGAGGCTCAGGGGGGTCACCAGCAGCACCAGGAGAGACGGCCCACCTGTGCATCCTCAGCCCCAAGGCCCGGGTTCAGGGTGGTCCTGGCACCAATAACTCTGAAGCCTGGAAAAGCCTGGTCCACACACCGCCTTCTCCTTCCTTCCCAGCTTCCATCCTCTAGCACCTCCCTGCAACCATTAGGTCCAATTCCTCCCCTGGACCCAACCGCTCAGATCTCAAATCCCCCCCAGCGCCCCCCCAAAATAAACCACAAAAAATCTGCTGGGTCATTCCACCAAATGACCGGGTCAGGACTGACAAGGAAGAGGGAATCTGTTTCATCCTGGCACCACCCCAGACCTGTCCAGGGTCTTGCTCACAGCAGACCTGAAGGTATCCCTGAGTACATCTAAGCTGTGGGTTCAAAGGTCCAGAGAGAAAGGACAACATGGACCCCAGGCCCCAGGGCTCTGGGAGGGGCTGAGGACAGGTCCCATGGCCTAGGTATGTAGCCAAAGCCGGCACTTCTGGGTGGAGAGGGGGCCTCAGGGCCTGGCCCAGCTCCCCACCCTGGTAGAGTCGGGTCTGGCAGGCAGCTGCCGGCGGCCTTCTCAGCTGCTGCTGCAGAAACAAATGACAGCACTGAGGAGGAATAAGAGAAAATAAACATGAATACAGAGGGAGGGGAACTTGGAACAGGGGCTGGTATTTTTCCTCGGGGTGCGGTTTCTGCTCAGTGGCTGGGTGACCATGGAGGTTTGGAATGTGGTTGGACAGAGGGTGAGGGGGGGTGGGGGGTGGCCAAAGGCAAGGAGCAGGAACATTAGCCAGGGGCCTGAAGCCCAGGGCCACCAACAGTTCAGCCAGAACGGGGGCCGGGGGTGGGACGCAGCGTGCCACATAGTGCGGAGATTCCCGAGGCCTCTGCTTTTGAATGGCCCCGGGGGTAAGGGAGACAGAGTTGAGAGAACAAGAGAATCTAGAGGAGTAGGGAGAGGCCTGGAGGTGAAGGTGAGCACAGTCAGGTCTCCTCATCTGTAAAACGGGGCTGTTGTGACGGCATGGCCTGCCTGATCCAAACTGAGGCTATTCAGGCAAGGGACATGGTCTCTCTGGGCCTCAGTGTCCTCATCTGTTAAATGGGCTTAATTATCCCTACCTCCGGGGGTGCTACTGGGAGGACTGAATGGGTTTGTGCATGTGAAGCTCTTGGCATGGTGCTCTGCAAGTGGAAGGGATTATTAATCCACTGGGTGCCAAGGAAGCTTTATCCTGGCTGCGCCACGTGCCTAGCACCTGCCCCGGGCCTGGACCCCCATCAATATGTGCTGACGGAGCCCCCTGCAGGAGTTGCTGTGGGGGAGCCACGCCCACGGCCACTCCTCTTCTGTGAGCGCCGGTCCCGGCTCAGACCACGAAGTGGAGGGTGTAGGTGAGCTGGTGGCCGTTGTCCCAGGCGTACAGCATGCGCTCCTTGGGGTTGTAGTCGATCTGGGTGGTGAAGGCGTGCGCGTTGAGGAAGGGCAGCTGCGGCCGGGCGTCAGTGCCTGTGTGCGTGTCGAAGGCGTAGGCCACCTGGCCTTCCTTCTGGTTGTACGTGTCCACGGCGTACAGGATGCCGCACACCAAGAAGCAGTTCCCGTAGGAGTTCCGCCGCAGCCGCGTCCTCCACGTGGTCTCCCGGTGCATGGACAGGTCGCCGGGGTCCAGGCGGCTCAGCACAATCACCTCGGGCTGGGCCTCGTCCTGGTCATCCGCGGCGGGGTAGATGACCCACAGGCCGCTCTCGTCCACGGCGAAGTCGATGTCCGAGTGGCCGCGCCACTTCCAGGGCGTCGTGTCCTCGTAGACCACGTCGGGCAGCAGTGCCCAGGAGGCCACGAAGCGCTGCCGCAGGTCGTACTTGATGATGTTCTTGGTGAAGGCGCGGTTGTAGTAGAAGGCGCCCTGGAACACCACGTGGCCCGTGCCGATCCAGCTGTACGGCAGCTTGTACATGTTACTCCAGCGGCCTGTGTGCGGGGCAGATGCTCACACCGGGGCCGGCGCGCCGGCCAGGCCACCCGGGGCTCCCGAGTGGCCCAGCAAGCAGGGGAGACCGAATAGGCTATGGGCTCGGAGCTGGGCCAATCCTCTTACCCCCGACCACCGCGAAGCAGGTACTGTCAGCATCCCCCTTGCCAAGGAGGAAACAGGGTCAGAGGGTTCAAGGTCACCCAGTTATGGAATGGCACAGCCGGGATTTAGACAGCCCCAGGGCTCTGTCTCAGGGCCTTTGCCCAGGCTGTTTCTTTTGTCTGGACTGCATTCCCAGTCCTGTCTGCCTGGGGAATGCCTCCTTATCTTTCAGAGCCCTCCACCAATACTACCTCCTCCTGGAAGCCTTCCACCACCTCCCCGGGCTTGAGTGAGGGCCTCCCCTCTGGCCTCCCATCACCCTGCTCTTGGCACTTTTCAGTGGCTTCCTCCACAGCAGCCTATGAGCCGCCTGAGGCAGGCATCAGGTCAATTTTGGACCTGGCAGAGGAAGGACTTTGGCTGTTCCAGGCCATACCCGGTGACTCCAAGGCTCTCAGGATAAATCCAAACTTCGATGTGGCTCCCGAGGACTGCCTGAGCCTACTCTCTCCTTATGCTTCCCCCACCTCCCTTCTAGGCCATTCTGCTTCTCATTGCCGGGCCTTGGCACACACTGGGCCTTCTGCTTGGAACACCCGGCCCTTTCCGTTTTCTATGGCTTCTTCCCGCTCTTCCTCCAAAGCTCAGCTCAACATCACCTCCTCCTCTGGGAGGTCTTCTCTGATGTCCAGGCTTGGGTTCCACAGTCCCTTGAGCTTTCCCTCAAACACTACACTGAAGTTATTTCCTTAGGTCTTTGCCTCTGGCTTCAGACCGTGCATTTCTGGAGGGCGGGTGAGGCCTAAATGACCCCTCCCCCATCATGCCCCAGATCTGATAACCAAAATTCTGCCCTTCCCTGCCCAGACTTGCAGCTCCTCTAAGGCCTGGGGCTCTGCTCTCCTGTAAAACAGAGTACTGACCCCACCCCCCATAGAATTATGAAGCTACCATGAGCTGACGCACATGGCGTGATTAGCACATAATAAGTACTCAAGAAGAGGACACCCTAAGTGTTGTTCCTCTTGACAATAAGTTACGCTCCTGAGGGCAGGACCTTGCCCATCTTGTTTGTTGCTGCATTCCCGCTCCTGGCTCCATGCCGGCACATAGGGGGTGCCCTCAGATGCCCCTCACTGGGGTGGCTGATCATGTGGAGCTGGACCAGGCTGGGACATTCCGGACCACAGGAAAGCACAGGCACAAGAGGGCCCAGTCTCCGTGGGAGACCCTCCTCAGGCTGCCCACCCCCTGCCAGTCTCCGTGGGAGACCCTCCTCAGGCCGCCCACCCCCTGCCCCCTTCCCAACTTCCAGCTCTCCAACCTTGCTTGAAGTTTTCCAGATTGCGGAACTCCACCAGGCTGTTCCCGTAGTAGTAGTTGGTGACGTAGATCCTGTCGTCTTTCGCAGCAGGGTCCTTCATCCAGGCTCCCTCGTGGCGCCCGTAACTGTGGTGCCTCACGGGGGGGTCCACGGCCCGCAGGGTGCCCTCACAGCTCGTCTCTCTGCCTGTGGGGGGCAAGGGGAGCAGCACTCGGTCCTCAGCCCCACAGGCCCCGGAGCTGGAGCAACAGTCCAGGAACGTTATCTGGGTCTTACTTAAACCCCTCCCGATATTTTGTTTACAGCCTTTTTTTTTTTTTAAGATTTTATTTATTTATTTGAGAGAGAGAGAGAGAGAGAGTGCAAGTGGGGGGAGGAGGGCAGAGGCAGCAGGAGAAGCAGACTCCCCGCTGAGCAGGGAGCCCGATGTGGGGCTCGATCCCAGGACCACAACCTGAGCCGAAGGCAGACACTTAACCGACCGAGCCACCCAGGCGCCCCATATTTGCAGCCTTTTTTCCCCTTATGATCAAAGCAATGTCTGATCAATGTAGAAAACAGAACATTCAGCAAAGGAGAATGAGGAAAATAAAAACAATGAAAAATGTCAATATCAAAAGAAAAATTTAAATATGTTGTATTTCCTTCCATTTTTTTTCTTTGTATATACAGTCATGCAGACATACTTTTAAAAACCATGGTTCTTCTGAATATACAATTTTATGTATCCTGTTTTTTCCCTCCACTGAGCAATTTCTCACATCATTAAATGGCTTTTAATGATGTGATTTCAAGGCTCTACCAAGCCACCAGACAGCTGTGCCCCAGTCCCCTCGGTGTGAGATCTTCAGATTATTTCCAGTTTTCTGATGTTGGAAATGGGCTGGGGGTGAGGGGCAGGTAAGCTGCAGCTGCTGTCCACATTGCTGATGGACCCTTGAGGAAAGATTCCTGGAAGTGGAATGCACCAGGACCGAAGTGGGGAACGGATTTAACAAGACCTTGTCGTCACAGGTAGCCAAGATACCCTCCAGAAAGATGGGCTCGATGATTTAATGGGAAAGATCTCTACCAAAAGACACAAGCCAAACGTACAAATGTGGACAGAAAAAAGTAAAGAAGTGGGAACAGTTGCTGGATTTGATGATGGGATTCTAGGTGACATGTTAGGAAGGATTTGTTGAAAATACTACCTGTTTTGACTATCAGTGTCCTCAAGCTTTCTACAAAGGATCAGACAGTAAAGATTTTAGGCTTTCCAGACCACATACGTCTGTCCCGTATTCTTTTTTTCACAACCCTTTAAAAATGTAAAAACCGTTCTTAGCTCAAGGGCCATAGAGAACCAGGCTGCAGGCTGGATCTGGCCCATGGGCTGTACCCTGCTGACCCCTGTGAGGCTTACTCACCTTGGCTTGGGACATCTGGGTGTGAAGGTGGCTCTGTGGGCTGGGGCCGGGCGGTGGGAGTCAGGGTGGGGGTGGGGACAGGGTCGGAACTGAGAGTGCCAGAGGCCAGGTCCGCTCCCTCTGAGGCCCTGGGCCCAGCCTTGTCATGTTCCGCTGAGTTGGGCTCCGGTGACCTGCCCTCCACCCTGGGCGGCCGCTGTTCTAGCCAGGAAGTGCTCTTGAGGGCGTTGTCTGCGGAGAGAGGACCCTGTGCTCACGTCCCGTGCGGCTGCCCACGGTCCTCCCCAGGCCCGCCCACCTGGCTCCCAGCTCTGGGGCCATGGCAGAGAGAAGTGGGGAGGCCCTGAGGAGTGAAAGACCTCCACAAGTGGGCGGTGGGGAGGCTTTGTGGTCAGCAGACCGGCTGCAAGCCCCCCAGCTGAGTGACCTCAGCCGAGTCCCCTGCCTTGGTGGGCCTCAGCCTCCCCTTCTATGAAACGAGAGTCATAAGGTCCACCATGTTAGGCTGTTGTGTTGATTAGAGGAAAATGTATACACATCATTTGCCCAGGTCCCGGCATGCATGAGGTGCTGAACATGAGACCCCTTCCCTCCTAAGTGTCAAATACTTTGTCCCAATTCTTTCCCGTCCCAGATTCAACTCTAGGAGGGAGACACCCTCGCTCCCATTTTACAGACTTTTTTCTGCTGGTCCTCTCCTCTGGAACCCAGCCGACAGCTCCTCTCACCCAGCATTTGCCACTTTAAGCAGGGAGGGGCAGGGGCAGCCAGCCTCCCGTCACCTCTGGACCCCAGGTCTCTGTCTCTCTGCCCCCTCACTCAGCTCCTATCTCTGATCTCGAAGCTTTCTGGGCAGGCCCCCCCGCCCCCATCTCGCTGGCAAAGCCTTTGCTGATGGGATGACTTTTTCAGCTCCCGTGGGACCTGTCTGGGGCCATCTCTGGGTCATCCCTGACCCACACACTTGTCTGGGCTGGGCTGGATGGGGTCTGGGTAGGAAAAACAGGAAGATTCAATGCCACACAGCAGGGGACAGAGCTGGGGTGGGGTCTCAGGCTGGCTCTGTAGCCCACTGAGCTGGGTTCCTGTCCCACCAACTTGCTGTGAAATCTGGAGCCAGTCTCTTCACCTCTCTGAGCTTGTTTCCTCATCTGGATCAAGTCCAACAGGGTCTGTGAGAACCCACAGAAAACTGTGATGCCAGGGACAAAGGAAAGGGGATGGTGTGGCCCCCAGGAGCTGAGGCCCCTTGATGCCAGGACAATTACCTGACTTCTCTCATTTTCTCTCCCTGCCAGCCTTCCTCTTTGCATAGGGTTTAGCCAGGCCCTGTTGTAGGGCAGCCCCTGGGGTCTCTTGGGAATGGAGCACACCCTTTGGCGGGGGTGGGGGGCTGGCCTTGGCAGCCTGCCAGGGCCAGGGCCTTGTTCCCACGGGCCTCGCTGGCAGAGCCAGCTGCTTGCAGCTGTCCTTGGGCAGTGCCCAGCCAGGGGTCAGAGGTGCTGTACTGTGGCCAGGAGGAGCTAGCAGGCCTCACAGCCAGCAACTACCCCCGGGGGGTCTGGGAAGAGGCCCCTGAGCCTTGAGAGGCCAAGAATTTAGGGGGGGCTCTTGAATTCCACCTCCTGGCCCCTTGGACATGGGGTGGGCAGAGGGCCTCACTGAAGGAGGTGGTCAGCAGGATCCAGGGTGGGGGAGCAGGCTTGGGACACCTCTCTGGGGCATGAGAGGAGAGCAGGCGTCTGGGGAGGGCCTCAGAGGAAGAATCAGGAGCCACACCAGTGGGGACGGCCTAGAACTTTGGGTACTCCAGGGACTTTTGTCTCTTGAGGGTTTGGGTTTTTTTTTTGGTTAATTACTTGGTTGCCCTTCAGTGTGATCCCCCATGGATTGCAGGAAAATTTCATATAGGACTCTGTGGGCTCTCCTTTGGGAAAATAAGAAGTGGGAGGCCATCCATTGCAAGGCTACTCTGGAAATACGAGGTGCTCTGAAGACCCCCTAACACTTCCCAGAACCCTGGCCTGGCTCCAGCCCCTGGGGATTCCCACCCCACCTGTGGCCGCTGCCTGGTCATGGGTATGTTTTTTCCCACTGGACTGTGAAGTCTATGTTAGGCAGAGTCTCTGGGAGATATGGCATGTACATAGTGGACCTTCAGCAAATCTTTGAATGAAGAAGGAAAAGTCCAATAAGGGCAGAGATAGCGGAAAATACTGGAGAGGAACCGAGTGGCCCTTTGTGTTGATTCAATCATTTCATCCCCAACAACCCCACGAGGGGTACTATCTCATTGTGTGGATGAGCCAAGGGCACCAACAGGTAACCAGGAGAGCTGAAATCTGGGGCAGTTTGACTGTAGAGAAGACACTGGATCCCCGCAGGTGATCCTTGCTTGGGATGCAGCCATCCAGCAGCAAGCCCCCACTCCGCCGGGGTCCAGTCCTCCGCCAACTCACCGGCCACGGCCTCAGTCACCTCCTTCCCGCCCGCCTTGTAGTAGGTGATGCCTCGGATTATGGCCTGCTGCTGGGTCAGGGTCCGGGGCTTGGCTGTGGGTTGGGGGAATCTGCTCTTGCCGCCCTCCTTCCTCAGCTTCTCCACCTTCAGCAGCTTCTCCTTAGGAGGTTTTGTGAGGCCCCTGTCTGCAAAGGTCTTCTGAACGTTGACGTATTTGTTGTTGTCTTTGCCTTTCCCTCCAGCTGTGTCCTGAGAGAGAAGGGAAATCTCAGACTTAGGGGCGGGGGAAGGGGTGTTGCGGGAGGTCATGGAGGCTCAGCTTCGCGGGGGGGCTGGAAGTGGTCACGTTGCTCTAGGCCCTAGGTGTCAGGTGCTCGTGAACTCACAGCTTTCCTCCCATAGTGGCTACATCCATGACTGGGCCGTGCCTCAGTTTCCCCACTCAGCTCTCCAGCTCCCCTGCAGGCTTGAAGCCCAACCTGATAGGTTAAGTTCCTGTTCCATTTCCAAACCCCTGCATACTCACCCCCGGGGGTAGATTATAATGGTTAATTCCCTAAGGAGGTAGCTGCTCAGGAGGTCAGCTTCTCATCCCTGTCTCTCTCTCGCTCATGGGTCTTTCTTTGTGGGCAGGGGCGAGGTTCTCAGGCTCCAAGGCAGGGTGATCAATCCATCGCAGTGTGCCTGGAACTTTCCCAGTTTCCGCACTGAAAGTCCTGCGTCCCGGGAAACCCTTCAGTCTCAGGCCAACTTGGACGGTTGGCCACCGAGGCCATTGTCCTTAGCGCATGCAGTTAGTTTCTTTCTTTCTTTCTTTTTTTTTTTAAGATTTTATTTATTTATTTGATAGAGAGAGACACAGCGAGAGAGGGAACACAAGCAGGGGGAGTGGGAGAGGGAGAAGCAGGCTTCCCGCGGAGCAGGGAGCCCGATGCGGGGCTCGATCCCAGGACCCTGAGATCATGACCTGAGCCGAAGGCAGACGCTTAACGACTGAGCCACCCAGGCGCTCCCAAGCATGCAGTTTCTAATGTCCTGTAGATTTCATTCTCACTTCCTCTTAAAGGCCTCTGCTGCTCACTTGGCACAAGAACAAAGGCCCTGTGACATCACCCACTGTCAAGCAGAATCTCCAGGAGATACAGCAAGTGCAGTCTCTAGACCTGCCGTGCTGTGGCCCAAACAGCATTCATTTGCGCCTGTGGACTTGACACGGGAACGAGCAGGAAGCCTGTCCTGGGCCACAGGCACCAGGCTTCCTCCACGCTTTATCAGCAACGAGGCGGTCCCGGCCGCAGACACAGATGGGCACAATGTCAGCACAACATCAGCACGGGGGGCCAGGAGGTGGGAGAGGAAGAGCCCGGGCTTGTCAGTCACGCAGATGCAGGTTCCAGTCCCGGCGCGGCCACCCTCTCCCCACGGGGGGCCTCACTCTAGGCTTCCTCATCTGCCCAGCGCGCAATGATTGTCCCTCCCTTGCAGGTGGCTGTGGGATTAACTGAGATCATGTCTGTGAGCAAGTCAGATTTAGACTTTAGAAATCAGATTTAGAGGCTGTCAGGATCCCCCACTCTAAACCGCAAGGCTGCTGTGGGGAATGGAGCGGCTGTGTCCTGCCTGAGGGTGACTGGCCTAAGGGGCACAAATGACACTGAAATCCAGTCTGTACTCCCATTTGCCAAGCCACACCCCCTAGGGTGTATCTATCATAGGAAGGAGCCTCTGTCCAATTTGCCCACCTATGGGGGGCTTCTCTGCATTTGCCCAGAGGGACAGCCTTTTAGGCAATTTTCGAGAGGAGGACCTTTTACAAATGTGCATAAAGGTGTATTATAGATCTTGGGTGGCTCTGCCTGGTGTCCCTGCTCACTCTGTGCTGAGCTTGAACACGGAATGTCTGGGTGTTATGCTGCAGGAATTCTCCACCCCAGATTGGGTTGATGAAGTGGTGTTAGTCTGCAGGGTCCCCAAGGCATTGCCCACCTGCCCCTGAGCAGGCAGGACCCGGCCAGGGGCCCAACCACACTAGGGGAGGCTCGAAGTGGTTTCGCTGCAGCCAACCTGGTTTCCCAGGGCCAGGCAGGGAGGGTCATCTCTACAGTTTTGTCTCTGCTAGTTTGGGGATGGGAATGAGAACACCGCCAGATGCCTTCCTCAGCAAACAGAGCCCTCAGCTGGATCCCCACATCTGTTCCCAGCTTACCTCTGTCAACGGTGCTCGCTGCACTGCAGGCCCCTGCCCCCCACCCTGTCAGGGACTCTCCAGCTGTGCTAGCCCTCAGCCCTGTCCTGTGACCCCAAACCCCCACCCGGCTGGCCCTCGGGACTGAGGTCCTGGCAGACTGTGTTCCCAAGCCCACCCACCTTCGGGCCCCATCGCCAGGGCCACGGCCTCACCTGAGCCTTGCTGGCAGGGCCGGGTGCTGGGGCAGCGGCCGAGGCCGGGGCTGCGTCCTTCTGCAGCAGCTGGAGGCCCAGGCTGGAGAGCTCCTTCTTGATGCCCATCATGATGGCCGAGTGATTCTCATAGCGCTTCAGCTGCTCGCTCAGGTGGCGCATGCTCTCCTTCACTACCTCGTTCTCCCGGCTCAGGTTCAGCTTGACGTTCTGTGGGGGCAGGACTCCAAGGTCTTTCTAGCCTCCTCTGACAGCCACCCCCCATCCCCCTGGAGGGGGACACCCCAGCTTCTGCCGTCAGGCTTCAGGGCCCAGGCTCCTGAGCGGGGCCCAAGGGGACAGGTGCTGCGTGGTGGCACTCACAGCCACGCGTGGATAAAGCGTGCTGCCAAGAGACCACGTAATGATCAATGATTACTAAAAAGTGAATGAGTGATGTTGTTCCTTTGGGCAGAGGGAGTCAGTTCCTCCCGAGTGAGGCTGTTTTCTCCACCTCCACCCAGAGTTAGCAATAAGCCTATTTTTTTTTTTTTAGAGTTATCATTTAGTGAACAGAAGCAAAGCACAGATAATGCAAAACAGAAGATAATTAAAAAATCATTTCTTTGTGGCTTCGGAAATCATTTCTGATTTGTTCCAGCCACTGCAGACATACTCTCCAGATCGTCTGGCTCTTGGTTACATGACGTGAGTTAACATTTCCTAAGATTAGAGGAGGAAGGGTCACAGGGGGATAACTGCAGAGCTAGCGACAGGAGAGTCCGGCATCTACTAGGTGCACAGAAAGTACTGGTGCATGGTAGAAGTCCAACAACTGGTAACCTTACTCCCATGCTGGCAAGGGCCTTACACCTAGGAGATACACACCAAACACTTCTGGATAATTCAAGCCACTGTGACCCCAACTTTGGGGAGAGTAAGGGGTTAATCTCCCACCCTGGGGCACAGGATGCCCAGGTGCCCCCTCCCTCCGGAAAGGAAGCTGGGAAAGGAAGCCCCCACACCCCGCTCCTGGCAGCTGCATGTCCCCAGGCTCCCAGCAGCCTAGCAGGGGCCGGATGCAGGAAACAGGCGGAGGCCCGGCCCGTGCCAGCAGAGATGCATGCCAGCAAACCTTGAACCTGCAGCCTGGACCCCCATGATTGCCCAACTCTGTCGCTGCCCTCAGGGGGCAGTCCTGGCCACCTGCCTAGCCCTCTAGCACATCTGCACTGACCAGAAGACGCTCGGCCCCTCAGCCTCCACTGCAAGTGGGGCCTGGGCCAGCCATGCTGCCTTAAGCCCTGCCCCAGTGAGCTTGGCCAGTCCTGCACTTTTATGTGGCATTTTATGTGACCGGTGGCCTTGGAGTTGTGTCATGTGTGAGTCCTGGTCTTGGTGGACTGAGGGCCACTGCAGGTTCCTGCCAGCCCCCTCCACATCCCTTTCAGACAATCAGCTGGTGCCTCAGTTTCTCCACCCAGCCTTCCAGCCTTCTGTAGGCCCATGAGCCCCAGTGAGACCCCTTTTCCAAAGTCCGGACCCAGAGGCCTGTATCTCCCTCTCCCAGCTCCCTGCTGGACTCCAGTTTTCAGCAGCCACCAATGTAAGGCAGAATGGCCCAGGCCCGTTCCGGCACAGCCCCTGGCTCCCAGTGTTGACCCAGCCTGGCTCCTGGGCAGAGCTCTGCCCTTACCTCTTCCAGCGTGTTCATCTGGGAGGCCACCTTGTGGACATAGGCGTGCACTTTCATCAGGTCCATGCTGTACAAGGTGCCCTCCAGGAGATCCACCATGGACTGGAGCTGCCCGGGAAAGGGTGAGGGGTCAGGGCAAGGGCAGAGCACAGGATTAGGCACAAAGGCTGCAAAAGGAGCCCCACCACTTGCAATGGCCTGCGTGGGCCCTCGGCACCCACTAGACCCAGCTTGCTAGTACTCATCGTGGGAAAAGCCACAGATTCCATCTTTTGAGCACTTACGACACGGCAGGCCCTGTGTAAAGGGCTGTAATGAGCTGTTTCACTTTGTCCTCGTGACAACCCCACGAGGTGTGTAGTGGACACTAAAGGAGATCAGTCTGCATGGCCTGGGATCCCTCTTTCTTGTTTCTTGTGCCCATACCTGGTTTCCATGTGCCTTTATTTTTATTTATTTTTTTAAAGATTTTGCCTATTCATTTGACAGAGAGAGACAGG
Organism: Mirounga angustirostris; assembly: GCF_029215605.1. NCBI lineage: Eukaryota > Metazoa > Chordata > Mammalia > Carnivora > Phocidae > Mirounga > Mirounga angustirostris. The sequence goes on along the minus strand of NW_026991723.1, from coordinate 83,712,736 downwards.
AGAGAGAGAGAGAGCACGCACAAGCCGGGGGAGCAGCAGGCAGAGGGAGAAGCAAGCTCCCTGCTCAGCAGGGAGCCCGATGCGGGACTCGATCCCAGGACCCTGGGATCATGACCTGAGCCAAAGGCAGACGCTTAACCGACTGAGCCACCCAGGTGCCCCGTGTGGCTCCTTCTTAACAGCCTGCATCTGTGACTCTTCCAAGAGATGCTGTGTCCCCAAACTGCCTGGGAGAGTATGTCCTCCTGGGGCAGTCCTTCGGCAATGCCTGACAGGTGCAGGCATCCAAAGGCCCAGCTCCCTAGCCCCAGTGGGGACAACTGAGCTGTCATTCACACTCCGCGTCCCCTGGGGCTGATGCTGATGCTTGGCCTGAGATCACATCCTATTGGGCTTCCTTCTCCTCCCACCTCCACTTCTTTCATTTTGGTACCAGCTTCTCTTGGGAACTTTTTTAAAATTTATTTATTTGACAGAGAGACACACAGCAAGAGAGGGAACACAAGCAGGAGGAGTGGGAGAGGGAGAAGCAGGCTTCCTGCTGATCAGGGAGCCCGACGCGGGGCTCGATTCTTGAGAACATTTTCATAATAAATCACTGCAACACTAATCACTTGCCTCAGAGTCTGCACCTGGGGACCCAAACAAAAACAAGGTTGGGACAACTATTTTTTTTAAAGTAATCTCTATGCCTAACGTGGGGCTCGAACTCACAATCCCAAGATCAAGAGTCATGTGCTCTTACCCACTGAGCCAGCCAGGCGCCCTGACAAGGTCCAGACAACTTTTATCTTCATCTTACACACAGAATGGGAAAGTGCAGCTTAGGTGAAGTGACTTGTCCAAAGCCACCCAGTTGTTAGAGGGTGGGGCTGGCAGCAGAACCCAGATTGGTATAAACCAAAACCTCTTTCATAACAAGCTTTACCATTCCTTCTTGTGTTCAGATGGGGAAACTGAGGCCAAGAGAAGGGGAGGAGCTTGCACAAGAAACAGGCCAGTGACAGATGCTGGGTCGTCCTGGCCCAGCCCCCAGCTCCTCCTTGTAGCTGCCCCTCCCCTTCCGCTCTCCCCTGCACGTAATCAGGATATGATCTTCTCTCCCGAGGGCGAAGATGCCGGTGAGGGTCAGGGAAGCCGTGGCACAAGAGGCTGGCTGGGAAATCAGCTTCCCCCCGCTTCTTGAGAAGGGCAGTTCCTCCAGCCCACCCTCTCGCATGGCCCCACTCCGAGCCCTGCAGCATTTCTCAGGGTTTGAGCAGGCCAGCGCTCCTGTCTGGCCCTGGTCAGCTATTTCCAAAACAGTTTGACTCCCACTCTCCCAGGGGTGTTCGAGCTGTTTTAAGCCAGAGAGCCTTTCTTGGAGTAGACATTAATCTCTAAAATGGAAAAAGGGAGTGGAGAAGTCTTAGGGAAGCAGGGATTGGACCTTGAGTCTTGTCTGCTCCCCTGGAACCTTGCTCAGACTCTGAAGACTTGCTCAGTACCCCTTGGGCTCTGGGGAGCACAGCGTGAGAACCATGCACATAGACTCTTACGTGCTTCGGCTTCCTTCTCTGTGAAATGAGGCCATAGTAGTGTGTGGACAGGGCTCAGCACAGAGCAGGTACACAGCAAGGGGTCCATGAATGTCAGCAGTAATGATACTATTCCAGGGGGCTAAAGGGGATCCTCCCAGCTTCACTCTGCTGCCTTCGTGGCCACCAAAACTGGCTTTCCAAAGCACAGGTTTGACCCTGGGTCTCTCCCTTGCTAGATAACTTTCATGGCTCCCCACTGCTCATGTGTGGCTTTGCACCTCCTAAGCCTGGCATTCGAGCCCCCCATGGTCTGCCCCTGCATCCTCTTTGAGCTCAGCAAATGTTTTCTCTGGGCCAGGCACTAAGGACAGTGAGGAGTAAGATAGACACAAGCCTTCATGGTCCTTCACAGGCTGTGAAAGAACAAAGTGACAGAGAGGTGCCCAGATCATTAATGAGAGAGCGCTGACCTTGTTGAGGAGCAGATGCGGATTAGTAAAGTATGCCAGGAAGGAGTCTGTTGGAGCTGAGCTCTGCAGGAAGAACACAAATTAGGCAAAGATGGCAGGAGAAGGGCATCCCAGGCCAAGGGAAGCTTGTGCAAAGAGCTGGAGGTGAGAAGAGGCATGGTGTGTTTGGGCCATGCTACTCAAAGTGCGGTCCGCAGACCAGCACCAGTCCAAGCTACTTGTTACTCATCTGTGATAAAATAATTGCAAAAAGCGAGAGTAGACTTTTATAAACTCTCAGAACCCTTTGACAGAGAAAATTTTTTAAAAGATTTTTATTTATTTATTTGAGAGAGTGAGAGAGAGAGCACAAGCAAGGGGAAGGGGGAGAAGGAAAAGCAGACTCCCCACTGAGCAGGGAGCCTGATGAGGGGCTCAATCCCAGGACCCCGGGATCATGACCTGAGCTGAAGGCAGATGTTTAACCGATTGAGCCACCCTGGCGCCCGACAGAGAAATTTTTGTCTGTTGACTCTAACAGTAAAACCCTGGACTTGTATTTTGCTTGTCTGCTTTTGTTTCATTTTTCTAATCATTCATTTTTATGGCATTTTCCAAAAGTACTGGTTCTTGTTTTTTAAAAATTAGTCTTTCACCACAGATAGGTTGAGAAGCCCTGTGTTAGAGGAACTGACAGGTGGCTAGTGGGGCTGGAGCAGAGAGAGGGCAGGGAGCTATCCTGGGCCACATCCACTCCACTTGCTCTCACCCACAATGCCCTCCTTTCTTCTCTGCCTGAGGGACTCCTACCCATCCCTCAAAGCTCAGCTCTAATATTACCTCCTCCTCTGGGTTCCCACAATCCCTGAGACATCCCTTGGCCCAGCACTAATGACCAACCGTTGGAGTCAGGAGCTGTGTCCCCAGGTGACCGGGGATTCCTCAAGGGTGGGGCCATGTCTAGTTCATGTCCAGAAGGAAAAGGAGTAAAGAGATGAAAAGCATGTACCTGCCACCGACCTCCCCCCAAAAGGGGATCTAGAATCCTCTCCCTCCTACTCAGAGTCATGCAACTAAGGCCAAATCACAGCTGGAGTTCTTAGCTTGAGGGAAAGGGCTGCGGTAGAGACAAGGGGAGGGTACAGCATGGGTGTGCCCTGCTCCCCCTCCTCCACGGGCTTCCCTTAATCTCCTCTCCTGGGGGGCTGCCCAGAAAGAGCCTCCTGCTGAGGGAGGAGGAGCCACATGTAATGGGAGGGGCCTGAGCCCTGTCTCATACTGCCTCTGCCCCCTTCTCCTCTTGGGGTTCTCTGAGTTACCTCTCAGATACCTACCCCTGCAGTATCTTCTCTTCCTCCTACACCACCGCCTGCTGAGTCAGTCCCTCCACTACCCCACTCCAGTCCGATAAGGCTGAGTGAAAACCACCATGGCTGCCATACATTGAAAAGACCTAAGGGACAACGGGCTCCAGGCTGAGAGCTGCCTAGGAACCTGTTCCATGGGTAAGGGAACATAGCAGAGAATTCCTGAGTGCAAATCTTAGTGCTGCCAGTTTCTTGCTGTGAGATCTTAGGCAAGTCACCATCCTTCTCTGGGCCTCAGATTCCTCCACAAGTAAAGCTGGGACCCTAAGTTCCCTTGCCAAAGGATTGTGGCAAGGATTAAATGAGCCAGAAAGTATGAAAAGCTTTTGTGTATCCTCCTGTAAAGTATGCTTACAATTTAGTTATTGCGAGGTGGACTTTGAGCAGAAGTTGGATTTGTTCCTATAACTGATGACTGACCTATGACCTCAGTGCCTGGAGTTTGCAGGGCCCTAGTGAGGCCCCACAGAGACAGTGAGGTCCAGGGACTGACAAGTTAAGAGGCAACTTGGCCTAAAATTCAGCCCTATGCCAACTTTGAGAATTTTGGTATGCATTTAGTTGTTATAAAACTAAAGCCGAAGTTAAATTTAAAGAAGACATTTTTAGGGGTGTCTGGGTAGCTCAGTCAGTTAAGTGTCTGTCTTCAGCTCAGGTCTTGATCTGGGGGTCCTGGGATTGGGCCCCGTGTTGTCAGGCTCCCTGCTCAGTTGGCTGTTCCTCAGGACGTTAAACATAGAATTGGAGGGCCTGGCTGGTTCAATCAGCAGAGTGTACAACTCTTGATCTCGGAGTTGTGAGTTCAAGTCCCACACTGGATGCAGAGATTACTTTAAAAACATTTCAGGGCACCTGGCTGGCTCAGTTGGTAGAGGATCCAACTCCTGATCTCAGGGTTGGGAGTTCAAGCCCCACGTTGGGTGTGGAGCCTACTTTAAAAATTTCAAAAAAAAAAAAAAACCCTTAGGGATGCCTGGGTGGCTCAGTTGGTTAAGTGTCTGCTTTTGGCTCGAGTCATGATCCCGGGGTCCTGGGATAGAGCTCCGCATCGGGCTCCCTGCTCAGTGGGAAGTCTGCTTCTCCTTCTCCCTCTGCCCCCACCCCCCCAACTTGGGCTCTCTCTCTCTCACATAAATAAAGAAAATCTTAAAAAAAAAATAAAGAAAACATTTTTAGCCAAATGTTGAAGACAATTTTTCATGGGTCTCTTGCTTTTCTGCATGTCTTGCAAGCAGAGGCATTGACTGTCTTTGTTCTAGGACATATTTTGTATAGGCAACAGCCCTGGAACACAGAGAGAGTGTTTCCCTCCAGAGTAGGGAAGGCATGCTCAGTGCCCATTGTAAAAAGTTTGGATTCTCTAAGCTTGGGGCTCCACTCCTGAAAAATACCCTAGTATGTGTGCGGGAGCTATGTAGTCTTCACTGCATCACCCCGTGGGAACTGGAGCTGGGAGAATCAGTTCAAGAAAATGTAGATACTCTGGCTGCTGTGAGTAATAAAGTCCTTTGTCTCTGACCCAGGAGGCTTGTGTCTTTTGCCAGCATCCATGAAATTGGCTGCCAACTTGTTAGCTTACAAGTAGGGTAACATCTCAGTCAATTTCACAGTGCGTGATACCAAAAAAGGCAAAACAGATGTTCAGGTGTTTGGAAGAAATTATAAGAGAAAAGGATACTCTCAAAAGACGCCAGAATTATCTAGTCCATTACAGAAAGAAAGGAGACTAAAGGTGGTTTAGAATACAGGCTTTGGATACAGCAGGACGTGGTTCAAATCCCAGCCCCACCAAGCACTGAGTTGGGCGTGTTACGAATGGCACAAAGGTGCCTGGCTCGCTGTGGGGACCGTGATGTAGGCTGCACATGCCTATTCAAGCATGGGTCCTGGGGGTAGACCCTGGCATGGGCCTGTGCTCCCCAAAGGTGGTGCTTCTTTCTGATCTGCCTATGTTGGTGGCTGGGGGGAAGGTAAGCATAAAATACATATAAAAGTATGGTATAGACCCGAGGCTACATGCCATTAGGTGAGAGTTTGGGCCAGTTACCTAACTTCTCCAAACCTCAGTTTTCTTGCCTATAAAATGAGAACAGTGATCCCATATTTCACAGAATCGTTTAAGAATTTAGAGGAAAAAGGGGCACCTGGGTGGCTCAGTCATTAAGCGCCTGCTTTCGGCTCAGGTCATGATCCCAGGGTCCTGGGATCGAGCTTGGCATTGGGCTCCCTGCTCCGCAGGAGGCCTGCTTCTCCCTCTCCCACTCCCCCTGCTTGTGTTCCCTCTCTCGCTGTGTCTCTCTCTGTCAAATAAATAAATAAAATCTTAAAAAAGAAAATAAAAAAAAAAAAAGAATTTAGAGGAACATGTCAAAAGAGCTTAGCACAACATCTGGCATGCAGGTGGTGCTTGAATATGGGACATGTTCTTATTACATTAAAAACAATAAAATGCTACAAAATTTAAAATGTAAAGAACTGTATTCAGGTGCTGACAGATGAACAGGTTTGGGTAAAATACAGAACACTGAACTAGACAATAAAATGTTATATCCGTGTTTGCTTATTTTCCGTCTCCCATACTCTACGGAAGGCATGGACTTCGTCTAGTTCCCTCCAATATCCCCCAAACTAGTGCCTACCTGGCTGGTGGTAGGTGCTCCCTGAACATAAACAAGCCTGCATTTCGCAGATACGCTAGAGCACAGGGTAAGCTAGCCAAAGAATGCCGCCTCCACCACTTACTGGAGAATGGTCTTGAGCAAGAGTGGCTTCCCCTCAGGGAGCCTCTGTTTCCCCACCTGTGAAATGGGATAACAACAGCACCTCCCCAGAGTGTGGGCTTTCCACTGGGAGGACAGCCTGGCACCAGCCCCTGCTAGAATCGCGTCCAGGAGGTGCTCCCTCCCCCCCCCCCCCCCAAAGCCTACCTTGAGGAGCTCGGGTGCCTGCTTCTTGAGCTTCTCCATCTTCCACTCGTTCTCGCAGGGGTTGAGCGAGGAGGGTGGCGCCGTGCAGGAGCAGCGGCAGTCGGTCCCCGAGCTCACCGTCTCCACAGTGTAGTAGTCCTCCACCCGGGCCTGCCCGCTGCGCACTCGGCTGCAAGCGTCCTTGCTCAGCGGCCGCATGATGCACTTGCAGCGACAGTCGGAGCCCTCCGAGGTCATCCGCACCTGCTCCATGTCACCAAACACCTGCAAGAGGGGCTCCGGTGAGCCGAAGGCCAGGGCTGCGGGGAGGAGAGGACCGGAGGAGCCAGAGGGGACAGGTAGCAGAATCCAGTGTCCCTGGCCTTTGTGGGACGGCTACAGGCGGCTGAGGAGCCAGCAGCCCTTTGGAGGAAATAGAGTATAATAGCCTTAAGGTGGTAATACCTGAAAATATTAATGGCCACCTTGAAAAACAGTTTGGCTGTTGCTCAGGACGTTAAACATGGAATTGGGGGGCCTGGCTGGCTCAATCAGTAGAGTGTACAACTCTTTTTTTTTTTTTTTTAAAGATTTTATTTATTTATTTGACAGAGAGATAGAGAGAGAGCACAAGTAGGCAGAGTGGCAGGCAGAGGGACAGGGAGAAGCAGGCTCTCCACTGAGCAGTGAGCCAGACGTGGGGCTCGATCCCAGGACCCCAGGATCATGACCTGAGCAGAAGGCAGTGGCTTAACCGACTGAGCCACCCAGGTGCCCCCCCCTTTTTTTTAAAGATTTTATTTATTTGACAGAGAGAGATACAGCGAGAGAGGGAACACAAGCAGGGGGAGTGGGAGAGGGAGAAGCAGACTCCCCACTGAGCAGGGAGCCCAGTGCGGGGCTCGATCCCAGGACCCTGGGATCATGACCTGAGCTAAAGGCAGACGCTTAACGACTGAGCCACCCAGGCGCCCCGAGTGTACAACTCTTGATCTCGGAGTTGTGAGTTCAAGTCCCACATTGGGTGCAGAGATTACTTTAAAAACATTGCAGGGCACCTGGCTGGCTCAGTTGGTAGAGGATCCAACTCCTGATCTCAGGGTTGGGAGTTCAAGCCCCACGTTGGGTGTGGAGCCTACTCAAAAAATTTCAAAAAAAGTCTTAGGGATGCCTTAGGGTCCTGGGATGGAGCTCCGCATCGGGCTCCCTGCTCAGTGGGGAGTCTGCTTCTCCCTCTCCCTCTGCCCTCCACTTGTGCTCTCTCTCTCTCTCTCAACTAAATAAATAAAATCTTAAAAAAATTTTTTTAAAAACCCATAGAATTACCAATTACCATAGGACCTAATAATTCTATTGCTAGGTAGAATTATTCTCCAAAGATTACTTCTCCAAAGAACCGAAGATAGGTATTCAAACAAAGACTTGTATATGAATATTCACAACAGCACGATTCACGACAGTCTCAAAGTGGAACCAACCCAAACGTCCATCAACTGGTAGATCAACAAAAGTTGGTATCTTCATACAATGGAATATTATTGAGCCCTAAAAAGGAATGGAGTACTGACACCTATACCATGGATGAACCTTGACAACATGATGCTAAGTGATAGAAGCCAGACACAAAAGGCCACATGTTGTATGATTCCATTTATTAATATCCAGAAGAGGCGCATCCACAGACAGATTCGTGGTTGCCAGGACTTGGGAGGCGGAAAATGGGCAGTGACTGTTTCATGGGCACGGGGTTTCCTTTGGGAGCAATGAAAATGTTCTGGAACTTAGTAGTGGTGATGGTTGCACAACACTGTGAATGTACTAAGAGCCACTGGATTGTAAACTTCAAAATGGTTAAAATGGTAAATGTATGGGCACCTGGGTGGCTCAGTTGGTTGGGCGACTGCCTTTGGCTCAGGTCATGATCCCGGAGTCCCGGGATCGAGTCCCGCATCGGGCTCCCTGCTCGGTGGGGAGTCTGCTTCTCCCTCTGACCCTCCCCCCTCTCCTGCTCTCTGTCTCTCATTCTCTCTGTCTCAAATAAATAAATAAATAAAATCTTAAAAAAAAATGGTAAATGTATGTGCAGTTTATCACCATAATAAAAGACATGAATGAAGACCTTTCATTGGACACCTACTACAGCCCAGTTTCCATGGGCATCACACCCTTTCATAATACCTGTGTACGGACGGGCTAGTTACCTCCAGCATCCTTACCGTGGCCTTCAAGGCCTATGTGAGCTGACAGCCTCCCCACAACCCTTTCTCTTGCCACTCTTTCCTTCCTTTGGGTCACTCCACTCCAGCCTCAGGGCCTTTGCAGATGTGGTACCCTCATCCTGAAACCCTTATCCCCGATATTCCCTTGGTTCATTCCGTCATGTTACTTTCCTCTGAGAAGCCTTTCCCAACTACCCACTTCCCCTTCCTCTGTCCCCTTATCTAGTGGCTTTGTTTTTCTTTATTATACCTCTTACCATCTGAAGCATTGTATCTGTGCTTGCTTATTTTTTCCCTTACTCTACTGAAGGAACCATTAGAGACCGGAACTTTGTCTAGTTCTCTCCTATACCACAGACTGGTGCCTGCCTGGCCCATAGTAGATGCTCTGTAAATATCTGTTGGATCACTGAGCCTGCATTTTGCAGACATGCTGGAGCACAGGGCTAAGAACATGGCGTCTGCCACCTGAGTGAGTAGCTGTGAGATGGTGGGCCACTCATCCTTTCCCCGCCACTCCCCGAGCTGTCTCACCCCGCCCACCCTGGGCTCCAGGCTCTTGGGACACAGCTCTTTGTGGCTCCGGCAACAGACACCCCAGGCCTCATGGCTACTCAGCTCTCACTAAAGCCACCAGGACTCAGGTGAGTTCGTGGCTCTGTTGGGCTTTCTGCCAACCCCAACGCCCGCGAGCGTCCCAGAGCCCTCTGGGGAAGGGCCATAGATACTCCATTTCTGTTCTGAGCTGTCAGACACCTGTTTGAGCCTTTGGCCTCTGTCAGACCCTGGTGACAGCTGGAGGTGTAGGAGAAATAGATTGAAGTACATTCCTGAGCTTCTCTGCTAGAGGAGAAGCCAGCAGGATGGGCTCTGTCTGAGAGCACAGAGGAAGACATCCATGCCAACTGCTCAGGGAGGGACCCCTTGGGGGACATCGCTAAGGAGAAGGGCATTCCAGGGTGAGCAAACCAGATATGTAAAGATGAGCAAAGGCCTGGCACTTGGAGAAGGTTCACTCTGGCTGGTGCTTGCGGGACCCTGGGGTGGCAGAGACCAGCTCCTGGAGGACCCTGAAAGCTGGCTGAGGATCTTGGCTTCTTCCTGGGGAGTCATGGAAGGGTTTTAAGCAGGGGAGAGCCAGGGTCAGATCTGCGTTCTGGGAAGCTCACTTGGGAGGCTTTGTGGATAGATGGTGGGTGGAGGAGGCAAGCCGGGGGCACAGAGCCCAGGAGGAGACAGCTACTGAGAACTCACGAAGTGCTGGGGAAGTGTGGGCAGTGGTTAGGCACACAGCCATGGGCCATCTACAGCTGTGTGCCCTTGGGTAGATTACTTAATCTCTCTGTGCCTCAGTTTCCTCATCTGTAAAATGAGGGTACTACTAGTGTCTACCCAACAAAGGACTGTGTGAGGACTGAGAGACAGGATACCAGGAATACGCTCAGTCTAGTGCCAGGAGCCCACAGCGTAGTCTGTACATTGTAGCCGTTATTATTACTAACAATGATCCTGAAAGGGGGTTGTTTATGTGTTCATTTCTCCATGGGGATGCAGTGGTAGATATTCTCAGCAGTGTCCTACAGACGAGACAACGGAGCCCTGGAGCCATCAAATGACTTGTTCAAGGGGATCAGAGCCTGGTGTGGATAGATTTCCAGTCCCCTGGGGGATGAGGAGGTGGGGAAGGAGGAAGCTATGGGTGGAAGCTTTGTCCTGGGCCTTCTGTGGGTGGAGTGTACTCGGGGCACCGCGGGGCAATCTGCCCCTGCCTGTGAACGCGGACAGCCAGCCTAGGGGTCCCACACATTCCTAAGATCTCGGGCAGTGCCTCAAGCCTGCTTTCTCTTCGAGACTCCTGGGCCCCCTTCCCAGCTCTGCTGTGGACCTCTAGTCACCCCCACGCACTCCCCAGCGGGTAGATGCGGTTGTGTTCCGTGTGGCCAGGCCACAGAGGCCTCCTCCTGGGGACCCACTCATCGTCCTGGCGTCCGCCCCCACCAGCAGCAGCCTCCATATCAGACTGCAACATTCCTTCTCTCCTCAGATGAGGTGCTACGTCCTGACGGGGGCAGCCAAGGCCCTGACACGGGCCAGGAGCTGGAAGAGGGCCTCTGCGCCCAGCCCCAGCTGCCAGGAGCCTAGGCGAGGCCCTTCCTCCGGTGATTACTGGAGCCCGTGGTGCTTGATTGGAGGCCGCAAAGCACCGCGGTGGGGAACCAAGCCCAGACTCCAACCCCAGCTCCTCCATTCCCCTGCGTGGCCCTGACCCCTCTGAGTCTCTGCACCCTCCACTGCAAAACGGGGAGGACGACGGTCTTTGCCTCACACGCCCGACCTGAGGCTGAAATGAGTCCACGCGCACAGAGCAGCTGTCACCAAGCCTGGCACAGAGTCACGGCTCTTTAGGTGGTGCTTGCTATCCAGGTGGCCGCCCAACCCTCCCGCAAGCCTCCCTCATGTCGGCGCGGCGTTTTCTACTTCTCTCTCCTCGCGTCACGACCCCGTCTTCAAGGGGAGAAATCTGAGCATCAGCAACACTGGAGGCCTGCCCAGGGTCACGATGAACAGCCTGACTCCAGATTTTGGTTTACTTGCTCTTCCTCCCATGACCACCCGTCCTCACCCGGTGAGGGCTTCTCCAACAGCAGCCGAACTGCGACCGAGAAGCGGGCCCTGGGTTGGGTCCAGGGGGGCAATAGAGGGCCTGGCCCCCTCTGCCCTGGGCACGAGGGCTGTGCCTGCCTCAGGCCTCCCCCCGCACCTCTCTCTACAGCCTCACTCAGCACACACTGCTGCCAAAGACCCCAGAAGTGTGGGTGGTTCGTGGGCTTAAAAAACATCCCTAGGTACTTGCGAGGAAATCCCACAATGAGATGGCAAGAGGGCATACTTGAGATTTTTCTGAAGAAAGATGGATAAGTCTGGCCACAGTGGGGGAGGGGGGTTTCAAGCTGTGAAATGTTCTAGAAATGAGCAGATTCAAATTGTGCCACCTTGGGGTGGAGTCTTCCCTCTTCTCTCCTGGCCAGTCCAGACTTCCTGAAAGCACGTTTCCAGGTCCTCCTGCAGGCAAAGATGTCCCCCAGAGCCCACTGCCAGCTCGACACCTCCCTGGTTGGCACAGGACCCCCACACTGAAGCCATCCAAAACTGGACCCGGCACCGTTTCTCACCTGATGTCTACCTACCCTCCCACCCACCCCAGGTCTCTGAGCCTCCCTTTTTACACCAGACAAGCCATCAGTCATGTTCTTCCAATTCTTTATCCTGAACATCTCCCAGCTCTCTCTCCGACTCTCCATTCCATGACCATAGCCCTGAGTTCAGACCCCATTAACTGCTTCTGGGAACACAGCAGCCTCCTCTCCGCCGGTTTAATCTTCCAAAAGCTCCTCTTTGATGATCTGTGACTGTCTTGGTCCACAAACCTCCATGGCTCTCTGTACCTCCGTGAGTTCTCACTGGGGGATGTGCCTTGGGAATTACCTGGAATGCACTTGGAAAATGCAGACGCGCTGGCCTTAGTCCACACTTCTTAACTCAGACTCTCAGGTACCCCAGGCCATTTGGATGCCCACTGAAAGCTGAGCATCCTGGAACTCCAGGATTCTCCAAACTCCTCCATCTGACTCTTTTGACCTTCAGTGTTCAAGCCTGGTCCTGGGGGGACCAGCAGCAGGGTTGTGTAAGATTCTGGATTTAAGTGCTGGGCATGGGGCTTGGCACACAGGATGTCTCTCAGTACTTTGTTCTAGGTGCCCCAGCCAATGGGAATGTTGGGACAAGCATTTCCCTATAGAGAGACCCTGTGGGGCCTGGCATGGTCCCATGCTCTTTGTGTACAGAAGGACTTCATCACTTGTATTCCCTGTCTGCCCTGAGCCTGTTTTCAATTACACCCACAGGCGGAAACTCCCAGAGCAGAGACGCAGCAACACCTAAGCCCCTGGGACCAGCCTGGCCTAGAACATCCGATGTAGCCTGCGACACGGCTGCCTGCCTGCCTTCAGCCCCCCTGCCTTGGCCTTCCCTCTGTCCTTGGGCCTTGGCCTTCCCTCTGTCCTTGGGCCCCTGGTCAGTGGCGGGGATGACCAAAGACCCCCTTTCCACATCTGGATGCATGGAGGAAGTGAGGCACCTTTCACAGATGGGGAAACTGAGGTAGCAATGGGGAATTCTCAGCCACATTCCAAGGACATAGAGCAGAATGCAGGTTCCCAGAGGTCTCTGGTGCCACGCCTGGGTTTCATGTGGTTACCTGTCTGTCCAACTCCGAGCTGGGCAGCCCCTCAGAGATGCCAGGGAAGCTGTGAACTCCCTCTCCCACTCCCATGCTGGACAAAGCACTTCCCTAGATGAAAACTCCTGTTTAGGAGAGAGAGACCTTGCCATAAACATGAAATGAAAACACGCTGAGTGAGAAGCTGCCCGAGACCACAGAGTTCTGTGGTGAGTACTGGGGTTGAGCTGCCCCTGTACCCCAGAAAGTATGGGGCAGGAGGGGGTACTGGACCTCCCAGGAGCAGGAAGCCTAAGGAGAGGGCCAACTTAACCCTTTAGGGCTCTAAATAGATAGACTTCAAGTCCCAGGCTGGCCCTCGTAGGGCTCTCCCCCTCTCCCTCCCTCAAATCGGACAGGCTTGAAGACGAAGGATGGTTATGGGGGAGGGAGAGGGTGATTATGAAAACAGCTCTCCCCGTAGAGCCAGCAGGAGACCAGCTGTGCTGAGGAATGCGGAGTAAATTCACCCATCACTTGATTTTTATTTTTCCCAGCTGGCTGAAGTGGTGTGGGGTGGGAGGTGTCTGAGGGAGGGCTGTGCTCTGTCCCCCAGCTGCTTCATCCTCCAGGCTCTAGAGTACGCCTCCCTACCCCACCAGCCCCAGCTTGCCCTGGGACAACGAAACACACACACACACACACACACACACAACCTAGCAAGTGTTTGGCTAACTCACTACATAAACAGGGTGTTCAGTTTTCTTTGTCTTTGCTTTGTTTTGAGTGCTAGCCCTCCCCCACAAGCTCTACATGCATGGCTCAGAGGATGCCCAGGACCAAATATTCCTCCCAGCCAGAGAGATGGGAGGGGCAAAGCACTGATCAGGTCATGTGGGGTTTTTGGCTCACTGTTCCCCCACCTGAGCCAGGTCAGGGAATCCAAGAAGGCCCTGCACGGAGAGGAAGTTGGCAGACATTGCTTTTCAGATGGGGAAACTGAAGCCTGGAGGCAGGCAGTGACTTGCTCAAGGTCACACAACCAAAGAGTAACAAAGGGGCGGAACCCAGGTTTTTTGATTCACAAGCTAGCCACGTCTCTATATACTCTAGTTTCCCATCTGTAAAGTAGGGATGATACTCCTTCCCTTCTTGTCTTCGGAGCACATGGTCAGGACTGCAATTCACTTGCTTTCATCCCCTGAGCAGGATCTTCAGGATGAGAGACTGCTGGTGCCCAGTGCTCATACACTTACTGCGTGGCTAGTGGCTTCTGCCCTTTACCTTGCCTCTGGACAGTGCAGCCTCACCTTCTACCCAGGAAAGAGGCTGGAGCGACATCAAGAAAAGTCACTCCATGAAGGAGTGAGCAGGGCCTTACCTTCTTCCCTCATTCATTCCCAGTCCCATCCTTGTCCTAACTGGGTCATTTCCAGAACACCCTCAAGGGGGCCCTGCTCTCACTGGCTCTTTCAGGTTCCCCTAGTAAGATTTTGTAATCACAGCATGATTTATTGGGCACCTACTAGGTACCAGGTGCGGTGCTAAACATTTTACAGGCACGACCTCGAAAAAGATCACCAACTGTAGGAAGTGGGAACTACTGTTATTCCCATAAGTGAGGAAACAGAGACTGGAAGAGGTGAAAGCCCAAGATCACCCAGCTGAGAGGTGGAGGGGGATTTGAACTCAGGTCAGCTTGACAGCGCAGCAGATCCTTTTAGCCACAACTGAGAAGACTTAAGGTCCCTTCTGGAAACACGGTGTCCTCCAGAGGGTGCATTAGATTCCTGGCAGGACTACCAGAGGCCAGGTGAGTGACCAGCCCACTAGGTTCACTCTGGGTCCCCAGCATGGCCGGAAAACCTTGGCTCAGGGTCTGCTGCAAACCTGGGAGTCCCTGGGTAGCAGTTACCCAGGGGTCTGCCCGACGTGGGTCAGCCTCCCATGGAAACTTTGAGCCAGATTTCCAGGCTGCCCTTGCCCAGCGCTCCTGGGAATCCCTAGGCTGGGGACTGCATCTCTTGTCCGCGCCCCTTCCAAACTCCCAGGCTCCCCTCTTCGGGGCCCTGCGTTTCAGTGCCGATCTCCTCCCCGCACTGAACTGGGTCCCAGAGCCCTTTGCTGAGACCCCCAGGTCCCAAGTACTCCCACCATCCCCAGCGCTTCTTCCCCCTCTCCCTGGGTCGTGGCCCAAGTGGCTTCCGTGCTGAGCCCGTCGGGTCTCCCCTCTCCTGGTCCTCCGCTCCTGGCCCCGACACCCTCCTTGGTCCGCACCCCAGCCACAGCGCCCCCTCGCGCCCGGCTCCCCGCGGAGCTGAGCCCCGGTCGCAGGGCCGCGCCGTACCTTACTGTCAGCGCGCACCCGGCCGGCGCGCGGCGGCAGCAGCAGCAGCAGCAGCGGCGGCGACAGCAGGAGCAGGGGCAGCGGCCGGGACAGGAGGGCGGCCGCGGCCATAGCGGGATGGGCGCGGTGGGCACAGACAGCCGCGTGCGGACGCTGGGAAGCGCGGGCGGCACTGCGAGCTCGGTGCGCAGCCAGCAAAGCCCGCGCGGCGCGCCCCCCGCCCCGCGCCCCTCCCGCGCCGCCGGGGGCGGAGCTAGGGTGGAGGGGGCACCCCGCCCCGCCCGGCCCTCTGCGGGGCCGCTTCGCCATCGGGCGGCTCTCCAAGGGGCATCCCTGCGAGGACACCAAAAAGGGTCTTGTTCCGAGTCCCCAGGAGCAGCGGGGCCCATAAGCGGAGCGCGGGGTCCCCACACGGACGGAGGGCTTGCTCTGTGAGATGCTCTGTGGGCTGTCCCTTCACCTCTTTGAGCCTCAGTTTCCTCACTTGTAGAATGGGGGAAATAGTGCTTTCCTTTTGGAGGGGTTGTAAAGTTCAGATGAGTGATGTTTCCAGGGCAGGTGAGCCTTTGAGCTCTCCCAACACCCAGACCCCGCCAGCTCTACCCTTCTCACGGCTCAGACCCCCCCCCCGCATGTTTTTTTTCCTCTTCACTCCAAAATCCCGCCCGGCGACCGCAAACTAAACTCCAGTAGCTCCCGGCGGCGTTTACACACCCTTCCTCCTCCCCATCCTCAGGAGGGAGTGCTTCATTTCTCTGGTTCCTAGGCAGCAAAACTTTCAAAAGGAGACGCCTCCCGTCGTTACTCCTCAGGTTCCCTGCCCATGCCCTCGCTCCATGGCTCTTCGGTGTCACGTGGAGGTGCCTTGTTGAGGTCTTCTGGAGCTCCCGTAATTGCACCCAAGGTGGCACCTCTTTACCCTCCCAGAATCGAGAGCTCTGGATCATGCCTCCTTCTCGACCCCTCTCCTTGGTTTCTTTCGGATTCCCCGTATTATCTCACACTTTGCAGGTCCTTCCACCTCTGCACACCCCAGGGGGGCCAGACGCCCTTCTCTTTCCTCTCCATGCTGACTCCGTAGGTGACCCTCCCCTGAACCCAAGACAGTCCCACCCGTGTGTCTGTTTACCTGCCCTTGTAAACTTCAACTGCTCAGAAAGGAACCTTTAATTGTGCCTCAAATGTCCTACCTTACCACTACTCTCAAGCACTTCCCCCTCATGCATATCCCTTCCCCTGCTCCTTTTCTTCATAGAATTTACCGCCCCATGAAACTTTCTAGTTGGTATGTGTGTTTCCTTGCATCCTTTATGCCTTCCTTTGTGGGAGAGACGTACGTCAACAGTGCACAGACCTTGTGCACGAACAGCTAGCTGAGTAGTCTGGAAGTGTGGTCCCAGGACCAGCAGCCTCAGCATCACCTGGGAACTCAGAAATGCAAATTCTCAGGCCCTACCCCAGATCTCAGGAAGCAGAAACTCTAGGGATGGGGCCCAGCAATCTGTTTTAACAAGCCCTCCAGAGGATTTATAATTTGAGAGCTACTGGGTTAGCACAAGGTCTGGTGCTCCCTAACTCTGAGCTGCAGCAAGTCATGTGCAGCTGGTGTTCAGTACAGATTAGGTTCTTTCATGACCAGAGATCTGGGCACGTGTCAAAACCAGGGCTGGATTAGTATAAAACATGAATATGCTGTGTGTTCTTGGTTTTTGTTTGTTTGTTTGTTTGTTTTAAGATTTTATTTATTTGAGGGGGGGTTGGCAGAAGAGGGAGAAGAATACTCCCCGCTGAGCAGGAAGCCAGATGCAGGGCTTGATCCCAGGACCCTGGGATCCTGACCTGAGCTGGAGGCAGAAGCTTAACCGACTGAGCCACCCAGGTGCCTCTAGTGCATAGACTATCTGTGAATGGACACACTATAAACCAGTATGGTGGTTATTGCTCAGGAGGGAAACCAGTTGTTGGGAATCAGAGTAAGGAGAAAGGTTTACTTTTCATTGAATATGTTTTTTGCATCTGGGAATTTTGTAATGTATGTCCTATCTATTCAAATAATAGACAAAATGTACTTAAAACAAATAGAACCACACAAGGATTCTCTTTCCCAGCCTGGGTCTGGCTCTCTGGCTAGGCTCTGGAAGAAAAAGACCACTGTCACCCCATACTCTGCCCTCTGCTGGCTGTTCCACAAGACGGCCCCATGGTCTCTGCTTTCCTTTTCACCCTTCTCTTCTGCCCCTCAGCAGGCTCCAGTCACAATGGATTCTCTGTTCCCACTTGGCCTTGGGACCTTTGCATATGCTGTTCCTTCCTCCTGAAACTCTCTCTCTGCTCAATCTTACTCACTCCTACTCATTCTTCCCATCTTATTTCAATGTTCCTTATCCCAGAAAGCCTCCTCTGATCATCACCCCCGACAAAAACGAACCCTGCCACATTCCCGAAGCACCAGGACCTTCTAGTTTGTTCTCAATTATAGCACTTACGTGCACTTGTGGGTTTGTGTGGTTATTTGATCTGATTAGTGTCTGTCTCCACTGGGCAAAGCCCCCATGATGGGGCTCAAAGCTGCTTTGTTCTTAAGTGTATCCCTGTTTCGTCCTGTTCCTGTCTGCATCTGGCCTCAGGACCACTCCCCTGAAGATCCCTCCATATCCTTCGATACTTTCCTTTCCAGCTCTTCTGTCAGGAGTCCTGCCGGTGATGGGAGTCTCTTCCATCAGTCTTCCTGAGCCTGTTTCCTCATTTGTAAATTGAGGGGAAGTACTGACTTCTCAGGATGGTTAGGGAGGTGGGGAGCACTGTAGGGAAAAGATCCCATCATAGGTGCCAGACACATGGCAGGGGCCTCCCTCATAGGACTCTGTATGTTTAGGACCGTAGCTGGGGTCTCACCACATTGTCATTTCCCTCACCTTTCTCAGTTTCATGGTAATTGACTCTTCCCAAGGAGCATTTTCAGAGGAGAGGTGAA
This sequence comes from Mirounga angustirostris, assembly GCF_029215605.1. NCBI lineage: Eukaryota > Metazoa > Chordata > Mammalia > Carnivora > Phocidae > Mirounga > Mirounga angustirostris. The sequence goes on along the minus strand of NW_026991723.1, from coordinate 83,694,735 downwards.
TGGGAATTAGGATAGCTCTTTAACGTAACAAGTCCCATTTATTAGGCCAGGCCTTATATTAATTGCTTTGCATGCATCATGTTAATTCTCATAACAATCCTGTGAAGTAGCGGCTATCATTATTTTCCCTCCCTCCCCTTAGAATCCAGGACTTTGAGGCTCAGAAGTAACATGCCCAAGGTCACAGTTACTAAGTAGTAAGGTCTGATCTGTTTTATTCATCCTTTCACTCACTCAGCAATTATTTATTGAGTGTCTACTATGTTCAGGCTCTGTGCTCAGCAGCTGGGGTTATAATGATGAGGGAGAGAAGAAAGGGATTTGACTATCAGATCTAGAAAAGCTTTTAGGAGGAAGTGGCAACAAAGCCGGAGTCTGAAGGAGGAGGATGAGTTGCTTCTAAGGGCTGAGTATTTGGCGAACTTTTTGGTCCATCTTCGAGAGTCAACTTAGAATCTGTCCACCACTGAAACCCCAGGCCTTCAGGAGGTTTCTGCAGTGCCACTTAACCTCTGACTCAATCTCCAGGGAAGGGGAATTCATTACCTCCAGAGGACTGTGATAGAAAGGGAAGTTTTGAGGGCACCTGGGTGGCTCAGTCGGTTAGGTGTCTGCCTTGGGCTCAGGTCGTGATCCTGGAGTCCTGGGATCGAGCCCCACATTGGATTCCCTGCTCCTCGGGGAGCCTGCTTCTCCCTCTCCCTCTGCCTGCCGCTCCCCCTGCTTGTGCTCTCTCTGTGTCAAATAAATAAATAAAATCTTAAAAAAAAAAAGAGAGAGAGAGAAACAAAGGCAAGTTCTAGAAGGCCTAGGAAAGCCATATGGTCCTGACACGTTTTAGAACCCAGAACTGAGGGTACGACCCAGAGGATCCATCTCCTCTGCCCCCTCCCCCTCACACCACACTAAAGGCTTTCCTCCCCCCATCTGGGGCTGGGGAATGGTGGTAGGGAAGCAATTAGCTCAACAGAGCTGTAAGGGAACACAGACAGGATCTAGATTAGATGTCCCCTGGTGGGAAGTATTTAAAAACATGTCCCTGAGGATATATTTGAACAGGATCTTGAAAGATGAATAGGAGTTTGGGAGTGGGTTGGATGAAGCCAGCAGAGTTCCAGCTTGAAGGAGCCAAGGTTCAGGTTCTGATGTCTGACCCACTCAAACTCACTAGGTTTGGAATCCCCATCACTGCTGGGTGACTTCATCAGTGTATCATAGAAACAATATTGGAGCTACCTCATAGAGCAGGTGTAAGGTTTAGACAACACAGTTTTAATGTAAATCTCTCAGAAAAGTGGCCACTTTTCTGATTAAAGATACAATACAGGTTAACCAATGTTGGTAACAGCCACCTTCAAAGTGCAAGGAAGCGTTGCAAAACATCCTGTGTAGCAGGTGAGGGAAGGGGTGTGATGAGAAACGTGGGCAGGGGTCAGACCAGGCAGGGGTGTGAATGCCAGGATAAGAATTTTTTAAAAATTAAGCAAGGAATGAGATGAGGCAATGGATTGGTAGGGCGGGATTCAGGGGTGGTGAGGAAGGGGCAGTCATGAGGAAGCTGTGGCATGACCCGGCAGAGGAGAGGCGGGCAAAGCACCAGAGTTCTTGTTCTTTGTCTTCAAACAGGCTAGGTAGGGCTTAGTTACACCTGGGGCGGCAGCCAGGGTGAGTCCTTCCCTGAGAGGGTCGCCGAAGGCGGTTCCCCGGGCAGGCCCAGAGGCTGGTGGCCGCGCGCCACCTGGTGGCTGCAGAAGTTAGGCTCAGCCCGGAGCAGGGGAGACCGCAAAATCCGGCATTTTGCTCTGGGAAACTGAAGCGGGGAGCGGGGCGGGGGTAGGGTGGGGTTTGTGATTTTTCGATTGGACTTCGTCCCTATTCTAACCCCATTTTACAGATAGGGTAACCAAGGAGAAGGGAAGGCAAACAAGGTTGGGTAAGGAGTTTCTCAAGCGGAGCGTTTCAAGACACCCGGAGTCAAAAGCCTGAGAATTTCTTTAATGGCATCAATGGCCTGCAGGTTTATTTTCCATTCTGTTGGGCAGGGGAAAATGAAAGAGGAGGAAGAGAAACCGTTGTCTTTCCCGCCCACCCGGAGGTAAAAGGCTTTTAAGAGTACCCCGGAAAGCAGAGTTTTATAGATTCCATTTGCATACGAACGTAGTCACCTGGAGTTAAGCTCCGGCCCTTTAATCTCTGGTCCAATTTGTCCCGAAGCCGCGGAGGAAGTCCCTCGTGAATACCTCCAAACTCCGCCACCACCTAAGCCCCGCCCACAGGGCTGGGCTTCATTGCACGTGCTCACCCAGCTCCTTAGCGATCCGCCCCTAGGAAAGACTCATTGTCTAGGTGGGGGGATAGGGGTAGTCGTAGGGTACTTTGATCTTGGAAAAATCAAATAAAGAGAAGGGCCCTGAAGTAATCTTTGTTAAATTTCCCCCGAAGTTTTTATCTCGGTTCATGACATTTACAGGCCTTGGCCTTCACTTCTCAGCGCCGCTTATCCTTCTTTCCACCCCTTCAATTGGTGGGGTCCCGCGTGGCCGGCCTCGCCCGGCGGACTTCAATTCCCAGCGTGCCCCTCAGGCCCGTGCGTGGCAGCGGCGCGTGACGTCGGGGGAGGGAGCTGGCCAGTGCTGAGGGGGCGCGGCGCGGAGGGGCGCGGAGGGGCGCGGAGCCGGGCGGCTCGGGGCCCAGAGAGCGCCGCGGCCGGGAGCCCGCCGGCCCCTGACAGCCCCCTCCCCCCGGCGGACGACGACGACGAGGACGAGGGCGCCGGTCATGGCGGAGCAGCGAACCGAGCGCGGGCCCTGAGCACCACCGCATGGAGCGGGACGAACGGCCGCCTAGCGGAGGGGGAGGCGGCGGGGGCTCGGCGGGGTTCCTCGAGCCGCCCGCCGCGCTCCCTCCGCCGCCGCGCAACGGTGGGTGAGGGGCGTGCGGAACCCGGGCCCAGGAAGAACCGAACGCCTGTCCCTTGCCCCTGGGGTTCCCTTCCTCTCAGCCGACTCTCTGGGAAGCCGTAGCGGCTCTGGGTCCCCTCAGCGTGGACCTTCACCCGGGTCCCCTTAGCGCGGACTCTCCCTCCTCCCCCGTGTTCCTCAGTGTGGACCCTCCCCCTCCTTCCCCGTTCCCCTCAGCGCGGACCCTCCCCCTGTCCGGTTCCTTCAACCGGGACCTTCGTTTCCCCCTCCCCCATGTCCCCTCAGCACAGGCCTCCCCTCCCCCCGTCCCCTGTGCGCGAATCCTCCTCCCTCCCCCCAGGTCCCCTCAGCGCCGAGCCCTCCCCTTCCCCTGGGTCCCTTCAGCGCGGACCCTCCCCGGCCCCCCACCTCCGGTCCCGTCAGCGGGGGCTTTCCCTCCCTCTCGGTTCCCCTGTGCTCCTAGCCTCCCCTTTCTCTCCTCGGAGGGTCCCTTCAGCGCCCTCCCCTCCCCCCCGTCCCCTCGGCGCCCTCCCCCGCGGGTGCCGCCTCCCTCCGCGGACGCCACACCCTCGTCCCCCGTCGTTCTCTGTGCCCTCACCTTTCTGGAGCCACTTTCCTACTCCTCTGCAGTCCCGCGCTTCCCCTGCCACCCCCGTATGCACCGCCAGCCTCCCCCTCTGCCCCGACCCCCAGTTCGTTAGCTACCCGCTCAGCGCTTCATTTTCGGACCTCTCGGTGCCTGCTCCACACCCCATTCCTCTGCTGCTGCCCCCGCCCGTGCTTAGCCCCCTTCTCTGCTGGATCAGATCTCTGGCCCGACCGGGCGCTCGGGACACCTGCCTCTTCCCTCCCTCCCAGCGGGCCGTCCCGGTCCGCGCTTTCCCAAGCTCAGCTCTCCCCTTCCCTCTCGCGGTCCCGGACCCGCACGCTGAGAATTCCTCACCTGGCCCGGCCCTTCCTCCCGCTCTCCCCCTGCCCCCACGTCCGGGCCAAGTCCTCGGGTTCCTCGGGGCCGACTTGCCCTACCCGCCCCCCCCCCACCCCCGCCCCCGCCCCCGCCCCCGCCCCCGCCCCCGCCCCGGCTCCTTTTCTCTGCGGGGTGTTTTATTTGTATCTGTTTGATATTTCCCCCCCCTCGGTGTTTGCCGCGGAATGTTTTTATTGGTAACGTGTAAGGAGCTTTTGTGAGGTCGTAAAAGGTGAACTTTTGAACTTGGAAAGCGCCCTGGAGCAATTAGCGCAGGCGATAGCCCCGGGAGGCCTGCATTACAAAGGGTGCTCGTACCGGCCGGCAAACGCTCCGGCTGCAAACCCGATTTATTTATTTATTTGCCCTGCCTTCCACCTTTCACATCTCATTTCCGAATAAAGGGCAGGCTCTCGGAGATCGGCGCCTCCTCCCCTCTCTGCGCCATAAACTCGCAATTCTCCGAAAGATCTAGGACCGAACAGTGTCTAACAAGTAACAGATTTCAAATTGAATGCAAACACCCGGGACAGTTAGGAGGCACTAAAAATTAATTGCTTCAGCAAGAAGTTTCTCAATCGGGACAGTGACCTGGCAGGTGTGATGAAAGTAACCTGAAAATAGGTCATTTAGGCGCTCAGTTGTTGAATGAATGAGGAGCTACGGAAGGGGAGAGATTTGGGGGTGAATCTGCGCCTTCGTGTACTTACAAATTCATCAGACATTTACTGCCAATTCAGTAGATCTGGTATTTTTACCAGTTAAGGGAAAAGTCGGTTTAGAAGAGAGCCTGGTTAATTTCACTTGATGTTGCTGCCCAAATGGTGGTATGTTTTAAAAGCTCTTGTCCTTTTTTAAGATGTATGTGATGTGTGGTATCTAGGTGGCTGGCAGTCTCGTGGGATGTCTTTGGAGAATTTCTGAATGTGAACATGTTTGAGATCAATAAAATCCCGTGTCACAAAGGAGGAGGCTGGAATCCATCGAGTGTAGAAGAAGACAGTATCATAGGAACAAAGGATTTCTTTAACGCTTTTGACTTTTTAAGCTTTTTTAAGTGGAGATTTGTTTTGGTATTGATGTATGAACGTTGTAAATCCTGATCTAAAATTTACTATGCTGATTTTTTACCCAACCTACATCTATCTTATAGCCCATATTAAGGGCATGTATTTTCATGATGTCTTTCTACGTGTGTGTACTTCCTGTACCCACCTGTGCATAACATGTAGATGATCGATTTTACTGCAGACATTACTTTCAGTTCTACTTGAGAATGTTGTAAGGGAAGCCTAGGAACTGCATTTGCTATTAATTATTCATTAGTACATTTTAAAGAACTCAATGGTAATTTTAACTCTTAATCAAATTTCCCATTCATAGTCTCATTTCCTCAGTTGGTCAGAACCATTTAAAAGAATGTTATTGAACATTCCATTTAGGCCAGGGTGGCTTTAATATTTTACATCAGTCCATTTTAGTGCTACAAATATTTCCTTTTTGTTGAAAACACAATGGGACTTTGGGCAGTTTGGGCTTAAAAGAAAATACACGAAACGTTAGACTGTTGTGGGATGTTTTATTTTTCACTGAGCATTGTGTATTGTTTTACAATTTATGTTCATTATCTCTTGCATTTTAACATGCTTACAGAAGAATTACCAAAGTAGAAAAAAAATAAGGTTTACCTTTGGAATGGTGGGGACTTTTTTTCTCTTTTATACTTACTAGTATTTTTCTCCAAAGCAAATGAAACTGCTTAAGTTCTAAGCAGAGTAAATGAATTTTCCTGGCTTTTTATCCTAATGACTGATTTTCATTTTGTATGAAATATTTGCCATGAGGAGGTCTTTTGGTTTGTGTCATGAAGAAATAAACTGGAGGTGGAATTTTAGAAATGTTTTCCTGCCGGAAACGCCATTAATGCTGAATTTACAGTCTTTTAGATTTTTTTTTTAAATTATTCTATCAGAACAGAGTTGCAAGCCTTTTGATGCACCATCACCCTTTCAGGAATTTCATGTGCTGGCTGCACCAGATATTTTCAGTTGTTGCTGTAGGTTTTCATAACAAACACAAGCTCATTTAGTCATAATAGAAGACTGCTCCCTTTTTGGGGTTTCAAAGGAAGATGATTTGAGGAAATATATGAATATTACATTTGTTATATTTTAACAGAATGAATTAGTAGTCTTTTTGATATTTTAAGTAAAAGGAAGGTTAATAAGCCATTATCAGTAATTAAAAGCATGTTTTATGTAACTATACTTGGGAGGAAATGGGGAGAAATTTGCTAGATAACTTGTTGACTTTTTCCTGCTATGACCGTGTCATGAAAATCTGAAAATATCTGAAAAATATCCGATAGTCTCCATGACAGTTTAATTTTTAGTTCTGTGACTTTAAAAGTTCATTCTGAGTCACCTCAGAATTTTCTTTCTTTGGGAAAAAAACCAAAAAACATACTGTGGTATTGTTGTTTACAAAGGGCACATAGGTATTTTTTAGTAAGTTCTGTGACCTCAAAAGAACACTGAAAGGCAACAGAGAATGAACAGATTGGTGATTTTGAGCACCTGAGGTGTAAGATGACCACATTTCGGATCTCATATTTACCATCCATCAAAATCTTTGTGAGCATTTCTGTTTCTTGTAATGAAAATATGATCGTGACATGCTTCATAATCTGTAAATTATTCTGAATTACATAGCAAAAAGGTATGTGGTGTGTGTGCATGCATTAGCATGTGAAAAGAAGTTAGATGGGGAGCTAATGAAATAAAATGGTAGATTTCCTAAACTGTGGCCAAATCATGCATTTCCATTTTATTAATAATTTTTTGGTTTTTCTTTTTTCTCCCCCTTTTCCCTGAGGTTTTGGGGCAAAGGTAAAAAATAAGCTTTAGATTAAAATACCTAATTTTAGGTTAGCGGAGGAGGATAGGGGTTAGAAATGCCAACTGTTACTGTGATATTGATAAAGGAGTTTTTTATGCCACTTGTAGTGCTTGTTGTGCAAGTTGCCTTCAGTTGCTAATGAATGTGTGTTTGGGGGCCTGGGGCTGTGTAAGTGTGTTTCATCTTGTATTAAGACACCATCACTTAGTTTTTATAACTAGGTAGATATTTATTGGTTTATGTTGTATAAGCTTTATACGTTGATAAATTGTGTTCAGGTCGCAACCTCTGGCTTCAGAATTTCAAAAGCCAGGATGACTCCTACACCAGGAGACTTAGTTTTCAACAAGCTCATTTAGATCTTTTTGGGCCCTTGTCATAATTTTTAGTTTTATATTTACCTTTGTGTTGTAGCCAAGTTAAAGGACACTGCCTCTCTTTAAGTGTTTGTTTCCATGTATATTATTAGGTTGAAAGTTAAATTTGAGAAGATGCCCTTTAAGAGTTCTACATTCTTGGTCATCCTTTTAAAGTAGGACAATAAAAACGTCTTATTTTGTGTGAACCAATCACCTTATATGTGAAAATGGGTCACAGTCAGAAAAATTAAAGTTCTGAATCAACAGATAAACAAAACTTGCATTTCTGCAAAAAAAAAAAGTCCTTGAAACAATTTTAACAAAAGGTAGCTACTAAATATGCCTATTACAAATACCTAATTCTTTGCAGTGCTTTGAAAGTATTTCCAAAACCAAGACATTGTAAAAGAAAGTGTTTTGTTTCAGACTTTTTTTTTTTTGATTATTCAAATTTGTATTTTTAATGTCAACTTTTCCTGGCTCAGGTAATTTCTTAAGGATTTACGGATGCTTTTGATTGATAACTAGAGTTCAGAAATCCCAGAATTATTAAAAGTCGGCAAGAAGTCCTGAGCAGGTAATTGATTTTCGGGTGTTGAGCCCCTGTTAGAGCCAAAGTTTCAGATTCATCTGAGCTTAACCTTAAAAAAAAAAAAACAAAACTCTGGGTGTAACTTTGATATATACAGTATTACTAGAATCAAGCCCAGTATTTATTGCTTGTTTTCCAACACGGCTTGTCTTTATGAAAAAGATAAGGCTGTTAGACTACAGTTGATGGAAAATTAGAAGAAAACCATTGTGAGATGTCTTACCTGTTGCTTTTCAGTATGGTTTAGAACTAATTGTAAAAGAGAGAACTTTGTTTGAAAGAATAAAATATTTCCGACTTTATTTCGTTCTTCCCTTACTACCTGCTATTAAATAGAAGTCTGTGTAGAACAGCTTCTCAAGAAAACAGTTTTTTTGCTAGTTATGATTATTTAAATAAGACTTTACTATGTAAACCGGTAATTCTAATTAACAGTGATTTAGTTGGGGAGCGAACCAGGATTTCCTCAGCTGGCTGCTGGGGAGCTGAATTGCTTTTTTCACCACCCCCAGCTGCACCAAATCTTTTGATCCCTAAGCTACAGTGGTTGTCATTTGAGAACGCAAACTGAGAGAAAATATGTTGTGAAAATAGCCTACTTTGAGGCTTCACTTGCACTTTTGAATTTTTGTTTTTGAAAAAATTATAGGGATAATTGAACCTTCAAAATTTGTCTTGAATGGAGCAAATTCTCATGTCTAAGTAGAAAATTCCTTAAAAATACATTTCTTGCTTTAAAAATTTGGGGGTGGTTTTAATATTGACAGTCACTATTTCAAAAGAGAAATTCTAATTATAAATTCACAGGAGACATTCAGGTGTTTTGAATTTCTTTAGGAATGCATGGGTGTTTGGGGAAAATGAGCCTTTATGCAAGGGAAAAATTTTCATTCAAGGTAGTTTGTGGTTTCTCTATCAGTATTAAATAATAATTCAAATAGAGAATCCCAAATTCTTATGTCATATACTAACTAAACTCTACAATTTGTTATATTAAGAGTTAACCTAAAAAATATATTCAAATAATGAGGTCTTTGGTCCTAATTGCAAACTGTACACCCTTCAGTTGTTTATATCAGAGAAGCTATTCAAGCATAAACCACAGATGGCAGTAGTAGCATATTTTTCTATTTTCTGGAGGGATTCTTGCTTTTAACTTGGTGTCAGTTCTGTGGGCACTGTTGATAAGTCAGCTGGCAAGTGTAATGTTTCCAAAACCCAATTCCCTAGGCAGCAACATGTAATGTATTCCGGAAACAAATCTGAGCATTTGATTTGAAGATATACTCTGTGGGTGGTTGGAACCAGAATAGTGACTTTGTCAAAGGGGGAAATTATAAAAAGAAGTTGTTAATAATGATAGAGGGCATTGTTTGAGTAATAAGCACATTGGAACTATAGCTGTGGTATTAGCAAAAGATATATTAACCATAGATATTTGCTTGAACAACTATTTGCATTGGAAACAATTCATAATTCATTTAAGAAATACTCAAGAATTATAGTTTTGAGAGAAGTGTACAACCAAATTCCTCATGTGAAGGAGGTAGCTAGCCTTCTCAGCTTTTATTTACAACTTACTACATTTCATATTATCATGGAATTCTAGTCTGTCTATAAAAACATTTCAGAGGTCTATGAGTGGCTTCTGCTTGCTCTTCTAGTCAATCACCATAGTGTCAAGATTTCTGTGTTCTTAATTTTCTCCTTTAAAAACACTGATTGATAAAGGACATAATCGATTAACCAAATTTTTAAACCTCCTATGATATTTCCTCTGAATCCAAAGGAAACAGAGGTATAATCACATAGTTTAAGACTTAGGAAACATTTCAGTAACAAATCTGTGCCAAAATGAAGGACAGGCTGATTCAGTGAAGGAAACTGCCTTAACCTATATTTAGTTTTCATTAAAAAAATTAATTTTATGTAACTCATGCACACATTTCAATCCTGAAGCTGTGTCATTTTGGAAGGATTAAAAATTCAGTCTTGTTACCCATTTTTGTTAACTTCTTATAGATCAAATGCAATGTTCTTTGTATCAGTTAACTCTATTCAATTTAGTTTTTCTCACAAAAGAAAAAGAGGACACAACACTTTTATGAAGTCTTACACATATTCTGCTTCCTCATCTCTTGCCTTTTAAAATTTATAAATGATTAATGACATAGTACTCAGTTGGATTGTATTATTTTCTATCATTCATCATTTGTTGATCATTCATTACTGGATTGTTTGTTCCAGACGTAATTTCTTTCTTTCATTGAGTCCTTAACTCAGTTATTTATTACATTATCTAAACCAGTGGTTTTCAAAGTATGGTTCAAGAGCTTCTGAGAGAGTCCTGAGACCCTTTCAGGAGGTTCTTGAGGTCAAAACTACTTTTATGTAATATTGGCATTATTTGCCTTTTTCACCATGTTGGCATTTGTACTGATGTTGCAAAAACAGTGGTGGATAAAAACTGTTTGAGCCTTAGAAGAAATCAAGGCACCAATTATTATCACTAATATATAATATATAATATATATTATCACTATTAACTGTACAAGTAGTCATTGTATTTGTCACCTCCATGCACTTGTATTGTTTAAAAAAAGCCATTTCACCTAAGTCTGATGAAGGGGTAAAAATGATTAATTTTGTTAAATCTTGACCCTTCAGTACACATGTTTTTGATATTCCATTTGAGGAAATGGCAAGTAGGCAAGTACACACGAAGAATTTCTGCTGCATACCAAAATAGAATACTTGTTTTAAGGAAAAGTATTTGTGCAGTTATGTTGTAAGCTGAACTAGAAGCTGCTTTTTTAGTGGAACACCGTTTTCACTTGAAAGAAAATTGACAAACTATGGTTTATGTAGACTTAGGTATTTGGCAGTCCTTTTTTTTTTTTTTTTGGAAAACGAACAGTGAGTTTGTTACATCAAGGAAAACTGGGGTATTTGTTGCTGGTGAGTAAAATCTGAGCTTTCAGATGACAATTAGAATTTTGGAAAACTTGTGCCTGCCACTTGGAGCTTGACAGCTACCCAATATTTGAGTCCTTTTCTGATGAAAAGTATCACTATTAACAAATTTGATTTTTCATTGATATTGTATACTGAAATGTGCTAACATTTTGAATATCGTATTTCAGTGAAGGAATATTTTCCAGATCACTGGTGTATGATACAAAATCCTGAATGAGTTAAAAGATCGGTTCAAAATGTCAGATAGACCAGTGGATTTTAAGTGACAGAATACACAAAGTGCATTGATACAGTTTTATATTTCACATTGAACTAACTTTTTTTTTAAAGATTTAGAGTGCGGGGGTGGGGAAGGGACAGAGGGATTGTCTTTTTTATTTTTATTTTTTAAAGATTTTATTTATTCATGAGAGTGAAAGAGAGACAGAGGGAGAAGCAGGCTCCCTGCTCCAATGCGATGTGGGGACTTGATCCCAGGACCCTGATCATGACCAGAGCTGAAGGCAAATGCTTAACTGACTGAGCCACCCAGGTGCCGGAGGGAGAGAGTGTCTTAAGCAGTCTCCACGCAGAGCCGGATGTAGGGCTCCATCTCATGATCCTAAGATCACAATCTGAGCCAAAACCAAGAGTTGATTGCTTAGCTGACCACGCCACCCAGGCACCCGTCACACTGAACTAACCTTTAAGAAACTACTTCCAAAACACTTACTGAGTTTTGGTGGATTATCAAAGAAAAATATCCACAATTATTTTAATAAGCAAATACTTCTTTCTTTTCCAATTATAAATCTGTGAGGCCAGATTTTCTGCCTATACTTCAAAATGGTTTATCACAACATACTGAATGCAGACACATATAGGAGAATTTAGCTGCCAAAATTAAGCCGGATGTTAGAGATTACCAAAAATATAAAACAATACTGTTCTTCACCAGTTTTTTTTTGTTTTGTTGTAAAAGTTATTTTTCATAAAAATGTTATTCATGTAACATGTGATGGGTTTGTTACTTTTAAATGAATAGATATTTTTAAGGTTTCATAGTTTTCTAGCATGATAAATTATCGATCAATAGCTATAACCCACATATACATTAGCTCTTTGAGGTCCTCAATAATTTTGAGGAACGTAAAAGGGGTCCTAATCGCTCAGACCAAAACTGTGTGAGAGCCCTGTTATAAATGAATGAATCTAAGGTGTAAGAAAATGGTGACCTCACAAGATCCTATTGTTAGTGCTTTGTTACTTTGGGTTGTCCTTTTCTTGCCCCCCCTTTTTTTTTTCCTGCTGAGGGGAAAAAAATAAAAGAGCTCATATTTTAAGTTTTCTTTGCTTGAGACTAAATGAAGTGTGTCATAGTTCACCCTCACTGAGTTCTCTGATAAGGCTTTTGTTACCTGTTACATGAAACCTGTTGCTTAACTTAATTATCTTGTGGTAGAAATTTTCCAACAGAACCTGTTTCCTCACTAAGGGGAGATTTATAATTGTGGAAATAAATCTTATGACACACAAATACTTAATAAAGAGTCATTCCTGTTAAAAAATGGAATATTTATTTGGGATTTAAAGGGATCCCATCTTGCTTTTTAAAACTTCCAACAATAGCTTGCTTATTTGCTTTTAGACAAATTTGGCTTTCATTGAATCTTTTAAAGTTGTGATTTTGGCAATGTCATTTTGTAGATTGGTTTGCCTTTTAACCAGGTTTTCACTGAGGGAGGTGGTAATAAAGCCTGTATAGAAGAAGCATCTCCTATTCTGGTCTAAGAATACCCTTTCCTAGTGTGAGTAACATTTTAGTGTAAGTCAATTACTGTGTTGTTAAAGAGTTAGGGATTTACTCCTAAGGGTAGTTGCTAGGTAGAACTCATTCTGTAGTGAGCTTGCTAGCAGAAGAAATGTCACATAACAATGTGAATAACAAGGAGTTACTGGATCAGAACTTATGAAGCTTGGTGGGTGATGAAAGATCAGTGAGATATTTGGGCTTCCTTCCTTGAGAGCTCTGTAATTATCTTGATGTTCTTGGAGTTTCACGTAATGTACCTTTTATTTTTTAAAGATTTTATTTATTTTTATTTGACAGAGACAGGAGCACAAGCAGGGGGAGTGGGAGAGGGAGAAGCAGGCCTCCCGCTGAGCAGGGAGCCCGATGTGGGGCTCGATCCCAGGACCCCGGGATCATGACCTGAGCCGAAGGCAGACGCTTAACGACTGAGCCACCCAGGTGCCCCCGTAATGTACCTTTTAAAGCATTTTTGTATTCTTCGGGGGTTGCAGCTTAGTCATAAGATACGTCTTCCCTTTTTCATTTTAATAGTTTATTTCAAGTTTCAGATGAAAATCTTAAATTCATCCTTCATTAATTGATTTAAATTGTTTTAATTACTAAAATTAATAACTGAGGCAGATTTTTTTTCTTCCATATTCTTGCTTTACCCTTGAAATCTAACCTGTCGGGAGACTTCCTCTCTAGCCTTAACAATCCTTCCTCCAAAATCCCTTTTTAGCAGGATAATAAACCACCTGGGGGAAACCCCCCACTGATAACTGTTTAGAGGGCTTTGTTTTTTGGAAGTGGCAGTAGTTTCTGTCAGGGAAGAAGGATTTTGGTTAGATGGTGTGAGAGGCAAAGAGCATGGACTCTGGAGTGTGGCAAACAAAGATCACAGCTATGTGACTTTGTCACTTGACTTCTCTGAACTTTGGTGTTCTCATTTAATAATTATAGCAGCTAACATTTATATAATATTATAAGCATCTTACATATATTAACTCAGTTTATCCTCATAACTCTATGAATTAGGTGTTCTGTTATCCTCTCCATTTTGCAAATGTGAAAATTGAAGCCTATAGAGGTTAAGCCCCAAATTTTATAGTTAGTAACATTGTAAATAATTGTTTCCTAGATTTAATTCCTCCCCACCTCCAGTTATTAAGGATTAGTGACAAGGTCTGTAAAGTGCCAAGAAAAATGGCCCAAAGTAGACACTTGTGAATCCAGGCCATTTATAGTTGTTGAGGAGGCCCAGAACTCAGCTTCCTGTATATAGTCACAAGATCCACTTTTAGAATTCCAAGTGACTTTTTTCTTTCTCTCATGTTGGCTTTAATAAGCCAACTAGAAAACAGTATTGTGGAGTCAGGCACAATCCTTGGTGGCCCTAAGGGGTGCTAAGGAAAGAAAGGGTTTTGAGCTACTCAAGGCAGGGATAACATATCTTGTATTTGTGTCTTCAACACTAAGCACAAGAAATTGGTGTTTTATGGATGTTGAATGAACGAATGAATGAATGAAAGAACAGTTAGGTCAGGAATCTGAGTCTTGATTTTATCAGAGACCTTTGAATCTGAGTCCTTTGCTGGTAGAGAAAGTCTACAAAACACACGGGAAGAGAATGATGTGCTTCTTAGTCACTTGGGAAGATTGGGGCCAATATCTTTGTCAAGCAGTGTGTTAAAAGCTAAATCCAAAGTTTGATGGGCCCTTGAACCAGAATGTAGTTTGTCTTTGGAAATGTGGCTCTCTTTGTAACTAAAATGACTAGATACACCAGATTAAGATGAGATGGCCAATAAACTCCTGGCTGTTTGACTGCATTGGGGGATTCAGTTTAGGAAAAGATGGCTTTGTCCTTTGTACCTTTTTTACTTCTGCCACACAAAAGCTTGCTGTATGGAGGAGAGGAGAACCAATCCAAGAAGGTTGATGTAACTCGTTGAAAATGGAAGTATAAGAGCCAGTTGTCCAAAGCTTTTAAAATACAGAAAGTGATTTCCTAGCAAAGAGAGATACAGTGAGAAAAATGTGGCAGTGTGGGTTAATAGATTATGGTAGCAGTATGGTCTGAGTAGGAAAGGACTTAAGAGGCCAACCAACCACATTATTTGGGGAGGTAGGATGCCCAGGAACTAGTTGATAAGGCCTGGGTTTTGCCTGGGTTCTGATTCTAACTTGTTACAAAGTCATGTCTCTATGTCACCTATAAAATGAAGGAGCTAAATTAGATAATCCCTAAAGGAATTTCCAGCTTTATGATGGTATGAATTGGGTAAAACAGGAAGTTGCAATTTAGGAAAGCCCTGCCTGAAGCAAATAGCTATGATATAGCACAGATTATCTGGGAGGATTTTGATTTCAGATACTGTTCAGTCATCCTTCAACGTTTGTATTTACCATACATAACTCCCGTTTCCCTGTTTTGATTTTAGATCACCTGGCTGCTTTAAAGTCTGTAGGATCACATAATTTACATGCAAATTCCATTCTCTGTGTGTACTTTTATACAAATGTTTACAATTAAAGTTACAATGCTACAATTTGTAATGTAAACTTGAAATTAGATGTGTTTTTCTTAATATGATCACTTTCCTTCCCATTTATAACCCCTCCATGTTACACTTTCTCTTTTTTAAGTACAATTTCATTCATTGAGTCAAACCTGTAGTTAATTTCAATTTTTCCCTCATTCCTTGTAAATGGATTTTTATCTGCAAAACTAATTCAGCTGTCTTGTCCTTTTAAGATTAAATACCTTGCATTTGAGAACTTGGATTCATTAAGGAAAATTGCGAAACCTCCTTAAATGCTGTAGATCTGTAAAAAGGGAACCCAGCAGGAAAGGGGCAGTAATGCATGGGGGAGGGGAAAATGGGGGGGGCAGTAAGCAAAGGAGCTGCAGTTGAAATATTCATCAATCATTTTACTGGCACCAGGAAACCAATCAGCCTTTTAGAGGAGAGAACTTAATCAATCACCTAATGTGGGAAATTACAATTGCTTTCCCCCCCCACACAAAAATATTCTCTTACTTGCTGACAGGTCAAATCTGAAAGATAGTTGGGCTGGCCAGAATCCAGAACTAACCGAAAGTACTACTGTGATGAAGAAATGCATTTAACATTTGAAGATAAAATTTCCTGTCTGTTTTGACATATTTCAAAAATATTTCAACATGAGTTTGCTTTTCATACAGAGTGTTCCATTAGTAAGAAACAATTACTGAGCACATATGGGTAATACAAAGTGTGTGAAATACTGTAGATTTATTCTCCAGTGCTAGTTTAAGAAGCATAGATGGGGCTCCTGGCTGGAGAATACCCAGTGTTTCCAGTACCTCATTTGGAAAGCAACTTTAGAGCATTGTCTAAGTGACACATCCTGGGGAACACAGTTGGAAGTGCTTGCATATAAATAAAAGCAGGAGGGATTTAGCTGTATCTTGCATTTAGATTTTAAGTGGTGTGATCCCTGAACTGTGTGCTTGAATTGCCTATGGCCCTTAGATACTCAGATGTGAGCTGCCTGGAAATCTAATGTTCTTAAAATTCGAAATGCATGATCGTTGTAGAAAATACAGAAAATGAGGGAAAATTACATATATTAATCTTGCCTCCAAGTAACTTTCATTAATACTTTATTTTTCTTCTAGACTTTCTTCAAATCCTAGTTTTTCGCTTGTTGTAATCATACAGTATATACCATTATGTTTTATGCTTGTTTAATTTTAAGATTTTTTCTCATGTTAATAAACTTTACTCATTCAACATGAATTAAAACTGTTAATAGTATATCACAGCCTATTGTTTTTAATTGCTGGACATTTCTCACTTCGTAACAATACTGCTTGGACCATTTTGTGCTTTAATTTGGCTTATTTTGGAGGGATAGATTTTTAGAGGTATATATCTACCTCATTGTATCTTCTTCAACAACCAGTTTAATTTACAGTAAGATATCTTGTATGCTGACATCTAGGTCTGTTAGCAGTCCTTTTTTTTTTTTGCATGGTGCTCAAGATAGAATTGAGACAGTGTGATAGGCTATTCTGTTCTCATTTTTTAGAGAGATAAAGTCATTCCCAGTGCCTTTTGTCTCCTGAATCTTTTAGATTTCTGGCACCAGGCCTCCCATGCACATTGCTTTCCACCTCCACCCCAGTATCTCCAACTTCATCAGAGGAGTGTTTAGGGACCCTTCTGAGGCTGCCTTCTTTCTCTTATAGATTATTAGGGAATGGGTAGCAGACACTTTTGGAGCTTTCACTGGTTGCCTCTAAAAATCTCTGAAGGATGGATTCGTGTGTGTGTGTGTGTGTGTGTGTGTGTCTTTCTCTCTATTCCAGTACAACTATATCACTCACCTTCCTCAAAGTCTTGAATAGATCTGGAAACTTACAACTGAATTTGATTAGAAACACAGGGAAAGAAGTTAAACTTGCAATCCTTTAGAAATCTGCATAATCCTCCTGGGTTCCTCAGTGACTTTTATCCTGATCCTGCATAGGGTTTGATGGTGAAAAAGACCTAAATAAATTTTGTGCTAATTTGAAAGGCATTGGCAGTTTTTAAGAGGGCTGGTTTCAGAATGGAAATAGTAACATTTTGGGAGGCTGGCTATCTACAAATTTTGAATTAAAGCATAAATCGTATTTGCTGAAATTAAAGAGTTTTCCAGTAATTTGTAAAATTATGTTGATTGAGGGTAAACACAAATGTTTGAAGATCATTTGCTCTGCTTCTTTGTTCTCACCACTGGTGGTCAGAGAACTTGCAATTTGCCAAGACACAGTTTTTATAATGCTTTTTAATAAGAAAGTGAATAAGCCAGCTGCTCTTTCCCTTAACTATACCAATTCCAACCTCCTCAAGTCCTGGTTAGTAATTAAAAGCCTTGAGATGACCTTGAATCTAACTGAACTACAAAAAGCTGTATTGAGTTAAATTTATAGCTTTTGTTGATTTCAAAAGAGATTAGAAAGAATCGCATTCTATTTGCTAAAAACATTAAAGGTAGCCTTGGGTGGTGTACATTGAAGATGAGAAATAATAAGAGGCACTATTAAAGTGCAAAAGAGAGGCCTGCAATGGACTAAAAGAAAAAAAGTAAGTTTGTCATCTCTTCGTTGAGCATTTAAAATATGTACTTGAAAAGGTTTAAGATAGGTTGGCATTTTTCAAACTGTCAGTTTGTGGTATTCAGATTTGTTAGAAGATCTGGTCCGCCCCCATCTTAACATCAAAGAGATGTTTGAACCCAATGGGAAATCAGAAGAAATGTTTAATGCTTTTTTTTTTTTTAAAGATTTTATTTATTTGACAGAGACACAGCGAGAGAGGGAACACAAGCAGGGGGAGTGGGAGAGGGAGAAGCAGGCTTCCCACCGAGCAGGGAGCCCGACGTGGGGCTTGATCCCAGGACCCCGGGATCATGACCAGAGCTGAAGGCAGATGCTCAACGACTGAGCCACCCAGGTGCCCCTGTTTAATGCTTTTTAAAAGTAACAGTGTAATTGGTTCTTTTTTTTAAGATTTTATTTATTTTAGAGCATGAGAACATGAGTGGGGGGAGGGGCAGAGGGAGAGGGACAAGCAGATTCCCCACTGAGCAGGGAGCCAGATATGGGGCTCCATCCCAGAACACTGGGATCACTACCTGAGCCGAAGTCAGATGCCTTACCACCTGAGGCACCCAGGTGCCCTGGTAATTGGTTCTTAAAATATTTTACAGGAGTGGGAACTTTGTTAGTAAAAGTTTGATTATACTGAGGTGCAGTGTAAAAGTTAAAAATACTAATATTTTAAAAATGCTTTATATAATGGGCCATATCATAAGATCTGTGAATAGAGAATTGTTCTGCCTACCAAAAAGGGCAGAATACATTTTTAGTTGTTTAAAGAGCCTTGAACTACTATCTTATTGATAAAGGAAGCTTGGAATTGTCACTGTTAAATCAAGTTTTATATGTCAATTGGTGAGATAAGACATGTCTTCTAGCATCAAAAATGTGATAAATCCGTGAAGAGTCTAGTCATAAGGCAAATAGTTTGAGCAAGCACTAATGTCTTATATGGGTCTTACAGATTTTAGGATTATTTTGGTTTTTACATTTATTTAATGAGACTAGCCTACAGTTTGATCAAAATAATTATAAAATTGTATACTTCTTTGTGCATGTGTGTGTGCGGGGGGAGGGGAGACAGACGCACCAAGATAATTTAAAGTTGTACTGTACAGTAGTGATTGCCAGTCTGGGATCCTTAGAGATGGTAATGGGGATTCTCAAGCAATTGGAGTTATTTAAAATTTGATCTGAAATCATATGAGAAAGTTGTCCAGGCTAAATAAATAATAAAATTTTTTGACTTTTGCCTGAAATTATTCCAACTTAGTCTGGCAACACTACCACTCAACCGTTGGATAGCAGATAGAAATTTTTGTAGAAAAGGGTAGAGTAAGTATTGTAGTATGGTAGACAAACTGCACTGATAATTAAAAATGATTTCAGTGAACTATTATTGTGATGTAGTGATAAGTAGGTGTGTTGGAGCTTGAGCTTCAGAGTTAGACCTGGCTTTAAATCCTGTCTAATCTACTTTTTTTTTTTTTAAGATTTTACTTATTTGAAAGAGAGCAAGAGAGCTGGGTGAGGGGCAAAGGGAGAAGCAGACTCCCCGCTGAGCAGGGAGCTTGATGCCGGGCTCCATACTGGGACTCCAGGATGGTGATCTGAGCCAAAGGCAGATGCTTAACTGACTGAACCATCCAGGCACCCCTAATCTACTTTTGTTGGGGTTTTTTGGGGGGTAGTGGTGGTGAAAGAATGTTAGAATCACCACACACCGGATTACTGGTGAATGAAATGATGTAGTTTGAAGAACCTAGAGTATGGCTGTATTACTTTAGGAAAGTTATTTAACATTTCTCAATTTCCTTATCTATAAGTTTAAGATCATCTACTTCATAGGTAGGCAGGCAAGTTCACCAAAATCTAAGTCATTGAAACTAGTTTGCCAATGTCCAGTTTACCCAATATGAAATTCAATAAAAATCAGTTTGCTCCATCTTATTTGTAGAACTTACAGAATGTGTTGTCACTCTCATTCTCCTTAATTGCTGTCTTACCATTTTTCCTTATTCTCCCCTTTTGCTGTACCATATCTCTCCCCCATCATCTGCAGCCCAGACCCGTCCTGTATCTTTCCACCAGCAGAGGTCCCCTCTCTGCCCTAATTCTTTGCAGCCACAGCAGCAGAGCTGGGGTAGAGACAAATTAAACATTGTTGAAAATGCTGCTATCCTATTGATCTTAATTTGGCAGAAATATTTAAAAGCTAATTAAACCATCCCATTAATATGACTTGTTATAAACTGTGTAAATAGTTAAAACAAGTTTTTGGTAAGTTTAGAGATTTGGCCATTTGGTGAATTGACTTGGAACTACCTCACATGGATGTTTGGAGAAATTAGGGAATATATGTAAAAAGTGACTATTACTACACAGTGGTTGGACTTTAGTAGGTACTCCATTGGGGTTTCTTTTCCCAAAGCACTTCTACTCAGGGAACTGGAGCCATGCCCCCCACCCCCACCAGCCCCACCTGCCCCAGTTTTCTCACCTGTGGGTTCTAGTTGGCCAGTAGCAAGTGATGAAGTGATCGAGTCTGGTTTATGGACCACCTAGTGACTTCCCTTCAACTTAGTCTGGCAACATTACAGCATTGTTGAATTTGCCCAAATGAAATACCTTCTTTTAGCTTGGACATCTGTTATAAAATGGCCTTGTCTTTGGTACCCTCTATGGTCTGATTTCTCATTGATTTAAGATATGTACCACTTTTCTGAAACACTTTATTCCTAGTCATTTGTAACTAGAATTATGAGCCTTAGAGAGTAAACTGTAGCCTTATCAGGGTAAAATGCAAGGCCAGGTCCCTGGAGGTTCTTGATGGGACATATCATGATTAGAGCAAATGCTCTTGTCTCTAATTCACAGGAAGCCTTGCTTCCACACCCCCTATCCCAAGCTCCTCTAGAGGTCTTTAAAAAGGCTTTCTGGTAATATCCTTAAAAAAGGAAGGGAAGACTGGGGCACCTGGGTGGCTCAGTCTGTTAAGCATTTGCCTTCAGCTCAGGTCATGATCCCAGGGTCCTGGGATCGAGCCCCTCACTGGGCTCCGTGGGGAGTCTTTTTCTCCTCTCTCCCTCTGTAGCTCCCCCTGCTTGTGCTCTCTCACTCTCTCAGATAAATAAATAAAAATCTTTAAAGGAAAAAAAAAAAGGAAGGGAAGAAATGATTGTTGAATGCTCAGTGTGTGCCAGGCACTGTACTACACTATCTAATGTAATCCTTTCCATAATTTTTCGTTGCTGGATGGTGACAGTCCCATATTACAGATGAGTTAACTGAGGTTTAGTGTTGAAAATAACTTACCACTACTTACACCACTACTCCACCAAACCAGTATTTTCCAGACTTCAGTCTTTCTTGTATCATCATCATGATTTTTGTCATTTCGTACTATATTGTTCACTTAATATTTTAAATATTGTGTAGTTTAAATACTTTGCAACCACAATTTATTTTAAAAGGAAATTTTGTTACTATTCTAAATGGAAAAATATTTGCCATAAATAGAAGGTAACAGTAAAAAGTAATGAAAATAATACAGTGTTAAATTCTAGCTAAGAGATTGTCTGCCCAAGTCTCTCATCAGGCCTTTGTTAGAAAGGGAGATTAGCAAGCATTAGAGAGACAATGGACAAACTAGTAAAACTGAGGTTTTTTTCCTGATGTAATTAGAAGGATTGAAAAAATTGAAAAGGTAACATACAACTTTGGAATGTTTTAAAATGCTTTCTGTTTGCACCACTTAAAATCTTCCAGTGATCTCCTCATTTTGGGAAACACTGACTAGATGATGGTATGCTCATTTTTTTTTTAAAGATTTTATTTATTTATTTGACAGAGAGATAGAGGAGGAACACAAGCAGGGGGAGTGGGAGAGGGAGAAGCAGACTTCCTGCCGAGCAGGGAGCCCGATGTGGGGCTCGATCCCAGGAACCTGGGATCACGACCCGAGCAAAGGCAGGCACCCAACGACTGAGCCTCCCAGGCGCCCCGGTGTGCTCGTTTTCTACATGAGTAAACTGGGGAGGAAATTTGTTCAAAGTTGAACCCGTAGTCTCACAGACCTTGTCTAGGCACCCATCCCCACCTCCCCTTTCCTTCTCTCCTTCCTCTTTTCTTCTCCATTCTCTAGGAGACTTCAGAAGATTTTATTTATTTATTTTTAAATTAAAAAAAATTTTTTTTTAGATTTTATTTATTTGAGAGAGAGAGACGGAGATAGTGAGAGAGAGCACAAGTGGGAGGAGAGGGAGAAGCAGGCTCCCCGCAGAGCAAGGAGCCTTATGTGGACTTGATCCCAGGAACTGAGCCAAAGGCAGATGCTTAACCGACTGAGCCACCCAGGCACCCCTTCAGAAGATTTTAGATGGATTTTTCTGATTTTTTTTCTGGATAAATCTAAAGACATCATAAACCTTTTCCCTTGACTGCTAATTAGATAATGTTGGAAAGGTAAGTTTGAAAAAAGATACTGCCAATAGTTTTGAAACCGATATCTCAAGTACAATAAAAGGCAGTTTCTTTGATTTTTGTCTTTTATAGTTTTGTAATTTACATTTACAATAATTATAAATTTAATTAACATTTTATTACATTATGTTCCCATGGAGACAACAGGTACTTGATATAACTGTCATAACTGGAGTCTAGACTATGGTTTGAATTTTTTAAAGTTCATTTTAAAAAGATTGTTTACATTTTAATTTGATTTTTATTTAACTCTGAATAAGAAACTTTTTTTTTTTTTAGGATTTTATTCATTTGAGAGAAAGAATGAGTGAGTGAGTGCGCATGAATGGGGGTTAGGGGCACAGGGAAGGGGAGAAACAGACTCTCCTGCTCAGCAGGGAGCCCAAAGTGGGGCTCGATCACCCGAGCCGAAGGCAGACACTTAACCAACTGAGCCACCCAGGCGCCCCAAGAAAAACTTTCTAAAACCGCTTTTCTCTTATTTAATTTTGTATTGTGCCAGTTGCTATAAAAGGAATTTTGTAATCCTATTGTTGAAAAAGTTTGTTTCACTGGTTATTATACAAGAAAAATATTTGGTTCTGAATTGTTTTGTTTTGTTTTATTTTTCAATAATTTCTACACCCAGTGTGGGGCTCAAACCCACAACCCTGAGATCAAGAGTTACACACTCTTGGGGTGCCTGGGTGGCTCAGTTAAGTGTCTGACTTTTGATTTCCACTTAGGTCATGATCTCAGGGTCGTGGGATCTAGCCCCGTGTCCGGCTCCAGGTTCAGTGTGGGGTCTCCTTGAGATTCTCTCTCCCTCTGCCCCTCTGGCTCACTCTCCCACTCTCTCAAATCTTAAAGAAAAAAAAAAAGTTGCACGCTGTACAGACTGAGCCAGCCAGATGCCCCCTGAATTATTTTAAATAGCATCTTTAAAATTCTTCATGGAAACACTTTGTATTTGGAAAGAAATTATGAGGAATTTTCTTAGAAATCACAGTTATGAGGGGCCCGTGGGTGGCACAGTCAGTTGAGCATCTGACTCTTGGTTTTGGCTTAGGTCATGATCTCAGGGTTGTGAGATCGAGCCCTGCTTGGGGCTCCGAGCTCAGCGAGGAGTCTGCTAACGTTTCTCTCTCCCTCTTGCTCTGCCCCTTCCTGTGCTCACTCGTGCGCGCTCTCTCTCTCACTCAAATAAATAAATCTTAAAAAAAAAGAAATCACACGGGGCGCCTGGATGGCTCAGTTGTTAAGCATCTGCCTTTGGCTCAGGTCATGATCCCCGCATCAGGCTCCCTGCTCTGCGGGAAGCCTGCTTCTCCCTCTCCCACTCCCCCTGCTTGTGTTCCCTCTCTGGCTCTTTCTCTCTGTCAAATAAATAAAACCTTAAAAAAAAAAAAAAAATCACGGTTATAATAATACACAGATCTAAAATCATAGGCAGAGTTTACTTGGTGACTTGATTTTCCTATATCTTTTATTGTACTTTATGTAATGCCTTAGAATATTTACTATGGATTCTTGATAAACCATCGTGTGACACCTATTCCTAATAAATGTCTAATCCCAGGGACCAGGCTGGTGTAGTGTATGGCAGGCCAAACTTGGTTCAATGGATATTTTAATGAAATTTTTCTAATACTTGGCATAACCCAAAATCTATGATTCACTGCTATATGACATTCTGAATCCAGGGTTTTAACCCAGGGTTTAGCCCAGGGTAGGATATGTCTTTGTGTTCAGGTATATGAAGTAATGGAAACTTCAGACCAAAGAGTTTGAAATTTTATTATTAAGCTCCGATGTGCTATCATTTAGGATTTTACCACTTAAATTTTAAATAAGAAAAACTTGATTTCTCTCTTGTCTAGAGTATACACTGAAATATTTGTGTTCTTCCTGTTAAAAAGAAAACTCTTTGTCTCAGACTGATTTCTTAGCTGAACTGTGTATTCATGTGTAAAATTGGCCAAATTAGTACTTCATTTGTGACCATTGTCTTTCTCTGAAAATTTTGTAGTTAAGGGTTTTATTTTTTCTCAATCTGAAGTTTATTGTGTGCTCTCTTGGTGCTAATTATGTATAGCAGTCTTACAAGGGAAGTAACATTGTCATTTTTGCAGATGAGGGAACTGAGAGCATTTAATGCGACTTGGCCCAGTCAGTAGGAGAGTTGGGATTCAAATCCAGGTCTAATTCCAGCACTCACATTCTTGGAATCTCAGCACTAGCTTCTGGTAGAGGAGGATCCTAAGGGCCATTTGTATCCTAAAGAGTCGAATATTTAGTAGACATTGCTTTAATAGTAGATGCAAAAGTTAAAACTAAGATTCAGGGGCACCTGGGTGGTCCTAGGATCGAGCCCTGCGTGGTAGTGGTGGGGTGTCCCTGCTCAGCGGGGAATCTGCATCCCCTGTGGGCCCCTCCACCCCACCCTCTGTCTCTCTCTCTCACTGTGCTCTCTCTCTCAAATAAATATTCAAAAAAAAAAAAGATCAAAATTCAGAGTACTGCCTCCATTTTTTCAGGCATAGGGGACAGGTGTGCTCTTTGAAAATTACTTGCTTAAAATTCTTAACCTTTTTTTCTTAGTTGGTCATGATTTTTTTTTTTTTTTAAGATAACTTTATGTGTTTCCAAGGAAAAGAACAAAATCCAAAGCCAACTTGTGGTGTTAAAGAAGGATGTTATGGGGTTTAAGACAGATCCTTGCCAATGGGGAGGCAGGGCTGGCTCTGGGCATGTGACACAGAATCAGATCTCTCTGTGTGTAATGGGAGGGAATTTTCATACTTAATGCCTTTTAGGATATAAAGCAAAATAGCATTAGGCTACTTAAATATTATTTGGAACAAGATAAAAAGTGGATAATGTAAGCTAAAAACATGAAGACTAACATGGTAGAGACTGTAAGTAACCAGTGTGTCTACACAGCTTCAATTTCCAGGTCAGCTTGTATTTCAGTTCTGCTTTGTTGACCTTACAGATATGCTCTTCTCATTTGACATGGTTAGCCAATACTTGCTTCTGAATACTATGGTCATTTTGACTTATTCAGGAATGTCAGGCATATTCAGAGAGAGGATTGCTAATGTCAGATCAGAACAGCTGTATACCAAATAATGGGCTCTTCCTCTGGAAGCCTGAAGTTCTCAGTATTTCACTTAGTTTTGAGCTATATGGAAGTAAGAATGCTACTTTAATATTATGTTTGTGCTAATGCATATGCATGATAATGCTAGAAGAGGAACTTTACCTCTAAGCTGATAGAACTTCCAACAAGTATCAAAAACTATAAGGAAGGGTGCATTATACAAGTAGAGTGTGATTTTAGTGGGGCAGGGTGGACTAGTATCTGTAGCTCTTAAACATGCCCCAATCATTTATTTCATTCATCTGGTGATCTGAGATCTTAATGGTTGACACAGAGGTCAATTTTCACATGAATGCTGTAGCCTCACCAAGAAGCCAACATTTCAGTAATAGTGCTGAGTGGTGACTTAATAAAAGGCTCTATTCCCTGTGTATGTATAGAATGGAACAATTTCCCTAGAGCTGCTGCAGAGTTGTTTATATTTTTTAATAAAGAAGTCTATTTTCCAAGTATACTTGTATTTAAGGTTTGGAAGGTGAAGATTAGAATGATTGTACTTACCAACTCTGATAATGATGGATAACCCTTATTGAACATTTACTGTGCACCAGATAATCTCTTGAGTGCTTTAAAATTTTTAAATTTCATTTAATCGTCTCAACAGCCCTATGATGTGTAAGTACTGTTGTTCCCATTTTCTAATTAGGAAAATTCTAAACCCTCTAGGACCGTGATTAGTGTTTTATTTTATTTTAATTTTTAAAGATTTTATTCATTTATTTGAGAGAGAGAGGGAGCATGAGCTGGGGGTGGGGAGGGCCAAAGGAGAGGGAGAAGCAGACTCCCTGCTGAGCCAGGAGCCTGATGACCAGGAGCACAAAGATGACAATGACAATGACGGGGCTCGATCCCAGGACCCTAGATCATGACCTGAGCCGCAGGCAGACACTTAACTGACTGAGCCGCCCAGGGGCCCCATGATTAGTGTTTAAGTCGCAGATGTTACTCTCTTTATACAGCTTCTTCTGTCTGTAAAATGGAGGCTAGGATGGGATGGTAGAGATTAGGGATGGTTTAAAAAAAAAAAAAATCTTAAGAAAAAAAAATCTTAAGAATCTTGGCAACCCCTCAAGTGTTAACATATGATTTATGTGCCCTAGAACATACAACTGAAAATTTTTGTAAACTCACAGACTTTAAAGCTGATAGGAATATTAAGAAAATTGGCCAGACCTCCTCCTTTTACTGAAGAGAAAATGGAGTACAGAGGGAGTGATACCAGAGCAGGGTTGATGTAGAGGTGTCTTGCCTCCCTTGTGTATTACTTTATTGCTGTCTGAATATTAGGAAATTGCTTTAACATCGAAGTTGATATAGACATTTTTAAAATCTCAATAAAGAGAGTTTGGAAATAGGAATTTATGTATTACCCTTTTCAACCTTCAGGATGTGTCAGGGAAATAAAGGTTGCAAAAAGTAGCTTTCCAGATTTTGGATTTATTCCTATAACTTAAGGCCATGAATATCATGCTAAAGAGTTGAAAATGGGGAGCCAAAAGAGGAATTTTAAGTGGATTAGAAAATCTAAGTTCTAGGAAGTGAGAAAAGAAAGGTAGCAGGGAGAATAGTTAACAATAGTCTAAGATTCTAGTGTGGTGAAAAGGCTTGAATTAGGTCTGTAAGAGATTTGAGAGAGAATGAAAATGCTTTGGTGATTCAGTAGATTAATTGGGGTGGGGATGTGGGGGAAGAGGATGGTAAAGTGGCAGGGATTTTTGGCTTAGGGGATGAGAGTTGGTGTTATCTGGAACTTGGTACAGGAGTGGAAACACAGAAAAAGCAGGTTTCAAAGAGAACATAATAGGTTTAATTCAACATGTTGAATTTGATGGAGCCTATGGGGTATCCTGGTAGATATTGACAGTAGGCATTTGGATAGGTGGATCTGTGTTTTAGGAGAATAGTCTCATCTGAAATCGAAAGTTTGAGGGTCATCAGTTGGGAAGTATAGGTGAAAATGTGTGTGGATGAGACCATCCAACCCAGGATGAAAGGTTAGTGTGTGTGTTGAGATAGGTCTTTCTTGCCCTCTTGACTTCATTTAGGGAAGAACATGTCTCAGACAGGACCTTTATAATCTTCATCTGTTAGGATATGACTATTTCTCGGGGAAGTATTTGCCAGCAGAGTGGGTAAGGACATCTAAAAAATATACATGGCTTACTGAATATTATTGACAGTCTATTTACATTCTCCCTTTCCTTCCTGACTAGCCTGATTCAAGTACCACTTGCCATTAAAGTCTTTTCCAGTTCCCGCTAGAAAGAAATAAGTGCTTTTTGGCCACTGGTGCTAGTTTCTCCATTAGGACATTGCTTCATAATTCCCTGTATCCAGCCAGTTACCTATTTTTCTTTTTAGATTTTAAGAATCTAGGGGTAGCCAGCTTCATTTGTTTTTTGTATCCCTTATGTAATCTAGCACAGTGCCCTATACATTCAAATTGCTAGGTAAGTATTTGTTGAATTTAATTTTGGGATGTAGGAAAGTTTAGATCTAAGAAGCAGCAGGAGGGCGCCTGGGTGGCTCAGTTGGTTAAGCGACTGCCTTCGGCTCAGGTCATGATTCTGGAGTCCCAGGATCGAGTGCCGCATCGGGCTCCCTGCTCAGCGGGGAGCCTGCTTCTCCCTTTGACCCTCCCCCCTCTCATGTGCTCTCTCATTCTCTCTCTCAAATAAATAAATAAAATCTTAAAAAAAAAAAAAGCAGCAGGAGTTTTCCACCTATAATCCTATTTATGAAGTAGCCTTTGTATTTATGTAGTGCTATAAACATAGGTTGGTTGTTGCTCTTTTATCTTGACTTCAAGTTTGAATAATTTTTAAATTTCTTTTGGGGTTATCGATATGATTAACTAGATTTGCTTCAGGTTTGAAAGATCCTGGGATGAAAGGTTAAAGATATTTTATCCCTTTGTTGTCACACAATGGATTTTTGAAGTTGGGAGATCAGAGATGGTACTGAGCTTTAGGCATTAATGACTAACTAGTATGTCAGAAAGGTTAGTGTCCGGAATTGTGTTTCTAATAAAAAGTAATTTAGAAGTCATTTAGAGAGGGGCACCTGGGTGGCTCAGTCGGTTAAGTGTCTGCCTTCAGCTCAGGTCATGATCCGGGGGTCCTGGGATCCAGTCCCACATCGGGCTCCCTGCTCAGTGGGGAGTCTGCTTCCCTCTTTACCTCCGCTCCTGCTCTGTCTCTCTCCCGTGCACTCTCTCGAATAAGTAAAAAAAAATATTAAAAAATAAAAGTCATTTAGAGAATGTCTGGTAGGTTTTTTTCCTTTAAGTGATCAATTTTAGAGAATTAAGCCACATTATTTTGTTTTTAGGATTTCTTTAAATGTACATTTTTCTGTTTATAAAAACAACTTACTTTCAATCAGAAAAGTAGAATGGAGGGGAAAAAAATCAGACATAATTCCCACACTTAGAGATAATCACTGGGATAAAATAGACTAAAATGTGCTTTTTCATGTATGTATGTATCAGAATAGCTGAGCTCATTCTGAGAATACAACTTTACATTTTTTTAAAGTGGCATTTGCCCATTATAAAATTTTGATAAACATTTAAAATGCTCGCAAAATAGCCTCATTGAATAGGTGTGCCATAATTTAATTAGTCATTCTCCTATGGTTGGATTTTTAAATGGCTTTCTCTTTTGTACTATTTATTTCTGGCCCTTTTCTTAGGATATATTTCCAGGATTGATCCAGAGGGATCAAGGCCCTTCATGCATCCATGTTCTATTTTTATATGGGAGTTTTCAAAGAGAATAAAGAAAAGGTACATTCTGCTGCTTGTGGGCATCTCTTGGTTGCATCTGCTTCTTACTAATGGATTTCCTGAACAGAGCTGACTTCTACTGTTCCATCAAACCATCTGTTGAGGATGGTATGAGGCACTTTCTAAGATGACCTCAAAAGCTTTCTGACCACGTTCACGCAAACTCCTTGGTCTGTAAGACTCTTTTTCAATTAGTCTTTGAAATGAATGAACAAAAAAAATCTGTCACTCTCCCTACTCTTGCTGGGAGCAACTTAAAATTTTTCAAAAGAAGGTAGTTCTTGCCTAATTATTTATTTATTCATTCATTTAAAGTTTTATACTTTGGGTTTCACCTAGTTGGTAAAGTTACTCTAGCTGCTTCTGACATGGACATCTTGGATTATTCAAGAGGAAGTTTCTAAGTGGATCCATCTGAGGTGTGGATTTCTTGGACTCTAAGGCCCTGCTGTTTTGGGAATGTCAGGGTTTATTCTTTGAAATAATGTCCATTTCCCATCTATCTGGGTGTTGCAAAGCACATAAGTGCAAAGGTAGGGTTTTTATTAGCCCTAATGCTCTAAATACAAGTTCTTTTATTTTGCCTTTGTCACTCTTTCCGTAAAGAGTAACAGAGTACGATAATCTCTTTAAATCTAGAAAATGAAGATAATACTAGCTACTTTCAGTAAGAATTCATATAAAGCACCAAGCCATTGCCTGGAATAAAGATTCAATAAATGGGGGCGCCTGGGTGGCTCAGTTGGTTAAGCGACTGCCTTCGGCTCAGGTCATGATCCTGGAGTCCCGGGATCGAGTCCCGCATCGGGCTCCCTGCTCGGCAGGGAGTCTGCTTCTCCCTCGGACCCTCCCCCCTCTCATGTGCTCTCTTTCTCATTCTCTCTCTCAAATAAATAAATAAAATCTTAAAAAAAAAAAAAAAGATTCAATAAATGGCAACTGACAGATTATTTTACATAGTTTCTTAAATGTATGCATTTTGAAATTTCTTTGACTTCTAGGCCGAATGAAGAGTTATCAGTAATCCTTTCTGTTACTTTAGAGAACCAGAAATTGTAAAAGAAAAATGTCAGAGGTTCATCAGTACATGTGGTTTTCTGAGAAATGCCTGTACTATATTTCCATAGAAACACTAGTGACCTCTGACTTCTCAAATCGAATTGCCTTCCTAAACTGTTTTCACCTTCTGATTCTGTGGCCACAGCCTTGAAGCTGTGTGTACTGTTGTTATTTTTTTAAAACGTCATAAAATTGAAATGTCATAATCTTGGGCTAGATTTTCTGCCTTCAGTCTGGTTTCAAGGCTATAATTACAAAACTAGAAGCCTGAAAAACTGTATGAAAGGTGATGCAGGTTGATTAGATGGAAGTTACTAATGTTACCATAGAAATATAGACACTTCTTGTGACATTTAAGCTGAGCAAATATGTGGGTACAATAGGTTATATAATTGAGAATCCCTGGCTTCCCTTCCCCCTGCTCTTTTTTGCCCCTAAGATTTCACATTAAAATGACGTTGGGAAAAGGGCATTGTTTTTGTTGCAGTTTTTAAAATGTGACCTTGACATTTGTAGGTGGAGAAAAGGAAATATGACTTGAAGCTCTGCCAGCCAGCTAGCTTTTGCTGTATGGACTTGTGGTGCTATGTCCCTCCATTCAAAAGCATTTTCTTTTATTTCTGAAGTATGGTTTGTCAGGTTGCCTATGAGAAACAAAAGCTAATGGCCCAAGTAGCACTCCGCTCACTGGATAGAAAGGAAAGAGGCAGATGTGAATTTAGGCTCAGCCAATTCAAAGAAAAGTGTTTCGGTATCTCCTTAGGTCTGGGGCTCGCTTACAGGCTGCAAACCTGGTTGTAGGGCAGGCCCTGGTCTGACTAGCTAATGTTTGCTTATCTCCCCCTTCCCCTGCCACCCTCCCCAACACACACATTTCTTCTCAGCCTCTATCCAAGCCATTCATTGTACCAAAAGGAGCCTAGAAGAAGTTGGGCAAGAACCCTGAAAAAATGAGAAGAGTTCCTAGAATTTAAGGAGCCGAGGATGGTTTATCATGTTTATGTTGGCTACCCCTGCAGAGCTCTTTTAAAAATTTTTTTAATTTTTAGGGGCACCTGGGTGGCTCAGTTGTTAGGCGTCTGCCTTTGGCTCAGGTCATAATCCCAGGGTCCTGGGATCGAGCCATGCATCGGACTCCCTGCTCGGCGGGAAGCCTGCTTCTCCCTCTCCCAATCCCCCTGCTTGTGTTCCCTCTCTCGCTGTGTCTCTCTGTGTCAAATAAATAAATAAAATCTTTAAAAGGAAAAAATAATAAAATTTTTTAATTTTTAAAAATTCCTTGCGCTTTTAGTTTCCTGGTTACATTTTTAAATTTTTATTTATTATTATTATTATTTTGGTTGAAATTTTAGAGCCACTGTATTGAAGTAGTCAGAGTTGGGCTGGCATTGACGAACTCCCTAGGTATATACATATATTTCCTTTCCTCAGTGACTCTTTTGTCTGTAGAATAAAACCCCAAACTCCTCATGTATGGCAGTTAAAATCCTTTGTGATACGGTCCTGGCTGGGGCTTCAGTCAAATCAAGTTACCAGGTAACATTCTGTTTCTGCTCTCTCTGTTCATGCCGTTTACCTCCAGCTTCCTTTGCGTATGTTTCTCAGATAGCCCCGTTTGTCTGGTGAATGCTTATTCCTTCCACATGCCTCTAGCCCCATGGATGCTGTTTCTGCTCTCACTAATATTGATCACAGCTGTCAAGCACTTTCCACTGACCTAAGTGTATTATCTCATTGAATCCTTACAACAATCTATAGATGAGGAAATTGACTCAGAGGTGAGGCCACTTCCTGAACTAACATAATTAGTAAGTTATGGTACCAGAACTCAAATCTGTTCTGTACCAAAGTTCTCTGTACTACTTCCAGTTGCATATTGTCTGTCTCTCTCCATCTGTCTGCTACAGTGTGGGCATGTACTTAATGACATTTGAAGGAATAAGTGTATTTGCAGTCTGATGGAATTATTTTTCTGATAATATATATACTTATAAATTGAATAGTAAGTAACACTGGCCTACACATTTCTGTATTTTGGTTTCTTTAAAGCTGTAACAGAATCCAAAAGGTGGCATAACAAGTTTAAAAGGAGGGATGACATCTTTTTAGCCTTTTTTATTAAGATTGTCCATCTTAATAGGGACTGGCCTTATTAACTACTTTAATTAAAATGAAATAAAGTTTATGGGGCACCTGGGTGGCCTTCGGCTTAGGTCATGATCCCAGGGTCCTGGGATCGAGCCCCGCATCGGGCTCCCTGCTCGGCAGGAAGCCTGCTTCTCTCTCTCCCACTGCCCCTGCTTTTATGTTCCCTCTCTTTCTGTGTTTTTCTCTGTGAAATAAATGAATAAAATCTTAAAAAAAAAAAAAATGAAATAAAGTTTAAAATTCAGTTCCTTAGTCACACTAGTCACTTTCCAAGTGCTTGGTCAAATGTAGCTAGTGGCTACTGCATTGGAAAATAGAGAACATTTTCATTATTGTTGTTTAACTTCTATTGGACATTGCTATTCTACATATTAAAGGCAATTTTTTTTTTAAAGTGAAACTATGTTCTCTCAGAATTTGCTATTGTAAGAAATTCATTGTTGTGGCACTGTGGTTTAGTACTATTGCTTTTTGGAGAAAGAAGCAGTTCCTCAATATTTACTGTGCAGCCTTTCTTGAGATCCAGGGACATGTCTCAACTTTGGGGCTAGAATATAATTAGGGCTGAGACCAGATCTGACTGAAAGAAGGACACAAGTTTCATTGGGAACCTATTCATGATCAGAGGAGACAAGGCAGATGGGAAACGGATACAAATGACTAGAGCTGGTTGGTTCAGAAAGGAGCAGTGAATGACTGTTATATATCAGTACAAATCCTGGGTAAAAATTTTTAGCTTTTTGGTGGGGAGTGTGGAGAACAATTTCTCTAGAAGCTGAATCATGATGTGCTGTTGGAAGCACAGAAATCTGGAAGCGCAGAGTAGAGACATTAACTAACCAGAGCAATTTCAGAACCCTTTTAGACCCCTCTGACTTCCTTCTGGAAGTTCTGTTTCATTTCATATCTTACATTTTTTTTTTTTAAAGATTTTGTTGAAAGAGAGCGCGTACGCAAGCAAGCAGGCATGAGCCGGGGGGAGGGGCAGAGGGAGAAGTAGATGCCCCACTGAGCAGGGAGCCTGGGCTCCATCCCAGGACTCAGATCATAACCTGAGCTGGAGGCGGATGCTTAGCCGACTGAGCCATCTAGGCTCCCCCATATCTTATATTTAAAACAATGTGTAGAACTTGAATTACAGTTGACTGAAAAAAAATCAGATTTCTTTATTAATTAAAACATTTAATGTAATATTTGCTGGGTTGGTTTGTTTGTTTCTTGGATTTTGAAGCCAGTTTTTTTCTCCCCTTGTCTTCAAAGATCCCTGAAAAGCTCATAGATTCAGTCATTGTGTCTCTGGTGCCTAACTTGGACTTGAGTGGGTGTGGGAGAAAGAGGGGAAAGGACTGGAGACCTGACCTGAGCCCTGACATCAGAATGGTAAGAGCAGGCTCAGGTGGAGAAAACTGTGTGCAAAGGAATGGAG
The DNA here is from genome assembly GCF_029215605.1 of Mirounga angustirostris. Lineage (NCBI taxonomy): Eukaryota > Metazoa > Chordata > Mammalia > Carnivora > Phocidae > Mirounga > Mirounga angustirostris. The sequence goes on along the minus strand of NW_026991723.1, from coordinate 83,661,076 downwards.
ACTAAAGGTAAAGAGGATGTTGAATTTAGGGAGCTACAGTATAGTACCATGTGGCTGGAATGTACTCTGTTGGATGGGATGAGAAGCAAGAGTTAAAAGTTGAAGTGGTAGGCAGATCATGAAGGATATACGTGTTTCCTGTTTTGGGGAAAGATGTGATGTTTGGTTAGAGTTGTAGAATTTTGCCTTTTAAGAGCCTCACCTTAATTTTGCCTGTGTGCTGCGGAGGCTTCAGAATAGACTGAGTGACTGACATGCAGTCATATTAAATCAAAACATTCCTAGAATAATACTTAACTTGATTTTGTAAAAGACCCATCATAGATTAAAATTGACTACAATTTCACGCTTCAGCTTATTTACTGGCATTACCCATAGCTTTTATTTGTTCACATTTGGATAAAAATGGATACTGATAGTTTATTTAGGATCCTATTGTGGTAAATACATGATTTTATCCTCAAAATGGTAACTAAAGAAAAAGATCAGTAACTTATAATTTGTCTTTGTAGCCAGTCAGATTGAGGAGTCACTGATCTTTTTCTTTTTGCTAAATGCCTATTGGAGAAAAGTTTGTCAACTGGATCTTCCTTTGTATAAAAGAAAATTCCTAGACTTAGAGCCATTTATTGATGATTACTTGCCACAAAGTAGGTAATTTATGTATATTCACCAAATCTCATGACAGTTGAACAGGAGGATTATTTTTATCCTCAGGAAATAAGCCTAGGGTAGTAAATTAAATAAAAAGAGCGGCAAATCCGGGATTTGAATCCAACTCTAACTCAGACCTATGGTAAGTCAATATAAGCTTTGCCCTAAATTTCAGATTGCTGTGAGCACACTAACTTGGTGATTCATACTGTCTTAGGAACCGATCTGTGTTTCTTGTCCCTTTTTAAAACAAATTAAGTCAGTAGCCAAAGGCCTTGGATTTCTCAGAACATTTCCTAATTTGTTTACTGTGTTATATTTTGTGAGGCAGATGGTTTTGGGGGGTATGTTCATGTATTTATGTGACTTAGGAATCTTTTTTTTACTGAAAAACTCTGATATCCTTTGCTGTTGTGTTGAATGCATTGAACATATATTGGGGTTACTTCCAGCAGTGATTTGGATTCTTCTAGCTAAAAATCATTTTGCTAGCTAGATCTGGTTATTGAGAATCTGGGCAAGACTCTGAGAATGGTAGCCAGATCCAGCCATTCATTCCATTGACTTGTTGTCAGGAGGTAGGATTAACATTGTTTTACGTATCTCCTCAGGCCTCCTGCACTAGTGATGATCTGCAAAACCAGAGACAACATTATTAGCCAGTGGTCTCAGGGCTGGATGGAGGGAATGTAGATACCATTACTGACACCCATAGTCCTTGTGACCATTGGAGGAATTTGTTTTAGGACAGATATAAAGACTCCTCCTTTCCTCAGGGGGTAGCATGTATCTGGAATTGCTGCATCGAGCACTTTACAAGCTCAAAATATTAAAAGGTTCAAGAATCACAGCAAAAAAAAAAGTAACTAAAGTGACATTACGGTTCCATCCCAGGGCTTTGAGGATGAAGTCATGAATGGGTCAGTAGTTCTGCTCTTTGCTACCACAGACACAGCACTGGATTGGATGGACCCTAGTGATTGCTTAGTAGTCGCTCACATATGTTGAGCTCTGACTTTGTCAAGTACTGTAAAAGCCTTTATCTATTTATCTTGTTTTATTTTTTAAAAGATTTTATTGATTCATTCGGAGGGGGGAGAGAAAGAGTGCGTGTGCACAAGCAGGGGGAAGGGCAGAAGGAGAGGGGGAGAGAATCCTCACAGGGGGTAGGAAAAAAAGGAAAAAAAATAAAAAGAAGAAAAAAAAGAAAATGCTCTCATTTCTAGTTCAGTTTTGCTCCTTTTGTTTTTTTTAAGTAGGTTCCATGCTCAGTGTGGAACCCAATGAGGGGCTTGAACTCACAACCCTGAGATCAGTAGCTGAGCTGAGATCCAGAGTTGGACGCTTAACCGACAGCCACCCAGGGGCCCCTGCTCCATTATTTTTGAATTGACCATTGAGATATTATAGTTATATAATTATATATATATATATAATATATATTATAGTTATATAATTATAGATAATATAGCCTTTGTGCTAGGCTTGTGAGATAATTTGGATATAGTTGTGAACAAGACAGGCCAGGTCCCTTCTTCTGTAGAATAGTCTCATAGTGGAGTTAGACACTGAGCAAGTAATTTCTTGTTGATGAGTGCACAAAGTGTTATAGATAATTATAATAGGGTACTTTGACCTTGTGTAGGAGACAAGGGTATAGGAAGCAAGAGAAGCTTTTCTGAGGAAATATTTAAGCTGAGGATGAATAGAAAGCAAACTGGAGAGAGTTATCAGTTACATATAGAACACCTACAGTATGTTTGCTCTTCACTGTGCTTGATTTTTCTCCTCTGTGTGATAGCTACACACCAGTCAGACAGATAAAGCTCAGACTTTTTGGGCCTGAAATGGGCTTTGGGAGGTATTTATTCCAACCTGAACTGCATACTTACTAATGGAAAATTGCTTCCATTTGTGTGTGTAGGTAAAATTTTCAGCATTTGTGAAAATTTTAAGTAAAATTACCCTGTTTGATATTTTTCGTAAGTTCATATTTTGTATATTTTGCTTTCTTTTGGAAAATAATTGATAACGTTAAGTAGAGCATGTCAGGTATTTCATGAATTGTAATCTTTCTATGAATTTTTATTCCAACTAATATTGACATGCTCACTCAGGCCTCATCACTACCTTGTGGTAAGTGCAGTTACTCTTTCCATTTTTTCATATAATGTTGATGAAATGGAGGCTCAGGGAGGGATATAAAGTAGCTAAATGTAATAGAGGTAGGATTCAAATCCAAATTTGACTTCTCAGTCTGAATTTTTGAGTGACCTTAGAGTACTTCATGAATTATAATCTTTTTTCCCTATTGTTTTCTCTTTAGGTTTTTGTCAGGATGAATTGCCAGAGCTTGACCCGGGCACTAGTAAGTTCTGAATGTTCCCCAGTGTTCGTGAGTAAGAAAAAGACGTGTGTGTCCTTTTAAATATATAACTTAAGGGTGTCATTGGTGGTCATATTGACTCAGATCTTATTTCACTTTGGTTTATAATTATGGGGAGGACATTCTATCTTTTCTTGTTATGCTTTCCTTTTTTTCTCATTATTCAGTGGTCAGAAATGTAATCATTTAGTAGAAAATTGGTTTGCTAAAAATTTCTATTTAATATTAATCTCCTTTCCCTGTTCTTCATCCTCCGTGAAACCAACAACAAAAACTGATTTCATTTATGCATACATACAACCATGTAATATATTCATAATCACTTCTCTAAAGTACTGACTGACTTCGACATAATTTTTTTTTTTCTGAGATGACAGAGGGGTTGGGGAGGAGGACATAATTTTTTTAAAGGAGGGATTATGCTTGGTTTAGGTATTTATACTCAATGACCTTTGTACCACAGTTTAATTTCTACAGCACCTTTATCTACATTAAGGTTAAGGTTACGGTTATGAGGGTGACTGTTTCAAGGTCTAATTAAATGATGCTTTTAAGGTCTCTGTCTTGATCCTAATCATCAGTGTTTCCAGTTGCTCTCAAAATGTGGCATGCACCATTCTGGGATATGGTTATAACTATTAGAAATAGGTCATGGGAATATCCAATTATAAAGACCTTGTTTTGCTATAATGCCAAAAGGTTGAATGATAATTCAGATTTGAGAATTCATGAGACGATCTAGAGTTGTTTTTTCTAGTTCTAGTACTTTTTAAGGTCATGAGACTGGCTATTTGTCACCAGTCTGCTGTTGATGTAAGCGGTAGAGTTTACCTTCTCACCATCCTAGCTAATATCGGCTCTCTGAGGATGTGGACCTTTTCATATATTTTTCCCACATACCTTAACAGTATAAAAATTCATGTCTGTTTAACTAGTACTTAGTAATTGCAAGACAAAAGAAGTCCTATAATGCTTGTCAAACAGCAGGAAAATAGAATTGTCTTTTCTAGAAATTGTAAAGTTCAGAGTCAGCTTTGTAGGTAGTGTAGGCTGCCAGTACCTATGAGTGAACAAAATATTTTCTCTTTGCCCTTCTCTTACGAATAGCCTTCATTTAGGAGGAGGAAAAAGGTAAATTCTTCAGTCACTGTCCTTTCTTGGATTTTTTAACATTAAGAAGGACATTGAAATGCTCTGAAATCTTTCAGACAGAACTACACAAAAAATGTGCAAGATAATTGAGAACTCTGCAAAACATTGCATGATGTCTCTACTCCAGGCTTAGTTCTAGGTTCCAGAGATACACAAACAGGTAAGTCTGGGTCCTGTCCTCACATATTAAGTTTATTGGAAAGTATTTACTTGTCTGGAATTACTTGAAAAAGCATTTTTTAAACCTCTAATTTAGTACATAATACTCAAACTTAGTCTCCTTTTCTGCACTTAATAGCAGTTGAAAATAGCTCTTGCCCATTTTCCAGGAAAGGCCCTCATTAAGATTATTATTGAATTGTTCTTCCTTCTGGGCCAAGTAATCCTAACTCATTTAACATTTCTGCATAGAATTTCTAGCCAGATGTGGTGATTTACACACCTCTCCATTCCATGAGAATGAACAGATATTGAATCATAATTTTATATATCAGTGTAGAATAGGAGTCACCTAAAAAAAAAACACTTTTCTTTTAAAAAGTGTGCTTAGCTTACGTGGGCAATATTCTCGATAATCCCCATTTATCTTTGTGAAATTAGTAGTGTTTTATTCCTCTGTCTTTTACAATATTATTATAATACTATTATAATAACAAATGTGCAGATGTAAAAATTTATCGTCTCTGTCTCAGCCATCTTGGGGTTCAAATGAGCATGACCAGCCATAACAAGTGATAGGAGACCTCAAGACTGATATAGACTGTATGTGTTGTCTTAAGTTGGTTATGAGTGTTGATACTGCAAATTCCATGGCTTCTGACTGGGAAGGAATAATATTTTCTATGTTAATGTTCTAATGACCATTAGATTGAGAACAATAGGGATTTCTCTCTGATGCCTCTTTGGAATTTAGAGGCCCCAGTGTCTCCTCTACCCCTCAAATTCTTGATAGGGAAAGCCTGCTCATACTTGCTTATTTTCGAACAGGAAATACCATTGTTGCTGATTTCCCATTGTGGTTGGCAGTGGTTGTAGATAGCAAGTTTGGGACCACAGGTAGAATGTGTTGGAACATAGATGAGGAAAAAATTTGATTTTGTCTTATTCAAATGGCTTTTTTCCCCCAACCTTTTCTGTGATAGAGCAAATGGGTAGCCATGCTTAGAATATGGGCAGCTGTTCACACTTTGGCTGCCTTCTTATGATTCCTGGGCTTCCTGGAGTCCAATGTTATGGCACAGGTTCAGGCTAAGTTCATTTCTACAAGAAGCATCTCTGTACCCTGCCCATTAGCATAAGCTAGGGACAAGGGCAGTCAAAGGTCAAGAAAAGTTCAAAACAGCATAACCTTTCTGTGCTTCTGTTTCCAAATAACCCCAGTCCGCCCTGCTCCCCGAGTTTTTTCCTCAACCATCGTGTTTACCGTGTAGTTGTAAAACTCAAGAGAACAAGGACTGATTTGATACAAGGGAAGTTAGAGAATAGAAGTCATTGTTGCTTAAAACAGGAGAAATAATTGATTTATGTTTGGGGGCCAATTAGGCTATAAAACAGGAACAGTAAAGGGACCTATGACTTTAGGACAGCTACTTGCTCTGATTTCTGTCCCACAGACAAGGAGCTCCCCAATAAAGGCTGTCAGCTTTCTAGGCTAAATTATTAATTCCTTTCATGCCTCTCAGGGATTGTAAACAGGACATAATACAGGAAAACAATTGATACTGTTCAGTTATTGGCCAGATAGAGGGTCAAAGGGTAAATAGTTGGATTAGCACCAGCTGTTCTTCCTCCTCCAGTCAAACTTTTGTTCCTTATTATCTATTTCAGCAAAGTACTTCCTTAGTTTTTGGCCTCTAAATAGTTAAATTCATTTCTTTTCTTGTAAATAATTATTGATCAGAATTGAAAATGCTCATATTTTAATTCAGTTTCCAAAGTTGAAAATGAGCATTCTTTTTGGTATGTGCTGACTATGTTGTTTGATGTTCAAAAGGTATTATCCAGAGGAAAGTAACTACTTGGAAGTTAGATTAGAAGCTTTTTAGCTATTTTTACCAACTGCTTGAAGATCTTGGTGTAGCTTGATTAAAAGAAAAAAGTTGCCTTTGTTTAAACTGATAGTAGTAGGATAATGCATGTTCATTGTGGAAAACCCTAAAAGAAAAATATAAACACCCCTGATCCCACCATCTGGAAACAACCACTGTTTCTTATTTGAGATTATGTCCTTTCAGCTTGTGTCTGAGTTTGTTTTTTACATAATTTGGAATCATAATATATGTACAACTTTGTATCTTGTCTCTCCCCTCCCCCCCATCATTACATTTTGAGCATTGGTCCAAGTCATGAAACATTTTTCATAAATATTTTTTTAAAAAAGATTTTATTTATTTGACAGAGAGACAACAAGAGAGGGAACACAAGCAGGGGGAGTGGGAAGGGAGAAGCAGGCTTCCCACCGAGCAGGGAGCCCAATGCGCGGGGCTCAATCCCAGGACCCTGAGATCATGACCTGAGCCAAAGGCAGTCGGTTAACCAACTGAGCCACCCAGGCGCCCCTTTTCATAAATATTTTTAATGGCAGGATAATTCATTGTAAGGGAATAACTTTACCATGATTTAACCATTCTTCTGTTGTTGGGCATTTAGGTTTCCAGGTTTTTCTACATTCTATAATACCACAGTAACATGTTTTTGTATAAATTTTTTGTCTGCATTTCAAATGAACCCTTTAGCATATAAACCAAAACTCTTCTGAATTAAGAGCATGGCCTCTGGCTCAAGATTATTTGGGTTCTTTTTGGCTTCAGTATTTACTAGCTCTGTAATCTTGGCTAAGTTATTTAACCTCTCTGGGCCTCAGTGTTTTCATCTGCAAAATGGGGACAATAAAAATTTATTTCTACTTTACAGGGCTGTTGTGAGGATTAAATGAAGTAATATATACACACACATATATTTCTGTTTACATTTAAAACCATGCTTGGCAAATGATAAACACTGTTAAGTGTATGCTATTCTAGGCTGTGTAACATAGTGTTGAAATTCTCGGTCTTTCTGTATTAATGGGCTGTTGTAACTGCACTTTATTCAATTAAACTAGCCTGTGTTTCTTAATGACACAAAGATAAATCATTCCAGATGTTAGCAGGTGTAAGTTACTGCTTCAAGTAAATAGTTCCCTCAGAGGAGCAGAGCTCATATATTGCTGACTACTTTGGCCAAGACTGTTCTTTACCATCTGGTTGACTGTTAGGGCATTTTGGTCCCCTTCCCCCAGCCAGCAGCAGGTAACCTCCCAAGTGACCATCTGCCAGCCCATTGATTTAACCTCTTAGGAAACTAAAGAAGTTAACCCTCTGCTTATTTAAAACACATACTCAGATTATGAACTCTTTGGTCAGTACCATGCTTATGTTGGGGAAAAAAAATTTATACAATTAAAAACCTGACCATTAGTGTTTTAAAAACACTGCATCCTTGGGTTTCTTGCTGCCTCAGACTAAAAAAAAAAAATACATATATATACATATATATATATACACACACATATATGTACATATATATATACATATATATATATATTTCCCCCTACTGATCAAGGATCTAGATATAGATAAATGAGCATTTAAAAAGAGACATGAGGGGAGCACCTGGGTGACTCAGTCAGTTAAATGTCTGCCTTTGGCTGAGGTCATGATCCCAGAGTCCCCAGATCGAGCCCCACATAGGGCTCCCTGCTCAGTGGGGAGTCTGTTCTCCCTCTCCCTCTGCTCCTCCCCACCCCTTGTGCTCTCTCTTTCTCTCTCAAATGAATAAAATCTTTATTTTGTGGGTTTTTTTTTTTTTTTTAAGATTTTATTTGACACACAGAGAGAGCATGCACACAAGCAGGGGGAGTGGCAGGCAGAGCAGGATCCCCGCTGAGCAGGGAGCCCTATATGGGTCTTGATCCCAGGACCCTGGGATCATGACCTGAGCCAAAGGCAGCCTTTTAACCAACTGAGCCATCCAGGCACCCCTCAAGGAGACTTTTTGTGGATCCTTCAGACTATAAAAGAAGAATGTGCTTCTCAGCTAGAGTCCTCTAGGTTCTGTCCAAAATTCCATTATTCTGTACCATGTCTTAATGGGTTCATTCCTAGTTGTCAAACTGTATGTCACAATTTTTGATCTCAGAAGACACTTCATATGAGCCCAAGTATGGTCTGCAGAGAGTGAATTTAAGGCCGGGTGTTAAGAGATCAAGGAAGGAAAGAAAATTAACATTTACTGGGTATTTCTTCTGTTCCAGGCATTTTGCATATTATCAGTAGGAATGAGGATTATATCCTATAAAATTATTTAATTTTAAATTTGACTTTGTAATACCTAGTCTATTGTTCTTTTCTTCCTTCCCCACTTCTCTTTTTCTCTTTGATGTGTGTGCCAAGTTATGACAAGCTATGACACAGTTCATGTCCTGAGGGACTCTGGTTTAATCAGGAAAACAGACACGAAGCTTGATAAGTGCCTTCTTCTACTACTACTACTACTACTACTACTACTACTACTACTACTACTACATCATCATCATCATCGCTAATATTTATTACACACTAAATGCTTCACATGCAAGCACTCATAAAACTTTTGTTTAAAAAAGATACTATCCTGGGGGCGCCTGGGTGGCTCAGTCGTTAAGCGTCTGCCTTTGGCTCAGGTCATGATCCCAGGGTCCTGGGATCGATCCCCACAGAACCCCACATCGGGCTCCCTGCTCAGCGTGAAGCCTGCTTCTCCCTCTCCCGCTCCCCCTCTTGTGTTCCCTCTCTCGCTGTGTCTCTCTCTGTCAAATAAATAAATAAAATCTTTAAAAATAAATAAATAAAAAGATATATCCTGAGCTTACAGATGACAATGTTGAGGCCTGGAGAGGTTAAAAGACTCATGCCAAAGTATATAGTGGAGAAATACCTGAGATTTGAGAGCTGTTTTTTAAAAACTTATTTTATGGGGGGATGGGTTAGCCTGGTGGTGGGTATTAAAGAGGGCACATATTGAATGGAGCACTGGCTGTTATACGCAAACAATGAATCATGGAACACTACATCAAGAACTAATGATGTAATGTATGGTGATTAATATAACATAATAAAATAAAATAAAATAAATACGAACAAACTCGTGATTACCAAAGAGGAGGGAGTGGGAAGATAAATGAAATAGGTAAAGGGGATTAAGAGCTACAAAATTCCAGTTATAAAACAAGTCACAGGGATGAAAAGTACAGCCTAGGGAATATAGTCAATAACATTGTAATAACCTTGTATAGTAACAGATGGTAACTACACTTATGGTGGTGAGCACTGAGTACTGTATAGAATTGTCAAGTCAATATGTTGTGCATTGAAACCAATATAACATTATATATCAGCCATATTTAAATAATTTTTTTCAAAAAAATTTTATTAAAATTCAATTAATTAACATAGTGTATTATTAGTTTCAGAGGTAGAGTTTAGTGATTCATCAGTTGCATATGACACCCAGTGCTCATTACATCAAGTGCCCTCCTTAATACCCGTCACCCAGTTACCCCATCCCCCCACCCTCTCCCCTCCAGCAACCATCAGTTTGTTTCCTGTGGTTAAGAGTCTCTTATGGTTTGTCTCCCTCTCTGATTTCATCTTGTTTTATTTTTCCCTCCCTTCCCCTATGCTTCTCTGTTTTGTTTCTTAAATTCCACCTGAGTGAAATAATATAATTGTCTTTCTCTGATTGACTTAATTTGTTTAACTCCTCTTTTATCCTGTCTCTAGTTTTCTTGACTGTGACAAGTCTCAAATGCTAATGGAAGAGCTTAAAGCAGTATAATGATTTATAACATACGTAATGGGTTTTTTTGTATGCAGAAGAATATACTAAGTGTCATTTGGGCTCTTTTGCATATATTAGAATGATTTTGGACACAGAGTAGAATAATTCACTGTGGAATAGGTTCCCAAAGAGATTTCTTCTGTGGCTCAGGTTCAGGGTTATTCCACTATTTTTCAGACAGGTTCTTTCCTGAAACAAATGAAGATAAATTCACAAATCTCCCTTGTTTTTCCCTTTATGTTCCCTTTCCTTCACAATACTCGGTTAGTGATTTAGTCATTTCACATTCATAACTGTTCCAAGGGCCTACTTCCAAAACCAGCTGAATCTGCTAGATCACTGCTAGATCAGGTCTCCTGAATGTGACCTTTTGCTGGGGAGTTCTTTTCTGATAAGGATTCTTTTGAACAGGGTAGGGGTGGTATGAGATTCAGAGCTTAGGCTGAGCTCTCATCCCCTTGACCTTTGCCCCTATTACAGAGTTTATACTGACTTGGTAAGGACTCCCTATGGAGCCAAGAGTTTAGGACTTGTTTACAATTGATGAAAAGATAGTTGCATTCAAAGGCTGTTGTTGGGTCCTTGGATAGTCATGGATCTCTGCCATTATCTCTGGTGGGTGTGGGGAATGCTGGGACATCTGGGTCTGGAGATTTGTAATGGATGACTAAGAAGGAATGAGCACAAACCAAAGCTAGATAGGTTGCTGCAGTTGTTCTTTCTATAGAAGCGGTATTTGCAGTAACATTTTGAGAACAGGGAAAGATTTGTGCAAACCTATACTTTATTTCATTAAAAAAAGCTGAAAGTGGTTACAATTCCAAGTATGATAATAAGGGAGATGTGTGGGAATTCTTCTCTTCCTTTTTGATACCTCATCAGAAAATTTGCTGTTAAGCAAATGTATCAGGTAGTAGAGGGAAACACTAGATTATTATTATTATTTTTAAAGATTTTATTTATTTATTTGACAGAGAGCGAGAGAGGGAACACAAGCAGGGGGAGTGGGAGAGGGAGAAGCGGCTTTCCGCCGAGCAGGGAGCCCGATGCGGGGCTCGATCCCAGGACCCTGAGATCATGACCTGAGCCGAAGGCAGATGCTTAACGACTGAGCCACCCAGGCGCCCCTGAAACACTAGATTATTAAAGCCATCTTCTTCAAGAGTTATATGTAGTTTTATAAATTAGTATTTTCTCTAAAATTCTTGTGGTGCACTAATTACGCTGGGGAGAGAATAGCAGCTCAGTCCCAAGAGTCTTCATACACCTTTTCTGGCCACACTTTGATCAACTAAGATGACACTTTTTAGCCTCAGTACCTGAAGGTACATATCTTTTTTTTTTTTTTGTCGTCTAATATTTGTTGTAGATGTGGATCTGAAAAAAAAAAAAAAAGACAAGCATCTTCCTTTGAAGGGTGCTGACAGTTACTATGAACCAAAATTAAATAAATACATCCTCTGTTGGTAAGCATAGGAAAACAAACTGCATGAATAATAAGATTCAAAGTGAAAATACGTGGGGCGCCTGGGTGCCTCAGATGGTTAAGCGTCTGCCTTCGGCTCAGGTCATGATCCCAGGGTACTGGGATCCCCCAAGTCAAGCTCCCTGCTCGTCAGGGAGCCTACTTCTCCCTCTCCCTCTGCCTGCCACTCCCCCTACTTGTGTGGGCTCGCGCGTGCTCTCTCTCTCTCTCCCTCCCAAATAAATAATCATTTAAAAAAGTGAGAATACAATGTTATATCTTTTTCATCTCAGCACAAAATTCCATGTGCTAAATGTAGTCTGGCCTTTGGATGTATTTTGTTTGACTAACCAAATATTTAAATAAAACATTTTATTTATTTATTTATTTTTAAAGATTATTTATTTGACACAGAGCACAAGCAGGGGGAGCAGCAGGCAGAGGGAGAGGGAGAAGCAGGCTCCCCTTGGAGCAGGGAGCCTGATGCGGGGCTCAATCCCAGGACTCTGGGATCAAAACCTGAGCCCAAGGCAGCTGCTTAACTGACTGAGCCGTCCAGGCGCCCCTAAATAAAACATTTTAGTTGTCAACATTTAAAACCTGCAAGATCTTCATAAAAATTTGGAGTTTTGGCCTTCTTGATAAATTGGGACTAGATTTCTACATGACATCTGTTGACTGGAACAGAATAGTGGCTGCCCTCTTGATGTGAACATGCACTCTCAGGTTTGTCACAGATCCAAATGGGCTCCTCCATCAATTATGTCTCCTGCATCTTCTGTAGGCATTTGAGTTTGTAGCACCTAAACTAAATAATAGTAATTGTCAGTGCAGATGAAGGTGTGGGAAAATGGGAACTATTATGAATATAATCTAATAATATCTGTCAAAGCTGAAAATGTGCAGGTTTACTTTTGCAGATTTAGTGGTTTAAAATTTAAAAATTAAAAATTACAGGTGTAGGGGCGCCTGGGTGGCTCAGTTGTTGAGCATCTGCCTCCGGCTCAGGTCATGATCCCAGGTCCTGGGATTGAGTCCCACATCAGACTCCCTGCTCGGCGGGGAGCCTGCTTCTCCCTCTCCCACTGTGTCTCTCTCAAATAAATAGAATCTTTAAAAAATAAAATAAAAATTACAGATGTAGCAATTCACGTCTCAGTCTTTATCCTATAAGAAATGACAGGTATGCAAAATGTATAGTCAAAATATATTCCTTTCAGCAATTATAATAGCAAAAAAATTGGAAACAGCTCAAAGTTTAATAGAGGACTACTAGTTTAATGGATTGTGATTATCCATGCAATGGAGGACTATTATAGAATTGCTAAGGAAAAGGGCAGATTTTAGTCTGGAAGGATACACTGAACTGTTTGTTAACAGTAGAGTATCTTTGGCCAAATGGGATCATAGGGCAACTTTCATTATTTTAATTTTTAACAAAGCTCTTTTATTAAAAAAATACATTTTTTGAGAGAGTGCGTGCGTGGGGAGAGGTGGGGCAGAAGGAGAGGGAGAGAGAGAATCTTAAGCAGGATCATGACCCAGTGTGGAGCCCAACATGGGGCTCAATCTCACGATCCTGAGATCATAACCTGAGCCGAAATCAAGAGTTGTATGCTTAAATTAACCACTGAGCCACCCAGGCATCCCAAAAGATTTGTATTTTATTTTATGTTATTTTATATTATTTTATATTCTTAAAGATTTATTTATTTATTTTAGATTGAGAGCATGTGGGGGAGGAGCAGAGGGAGAGGGAAAAAGTCAAGCAGATTCCGAGCTGAGCATGGAGCCCAACACAGGGCTGGATCTGATGACCCTGAGATCACAACCTGAGCCAAAACCAAGAGTCTTAACGCTTAACCAACTGTGCCACCACTACCAAATTGAGCTACTCATGTTCTAGTTTCCCACCTTAGATCACAGATTTTTACATTCAGAATTCTCTTATCTTGAAATTGCTCTAAGGAAAGGGAATCTGTATCCTCAAGTAGCAGGAACCATCTCGAAGCCTGAGAACAGGGTAAAAGCCTAGAGCAGTGTTTACAGGCTTCTACTTGCAGGTCTCCCTCCATTCACAGTTAAGCTATCAAAATTGACCTGCTTTTCAGCATCAGGATTGGCATACCATACTATCGAGAATAAAGGGATCCTTAATCGCTTCTCATTTGATTGTGTTGTCTTGGCAGTTGCAGGGTTACATTGCTGGAAATGACCTTAATGGAAGATAGCATGGTACAGTGGAAAAAACATGAGTGAGAGTTTGCATCTTGACTTTTGCCACTTCTTTGCTGAGTGACCAGTTTCTTTATCCATAGAACAGTAATTATCCCTGTTAGGGGTTGTTTTAAAAAAATAAGTGAGGTAATATATAGGTGAGTTCTCCAGCATCTAGCTGCTCTAGCCAATCCTCTGTTTCTTTACTGAAATACATTAGGAAGGGTTTCTAACTTTTTTGGGTAATATTCAGTGAGCATTTACTGTATGCTAATGGTTTTAAAACATTATCTCATTTATTCTTGCAGTTCTTATGATGTTTTCAACTCTTGTTCCCTCCATTTTACAGATGAAGAAACTGACAATTTAACACTTGGCCAAGGCCACACAGCTGGTAACTGGCAGAGCTGGAGCTTGTGTGATTACAGAAACAATGTACTTTTTATCTTTTTAAAATAATGGTATGATTTACATACAGTGAAATGCACAGACATTAAGTATAAGGTTCAAGCACTTTTTACGAATGCATACGCCCTTGTAATCCATGTTCTGTCAAGATACAGAACATTGTCATCCCTTCAGAAAATTGCCTTATGCTTTTTTCTCAGTCAGTTGTACTGTTCTACTCCAAGAAGCATTAACTTCTGATCTCTGTCATGTGATAGATTGGTTTTGCCTGTTCTAAAATGTCATATGAATGGAATCCTACAACAGGTGCTCTTTTGTCTCTAGTGTTTTATAGCATAGCGGTTGAGACTTACCCATGTTATTCCAGGTTTTAGTAGTTTATTTCTTTTTATTGCTAAGTAGTATTTCATTGACTATATCACTGTTTATCTATAACACCTGTTGATAACCTGGGCTGTTTCTAGTTTTTGGCTATTATGAATAAAGCAGTTGTGAAAACTCTTGTACAAGGTTTTTTGTGGCTATATGTTTTTATTTTTATTAGACATATATCTAGGAATTGTTGGATCATATGGTAGATGTATGTTAAGCTTTATGAAATTGCCAGTTTTCCAAATTGTTAGTATATTTTACAGTTCCAGTAGTGTAGGAGTTCTAGTTGTTCCACATCTTTGTAAGCATTTGGTGTTGTTAACTTTTAAATTTTAGTCATTCTAGTGGGCATGTAATGGATTGATTTTTTTTTTTTTTTTTTAAGATTTATTTAAGAGAGAGAGTGCACATGAGAGGGGGTAGGGTCAGAGGGAGAAGCAGACTCCCCGCTGAGCAGGGAGCCCAATGCAGAACTCGATCCTGGGACTCCAGGATCATGACCTGAGCTGAAGGCAGTCGCTTAACCAACTGAGCCACCCAGGCGCCCCAATTTTTTTTTTTAAGATTTATTTATTTGAGAGAGAGAGTAAGCACGAGTTGGGAGAGGGGCAGAGGGAGAGACTCTTCCGAGTAGACTCTCTGCTGAGCATGGAGCCTGATGTGGGCTTGATCCCATGATCCATGAGATCATGACCTGAGCCAAAACCAAGAGTCAGATGCTTAATGGACTGAGCCACCCAGATGCCCCATTAGTTTGCATTTCCCTAATGACTAATTATGTAGATCACCTTTTCATGCTCTTATTGGCCATTCGTATATCACCTTTTAGATACGAAGTGTCTATTCAGGGGCGCCTGGGTGGCTCAGTTGGTTAAGTGATTAAGCATCTGCCTTTGGCTCAGATCTTTGGCTCCGGGTCCTGGGGGGTCCTGGGATCGGCTGAGTCAGGCTCCCTGCTCAGCGGGGAGTCTGCTTCTCCCTCTCCCTTTGCCCCTCCTCCCGCTTATATGCTCTCTCTCCCTCTCTCAAATAAATACAATCTTAAAAAAAAAGTGTCTATTCAAAGTCTTTTGACTATTAAAACAAAATCATGTTCTCTGTCCTATTATTGAGTTGTGTTTTTTTTATTTTATTTTATTTTTTTATTATTTTTTTTATTTTTAAAGATTTTTATTTATTTATTTGAGAGAGAGAATGAGATAGAGCATGAGAAGGGGGAGGGTCAGAGGGAGAAGCAGACTCCCCGCTGAGCAGGGAGCCCGATGCAGGACTCGATCCCGAGACTCCGGGATCATGACCTGAGCCGAAGGCAGTCGCTTAACCAACTGAGCCACCCAGGTGCCCGAGTTGTGTTTTTTTTTAATTAGGATACAAGTCCTTCATCAAATATGTGGTTTGAATATTTTCTCCCAATCTGTGGCTTTCCGTTCTACTTTATGAATATGCTTTTTTGATTAGAAGTTTTACATTTCTAGGAAGTCTAATTTATTAATTTTTTCTTTTATCGTTAATGCTTTCCATGTTCTAAGAAATCTTGGCGTAACCTGAGGTTGCGAAGGCGGTGTTCTGTGTTTTCTACTAGAAACTTTTTAATTTTTACATTTATGTCTATAACCCATCTCAAATTAAAATTTTGTATGGTATGTGAAGAAGTCCAAGTCTTTCTATATGAATATTCATTTGTTTTAGCACCATTTGTTGAAAAGACTTTCCTCATTTTGAATTTTTGTTGCACATGCTGAAAAATAATTTGATATTTATGAGTCTATTTATAGATTGTATTCTCCTCCATTAATCTATCTTTTTACCAGTACTGCAGTGTCTTGAATAACATTGCTTTATAATTAGTCTCGAAATCAGGCAGTGTGTTCCAACTCCATTTTCCCTTAAAGTTGTTCAGGTTATTTTGGCTATTCTAGGATGTTTTGTTTTGTTTTTCATTTCCCTAAAGATTTTAGAATCAGTTTGTCAATTTTTTCTTTTTTAAACAAAGAAGCCTCCTGAGATTTTGATTGGGTTGTATTGATCCTATCAATTTGGGGAGAGTTGTCATTTTAGAACTGAGTCTTCTATGAATTTAGTGTATCTTTTCACATAGTTAGAACTTACTTGTTTTTTCTCATCAGGTTTTTGAAAGATTAGTGTTGAGATCTAGTATATCTTTCTTTAATCTTATCCTAAATACTTTTTTTTAATGCTGTAGTCAATGGTATTATTTTAAAATGTTGTTTTCCCATTGTTTGTTGCTAGTATAGAAAAGCTATTGATTTTTGTATATCAAATTTGTATCATATAACATTGTTAAGTTTGTTTCCCAGTTCTAGTAACTTTAAAAAATAAATTCCTTGGGACTTTTTAATGTGTATATCTTTGAATAAAGGCAATTCTACTTCTTCCCTTTTGATGTTTATGAGTTTTGTTTATTTTTATTACTATATTGCATTGGCTAAGATTTCCAGTCTAATATAGTAGATAAAAGTGGTGAGAATGACATTCTTGTTTTGTTTTTGATCTTAGGGGAAAGAGTTCAGTATTTCACTCTCAAGTATGTTGTTAGCCATAGATTCTTTTAGATTCATTTTCTTTTAGGCCTGGGTGGCTCAGTTGGTTAAGCGACTGCCTTCGGCTCAGGTCATGGTCCTGGAGTCCCAGGATCGAGTCCCGCATCGGGCTCCCTGCTCGGCGGGGAGTCTGCTTCTCCCTCTGACCCTCCCCCCTCTCATGTGCTCTCTCTCTCCTCTCATCCTCTCTCTCAAATAAATAAATAAAAATCTTTAAAAAAAAAATTGTGATAAAATACACATAACATTTACCATCTTAACCATTTTTTAAATGTACAGTTTAGTGCCATTAAGTATATCCATATTGTTGTGTAGCCATAAGCACCGTCCATCCACAGAACTCTTTCATTTTGTAACACTGAAACCCTGTACCTGTTAATAGTTGCCCATTCCCCTAGCCTCTGGCAACCACCATTCTACTTTCTGTCTCTTGCGAATTTGACTATTTTAGGTATCTTATATAAGCTGAATCATGTATTTGCCCTGTTGTGTGTGGCTGGTTGCTGCTGCTTTTTTTTTTTTTTAAGATTTTATTTACTTATTTGAGAGAGAGAGAGCATGAGCAGGGGGAAGGGGCAGAGGGAGAGGAAGAAACAGACTCTCTGACAAGCAGGGGGTCTGACTCGGGGCTCGATCCCAGGACCCTGAGATCATGACCCGAGCTGAAGGCAGACGCCTAACCGACTGAGCCACCCACGTGCTCCATGTGTGGCTTCTTCTACTTAGCATAATGTTTTCGAGGTTCATCCATGTTGTAGCATGTGTTAGAATTTCTTTTTAAGGCTGAATAAATAGTCCATTGTATATATATACTACATTTTGTCTATCCATTCATCTGTTGATGGATGCTTGGGTCACTTACACCTTTTGGCTATTGTGAATAAAGCTGCTGCAAATATGAATGTGCAGATATCTTTTCAAGTCCTTATTTTCAATTTTTGGGGGTATATACCCAACACTGGAGTTGCTGGAACATAAGGTAATTCTATTTTTAATTTTCTGAAGAGCCACCATACTGTTTTTTACAGTGGCTGTGTCATTTTACATTCCCACTAACAGTGAAGAACAGTTCTAATTTTTCTACATTGTCACTAATACTTATTTTCTGTGTGTTTTTTTTTTAAAGATTTTATTTATTTATTTGAGAGAGCGAATGAGATAGAGCATGAGAGGGGGGAGGGTCAGAGGGAGAAGCAGACTCCCCGCTGAGCAGGGAGCCCGATGCGGGACTCGATCCTGGGACTCCAGGATCATGACCTGAGCCGAAGGCAGTCGCTTAACCAACTGAGCCACCCAGGCACCCTATTTTCTGTGTTTTTGATAGTAACCATCCATATGGGTGTGAGGTGATTCCTCACTGTGGTTTTGATTTGCATTTCCCCCATGAGTAATGATGTTGAACGTCTTTTCATGTGCCTCTTGGCACATGTATAGATACATGTATTGTATAACTTCTTTTGAGAAAAGCCTATTTAAGTCTTTTCATTTTTAAACAAGTTTTGTTGTTCTTTTGAGTTGTAAGAGTGTTTTGTTTTGTTTTTGGGGAGAGGAACAGAGGGAGAAGGAGAGGGAATCTTAAACAGGCTCCATGCCCAGTGAACAGCCGAAATCAAGAGTCAGATGCTTAACTGACTGAGCCACCCAGGCACCCCTTATAAGTTATAAGAGTTCTTTATCTCTTCTGGATATTAGCCCTTTATCAGATAAATGATTTGCAAATAATTTCTCCCATTCCATGGATTGCCTTTTTACTTTGTTGATTGTGTCCTTTTATATACAATTTTTAATTTTGATGTAGTACAGCTTTTTTTTCTTTTGTTGCCTGTGCCCTTGGTGTCATTGGCAAATCCAACATCATTAAGCTTTTCCCTGTGTTTCCTCTAAAAGTTTTATGCTTTTAGGTCTTATATTTAGATCTGCTTTGAGGTAATTTTTGAGTATATGGTGTAAGGTCCACATTCATTCTTTTGCATGTGGATGTTCAAGTTTGCCATCACTATTTTTTGAAAGGATTGTCCCTTCCCCATTGAATGATTTTGAAAACCTTGTTGAAAATCATTGACCATATATGTGAGAGTTTATTTCAGGGCTCTGTCCATTGTTTTGTCTGTATTATCTCTTTTTATGCCAGTACCACACTGTTTTGGTTACAGTAGCTTTGTAGTAAGTTTTGAAATCAGGAAGCTATGCATTTTTTGTAGATGCCCTTTATCAGTGTGAGGAAGTTCCCTTGTATTCCTAGTTTGCTAAGAGTCAAAGCCTGGGTTAAGAGGTTCTTAACCTCAGGCCACTACCTCCAAAAGATATTTATTTAACTCATTATTTTGGACATATTCCTTTTTATTTTATTTGTGTGAATCTATTTTTTGTGTAGTCATAACCAACTAACTGGTTTTCTAGATTGGTTTGGGAAGTCTCTTACTTCAAACTTGAAGTCACCATCTAGTGGTCTTACAGAGATGAGAACCTGTGGTAGTGCATTGGCATTTATTCCCACTTAGTCCACAAGGTGGCAACAGCCCCTAACTGAAGAGCCAAGAACAAAGAATCAGACTGAAAAATAGAAGAAAATGCTTGTAGAATTCATAGTTAATAGAAAACCAAGATTTTGTGAAAAGTAATACAGCTAAACCTCAGAATCTGAGAGAAGGAATGAGTCTTTAGCTCATTGTAAAAGCATGCATGAAAACTCTAAAATATGTCAGAATCCATTTTGCTGCCTCCCTTTCTTTCCTCTCAGACTTCAAAATCTTGGCCTATTCAGTGGCTATCCAGTTGAATATTGGGGGTTTAGAGGAGTAAGGTGATAAAGCGAACCGTTAATGCAAAGGGATCTGAGTTTGGGGAGTGGGGACAAGAAGGATGTGCACTTACATCCGAGCGTTGAAAATCTACAGGAAAATGCAGGAAGAGGCATTAATGGCTCCATGCTGTCCTTTGAGTCTAAGACTCCTTTCCTTGGGCATTAAAAAAGGAGGACTTTTTATGAATGTTATAGTTTAAGGTGTGGGTTTTTCTTATAAAAATGGAAATTGGGAGAACAGAGATCTTCCTGGACAAGGAATTAAAGACAATGATGAAGGAAGAAAGTCCATTAAGGGGATATGAGATTCCAAGAAATCTTGGGCAAAATATATGGGGCTCAGAATATATGGGGTGAGTTTCTAATGGTCCTTGAGGTAGTTTAGAGAAAAAGTTTGGGAGGACTACTAGGCTGGAAGTAATGTGACCTGGCATCCTAGAGTAGCTTGCTTGGTTATAGCAGAGATGCTAGCTTTTTTGACCTCAGCCAACTTAGGCAGAACCCCATTACCTACTTAACCTGAATGTTCCTGTTTTGTATTGGAAATGGACTATTATGTACAAATAAATTTAGGGTAAGGATGATAAATGTGCTTTAACAATTGAGGTAGGACTCCTATTTGAAACATGACATGAACACATCAAAGTCTAATCACTGGAAAATTTAAAATAAGGATACTGTTGATGCAATACCCATCATCGCACACAACATGTATCAAACTGATTTGAAAATGACGTTGCTAGGGTGGCTCAGTCGGTTGAACACCTGACTCTTGGTTTTGGCTCAGGTCGTGGTCTCATGGGTCTCATGGGTCGTGAGTCAGGCTCCGTGCTCGGGGGAGTCTGCTTGAGATTCTCTCCCTCTGCCCCTCCTGTGCATACTCATGTGCCCGCTCTCTCTCAAATAAGTAAATCTTTGAAAATGACCTTGCTGAATGAGCCATAAATGAAGATTAAAAAGCAAGAATAGCAGCAATTGAAAACTACCACTAATTATTTCAGCAGTAATAATGGAGTTCTGAGAACTGCAAGATTTCCAACTGATTTTATATGTTTATTTGCAGTAGGGTTTTTGCAACATTGTCACCCATTTTGTAGCAGCCAGGCTTCTTAGTGGAATACTGAAGAGTCTTTTCTTAATTTTAGTGCGTAAACACATAATTTTGTTAACAGTCAACAGTTTACTTAAAATAGCCTTTGTTCATAAGTAGAAATAGTTGAACATCAGCCACTCATACGGTGAATGAATGTTGGATTAATTCACCAAGAGGATCTTTAAGTTCCAATCTTGAGAATCCTGGGGCTAAAAGATTGGGAAGGAAGAGGAGAAGGTAGAAAAATAGCCACAGGCTAGCTAGAAGGAGGCTCAGTGCAATGGGCCTCTAGAACTAGGTATGAAATAGAATAAGAGTGTTCTTCTGAGACTTAAAGCAAAATTTGACCATTGTGTATATGTATGTATGTGGTCGTTGTGTATGCACAGATGTTTATAATAATAGCTCTAATACTGTTGATAGAATTACTCCTCATTATGTGATCACTCCTGTTGACAATTATTATTTGTTATGTGAGTCTAAAACCAAATGATTCTTCTAGGAATTGTTTTTCCCTATGTTGAATGGAGTAGATCTGTATAAGTGAGAAGGAAATAAAATCCTTTATGTAATGATTTTTGTGCTGGGACTTTTGTTGATTTGTTTAGCGTCTGGATTATTTAGCACCTCATTTGTCCAGGAATCTGTCAACATAATTATAAGATGCAGTAAAAGCCAAGCCCTAAATGTAATTTTTATCAAAATAACCTTAATTGTAATATTTAGTCTCTGTCCCTTTCTCTTTTTCTGTTAGAGGTTTTGTTAGACAAAAACTTCAAATTAAAATGCCTTATACCCTTTCCTAATAGTAATGTTAATTTTGGCCCTTGACTATAATTCACTAAAAATATAATCTCTTCACATAAGTTTAATAAATGTGATTTTTGACCACTTAGCTTCAATCTCTGACCTTTGGTTTTTTGGTTTTTTGTTTTTCCCCAAACAAACTGGTAAAAATATCAGTAAGCAAACAAATCTCATAACAGCATTGGTAAATTATTTTAAAAGATCCTACAAATGCAGGTGAAAGAGCACAGGGTCATTTTCAAAACTTCAGAAATACAGTGGGACTAGAAACAAGTTTGGGAGAAATAGATGTTGATTGGAAGTTGGTATGGCTGCTCACAAGTTGTGTATTAAAGTGCTATCATGTGAAAAGAATACTACCCAGCAGAAATTACTTGTGATTAGTCTTCTTGATATACTTGGTGTCTTTCAGGTCTTAAATATTAGTGAAATAATTTTTACCTAATGTTCAGAATGTACAAGTTTAATTCATGTAATACTGAAAGAAACTACCTTTAGTGGGGCTTGCCATGTGTCAGATGATGTGACAAAGACTTTATTCTCACATAATTCCTGTCACAACCTTATGAAGTAGGTGGTGGTTCCTAGGTGAGAAGCTGAGGCTAAAAGGTGAAGATCACACTACCTCTCATTACGAAAGAAAACTCCAGAGCTTAAAGAATAGGATCTAATCTTAGGGGTTTGTAAAGAATCTTGGTATAGCCAAAAAGACATGGGTTGAACACAAGGAGCTGTATGGTGGAGAAGTAACTAGTCTAACCAGAGTGTGAGTGATGTGGGTTTCTGGGAAATAGAGACTGGTAGCCAGGGAAAAACCAGAGGTGTTGAGTAGTTCAGTTGCAAGCAACAGAATACCCTCCCCTCCCCGCGCCCTTAAGCTAGTTTAAAATGGGGACATTGGTGGAAAGTACAGGGTTTCTCTTGAGGCTTAAAGGACGGAGCATTCTTTTGAATTTCATAAAGGGTTAAGACCAGAATTTCTTTCCCATCTCTCTGTGGTCATATGGAATCTTATTTCTGCTTTTCTGGTGCCTCTGCTTCCTATTTTCTTTTCTCCTTCAAACTGATCTTTGCTTCTGTATCCAGGATGGAAAATGGCTGTCTCTGCTCTGCCTTGTCGTGTCTTTCCAGCACCCATGCTCAACACAGGCTAACTGAAGCATTTGTGCTCAGATTTTAAATGCTCAGGAAAGAGGATAAGCCCAGCTTGGGTTAGGTGTCCATTTGTCTTGTCAGGGGCTGTAGCCCATTGATTACAGTAGATGGTACAGATACATTTTAAGGAGAATATGAATAGAATAGACAGATTATCTGACATAACTTCAGTCAGGTAGCGGGCAGGTTGGAGGTTGTGGAAATTCACCATTAAGTCTGGCATTGAGGGACAGTGAATAGGTAGGGCAAATTCAGGGGCATGGTTGATTAGGAATTATTTGTCAGCCCTGGAGTGGGAGGGCATGCAGAACTGGCAAATGAAGTGAGAATCCAGGCATTAGGTGATGCCTAAAGTTTCGCAAGTAGAATAATTTCAAACTAACCAGTTACTGGCTGGGAGTACAAGTATTAAGACTCAGGACTTTTAGGTCTTGGGATGGTAATGACCAGAGGGGCCAAGAGTTAAGCCCAGGCTAGTGAGCAAGGGACCCATGAGATAGACACACCCAGGCATGCTATGGGCTTAATTGCAGTGGCCAGGGCCAGCTGTAGCACTCAATGTCCTCCTTTGTATAAGACCTGTTTGAGTACCTACCTGGTGACAAGATCTGAGGCTGTCTGTGTACTCTTATCCTAGCCATGATTGGCTTTAGGATTGTTCAGATTGTATATACATGTACAGAGTACTAGTGACTCCAATAGTTAGGGCTTTTGGGAGGTGGGAACTGAAAATAACTACCTGATATTCAAATTTTTGTATTATTGTCTTCTGGAATTGAAAATAATACCAATATTCTAGAGTAACTTTATTCCTCTGCCTTCCCCAGGGAAGTTTTTTCTTGTATATATATTTTTGAATTGAGTTGTATTTGAGCAGTTTAGGTATTATGGCACTTGGGTCTAATTCCAGGAAAACAGATTTGATTTCAGACTGTTTGGCTTTACCAAGCCTGGGATTTTATTACTTAAGAGATTTATAAAAACATGTCTGAGGAGATTCATTTCTGGCATGAGTAAGTAAGTAAGTCAACAAATCCTGCCCCCAATAAGCAACTATAAAGCTGGAAAAAAACTGTCAGAAACAATTACAGGCTTATAACAAGTTGAGAAGTGTTTATTCATGAAAACCACTGAATTTTGTATAAAACACAAGTTTGTGATCTTACCCAGGATTGCTCCCTTTTTTTAGCCCTGATAGTGTAGTAGTTCTACTAGGGTGAGGTAGGCTATGAAAACGAGCAGCTTTATTACTCCTGTGGGAGGGGGCTCACTTGATTTGGAATATTATCAATTAAAAGTGATGATCTTGGTGGCGAGTGAAATAAGGAGAGCCAAGCAGCTTTACTAGCCTAAAGTTACAGTCCTGTTTGGGGCAAACAGTGGAGCAGCAAGACTAGACAGGGCTTTAACAGAGAGCTCTGGGAGGTGAGGCAACTACAGGGAGTTTGATAAGCTCTCCATGTATCCTGGGTTGAGTGGAGGCTTCATGCATAGTAGAAACGGTGCAAGCCCAAGCCATCTACCCATTTTTGGCCAGTGCAAAGGATGTGTGAGAAAGCCCAGCAGTAGGTAAAAATTGTAGTAGACTTGAAGGCCTAAAGTGAGAGTATACTCCCCATCCCAACCACAGATCGATCAGTGGGGAATAAAAGGGCTCAAGGTGAGCACCACCTCTGACCAGCCAGTAAGTTATGCAGCTAGAGGGGCGACCCTTAGAAGCCAGCCTTCAAAATAAAAACAAGGGAAAAAATCCTGAGGTACCACACATTGTAGGAGAGACAGATTTCACAGATTTATTCCTGGAAAGTTAGTAAAAATAAAAACCCACCACCATCACAAAACCTTAGCTGAGAAAAACTCAGAATCTAGAGTTGTGAGTAGTACCTTACTTTATATGTTCAGTATTCAACAAAAAAGTTAAAAGACATGCAAAAAATTGAAGTGTAATCCATACTCAGGAAAAAAAAATCAATCAGTAGAAACTGTCTCTAGTGATACCAGATGTTGTATCTGGCATACAAAGACTTCAAAGCCCCTATTAGAGATATTTCAGTGAAATAAAGGGAATCATGCTAAAAGGATTAAAGGAAACTATGATGACAATGAATGAATAAAGAATCTCAAAGAGAAATTTTAAGAGAAAACAAAATGAAAGTGCTTGATTTGAAAATTATAGTAACTGAAATGAAAAATTAACTAGGCTGGACTCAACAGCAGATTTAAGATGGCAGAAGAAAGAATTGGTGAACTTGTAGGCACGTCAATAAAAATTACTATGATGAACAGAAAAATGCTGAACAATGAACAGAGCCTCCGAGATCTGTGGGACAACATCAAATGTATACCTAAGAATATACATATATAAAAAGAAAGGAGTGAGAGAAGAGCAGAAAATACTAGAAAAAATAGAGGCCAAAATCTTCCCAAGGAGACCGTCCTCGAAAACAGCAAGAACAAAATGATTCATCACATACAAGGGAATAACAATAGGATTTACGGCTGACTTCTTATCAGAAGCAAGGAGGTCTGAAGGCAGTGGGATGACGTAGTTAACATGTGGAAAGGAAAAAAAAACATTAACCAAGATTTCTTTATCTAGCAAAACTCTTCTTCAAAACTGAAGGCAAAATAAAGACATTCCCACATAAAAAAGGCAGAGGATTTGTTGATAGCGGACCTGCCTTAAAATACTAAAGGAAGTGACAGCAATGGTCACTCAAATCCATAAGAAGAAATGAACATTGGAAATGGTAAGTGTATAGTTAAATACAACTATATTTTTATATTATTCTTTTAATTTTTAAAATGACAAGATTGTCTAAAGAATAATTACAATACTGTATTGTTGAGTTTATAACACATATATAAAAGAGATGGAATAGGAAGGGCGTCTGGGTGGCTTAGTTGGTTAAGTGGCTGCCTTGGGCTCAGGTCATGTCCTGGGATTGAGCCCCGCATTGGGCTCCCTGTTCAGCAGGGAGCCTGCTTCTCCCTCTTCCTCTGCTGCTCCCCCTGCTTGTGCTCTTTCATACTCTCTCTTTCAAATAAATAAAATCTTTTTTTTTTTTTTTAAGATTTATTTATTCATTTGACAGAGACACAGCGAGAGAGGGAACACAATCAGGGGGAGTGGGAGAAGCAGAAGCAGGCCTCCCGCGGAGCAGGGAGCCCAATGCGGGGCTCGATACCAGCACTCTCGGATCACGACCTGAGCCGAAGGCAGACGCCCAATGACTGAGCCACCCAGGCGCCCCAAATAAATAAAATCTTAAAAAAAAAGAGAGAGAGAGATGGAATAGAAAATATATTGGAGCAGGTTTCTGTATTTCCTGGAGTTAAGCTAGATTGTGATAAGTAAAAGATTTGTGATGCCTGGAGCAACCACAAAGAATATAACAAAAAATAATTGTGAAAAAGTCAACAGAGGGATTAAAATGGTATATATACCAGAAATTTTTCACACCCAAAAAGATAGCAATGGAGAAATAGAGGCTAAAGACAAAGACATGAAATAAAAACAGCAAGGGGTGCCTGGGTGGCTCAGTCCTTAAGTGTCTGCCTTCGGCTCAGGTCATGATCCCAGGGTCCTGGGATCAGCCCCACAGAGCCCCCACATCGGGCTCCCTGTTCCACAGGAAGCCTGCTTCTCCCTTTCCCACTCCCCCTGCTTGTGTTCCCTCTCTCGCTGCGTCTCTTTCTGTCAAATAAATAAAATCTTAAAAAAAATAAATAAAAAGAGCAAAATGGCATACATAAATCCAAACATGTCAATAATTATATCAAATGTAGATGGACTAACTGCCTATTCAAAAGGTGTAGGGATTATCAACCTGGATAAAAAGGCAAGATGCAACTCTATGCTGTCAATAAGAGACATACTTTAGATTTAAAGATAAATAGTTGAAAATAAAAAGATGCTAAAAAAATAGATCATACAAATAGTAACCATAGGAGAGCTGGAGTGACTATATAAATAACAGATAAAATATACTTTAAGAAATATTACTAGAGAGAGGGACATTTCATAAGGATAAAAGGATCAAGATGAGGAAAATATAACCATTATAAAAATATACCTAACAACAGCACCAGAATACATGAAACAAAAACTGACAGCAATTAAGAGAAATAAAAAATTCAACAATAATAGTTACAGATTTTAATACCCGACTCTCAATAATTGATAGAAGAACTAGACAGAAAATTAGGAAGGTTACAGAAGACTTAACACTGGCAACCAACTCATATTTATTGAATACTCTGTGCAGAATATACATTTTTTTAAGGGCACATGGAACAGTCTCTAAGAATATTCTGGGCCATAAAATAAGTCTCAATTATTTTTAAGGATTGAAATCTTACAAGGTATGTTTTATGACCACAACAGAATTAGAGATCTATAACAGGAAGAAATCTAGGATATCTCCAAATATTTGAAATTAAATAGCATACTTATAAATAACCCATAGGTCAAAGAAGAAATCCTAAGGCAAATATATACATATATTTAAATATATTTTGGACTAAATGAAAATGAAAATATATTTCACGGAATGCAGCTAAAACAGTGCTTAGAAGAAAATTTATAACTTTTAAGTTTATAACTATATTAGGAAAGAAAAAAGGTCTCAAGCATTAATCTAGGCTTCCACCTTAAGAAACTAGATAAAGATGTTCCTGATGTTGGGGTGGTGGGATCTGTGGAGTCTGCTTAAGTTTCTCTCTCCATCTCCCTCTGCCTCTCCCCCTTCTCTCAAGTAAGTCTTAAAAAAAAAAGAAAGAAACTAGATAAGAAACCAAACCCAAAGCAAGGTGATCATTTTGGGATTTAAAAAAATATATATTTTATTAACATGGCATGGTACAGAGGTCAACAAACTATGACATATGGGACAGTTATTTTTGTAAATAAAATTATTAAAGAATTAAAACTTTTTACATAAATGATATAATCTCATATTTACAACATATTAGAAACAAGTGGAACTAATTGAGTTTAGCAAGGAGATCACTCGAAAGTAGTTAAAAGGATTGTAAAGGAAAATCATGAACAACTTTCTCTCAACAAATTAGACAACTTAAATGGAGTGGACACATTCCTAGAACAAATGCCTAAGGCACGAATTATTAAAACCAGTTTCAAGAGGAAATAGAATATATGAATAGACCTATAAAAATTAAAGAATTGAATCGATAATTAAAAATATTACTGCAAAGCGGAGCCCAGACCAAGTGGCTTCATTGGTGAATTCTGTCAAACATTTAAAGAAGCACTGAAACTAATCCTTCACAAACTCTTTTAGAAAGTAGATGAGGGAAGAACACTTTCCAACTCATTCTATGAGGACACTATTACCCTGTTAACAAAGCCAGACAAAGATACCATAAGAAAACTGCAGACCAATATCCTTTATGAATACGGACACCATAATCTTTAATAAAATATTAGGAAACCAAATTTAACAACATAGAAAAATGGATCATGATCAATTGGTGTTATCCCGGGCATGCAAGGTTGGATTAGTATGTATAAACCAATGTAACATACCAGGGATCAGCAGATGTTCTCTTAGAGAAAAAGGCTAGTTGGTAAATATTTTAGGCTTTTGGACCATTACAGTTTCTGCTGAAACTACTCAGCTCTGCTGTTGTACTGCAAAAACAGCCATAGACAATATGTAAATAAGTGGATGTGCCTCTGTTTCAGTAAAACAAAATAGCTAGCTCACAGGTCATAGTTTGCTGTCCTGTAATAAACCATATTAATAAAAGGTTTAAAACAAAAACCCACATAGTAGACACAGGAAAAGCATTTGATGTAATCCAACACTCATTCATGATAAATGTCGCAACAAACCAGGAAGAGTAGGCAACTTCTGTACCTTGATAAAGGGCATCTGTGAAAATGCTTAAGCTAACGTAATATTTAATGGTGAAATATGAACGCTCTTCCCCTAAGACTGGGAACAAAGTAGGTAAGAATGTCCACTTTTAAGTCTACTCCTACGACTTCTTCACTGGAGTGTTCTACCTAGTGCAATGGGGTGAGGATGGGGAGGCATCTAAATTACCTAAGTGATTCACAAAAAAAACCCCCAAATAGATCTGAGTTTAAGCAAGGTCACAGGATACAGATACACAAAAAATCAATTTTTTTGTATACTAGCAACAATCTAGAAATGAAAGTAAAAAAAGAATTCCATTCATGATTGGCATCAAAAGAATAACATAGGAATAAATTAACAAAAGAATTAACAAGATTTGTACACTAAAAACTATAAAATATTGTTGAGAGAAGTTTAAAAAGACCTAAATAAATGGAGAGACATTCTATCTTCATGGATTATAAGTCTAAACATTGTTAAAATGACAATTATCCCCAATTTGATGTATGGATTCAATGTAATCTCTCTAAAAAAAAAAAAAAAAAACCCAACTGACTTCTTTGAAGAAATTTAATCCTATAATCTATGTGGAAATGCAAAGGACCTAAAGTAGAATAGCCAGTACAATTTTGAGAAAGCACAACATTGGAAGGACTTTCATTACATGGTTTCAAAAATTACTATAAAGTGGGTCACCTGGGTGGCTCGGTCATTGGGCGTCTGCCTTCGGCTCAGGTCATGATCCCAGGGTCCTGGGATTGAGCCCCGCATTGGGCTCCCTGCTCAGCAGGAAGTCTGCTTCTCCCTCTCCCACTCCCCCTGCTTGTGTTCCCTCTCTTGCTGTCTCTCTCTCTCTAATAAAATCTTTAAAAAAAAAAAGTATCCAAAATATATAAAGAACTCTTACAACTCAGAGGACGATAGTTTTTAAAATTATTTTTTTAAATAAAAGTTATTTTTTTTCATGATTCCACTTACATGTGATAATTAGAATAGGCAAATTCATAGAGACAGAAAGTAAAATAGGGGAAGTGATTAAAGAATAGGTTGCTTAGGGGAAGTGTGGAATGAATAGTTACTGTTTAATGGGTAGAGAGTTTTTGTTTAAAATTGTGAAAAGGGGCGCCTGGGTGGCTCAGTCGTTAAGCATCGGCCTTGGGCTCAGGTCATGATACCAGGGTCCTGGGATGGAGCCCCATATTGGGCTCCCTGCTCCGTAGGAAGCTGGGAAGCCTGCTTCTCTCTTTCCCACTCCCCCTGCTTGTGTTCCCTCTCTCGCTGTGCCTCTCTTTGTCAAATAAATAAAATCTTTAAAAAATAAAAATAAAACAAAATATTCTGGAAGTATATAGGTGGTTGCACAGTCTTGAATTTAATGCCACTGAATTGTACACTCAAAAATGTTTAAAATGGTAGATTTTGTGTTATGTATATTTTATCACAATAAAAATAAATGAAAGAATCAAAGACGAGACAAAAGGCTTGAACAGACATTTTATCACATAAAGGTGTTCAACATCGTTCGTTATTAGGGAAATGCAAATTAAAATCACAATGAATTTCTACTGCATACCCTCTGGAGTGGCTGTAGTCAAAACAACTATAAAAATGTGTTGGTAAGGATGTACAGGAACTGGAAACCTTGTGCATTGCCATGAGAATGTAAAATGGTACAGTCACTTTAGAAGTCAGTTTGGAAATTTGATAAACAGTTGCACATAGGGGCGCCTGGGTGACTCAGTCGGTTAAGCATCCAACTCTCGATTTCAGCTCAGGTCATGATCTCTGGGCTGTGAGATCAAGCCCTGTGTCATGCTCTACAGCCTGCTTAAGTTTTCTCCCTCTCCCTTTGCCCCTCCCCCAATGCGTTTCTAAAAAAAGTTAAATAGAAACTTACCATATGATGCAGCAGTTTCACTCCTAGGTATCTATCCAGGAGGAATATAAATGTATGTCTACACAAAGACTTGTATATGAATGTTTAGAGCAGCATTATTTATAATAGCCCAAATCTGGAAACAATCCAAGTGTCCATCAGCTGGTAAAGGGATAAAATGTGGAATATCCATATAATGGAATGCTATTCAACAGTAAAAAAGAATGAACTACTAACATGCTACAACATGAATAAACTTCAAAAACATGCTGAATGAAAGAAATCAAACTCAAAATACTATGTATTATATGATTCCATTTATAGGAAATATCTAGAAAAGGCAAATTTATAGAGAGAATACAGATCATTGGTTGGGTCTAAAGGTAGGAGTAGAGTTGATTGGAAGCAGGTTCAAGGGGAGTTTTGGAATGATGAAAATATTCTAAAATTGGATTGCAGTCTTAGTTGCACAACTCTATAAATGAGTGAATAAAAGTCATTGAATTGTGCATTTACAATGGATCCATTGTATGGTATATAAATTAAATCTAAGTAAAGTTGTAAAACTAAAAAGTACCTAAGATTGGTTGGAGACTTTTGGAAAAAAGTGTTTTGTGGGGTTTTTTTTCTAATAAAATGGTTTTAAGTTTGTCAGGTGATGTCCTATTGATTTGTGATGTCTCATATTAGTCTTTCACTTGGAGGCCTAGACCCGCCCTGCTCCCAAAGACTTACCCTATGCCCTGTCTCACTAAAGTCCATCAGAAAGAATTTTCTCCTTGTTTGGGAGAATGACTCAACTGTTTGGAGTGTGGCTCTGATGGGCTGTCTAGGCAGATGATACTTATATAGAGAAAAATGCTTACTTTCAGCCCCAGGTTATAGATTAGTCCCAGCTAGGCATCTTGCAAATATGTGCTGCAGATTGACAAGTAGGTGAGAATTTGAGGAATGAGGGTATCTTGTCTGCTGAAAGAGGATGGAGTGGGCTCACATACTAGGATGCTTTGGGCTGTATTGCTATGTCCTGTACTTTTCACTGTTTTTTTTAATTTTTGTTTTTTGTTTGTTTTGCTGAGGCCTCACAGTAATCCTGTGAGATAGGAGAGGTATCCTTAGTCCTCATTTTACAGAGAAGGAGGGTTTACAGGGTGACTCACTTGTCCAAGAGCACACAACTATGGCAGAATTGGACTTAAATTCAAGTTTTCTGACCCCATATCCTAAACCACATCTTTTATACTCTATGTTTTGCCTCAACTGTTTACTGGGAACAGGAGCAGAAGGGGCATGTGATTTTGACTGATTGCACATGTTTTCAGTAGATTTAGTCTGAAGAAAAGGAGGGGAAGTTAGACTAAAGTGTAAATTCAGGGGTTCTATAGCAAGTATAGTAATCAAGGACAAATCTGATATCTGGTGGTTATTAAAATTATACCTGGGTTGGAACTATGATTCATGGCACAGATGGTTTGAAGGTATCCAGTGCTTGGTCAAGGAGCAGGCCACTTCCTGAGTTTTAAATATAACTGTGCCAGAAATCATAAGGAAATTCATTTGACAAACATTTACTGAGTGTCTACTCCATGCCAGGCTCCTTGCCAAGATACAGGATCACAAGGTCCAGTTGGATCCTATTGAGATACAGCCTGAGAGAACAGAAGTAGGCTGGAATTTCCTTCATCATTTTCATTCTCTGAGGCTGATGTGTCTGCCCTCCAAAGTGACCACATCCACATGGACCTGGAGCCTGTCACTTTCTACTATCCTTGTAGCTGTGCTTTCTACAGGTTCCCTTTCTTGATTAAAATAGTCCATCTTTTCTTCCTTTTCCACTGTGGATTCTTCCATCTGCTTTTCACCCAAACATAGGTAGATCTTGCATCTAAAAGAAATCTTTGCTTTAAAAAAAAGACATTTAAAAATAATTTTTCTTAATTGTTGAAATAGTTTATGCTTATTGCTAAATACTTGGAAGGCATAGATGAGTTATAAATAATAAACATAAAATCACCTTTAATTCTACAACTTAAAGATTTCAGTGGTTAACATTTTTGCTTCTAGTCTGTTTGAACTTCAGTCTGCTTTTTACGTCCTATCAGTCAGTGTCTGCTTGTACATGTTTGTGTACGCACATTTTAGTATTTTGTTGTGTCAAGCTCTGTGTGAAATAATTTACATGTATCCTTACTTCACAAGTAGCCTTGTGAAGCAAATACTGTTATCGTATCTCCTATTTACAGATGAAACAGATTTAAAGGTAAGTACTTTTCCAGGTTTACATAGTTGATAAGTCATGTAGCTGGAATTTATTTAGCTCAAGCTCTTCACCACTACCTTTCCAGAAATCTGTTTTCTTCTGTGACTATCACTCCAGAATTGTTCTCTGCAAGACTGTCAGTAACTTTTTAAATTCCTACCTTATCCAGCCCCATTTCCAGACCTCTTCTCTATCTTTTGTGTGTTTCAGCCATATTTTCAGTTTGGTGCAAGTACTATGCGCCTTTGGCCTGTAGGTATGCCATTCATTCCCTTTGCTCAGAATCTTCACCCCACCTCTTTCACCCAGGTCATTACATTTATCCTTCAAGTCTTCATTTAAATGTCACTTTCTTGTGGTCACTTCCCAGGCCTTTCTCACCCTCAAGACTGGATTGGTTCCTTCTATTATTTGCTCCCATAGTATCTTGATTTTCCTTTTGCAGACCTTTTCACACTTGAAATTATTTGATCATAGAATTTGGTCTGTTACGTACTTTTCATTTTCACTATGTACTTGGTTCCCTTCACATCTTCTGGCTTCAGTTGCAGTCCAGGTACATGGTATGTGTCCAGTAACTGTTTGTGTTCGATAAAAGAAAAATCTTTCTTTCTGTACTTAGCTCATTCACTCTTAGCTTTATGCTTGTAAATCACAAATGTGCATCCTCTGTTCAAAAAATGAGCTTGTCTTTTTTCCATTTTAAAATTGCTCATTTCTTGGGGCGCCTGGGTGGCTCAGTCGTTAAGTGTCTGCCTTTGGCTCAGGTCATGATCCCAGCGTCCTGGGATCGAGCCCCGCATCGGGCTCCCTGCTCCATGGGAAAGCCTGCTTCCCCCTCTCCCACTAACCCTGCTTGTGTTTCCACTCTCGCTGTGTTTCTCTGTCAAATAAATAAATAAAATCTTAAAAAAATAAAGTAAAATTGCTCATTTCTTAATGCAGTCCAGGCTCCTAATTAGTCAAGAAAGTTAGGCACCATTCTTGACTCCTTGCTGTCTTTTCTGTTTGAGCCAATTCGGTCTATTGACCTGGAAAGATGGCCACAATATTTTAAGTGAAAAAAGGTTTCAGAACAATATGTATAATTTGTGCTATTTTCCTCTAAATACAAATACATGTATTTTCAACATCTCTGATATATTTATTTGGGAGGATATTATACATGCAACAGAATGATGGGAAGGGGCCAACTAGTGTACTTTAATTTTCTCTCTTTTGTATGACTTTTTCAGTGACCACATAGTACTAAAAAAGAAAACAAATCTATTTTGAAAAACAGAAAACAACCAAAAACAAAAGCAAAAATGCCTTTTGGAGATACCCTTTCTATTTTTTTCCACTCCTGCTGCCTCAGTTTTAGTTCAGCTCATTTGTGCAACAGATTTCTCTCTCTCTCTCCTTTCTCTCTCTTTTTGTCTCTTTCACATCTCTCTTCCTTTCCTCCCGCTTCATATACCTGGTCAATCTTCTCAAAGTCTTGGTTTCATTATCTCTTTTTGGAGCTCAGCGCTTAAAGTGGCTCCCTGTTGCACTAATTCTAAATATTTCTCCCTGGCTCACAAGGTCTTCTGTAATTTGTCCTTTTACCTTTTCAGTGCTGCTCCTCATGACTCCCTAAAATAATCTCTGGACCATTCTCCTTATGTTCCCTATACATGCCACATGTTTTCTCTATTGCGTGTATTTATTTACAGTCTTAGCTGCAAAAAATACCCTTAAACTCACATAATTATTTCCCTTCCTGTAGCATTTAGTTTTTTGTTGTTTGGGTTTTTTAAAAAAACATTTTATTTATTTATTTGACACAGAGAGAGAGAGAGAGTGCACAAGCAGGGGTAGTGGCCGCCTGAGGGAGAGGGAGAAGCAGGCTCCCCGCGGAGCAGGGAGCCTGACAAGGGTGGGGGGCGCGGCTCAATCCCGGAACCCTGTGATCATGACCAGAGCCTAAGGCAGATGATCAACCAACTGAGCCACCCAGGCGCCCATGTAGCATTTAGCTTTATCCAAGAGAAACTGCATAGGATTTTGGTGGCTGAAATGGGTTATTTTTTTATTGGCATATTTAAAGACTATTGATTCTCTGTGTAAGTAAATAAGTGGCATGCTTGTTCAGGTATACATTTTTCAAAGAACGTGTTGGACATTCTTTTCTAATGTTTTCAGAAAATTTGGAAGTAATTAATTGGTGGTTGAAAAATAATGCCTAGAGGGGCGCCTGGGTGGCTCAGTCGTTAAGTGTCTGCCTTCGGCTCAGGTCATGATCCCAGGGTTCTGGGATCGAGCCCCACATTGGGCTCCCTGCTCCGCAGGAATCCTGCTTCTCCCTCTCCCACTTCCAC
Source organism: Mirounga angustirostris (assembly GCF_029215605.1). Lineage (NCBI taxonomy): Eukaryota > Metazoa > Chordata > Mammalia > Carnivora > Phocidae > Mirounga > Mirounga angustirostris. The sequence continues at coordinate 83,625,781 of NW_026991723.1, read as the reverse complement.
TGCGTTCTCTCGCTGTGTCTTTCTCTGTCAAATAAATAAAATCTTTAAAAAAGAAAAATAATGCCTAGAATGCTTGGTATAATAAAATACAGATTCTAGGACCCTACATCAGGTCTAGGGTAGAACTCAGGAATCTGCATTTTTTAAAGCAACTGGTCTAGATGATTCTGATATACAACCAGATTGGGAAACACTGGCCTGAACCCTCTGTTTCTCCTGAATTCTTGTCATTTTTTTGCATTTTCTCTCGGCTTTGATTTTCTTTTTAGTTCTTGTGTCACTACACCTGTACTTCTACTTTCTTCTTATCCCTGGTTTTGGATGCTAACTTGATAAGACTCTTTTCCTACTGCTTTATTTAATTTGACTTTTGCTATGAGAATCTGTTTTTCTCTCAGACTTAAGTGTATGATTAAATTATTGGTGACCAAGGTTTGTTTTCCTATCATTATCATGAAAGATTCAGTGGCTCATCTCATGTTATAGAAGTCAGAGAATTGGTACTACATTTTACATTTTGTTTAGAAAAATGATGGGCATTTCCCATTTCATTTAGGTTCTTCTCCTGTTTGAGGGACATGGTTTGCAAAGGTCAGAATGAATGAGCCTCATAGTTTTGGTCAAAAGAGATTAAGTACATTTGAATAATAATAACCAGGGCCTTCGTACTGGGGCATACTATGTAGTCATGTAAAAGAACCAGTACAATATAGCAAGATTGTTGCAGAAGGCTGTCTATAATTGCTGTCTAGTATAGCTGAGTGAAAAAGCAATAAATATAAAATGAGCTCATTTTTGTTTAAGTCACCTCTCAAAAGCCCCACAAAATTATAGATATATATCCATTTGTATGTGCGTGGATGAAGGTCTCTAAGGACATAAAATAAGTGTATAGTTTATGATATTTATTATTTTAATAATACTAGATAATATAAATAAGTTTATTACTGATTATAGCAAGTTTTTAAACTTATTATTTATAGGTGATTTCCATTGAGGAAATGGAAGATGATGAAGAAAGGGATATTTAATTTTTACTTTATTTCAATATTTAAATTTTAAATAATGAGTATGTGATTTTTTTTAATTTAGAAAATTATGAAAGCATTGGTTTTTTTAATACAGTGTGATGTCAAGGTATACAGTTTGTTCTTCCTATAAAGTACCATTTCTTTTAACTCTAGAACTTTTTTTTTTTTTTTTAAGATTTTATTTATTTGACAGACAGAGAGCACAAGTAGGCAGAGTGGCAGGCAGAGGGAGAGGGAGAAGCAGGCTCTCCGCTCAGCAGGGAACCTGACGTGGGGCTCGATCCCAGGACCCTGGGATCATGACCTGGGCCGAAGGCAGACGCTTAACCGACTGAGCCACCCAGGCAACCCTACTCTAGAACATTTTTTAAAAATAAGAAAAAGTAAGGCACTAGGAACTTAGAGTACTTATTTCATACTAGAATCAAAGAGAGCAAGAGAGGCTTTAGCTGGTGTGTTGGAGACAGCAGCAGCTCCCACCCAGCATGGTAGCTGATGCACTCAGGTGACTGCTTTTGCTTCCCTTAGGTTGTTTGGTCCGCAGTTTGCATTCATTGATCAGTGAGTTGATTCAGATTCAAACCCACCGACAGCAATGAATGTTGAGTGCAGCCATCAGTGTTTCCATTTGGTAGAGTTGCCTTGGCCCTCCTGGATTCCTGGCTCTTCTTTACCACACTGGTTCTTTGAGATCTGGTATCTCTCTTAGTAGCCAATGATTGAGGGCCCATATAATTATAGGTAACATTGATACTAGAGCTGGGAGATTCTTTACAATGAGAAGCTATGGTTCAGAGACTAGAAGGAGCTCATGGAGAAGCTAACAGGTAGCTCTGCGACCACACAGGCAGCGCTTGCATACCTCGTAGATACCAACAAGAGTTGAGGGTCCTGGCTCTTCCTCTCTGTTTTGGACTGAGAAATATGAGTACTTTTCAAGGTAAATTAGCACAGGTTTTGTTTTGGGTTAAATAATAATAGTAGTTTACATACATTGAGTGTTTGCTGTGTGCTTGGAATGGTACAAAGCACTTTATATATGATCTCGTTGAATCTCAAAACTCCATGAAAAAACGGAAACTCAGATACTTGCCTGTGGTCACATAGCTAGTTAGGGAGTTGAACCAAGATTCCTCCCAGATCTCTGACTCCAGACCTGACTTTTTACTTGCATTTAGCAAACATTTATATAAGCATATGCGTGGATAGAAATAGTGAGGCAATAGTTGCTTTCAAACAGCTCACATTCTAACAGCTGTCAAAATTTAACCACATTAACTGTAATTGGAGGTAGAATGTGATAAGAGTTGTACAGACCTTAGACAGTTGTGTGCTATTTTTGCTTATTAAATCCTTCTCTTGCCCTTAATTAAAGTTTTGAGGGGATGTGAGAGAAATGCGTGTAAAATACTTAATTGGATTTCGCTCAAAACCGAAATACATATTTTTAATGTCTCTCTTGCTATATCCTGATATATTTCTAGGGGACATTTTTAAGTACATTAGGTATTATAGTAGAGTTCTTATCTTGTTGAAATGAAACACTTGTTTGTCAAAAACACAACACAAAGCAAGGAACAGTGGGCAATAGAAATAGGGGGAGCTCTTAAAAAACTCACTGGACCACGTTTGGAGGACAGGCAGCAGGACTGGTTCTGGTGATCTTATGTGACATACAACCTGCTCCTTTGCTTCAGGAAATGTAGTGTTGTTTGTAAGGACCCCAAGGTACAGTCAACGGTCGGTGGTTTTTTCAAATCCCAAACTCACCGACAGCGTTGAATGTTCCTTGGAGTCCTCTGAAGGCTGGGTTCTGGCCCTGGCAGCCCTTCTTCAGCCTGTACCCATGTTCCAGGAGCCAATGAGCAGTGAAACCACTGCTGATAGAGGCTCTCATATTCTTTTCCAGGTTTCAAGTTGAGGGTATTTAGATTATGAAATCAATTTGTGTACAGCAGAGAGCTAATGAACTTAATGAACTTGTGAGACTGCAGTTATTTATACAAGCAGACTCCAATGGATGACTGAGAAAATGGCTTTGAATGGTATTATTTTTTTAATTCTGAAAATGTCAAGTGCCTCATTTTATAGTAGATTTATTATTAAAGGGCATGGGTAAGAAAGAAACATATATTATGGGCTCTGTTATGTGCTGGGCTTTGTATATTTTTATCTCATTAAACTCAAAACAGCCCACTTGTACCTCATGAAAAAACTGAGTCTTAGAGAGATGAAGTGATTTGCACAGTTACATAGCTAGGAGTCACTATTTTAAGCCAGAACTTGAATACTGGGCTTTATGAATGCACAGCTCACTGATCATATCACCTCTTTCCTTGTCCACCACAAAACTTACTGTTATATATCTGGAAGTAGCATCTTCAGTGAGAGCTACATAAAACTAGTAAACATTTTCTCCTGTTTGCCTGTATAAATAGTAGGTGGGTCTGTAAGCAAAATTTTTCATAGAGGACGATGAAAAAAATTGACCTTCATAATTGGTGATCTCTCTAGCAGAGATCCTGGATCACTAAGTTGCCATAGAGGTTCAGTGGTAGTCTACAAATTATTTTCCATATTGAAAAAACAACAAAAAAAATCCCATCACCTAGTAGAAAGCCTGCATTTCTCCTCTGTAAGGTCACAGTAACTAAAATATCAGGTGTCTTTGCTTTGGCATAAAGAATATTGGTGCATTATAGACATACTGGTTATTTTTTATTGGCTACTGAATGTCCTTGATTAAAAATCTGGAAAATGAATTAATTATATGGGCAGGGATTGAGGATTTCAGAATGTAGGGTTTTATTATGGGATGGATCAAGGAGTGCTCAGTAGAAGAAAGGCTTACAGAACTGCTGGCTGAATTAAGATTAATCTTTAATCAGGGATAGTTATTGTCATTTGCTTTGGGTTTAAATATTAAAGGTTGACTCTTCTCAAATTCATTTTTAAAGGAGCCAAATGGTACACATTAAAAAAAGAATCAACCACTGAGAATTTGGTTTGAATGTAAACTGTTTACATTCTACATCAATTTAATTATTTCACCCTCTGTCAAAACACTCCAGTTAGCCAACTTTGTTGAGTTCTCAGTGTTATGACAGTGAATTGTATACAAACGACAACAAAATATCAAGCAACTGTTACTATGTAGTAGTTTAAAAACTCTTTAATGTGTTTACTTTAAACAGTCTTCCCCTTGGTCTGATAGTATGAAGAGATGTGAATGCCTTACACCATTTGGACAGATGTTCAGACTTTAAAAAAATACTGACTCTGCTGCTCCAAGCCATCAGATGTTTACAAAATACCATTGCTTAAATTCATGGCACTCTAAGAAGAATGCTTTTCATAGATTTGAAAGACCAGAGCAGAATGAAACGTAAGTTTCTAGAATGACATAGGGGTATTTCCCATTGTGCTGGAGATAATTAATTTTCATGGCAGGGAAGGCCACCATCATCCTCACTCCTTTAATTTGCTTTAAGTCCTTTAAGTTTTAATCATCAGGCAAGTTTGAAGGACACACTGGGTATTTTAAATGAGTTTGCTAAGGGGTGTATGTATTTAATGCAAGGGTAAAGTCTAAGGGTTAAAAACATTAAGGGTTAAGTTAGCCAAGAGTTATAGAAACTACAAATTTAATAAATTGACCTATTTCATTCTTGATTTAGATTGGTTTTGAGTTTGTCAAAATTCACCATGCCATCTTTTACTGTTTCACTTACCTCTTTTCCTTTTCCAGAGGTACTACGAAATACTGAAACCCACATTGCTCCAACCTGGAGATGTAATTGTTTTCATATTCCTCTTGAGGCCTCTTGATATACTTGAAAGAAACAAGAATCATAAACTTAATAAAACAATATATTTGAGGGATTAGTAGCATAGAAGAGAGGAGGAGTTACTATTTCAGGTGGCTGTCTGTCCAGACACTTCCCAAGCATTATGCAGGGAGCATCTCTAGAAGTGTTTGGGGGTAATGCTACTAACTTTGAGGACAAATTCTTAAGTTACGAAGATGACAACAGCATGTCAGCATGAATCCATGTTTCTCTTAGCCAGGCTGCTAGTGTTCTGCTTTATCCTTTTGCTAATTCGGCAGTGAAATCCTAGGATCCTTTCTCTTACATGTAGCCCTTGCCATTATGGAGCCCTGTGTCTGCCCAGGGAACTAGACATAGACACAGCTGATAAGAAAGAGAATGATTGCTATGCTGGTGGAAGGGTACAAATCATGTTAAGGGAGTTTAGAGAAAAGGGTTAATTCTGCCCAGAAGTGTCTGGAAAAATATATCTGAGGGTCACATCTGATCTGGGACTCAAATGTATAGTTGAATTTTTCTAGACAGAGAAGGACAGATATTCCAATAGAGGGAAAACTGCACAGGAAGTCGCTCCTCATTACCTGATTACAGGTTACATCAGGTAATGATGAGTGGTGAGATTAACTTTTTAGCATCATTTAACTCATCTTTAAGATGTGGGACAAATAACACTTGCCCTGTGCACACAGCTGTGAAAATCAAATGAGGTTGTGCATGTGAAAGTAGCATGCAAATATAATTTCTAGATTTGTCTTTTCTCATTGCTCTTGGTTCATATGTGCTAAAATAGAATATATGAAACATGATAGACTTTTCCAGATTGGATTCTTATTTGGCTTTTCTCTTTTTTTCCTTTAGAGTGGCCATAGTTTAAATTTTTCATATATTAAGTGTTTGGAGAAGTAATAGTATAGTAAAGAGTACAGATTTGGAGCCAGAATTTTGACTTTGCAGCTTACTAGCCATGTGACCTTGGGCAAATTACTTAACTTCTCTTTTTCTCTTTTTCCTTATCTATAAAATGGAGATAATGATAGTGTCTACCTCATAGAACTATTGTGAGGGACGCCTGGGTGGATCAATCGGTTCAGTGTCTGCGTTTGGCTCAGGTCATGATCTTGGGGTCCTGGGATCGAGCCCCACATCGGGCTCCCTGCTCAGCGGGGAGCCTGCTTCTCCTTCTGCTTGCCGCTCCCACTGCTTGTGTTCTCTCTCTCTTTCTCTGACAAATAAATAAAATATTTAAAAAAAACCTATTGTGAGAACTAAATGAGGTAATATATGTCAAGTGTGTAAAATAGCACATGACACATGATGGGTACCTGGGTGGCTCAGTTGGTTAAGCGACTGCCTTCGGCTCAGGTCATGATCCTGGAGTCCCAGGATCGAGTCCCGCATCGGGCTCCCTGCTCGGCAGGGGTCTGCTTCTCCCTCTAACCCTCCCCCTCTCATGCTCTCTCTCTCATTCTCTCTCTCAAATAAATAAATAAAATCTTAAAAAAAAAAAAAGCACGACACATGTTAAAATTTATATGTATTTCTATATGTTGTTATACAATCATTTACAATGTATTAATATGTAATTAATTACATTGTATTATACAATGTATTGTACAATACAATACAATGTATTGTACAAGTAATATGTATTACATATTACTAATTTAAATTGCATATTTTACCCATAATCTGGTTTTAGTCCATATACAGTAATGTAAAACCCTTATTTTATAGTTAAAATAACTTCTGAATAGCTATTACATTGCATATGTATATATGTATATGCGTGTTTCAAAGACTTTTTTTTTTAAAGATTTTATTTATTTATTTGACAGAGACATAGCGAGAGCAGGAGCACAAGCAGGGGGAGTGGGAGAGAAAGAAGCAGGCTTCCCGCAGAGCAGGGAGCCCGATGCGGGGCTCGATTCCAGGACCTGGGATCATGACCTGAGCCAAAGGCAGACGCTTAACGACTGAGCCACCCAGGCGCCCTCAAAGACATTTTTGAAATCAATTCTCTACCACTTTCTTTGTGACCTTAGGAAAAGTTTTTATCTCCCTTGAGCTTCAAAATCCTCAGTCTGGGGCGCCTGGGTGGCTCAGTTGGTTAAGCGACTGCCTTCGGCTCAGGTCATGATCCTGGAGTCCCGGGATTGAGTCCCGCATCGGGCTCCCTGCTCGGCAGGGAGCCTGCTTCTCCCTCTGACCCTCCCCCCTCTCATGTTCTCTCTCTCATTCTCTCTCTCGCAAATAAATAAAATCTTAAAAAAAAAAAAAGTTTAAAAAAAAAATCCTCAGTCTGTTAAAATAAGAATAATAGTATTCTTATTTAGTTAAAATAGTTAAAATAAGAATAATAGAATAATACTACCTCCCTCATATTGCTTCTGAGGATTAAATTAGATAATATAATTAAAAACTTTATGGAAGCCTGTAGATTCTCTCCCTAAATAGATGCACATAAACACAAAATTTTGAAAGCAGTTTCAGTTACAGAATCCAAGAACCCATCCATAGCCTCCCTATGAACTTCAGGGTAAGAAATTCTGAACAGAGCTGTAGACCAAGATTTCACCATCTAGTCTTGTCACTGCTGTAATGTTGGTACTTTTACAACCTGTCACCATCATCTAGTCACATTGTTCCCTATGCTGTAACCTGTGTGATATAACCGGACAGTGACAACTGAACAGTGATGATCCCTGGAAAAGTAGTCATCAGGCTTCATCAATTTCTGTACCCAATCGCAGATACCAACCATTAATTAGTAAATCTGCACTTACACAATTAGAATTTCTAAAAGTTGCCAGATGAGAAGTTACACAAATATTTAAATGAATTTAACATACTTTGCAACAGTTCCTCTCCTCTCCCCACTTCCCCAGCAACCTTTTTTTTTGGATCTGATCCCAGAACTATGACTACTAATTCTGGCCTTAAGTTAGGCTGAGAGAATGTGTTGTTTCAAGGCAGTGCTTACAACACACTGGCTTTTACAAAGGCTGCTGGATCCAGAGTGTTTACTAGAGTATTAGGGAAGGGGAAAAAAAAAGAGTATGCTAAAGATTGCAGTTGTATATGGAATTATTGGATATTCTTATATTTAGCCTGCTTGAGGTTTTACCAGACAATTGAGAGGTAGAAAGAGAAATTTAAACTTTGTAGCTTGGAACATTTTATGTTTTTACATGGCAACTTTGTATCAGGTTATTTCAGATATTTTTATGAGTTGGGAAGACAAAAGGAGGTGAGCAGGCCAACTCACTGAAATAACAAATTGGCCTAGTGCCAAAAGACAGTATTTCTTTTCAAATAGGACATTTCTTTTCAAAACCTATCAAAATATTCTAAGGGCCACCTGAATTTTCCATCCCCTAGTTACAGTGACTTAATGTGTTTAAGATATTACTATTTTAGATTATTTTACAAACCCACGGGAAGCAGGACTTCACTTTTCCATGGTAAATTAATTCACAGGGTATCTGTGATCAGTGAACAACTCTTCTAAGTAACTCTGTACTAAGAACTTTTGTTCAGCTGACCTGAATGAGTGAGTACATTAAGTGAGTTGGGAATATACAGTCATAAAAGAAATAGGAATCAAAATCATGTGGTAGTTAATATTCATGGGCATTAAGGAATGAGGTGGAAAATCTTGGGTTTTATTGCAGTGTGTGAAAAATGTTGGCAGAGATTTTAAAAGTCCTTGAAAGCCAAGAGGCATGTGTTTTGCAATAACTAGTTAATGAAATAAACAAGAACAGTGATCCAAGAAGGACTTAAATCTTTTCTTTTTCACAATGATGAAACCCTGATGACCTATCAATAATATAAGAATATGTATTTCTTCCTCTGACCTATTTTAGCTTATTGGGTTAAATTTAATCATATGATACTTTATATGCTTTAAAAACTAGATGTCTGGGGGCGCCTGGGTGGCTCAGTCGTTAAGCGTCTGCCTTCGGCTCAGGTCATGATCCCAGAGTCCTGGGATTGAGCCCTGCATTGGGCTCCCTGCTCCACGGGAAGTCTGCTTCTCCCTCTCCCACTCCCCCTACTTGTGTTCCCTCTCTCACTGTGTCTTTCTCTGTCAAATAATAAAATAAAATCTTTAAAAAAATTAAAAAAATAAAAACTAGATGTCTGTTTTTATAAAGTTTATTATTGTCTCAGGTAGATTATAATGTTAAGATATTATAAGTTATAGGTAATTAGACATATTCATCCTATAACTAACTTATTATTTAGAACATTTAGGGAAAATGCTTTTTATCATTTTTGTATTATGTATGTAGGCTACACACCCAGCATGGAGTGCAACTTGAGGCTTGAACTCACGACCCTGAGATTAAGACCTGAGCTCAGGGGCGCCTGGGTGTCTCAGTTGGTTAAGCATCTGCCTTCAACTCAGGTCATGATCCCAGGGTCCTGGTATCGAGCCCCATATCGGGCTCCCAGCTCCGCAGGAAGCCTATTCTCCCTCTCCCACTCCCCCTGCTTGTGTTCCCTCTCTCTCGCTGTGTCTCTCTCTGTCAATAAAATAAAATAAAATAAAATCTTTCAAAAAAAAAAAAGAAAAAGACCTGAGCTGATATCAAGAGTCGGACACTTAACCAAATGAGCCACCCAGGTGCCCCTAGGTAAAATGCTTTTTAAATGTTGGTGTTCTTGGCTATTTCCAGCAAATAGTTGAATCTTTGCAAATATGATGTCTTAAAGGATTTATTTTTCAATGTATATTTTCTAGAAAAGCTATGTTTAGATCTACCTCATACTTTCATGAATTAAATAGTACTTTATAGATTGGGTAAACTATTAATATGTGGCATACTGGTTTTAGACTTACTTCTCCATTGCTAACCTGAAATTGGACAATCCTCATATTTGCATAGGAATGCTGATCGTGGCTAGGGGAAAAATCCTGGGGTGAAAGAATAGAAAATAAGTTCCAATCTATAGTTTTATAACTTTCAAAGCTATCTGGAGGTTTAGAGGTCATTTAGTAGTGATTTCCAAATATGACTTTGCATCAGAATTAAAAGTGTGGTGATGGGAAAAGTGGGTTGATAATAATTCCTAGGCGTTGCCCTAAACTTAGTAAATCAGATACCCTAGGAATTGGTTTTATAGTTTTCAAAATCCTCCAGGGTTTTCTGATATCGCCATTTCATGGACATTTGTGAATCTCTGATTTAGGCTAAGATTTCTAATTAACAGATGAGGAAATAGATTTAAAAAAAAAGATTTTTTTTTTTTTTAAAGATTTTATTTATTTATTTGTCAGAGAGAGAGACAGAACACAAGCAGGGGGAGAGGCAGGCAGAGGGAGAAGCAGGCTCCCCGCTGAGCAAGGAGCCCGATGTGGGACTCGATCCCAGGACCCTGGGATCATGACCTGAGCCGAAGGCAGCCGCTCAACCAACTGAGCCACCCAGGCGTCCCTAAAAAAAAAGATTTTATTTATTTATTTGACAGAGAGGGAGAGGGTACAAGCAGGGGGAGTGGCAGGCAGAGGGAGAGTGAAAAGCAGGCTCCCAGCTGAGCAGGGAACCTGATGTGGGGCTTGATCCCAGGACCCTGGGATCATGACCTGAGCCGAAGACAGATGCTTAACCAACTGAGCTACCCAGGCACCCTGAGGAAATGGATTTAGAAGGGAAATGAAGACCCAAAGTCATATAGTGGGTCAGAATTAAAATCCTTGACTGTGATATTAACTATATTAATAGTTTACCCAACTTACGATTTTAGTAGTAAAATCCTTGACTAAATGTGACTGACACACACACACACACACACACACACCTCTTTACTTATATGACACTGCCTCTCCATCATGAAAAAGCATGCTTTTTGAAGAAGTTTCCTTATGTCCTTTGGCCATCTGAAAAGTACTTCAAGTCTATCTGCCTGGCAAGTCAAACATCTAAGCCTTAGGGATACACCCAGAACAAGTGCAAATGGACCATTGACTTGAATTTAGCATCCTGACCTGAAGTATTTGACTAAGTAAACGATGCTGAGTGGTGTTGGCATAAAAACTGTCCATGGTATGAAATGAGGAATAGCTGTAAGTGATCAAAAGTCTGTGAAGGCCCTTCAGGCTCTGACATTTATCAGCTGCTGCTACACTTTAACACTTTTCTCTAATCAAAGATGACTACCACTGGATGGAAGAGGCTTGCAGAACCTCTGGCTGCTCTCAGGGGAGGAATTTATTTTAATTGCCAGTGAGAAGGTAGGAATGATTTCAGTAAAGATCAAGAACCTCAAACTCCACTTCAGCTTGGGCTCCTGGCCAAGTGTCCATCCTCTGGAGGGAGTTGGTGTCAGCTGCTGTCTTGTGACTTGAGGTATTTCAAAAAAGCCAAAGGCATTACAGAAGCTTTTCCTGAGTTGGCAGGCAGGAATGGCACCAAGAATCAAGACCTGACACATGTCATCAGCCTGGAAAAAGTGGAGTTTGGACACTAATGATGGCTCTTGTCAAGGCTCAGTGTGATAAAGCCAGGAGGACTCAGCTTGGGGGTTTGTTTGCATAGAAGAGGAGTTAAAGCTTAGAGAACACCTGCCAAGAGTTTTCACTGCCCCAGCTGTATGTCAGTGACAAATACTTCACCCTTGACTCCTGTCACTTCTTTTTAATGGGTGATGGTTGAGATGCTGGATGGGTAAGCAAGAGAGGCAGCCTAGTTACATCTAGCACATTTCCCTATTTGCTTGTTTTCTTGCCATTCTCTATGTAGAACTAAATTTGTGTGGCCATACTCTAGGCTAGTGTTTTGTTCTGTCTATATCTGATGGTGTGCTGGGCCAGAGTCTCAGGTCCTTTATTTCCATAAATGCCACTGCTGATGACCACACAAATGTTTTGATTGGCAGTTATGAGAAAGCTTTTTTGCTGATATATCTCTTTGTTAGAAGTGTTATTTTCAAATCCCAGATTTGCCAGGTAGTAGCTGTGTGATTTTTGGCAAATGGTTTAACCTCTGTTTCTCATCTGCAAAGTGGAGGTAAGTAATTAATTGTACCTATACCACTGGGTTGTTGTGAGAACTAAGTGAAAGCAGGAGTATAAAAATACATGACATGTAACATTCAAATTTCAGTTATTGTTAATATTGTAATTATTTAATTGAACTTCCTGCCAACTGGGAAGAATGCAATGAGAGTTTTCTTTCTTTTTTTAAGATTTTATTTATTTATTTGACAGAGAGAGAGAAAGAGCACACAAGCAGGGGGAGCAGCAGAGGGAGAGGGAGAAGCAGACTCCCCACTGGGCAGGGAGCCGGATGTGGGGCTCGATCCCAGGACTCCAGGATCATGACCTGAGTCGAAGGCAGCCACTTAAGCGACTGAGCCACCCAGGCACCCCTGCAATGAGGGTTTCCTAAACCATTGTCTTAGTGAATACAGGGATCGTGGTGTAGAATGAATGTAAAATTGAAATCAGGAGATCCAGATTCAAGTCTTGACTATGCTGTATGTTGCTTCAATTTCCATATTTTTAAAAAAAATTATACCAACGAAAACAAAATCAGGATCTCTGAGATCTCTTGCCACACAGAAAATAATTACATTCATAAAAAATTGAGGTTCCCAAGAGCTTTTGTTTATGTGGATTATACCTATCACCTTTCACTGTATTAGAAATTAAAGTTGAGAAATTTAAAAATATTTATTAATTCATTTAAAATAAAAATGATAAGCCTGTTACATAGCAACATAAGTAACATTGAAAAAAACCCAAACAAAAAAACCAAACCTTAGAGAGAAGAGTGACATTATTTTGTATTTTTGTAGGTCCCTTTAATGTCTGGCTTTGTAAAAGACAACTGAATTTTTGGGACACCCAGGTGGCTCAGTCAGTTAAGCATCTGCCTTCGGCTCAGGTTATGATCCCAGGGTTCTGGGATTGATCCCTGCATCCAGGGCTCGGGCTCCCTGCTCGGCGGGGAGCCGGCTTCTCACTCTCCCTCTGCCTGCCACTCCCCCTGCTTGTGCACTCTCTCTCTCTCTCTGTCAAATAAATAAATAAAATCTTAAAAAAAAAAAAAGACAACTGAATTTTCATACCTGCATATATCTGCATCTGCATTCTATCTGTTTCAGTATGTTTTGGCTGAAGTGTATAAAGAAAATCTGGCCTCTATACACAGATATATATGGAAAAAGAATTTTAATAGTTTGGATAATTGTGCATTTTCTTCTTTGATGTATATTAGATCTCAAAAGTTGGTAGTTTCTTAAAGGTTAGTTGCACTGTGGAATCTGAAACCATATCAATGAACTTTTCATTCTCTGTTCCATTAAAAATCCCCTAGTCTGTCTTACAGTTTGCATGGGTTTTTACCCATGAATGATTTTCTAAAGGGACATGCTTTGGTCATTTGGAAAATACTGGTTTAACAAGTTATATAGATTTTCTAAATATGGACATATTTCATCATATAAAATCTAATAAATCAATTTTCTTAATATCACCACTAATCTCCTGGGAGGTAGCTCCTGGGAAGCTGTGAGGCTCACAGTAGCAGATAAAAATTTTCCAAAATTCTAATTTTTATTTAAAGGCTTAAATTTTATCACTGGCAACAAATACTGCCAGTTGTTTTCCTTGAAATGACATGCTCACTTTGTTCATTTTCAAGATAATAACTGTCAAACATCCAAGTCTGAATAACCATAATTTTCTGTCATTCTTTCAAGTAAAATGATGGCCCATGAAAAAATTCGCTAGTTTACTTTACAACCCAAACAGTAGCTTAAAGTGCATTTCCTCGAGACAGTGTAGAGTAGTGCTTTAAGTGTGTTTTCCATTTTGTCACACAAAATATTAAAAAGTTGCATGGTCAAGGCATTGAGATTTAAAATCAGTAAATTTTACTGCTTCGTCAAGGACATTCTTAAGTTAAAATGGCTTTTCTTTTCCCCTGTAGTGTGTAGTGGTGGTAAATACAATGACTGTCAATACATTTTGGTGGCACTGCTTTGATTAGTGCTAAAGCCAGCAATTTAACCCACATTGGCTTTGTACCATCATTGTAAATGTCAACATAGTGAAACAGGCAAATAATGTCTTATAATTAGTACAAAAATAGTTTTGACCTTGCAGACTCTCTGAAAGGGTTTTGAAGACATCTGTAGATCATACTCCGAAAACCACTGATACAGAGTCCAAATGTTAAGAAACTCTAGACAGGGGTACCTGAGTGTCTCAGTCGGTTACGTGTCTGACTCTTGATTTCAGCTCAGGATATGATCTCAGGTTTGTGAGATCAAACCCCGAGTTGAGCTCTGTGCTGGGCATGGAGCCTGCTTAAGATTCTCTCTCTCCCTCTCCCCACTTCTCCATCCCCCCCCCCCCCCCCACCGCTGTGTCTGTCTCCTTCTCCCTCTCTAATAAAACTCTAGGCAAATGGTTGAAACTTCCCTAATCCCTTAAGGGTTAAGACTCATAGGGTTGCAGTGGGCTGTAAGAAAGACAACCCCCGGGGTATTGTTTTGGCATCCCCTTGGGGCTTAGCGTAGTATTAAGGGGCTTGCCCATAGTGGAACCTCAGTGAAGGTTGATCAGTCAATGCAGATTGCTTAATTATTGTATTTAGCAACTTTTTTTTCTATACCTTATGAACTCAATTATTTTTTATTTTTTTTTATTTTTTTAAAGATTTTATTTATTTATTTGACAGAGAGACACAGCAAGAGAGGGAACACAGCACGGGGAGTGGGAGAGGGAGAAGCAGGCTTCCCGCAGAGCAGGGAGCCCAATGCAGGGCTCGATGTGGGGCTCGATGCGGGGCTCGATGCGGGACTCGATCCCAGAACCCTGGGATCATGCCCTGAGCCGAAGGCAGACGCTTAATGACTGAGCCATCCAGGCGCCCCCTCAATATTTTTTTTTTTTAAGATTTTATTTATTTATTTGACAGAGAGATCACAAGTAGGCAGACAGGCAGGCAGTGGGAGAGGGAGAAGCAAGCTCCCTGCTGAGCACAGAGCCGGATGCGGGGCTCCATCCCAGGACCCTGGGATCATGACCTGAGCCGAAGGCAGACTCTTAACTGACTGAGCCACCCAGGCGCCCCTGAACTCAGTTTTTTTATGTTCTTGTATGTACCGTGTATTTTCTGAGTCTTACTGATTTCCTCTGTTAGTATTGTACAATATTGTTACTGTATATATTTTTTCTCCTTGGGGGGGCGGATAAGAAGTAAACCACATGGCATTTGCTCTTTTATGATCTTGGGAATATAAAAGCAGTTAAACAACATACCACACAGTGTCCAGACGCAGAGGCACTATTAGCATGGCATAGGATTCAGCATTTAGTAGATGTTTGTAATAACTACCTCCTCTTGAGCATCCTTTCGGTGTCGGGCATTGTGATTTGTATATATATAAACACACATATGTATATATAAATATATGTATATTCAGTATAAATATAAATCATAGGGGTGCCTGGGTGGCTCAGTCATTAAGCGTCTGCCTTCGGCTCAGGTCATGATCCCAGGATCCTGGGATCAAGCCCCACATCGGGCTCCCTGCTCGGCGGGAAGCCTGCTTCTCCCTCTCCCACTCCCCCTGCTTGTGTTCCCTCTCTCGCTGTGTCTCTCTCTGTCAAATGAATAAATAAAAATCTTAAAAAAAAAAAAAAGTATAAATCATATATGTAAGTATATATATACTTAAGTGTATATATTTAAGTATATATATGTAGATAAAATATATAGATATATTTGTATACAGATATATGTATTTATATATGCAGATTGTATATATAAATTTATTTACATAAATAGAGAAATCATTCACATTTAATTTTCTCAACAGTCCTGCCAGGTATTTGGTATTATACTCACTTTGTATATATGTAATGAGACTCTAATAGGAGAGAGATTTGCTCAAGGTCACAGAACCTTGGTCTATCTGGTGCCAAACTTTTCAGTAAATACCTAGGTGCTCAGAGGGGTGAAAATAATATGGGCTGGATTGGGTAGAATTAATTGTTTTCTCAATGCCAGATCCTTCTTAACACCTTCCCAGATTTCTCCCCAACATCTCTTCTTTCCTCCTTGGTTCTATAGCATATCTCATGGTGTACCTAATTTTAGAATTGTGTGCAAGGCTTTTCTACTCTAATATAAACTCAGTGAAAACAGACCCATTTTATTTAGATACACAGTATATCAGGCACTTGATAAATGTTAATATTAAACTGTAAATGCGTGTCCCTTGCTTTATTCATTGTTTATCTAAATAGTATATAAATGTCCTTTAAATATATCGATTTTAAATAAATGCAGTATTTCCTTTGAGATGTGAATAATAACCCTGTAATCTATCTATTCTAGAAATTGCATTGTGTATCTATTTTGGGGGGGTGTCAAATGTCTTGTTTTCAGCTCCTAAGTTAGAAAATCAATGGAAAATGTGAACATTTTTTGTTCATATTATTGTTAAGTTGTAGTACCTCTTTGACTCCTTAGAGATGGCTCTACAATAAGAGGATGGGGGAGCTGACTTGAGTTGATACATTTATTTTTTTAGATCAAAGCACATGGAAGAAAGTTGTAAAAGTCTAGCTCTTTTTAACAAAGGAGATAGTCAGTTTGCAGCTTATAAATCAATTTAGAGATCAAAGCATCCTCTATAAGATGTCCATCACAGTAAAATCAGTAACTGGCAGGTGATTATTTCTGTTTTCAAAATAAACAATGATCAGAAGTAGCCAGTTATGATAATTGCTCTATTTTTGTATGGACTCTATAAAAAGATTATTTGAAGAGTAACATCTGTAAAAGGGACTAACTATAAATGCTTAGCTAGCATCTTGAGTGGAAACTTGAGATTTGAGTATAGGAGGGAGAGTGGTGGTCATTTCTTGGTAAGCCACATGCAATTTGGGTATTTTTGCTTCCTGATATGCCCTCAGCATATCTTTTGTTTCTAGGAAGTTCTTAGGACTGAAGCTCTTCCCTTTGGGGCTTTCTTACCACCTTCTCAAATTTTTGTTTCTGCAATGGTGTCTTAACTAGATTATGTGAAAGCAAACTCATGAAAGGAATTTATCCCAAAGTTCACTTCTTAACTCTTTCAGAGATATTTGGCTCACAAATGAATTTGTGGAAGTTTTGGCTGTTAGAAGTAGAATCTTTATTTGTGTTGCTTCAGGATATGGAGGTGAGGAGAGGGCATTTCTGTCAAATCACAGCTTAGTCCATGTAAGTTTAAGGGGATAAGAACTGCTGAGGAGGTGAGAAAAGTAACACCCTTTCTTTGTGTTATCTTAATGCTCCCAACAACCCTTCTGATAAGGTAGTGGTTATTGCATTTGTCTCTATACCAAGATATTTTGTTCCACTCCATTGTTTTCCATGTACGAAAATAATTTAGTCACATGAACATATTAATTGAACAGTAGTACATATTGTTGAATATATCAGATCAACTAGGTTGTGTTGTTTGATTCAAATATTCTACAGTTGCTGAAGGCACTTTACTCCATGAAAAAGCTGATTAGGGTACTTTTCAAATTTGTGTATGTGTACTGGGGCTAAGATTATGTACAAATCTGGCTCATTTAGGAAGACTGTCAGCTTCTAGGCATGGGAGCATGGCCTTAAAATGGTTGTAAACTTTAAAGAAAATATTTGGAGTGGGATTTATTCAGACACTGACAGGCAGTAAAAATTAACATATTAAGGGTTTACATTTTCATTGAATATTATCTTAAATATGGTTTAGACATGTATACTGATTACCATCTTTTTTATTTTAAATAGTGCATTTTTTAAGGATTTATTTAAAAGTGAATTCCACTTTTCCCCTTGGTCTCTTCTATGGTACTATTCTCAGCCTTTTGCTCCTTTCAGAATGTTGGGGAGAGAGGGACTTATGTGCATTCTAAATATGTGGACTTTTTTTACTATGGTTTTTAGGTGTTTTGCCTGTTTTTACTATTACTACTGATACTAAGGTCTTATATAAACTTTTTTTTAATGGGCTGTATAATCAAAATAGACACTGGCAATCTAGGAAAACAGAAAAGTAAAGGCTATTATCTGATTATTAGTAGTAAAAGGAAAACCTAACAAAATAATGCTATCTGAGTTCAGAATAATAGACAGTTTGTGGGGAGAAAGGTCACATGAGGGAATCTTGTGAGCTGCTATAAATATTCCCTAATTTGTTCTGGGTGGTGGTTATGTGTTATGTATACATATGTAAAAATTCATCATACTTAAGATTTGTTTACCTTACCATATATAAATTTTACCTCAGAAAATAGTTATCATCATATCTGAGGCAAATGTGGCAAAATCTTGGTCATGACTGTATATGAGGGATGTTTCATTTTACTATTATTACTTTTTTTTTTAGATTTTATTTATTTTTTGACAGAGAGAGAGAGAGAGACAGTGAGAGAGGGAACACAAGCAGGGGGAGTGGGAGAGGGAGAAGCAGGCTTCCTGTGGAGCAGGGAGACTGATGCGAGGCTTGATCCCATATTATGACCTGAGCCGAAGGCAGATGCTTAATGACTGAGCCACCCAGGTGCCCCTATTATTACTGTTTTTAGGAATATTTGAAATATTTCATGATAAAAATGAAAAAAAAAAGTCCCATCACTCTAAGCATGTCAAATTATACCTAATTTATGAGAGCTAAGTTTTTTTCTTCTTTTTTTCCTTTAACCTATCATTTTTCAGGTTTGGAATTTTGTCTTTTTCTTGGGTGTTACTGGAGAAGTATAGAAAATGAAGTCTTGTTTTTCTGATATCACTTGTTTAAAGAGGACAGATCCAATCTTGCTCTTGAAACCAGCTTATATGTAATTTTTTTCCATTCTTGAATCTGGAGAAAAGCCAGATCACTTAGCTCTTTTAAGCATATGGTAGTTCTAATTAAACACCAATTTTAAAGGTTTTGTCTTTCATAAGCCTACCTAATATTTATTGAAGGTTTGCCATGTACTTGATATTGTGAGAACTGTCTTGTACGGTGATGTTGCTATTTCATTTTGCATTTGAGGAGCAGAGAATCTGAGTTCTCAGGGGTGAAGTAAGGAGGGCCCCCCATTCTTGGCCTCTAAAGGGTACCTAAGCTGCCAATGTCAGTATAAATATGAAGGTAATTATCATTTTTTGTAACTGACTCTTTATTGCCACAAATAGATCATCACTATTTTAAGAGACATTCATGTACTGTTTTAGAAGTCTTTTTAGAGCTTGTATTGAATGGTTTTTAAAAATCTCAGAATTATTTCCAGCACTTTCTTAATAACTTAGCAACATGGCTTTGTCCTTTATAACAAAATCTGGAGTAAAGAGAAATATTTTCATTTTCTTCTTGTATGAAAAAAGGCTATTTGTAGGTCATCTTTTTTAAAAAGGCAAGAAATTCTCTCTCCAAACCACATTAGAACCCATGCCAACTTGGTACAGGGCCCTTACCAGAGTAATGATGTAAGAATTTGAAAGAGTACATAGTACAGCTGCCAAAGCTCACACTGTTTATATCAACACCGTCTGTCTTCCAGAGTCCACAGCTCCATATTTTTTTTCTGTATGTACTGACTTATAATCACATATATTTATTTCTTTGCGGGTGGGGAAATAAAGATAAACTTAGTGCTTTCTGAGGTAATGGTGCTCTTTCGCTTCTCATGCACTTCTGAGCATTCCTCCCCGACTAACTCCCAAGTATTTATTCTCCTGGGTAGATTCTTCCAAAATGTGACACAGAGGGGCAATTCACACCTTGCCTAGTTTATGTTTTGCAAGGAAACCCTTCCCTTGCGTGGTTCTCTATTCAGGAAGACCCATGTGCTACATTCCATCCATTTGCCAAGTCTTGGACTCTTATCCAAAGTACAGTATTTGAGTATGCAATTACACATGCACGTACTGGCAACAGCATACTTTTTCCTGGCCTCTCTCAGAGAAAGCTCAAAGCCAGAGGAGCAAATCCAGATGTTCTTCAGTCTGGCATCCTCAATTCAGAATTCTAGATGGCAAGACTTCATTTGGAAGTGTACCAAGCTTACTCAGCACCTGCTTTTGCTAACCATCACATTTATATGACCAGAGATTCTGGAGTTTGCCTCCTTTGTTGAGCAGAAAGAACACCATATCAGAGCTGCATGTGAAGTGACTCTCCATCATTTGAGAGAAATAGTTGATTTGCTTCAGCACGCATGCAGAAGCGGCTAGCCTTGCTGTGGGAATAAGTCTGGGATGAGAGCAGGTGCAACTGCAGCTGCAGCTTCTTAACCAAATCTGGCCTTGTTTAATTTTTAAATAGTCTAAAACATTTGGCATCAGTATAAGTGAACCATTATGGGCTCTCTGGCACCTAACATAGTACCTTGCACAAGGGGGGAGGTGCTCACTGACTATATCCAGTCACCATTTATTGAACACCTTCCATGTGTACCAGGCTATGTACTAGAGACTGGTGATGAATAAGATCTTTTTTTCAAGAAAGCCACAGCCTTGGTAGGCATAGACTCTTAAACAGATAAATTAAAATTCACCAATTTTATTTGTTGTTGATGCAGTTTAGTATTTTGTTCACTTCATACGTTAGCTACAGAAACCAATCCACAGGATTGACTTCATGACCTTCTAAGAACAAGCATGGGATTTCCCTTCCAATTCTAAAGTATGGTTACTTGCTTGCATTTTTGCCTCTCTAGATACCTCTTCTAACTTGTCCAGGGATGAAGATTTGTGGAGTGTGGAAAGAAAATGCTAGTATAATGCAGGAAGACATTTCTAAGAAGTCTTCCAGAATTGGTTATTCTGTTCTAAGTGATGTTTCTTTTATATAAAAATGATGTGCAGTTGCATCAGTCCTTCTAGATATGTTGGTTGTATGTAAGGTAAGAGTAGGAAAAATGATTCCCTTCTTTCTGTGGAAAGTAGGCTTCCTTCATCTGAATTTTTGCATAATTAGGGCAGAACCAGAAAGCACTTTTTTTTTTTCCACAACTGTTTCTGGATAGATGAGGTCACATTTATTTAGTAATGGTGTATTTCCTCTGTTTTAACTTGTTTTTCTTTCAGCCACCCCGCCTAAATTTTTGAGGATGCGTATATGAGTATTTCCATTGGGCTTTTCTTAACCATAAAAAAAAATGTTAAATTGCTTTCATACAAATTTTCTCATTTCTTTGATGGAAAACAGTCTCAGACAAACATGTACTATTAAAATAATAAAAGCTAATACTTATATAGTACTTATGTCCTAGGTTTTGTTTTTTTAGGGCTTTATATATAAAGTACTTAAAAGAAGGGTTGTCTAATCCTCACGATAACCCAATAAGATAGGTACTTATTCTTTTTCCCATTTTACAGATGAAAACAGGAAGGCAGGGTAGGCCTGAGTGGCTCTCTCAGTTAAGCATCTGACTCTTGATCTCAGCTCAGGTCTCAGTCTCACGGTTAGGAGTTCAAGCCCCAAGCTGGGCTCCATGCTGGGCATGGAGCCTACTTTAAAAAAGAAAAAACAGGAAAGCATAGTGAGGTAAATAACTTGTCCAAGATCATATAGCTAATAAGTAGCAGAGTCAGGATTTGAACTGAGGAGTTCCAGACCCATTGTGTTCTTAATCAGTGCACTGTCACTTCATACTCAGTTTGACGCTGAATGATACAGAATTCCCTAAAAGTAGGGGACAATGATATCTACCATTTGAGTTCCTCCCGTGTAGCTAGGCATTACGCATGTCATTTTACTTCTTTTCAGTCTTATGGGTATGTGAATTGGTCCCATATTACAGATGATAATATCAGCTAACATTTATGGAGCACTTCCTATGGATCAGGCATTGTACTAAGTAGTTTACTTGTGTTATCTCAGTAATTGTTCACAGTTCTGTAGGTCATTACTGTTATTCTCAAAGGTGGAGAAGGTCACTTGCTCGTAGTCAGATAGCTGAGGAGGACAGAGTTAGGATCTGAATGTAGGTTTGCCTGACTCCAGACCTCAGGCTTTTTTTTTTTTTTTTTAAAGATTTTATTTATTTATTTCAGAGAGAGAGAATGAGAGAGAGCACATGAGAGGGGGGAGGGGCAGAGGGAGAAGCAGGCTCCCTGCCGAGCAGGGGGGACTCGATCCTGGGACTCCAGGATCATGACCTGAGCCGAAGGCAGTCGCTTAACCAACTGAGCCACCCAGGCGCCCTGGACCTCAGGCTTTTAACTATCATGTAATATTTGGTGAGAAGGAGTACTTAAGATATTCCAGTGATGAGGTGAGTCTCAGAAGACAGAGCCCAGCTCCAAATCTTGTTCCTCATCCTTAATCCTCATATATTGTGTTGATTAATTGTGACCCTTGCTTTTCTTTCTTCTTCATGTTCTTATAATACGGAAACTTGATATAGGTATCAGAGATGGCCTTCTTGTCTGAAAACAGAAGATTCTTCTCTGATGACTTCATGATATCATGGCATTTAGTGAACTTGGTCTTTTATTTAAGGCTTTGACTTTTTCTTTAATTCCATTTACTGGGACTCATCACTCTAGAGATTTCTTTCTATCTTCATAGGGATTTTTGAAAGTTACAGTGGGGAGATCTTAAGCATCTGTGAGGTTCTATTTTTGAAATACTGTAGTTTATCTTGCCTCCTTAGGATTGTAAATCTCTTTTCTTTACCACCTAAGATATGGTTGGTGTTGAACATTTTAATTTTAAATTATTTTTTATGTAGAACCTTTATGCTCTCATATCTCACTCCCTCCCATTAGCAAACTCAAACCTAAATGGTTTCAGAAATGAGTATGTTTTCTGTCCTTTCTCTCTTTCCCTAAGTGTCTTTTTTCTGTCATTCTAGATTATCTCTTCCTTCTCTCCAACCAGTTGGTCACTAAGATTTATTAAGTCTAACTCCCAAATATAGATCTATCACTCTGGGAGTGATAGATCTAGTCAATATCACTAGATATCAGAAAAATGAAAATTAAAAAAAAAAAAATGAGGGAGTACTGCATACCCACCTGAATGGCCAAAATTAAAATAGCAAACAAAGAAGTGTTGGTGAGAACAACCCAAATACTCAACCTCTGTCAGCAGAAGTGGAGTATAAATTGAGGCAAACATTTGAAAGCTCTTCGGTAATATCTATGGAAGTTGAACATAGGCAGTTTTATTTCTAGGTATATACCCAACAAAAATGGGTAAAGTATGAACTGAAAGACATGTATAAGAATGTTCTAGTAGCATTATTTGTAGTAGTCCCAAGCTGGAAACAACTAGATATCTCTCCACAGTAGAATGGATAAATAAATTGTGGTATAACCCATAAAATGGAATACCACATGACAGTGATACCAACAGACTATCACAACATGCAGCAGCATGGATGAATCTCCTAGACAATATGTTGAACAAAAGAAGCCAGACACAAAAGATTACATAATGTGTGATTACCTTTATATAAAGCTCAAAAATAGGCAAAACTAATCTGTGGTAAAAAAAACAAACTAATCTGTGGTGATAGAAGTCAGAATGGTAGTTACTTTTACTGACAGAATATAATGACTGGGAGGAGGCATAAAGGAAGTTTCTGAAGTATTAATGTTCTAATCTTGATTTGGGTGTTGTTGATTCCACAAATGTGTTCACTTTGTAAAAATTCATTGAACTATATATACATTGGAGATAAATTGTGTTTTACTGTATGTTTATACTTGAATAAACAAATTTATTATTTTTAAAAGCTAAGCAGTTGCTTGGTTAAAAAGTTTGAGGGGAAGCACAGGTCTCAAGGACTTGTGTCAAAATACCATCTCTAGTTAATGGCTTTGGATTAGTCACTTAAGAGTGGCCTTAAAGGGATGTTCTGGGTGGCTCAGTCATTAAGGTCATGATCCCAGGGTCCTGGGATCGAGCCCCACATTGGGCTCCCTGCTCAGTGGGAAGCCTGCTTCTCCTTTTCCTGCTCCCCCTGCTTGTGTGCCTTCTCTCACTGTGTCTCTCTGTCAAATAAAATCTTTAAAAAATAATAATATTTTTTATCAAGCTTTAAAAAAAAGAAACCCATGACATCGATGGAGGAAATGTTAAGTAGCATAACAAGTAATAAGGTAAGATATTTGGTGCCATGAGGAACTTTGGGGCCCTACAAATCAGATCTCTTTTAGCCATGTTCATTTTACAACTTGGTACGATAGCAAGAGACACTGCTCAGAGGTTGAATAGAGTGAAATGTTAAACCAAACCAAATGAAACAAACAAAAAAAGCCTAGCCTCCTCTTTGCCTTTTTAAAAAAAATTATGGTAAAAAACATATAAAATTTATCATTCAGTAGTGTGTAGTATATTTATAATGTTGATCAACAGCTCTTCAGAACTTTCTCATCTTGGAAAATGGAAACCCTGTACCCATTAAACAACTCCCCATTTTCTCTTCTCCCAGCCCCTGGTTACCACTATTCCATTTCTGTTTCTATGAATTTGACTACTTTAGATAACCCATATAAGTGGGATTATACAGTATTTGTCTTTTTGTGACTGGCTTATTTCACTTAGCATAATGTCGTCAAGATTCATCCATGTAATAGCAAGTGACATCTTTATTGCCACTACTGTGGTCAAAATCATCATCTTTTCATCTGACTGCAACAGTCCAGGTGGCCCCCTTGCCTCTAGTCTTGCCCACCTCTAATTCATCTTCCACCCAGTGGCTAAATTCAAATTTGACTTTACTTCAGAACTTGATGCCCTGTCTATCTTTAGATAAAATTTAAATGCTTTAACCTGACATGGCTTTCACTGTTGGGCCCTAAAAAACTATTTCCTAAGCCACATCATTTCCTCATAGCTCCCAAACTAGATATACTCTCTGCTTCATCCATTCTGAATTTTTTCCTTGATCATGCTGACTGTTTTATGTTCTCAGTCAGTATTTGTTGACAGTGAATCATGAATGAATCATGACTTTTACTGAAGCTTACTATGCTTGTCAGCTGCCTCTGCATGGAACTAACTTAGAGACTTAATGTCAGAATGTAATAATTTAGCAATAAAATACAGACTTCCCATTTTTAGAGCTTTTCTCAACTAAAAATAGTCTGATCTGAAAACAAAAGAAACTTAAGAAATATGTTGACCAAATTTACGTGAAGGGGAAAAAACGATAGGGAATTTCTTTATATTAAAGTCTTCGTTTCACTTGGTCCTTTAATAATACATTAAGGCTTCTCTCTCTCTCTCTCTCACTGTAATTTAATTATTTATTGAGGACCTCCTATGTATTTAACCTGTGAGTCAACAAAGTAGAAGTCTGTCAGAGAAGTTTGCACATCTTGAGTAGCTTATACATATTTCAGTAATTACCCAGTTCAGATAACTTCTTTGGTTTCTCAAGTAGTATTTTCTTTTCTTTCTTTATTTTTTAAAGATTTTATTTATTTGAGAGAGACAGAGACAGAGATAGCTACAGAGAGCACAAGCAGGGAAGAGAGGGAGAAGCAGGCTCCCCACCAAGCAGGGAGCATGATGCGGGGCTGGATCCCAGGACCCTGGGATCATGACCTGAGCCAAAGGCAGATGCTTAACTGACTAAGCCACCCAGGGGCCCCTCAAGCAGTGTTTTCTGACTGCTGGATGGAAAGTAGCTAGTGTTCGGAGTTCACATACCCATCATAAAACCAGGTATGTTGTATGTTCTTTTTTTTTTTTTTTAGCTAGTTAGATTGAGGAGGAACTAGCACATTAGACTCTCAAATGGGACTGAAATCACCCTCTTTACACAAGTTTAGTGAATTACTGCATGTGGCTGGAATGAGTATCACAGCTTGAGCTTGACAAAGGAAACCCCTTCCTGCCTTATAAGCCTTCTCTATTCCCCCTGAGCTCCAGCCACATTGCATATATAGTTTCTTGAATATATGATTTGATCTCTCCTGGCAGTGCTCTGCTCATACTATTCCTTATGCCTGAAAAGCTCCTTATCTTGTTCTGTTCTTTTCTACAAATTCTACTTATCTTTCAAGACTCATCTCAGATGTTTCTCCTCCAAGTTGTCTTCCCCTTACCAGGTTAAGTGCTTTTACTTTGGA
The DNA here is from genome assembly GCF_029215605.1 of Mirounga angustirostris. Lineage (NCBI taxonomy): Eukaryota > Metazoa > Chordata > Mammalia > Carnivora > Phocidae > Mirounga > Mirounga angustirostris. The sequence goes on along the minus strand of NW_026991723.1, from coordinate 83,599,846 downwards.
CTTCCATAATCCTGGGCTTTCCTTTATCATATACTTAGAGCACCATATTATGGGTTTTTTTTTTTTTTTTTTTTTTTAAGATTTTATTTATTTGACAGAGAGAGAGCACAAGTAGGCAGAGAGGCAGGCAGAGGGAGAGGGAGAAGCAGGCTCTCCACTGAGCGGGGAGCCCGACGTGGGGCTCGATCCCAGGACTCTGGGATCATGACCTGAGCCGAAGGCAGCCGCTTAACCGGCTGAGCCACCCAGGCGCCCCGTATCTGTTTAAGGTTTGTTCCTACTACTGGACTGTGAGCTCCTTTTGAGGTTTAAGGCATTTTTGTGCTTAGCTTGCTGCCGCTTAGGTGCTCAGTGATTCTTTGAATGAATAAATTGTATTGTTATTGAATGATTGATAAAAACGTGTGTGACTGAAGGAATAACAAAAGCCTAATCCCAAACCTACTAAGAAGCCAAGTGATTTCTAATCATAAGTTTTGGGCAATGCAGTCCTTGTTCCTAGGTAGGCCTTATTCACCAGCAAACTTGGACATCTGTCTGACTCTTACAAATCCCTAAAGGGAAGAGAACTAACAATAATTGAACACTACTTTGTGTTGGGCACTAGGGGCTTTGTCATTTAAAACTTTCATTTAGCTGTTTGAGGAACTTAGTATTTTCCCTTTTTACAGCTAAGGCAACTGAGGCTGAGAGAATTTTAGTTAGAAATTTAGTAATGAAACTTTGATTAAACCCTTGTTATCTTACTGTCTGTGCTTTTTTCCTCTGCATTTTGCTGTCTGCCCAAAATTAAGGGTCTTATCTGGTATAGCCTAGTCATCTGTTATCAAAAGTTAACCACAAATTTTAGGAACTGTTTTAGTTTATTTATTTGAGAGAGAGTGAGCACAAGGAGGGGGAGGGGCAGAGGGAAAGGGGGAAGCAGGCTCCCCACTGAGCAGAGAACTGGCCTCTGGGCTCCATCCCAGGACCCCAGGGTCATGACCTGAGCCCAAAGGCAGACGCTTAACCCACTGAGCCACCCAGGTGCCCGTAGGAACTGTTTTAAAGCAGAATGAATGCTTTATAATAGAGTATTAATGATAATTTTACTTTACCATTTACGAAGGGCTTTCACATTCACATATGATAATCTAGAGATGCATTCTTTTAAGATATTATAAATTCTTACAAACAGCATTAAAATATTGTCACAGGGCATTGGCGCAGTGGAGACTGTAGTGTCTTTTAGCAAATACTGTATTTCTCCAAATTAGACTAAATTGTTTATAGTTCAGTAAATTTTTTAAAGAAATCATACAGTTTTTCTACTTGAAACCTAATAAATATATGATATCTAGCTATTTTTAGAAGTTCCATGCAAAATTTAGACTGTATATACTTGCTAACATCCCAGAAATCTATTTTCATCGTATGTGAAATTGCATTGTATTGACCCATGTTCTTGTGATTTTGGAAACTAGTTCTTCTCAAAGTCAGGAGCAGAAAAAATTTTATCTAGTTTCTGACAGGAAAAAATTTAAAGGAGGGAAAGTCCCACCAAACCATAGAAAATCAAACTGCTATAGTGAAATGAGCAGATTCCTAAGAGCCAGTCATCTGCATTCAGATTTGGACTCTGTTGTTTCCTAGCACTTTTGACAATGGACAAATAATTTCTTTTCCAAGTTCAATATCTTCATCAATAAAATAGAGGCTAATAATGGTATCAGGTTTTTTTGGTGGTTTTGATTATGAAAGGACATGTTTAGAAAAGTATTGCATAAGGTCCTGATACATGGTAGGCCCTTGATAAATGTCACTTGCTATTATTTGGGAGAGGGTGTATTTCTGAACCGTTTTAGGTATATGCAAGTATCAAAGTCTTTTAGCAGATGTAGAGCTTTCTCAGAAGTCAGACCTTTCATATTGAGTTGATCAGCTTTTATTTCTGGAGCGTGAAGTTACTGTGACAATTTCTCTCCTGTGTGGTACAAACATCTGCAGGAAACTGGGGGCATTATTTTCTGTTAAGGAGAAATCTCTCTTGTAACACTCAAATTAAGCAGGATTTACAGGGGAAATTACAAAGAAATGAAAAATGATAGTAGTTTTATTAGTTATTTTGTGGAAAGTAGAAGGTATTTTTCTTCCTGTCAGTATTTGAATTCTTCTTGATCATAGGTACTTAGGTAAACATTATTGTGTGCTGGTATGAAGTCGTGTGAGTAGAATCTATTCAGTTGGATTATATGACTTTGGTTGTTTGTTGTTATTGTTGTTGTTTTTTCCCTCTTAAAGAATTTTGATTTTTAAGTTGATCACTCAGTACAGTGTCCTGAAAGGTTTTCCTTTTCCAGCCATGGCCTGAGATATGTGATATGTCAACAATTAGGCAGGGCAAATATTACGTGATGTTAGAGGGCCAGATTGTGAAGGATTCTAAAGGCAAGCTTTTTTGAGGAAAGAACTCTTCTTAACAACTTTGGTTCTCTTACACATATAGTTTCTGAAACAAAGTTGTAATTCCATAAAGATTTTTTTGAATCAATTATATTCTTGGTTATCTTGCCTTGGTAAGAATTTATAGAATTTTCTGTTACATTTGGGAAATCAAAAATATATATGCATATTTATATCTTTGCTCCTAAAATTTGAAAATAATTTCTGTGTTGAAAACAGTGGTTTTTGTGCATCTTAATTTATCAGCACATTTTTCCATTTCGTTTTTATCCCAAAGGTGGAACTGATTCTTGATTCATGGTATTGTTTTCAAGTAATGAAACACATCCACGAGATTATTTTTGTTTTGTCTTGAATTGATTGTTTTTGTTTCTGAGACTTTTGAAACCTGATGTTAAACTTCCCTGTGTCCTCTTGAAAGGTTTTCAAGATTTCTGTCAACTGCTCAGCATGTTTAGGGATGTCTTTTATTTTACTATGGAGATTCTTCTATTTTCTTCCCCTATTTGAATTTTCCTTTAAAATTCTCTTCTCCTGAGACATGTGTAGCTCAGTCTGTTAAGCATCTGACTTCAGCTCGGGCCATGATCTCAGGGTCTTGAAATCAAGCCTGTGTCAGGCTCCCTGCTCAGCGGGGAGTCTGCTGGAGAGTCTCTCTTCCCCTCTTACTCTTCCTGTGCCCCTCCCCACACTTGTGCACGCTCTCTCTCAAAATAAATAATACATAAAATAAATTTTGGGGCACCTGGGTGACTCAGTCGTTAGGCGTCTGCCTTCAGCTCGGGTCTTAATCCTGGGGTCCTGAGATCGAGCCCTGCATAGGGCTCGCTGCTTGGAGGGAAGCCTGCTTCTCCCTCTCCCACTCCCCCTACTTGTGTTCCCTTTCTCGCTTTGTCTCTGTCAAATAAATAAAATCTTTAAAAAAATAAATAAATAAAATGAAATTTAAAAAACAAAATCTCTTCTTTCATTATTGAACAAACAGAACTTTATTGTATTTGGGTGGCAGCTAATTATGTATAGCACATTCTCAGTGTTTGTGAGCTTAGGGTGAGACAAGTGCTATCAGTCCCTATTGGTAGGAGTATAGATTGGTCAGACCAAAAAAAAAAAAAAAAAAGATCAAGAATGTGGATAGCGATTTTTGTATAAATACGTTCGCTACAGTATTATTTATAATAGAGAATAGGTGGTAACTACCTGGATATCTAAAAAGTCATTTTTTTTTTAAGGATTTTATTTATTTATTTGACAGAGAGAGACACAGCGAGAGAGGGAACACAAGCAGGGGGAGTGGGAGAGGGAGAAGCAGGCTTTCCGCAGAGCAGGGAGCCCGATGCTGGGCTGGATCCCAGGACCCCGGGGTCATGACCTGAGCCAAAGGCAGCCGCTTAACTGACTTAGCCACCCAGATGCCTCTCCCCTGCCTCTGCTCATGCTCTCTCTCTCTCTCTCAAATAAATAAATAAACTCTATAAAAAAATTAACAAGTCATTTTAATGACTTTTTTAAAAAGTTTATTGGATGCGTATGTTTCTTCCTTTTTCTTTTTTAAGACTTTATTTGAGAGAGAGAATGAGCAAGAGGAAGAGAGAGAGCAAGGGAGCACATGAGCAGAGGGAGAGGGAGAAGCAGACTCCCCTGCTGGGCAGGGAGCCTGATGCAGGGCTCCATCTCGGATCCTGGCATCATGACCTGAGCCGAAGGCAGATGCTCAACCGACTGAACCACCCAGGTGCCCCCATTTTAATGACTTTTTAAAAATACTTGTGAACAAAATAGAATATAAAACTATAGAGAATTGATTCCATTGTGTATGAACTACATCAAGATATTAATGAAGATTTTCTCTGTGAGTGGAATTGTGGATGACAAGTTTTCTTTATCTTTTTCTTTATTATGTAGATTTTCTATATAGATCATGTATTACATGTATAATGACAGAACTACCAGTATTTTTTAAAAATCACTAATATATTAAATAACTACGAAATAAGACTAGACAGAATTTACTAAATGTTGACAACGGTTATCTTTGGATAGACTATGAATTGCTGTTTTTGGATTGTGAATAACTTTTTTTGTGTTCCTAGTTTTTGTGCTTCCCAGTCTATCTGCAGTAAGATGAGATGAAAAATAAGTTATTTTATAAGGTATAACTGCAGTCAGCTAGGAATTTGCCTTCAGAGAATTTTCTTTATGAGACTTTTGTAATAATCTTTAGAGGAAAGACATGCTTTCTTTGCCTTTTTTGGTGGCTATGGTTTGATATTCTGAATCTTTTAAATATGTTTTTTCTGTACAATTTCTGATTAAATTGGCAAGTAGTAATACTACTAGTGATAAAGTGTCCTACCCTTTGAAATCTGTGTGATTGTGACCCTCCATTTCACTATTGATATGCCAACTTCAAAGTATTTTTCTTTTATATTCTTGCTATCTTGTATTTAGCATATGCAGCTAGGAGCTCTTTAATAACCAGAAGTAGCATTTCATCTATAAATGGCTTATTCTGCTAAGCTGTTAACACCTGAAACAAATATTTTAGATACACTTAAGCCTTTCAAACCTGTTATTTTAAAAAACTAGAGTTATTCTCATAGATGAATATGAAAGCAGGATAGATAATAGTAATAGATATTTATAAAACTATAGCTCCTATTTGTCAAGCATCTGTGGTGTTCTAGGCACTATATCAGACACTGACAAACATTATATAATTTTCACAACAGCTCTGTGAAGTTGTATTACTTTACCTTTTTTCCCTACTTTACCTTTTCCTCTCTGCGGTTCAGAGAGGCAAATTTGTCTAGGGTCACACAATCAGAGAGTGCTCAAGCTGAGACTAGATTCAAGTCTTTGTGACTGCAGTCCCAGGTATGGGACCTTTGTCTTGTTTCCTATTGTATATCTAGTTCCTAGAACAGGAGCTTTCATATGCTAAGCACTCAACGTATATCCTTCGAATGAATCAGCTGTATACCTAGAGGCTTCTAAGTGGCCGCCCAAAAGAAATTGTTCTGTTCTAGTAATACAGAATTATATAGAGAAGTGAGGCTGAAAAAATATAATGCTATTAGCCAAATGGAGGTACTTCTACCAAAATCGTGGTCATAATAACAAATGATCAGATTGGGATCCTCTTTTTTGATGTAACTGTCTAATTTCTTCTGAGTACATATGCTAGATCTCTTCTTTTTTCACTTGACTTTGATATCCAGTGAACAAAGAAAAGGCAAAAGACATATGAGATTGAATCTTTACCAGTGAAAAAAAATCTAGGTGGAAACACAGGTTCTATAAATTTCAGAAAACTAGGGGCGCCTGGGTGGCTCAGTCGTTAAGCGTCTGCCTTCGGCTCAGGTCATGGTCCCAGGGTCCTGGGATCGAGCCCCGCATCGGGCTCCCTGCTCGGCAGGAAGCCTGCTTCTCCCTCTCCCACTGCTCCTGCTTGTGTTCCCTCTCTCGCTGTGTCTCTCTCTGTCAAATAAATAAATAAAATCTTTAAAAAAAAAAAATTCAGAAAACTAGAATGGGAATTTCTTTCTTTTTTTTTTTTTTAAAGATTTTATTTATTTATTTGAGAAAGAGAGAATGAGAGACAGAGAGCATGAGAGGGAGGAGGGTCAGAGGGAGAAGCAGACCCCCTGCCAAGCAGGGAGCCCGATGCGGGACTCGATCCTGGGACTCCGAAGGCAGTCGCCCAACCAACTGAGCCACCCAGGCGCCCCTAGAATGGGAATTTCTTGATTGGGACATTGGGAACCTCAGTTTTTGTGGAAACAACATTATGCCATTGTGGTACATGGATATACTTTATTTCATTGGTAACAGTAACTTCTTTTTATAGTCCTATGACAGCGAAGACTAAATTCCATTGGGAAGAAAGATTAATATTTAGACATCTTGTAAGCATAAGTGGTTCTAGTTTTTAAGATGAATCGTTACAGAAGCCTAGTTGTGACTCTAACCTTTCCTTCTCTTTGTATTTATCATGCATGTCTCAAATATTCTTGGTTGCCAAGAACTAGCCGAGTCATGGGTTGAGTACTCTGAGTACACTGGCTGTGTAATTATGATGGTCATAGCATGTGCCATTAAAGGAATGCTGGGTGCTACAAACATAATATTAGGGAAGGGGGTGAAGGCAATATGTATCACATTATATCTCCAGTGTATCATGATTCCTGGAATGTCATTCCATGCCTAGACCCCTGTATTGTCTCCCCTGCAGAAATTATCTTGTTCTTAATCATCGGTCAAAAGGAGACTAAGTTTTTGCATGAAATAGTGGTTTACCACATCTGGTCATTTGAAACCAGCCTATGTGTTTGAAGGTATTTCATTTCCTTAATGGTTTAAAAACTATTAAGATCTTGTAGTTTAGTGTATCTCTTTGCTTGAATCAAACACAGCTGAGAGTGCGTTCTTCCATATTCTTATGGACTATGTTAGTTCAGCTTCAAAAGATGGCCAGGCACTTCTCCCAAATCACTGGGTTGGTTCTCAGAGTTTCTCAGATCCCTGCCGTTTTTTAAATGATAGGGCTCTGGCCATGGTTATCCTAGTTTATAGCTTATCAGCCTCATGAGGGCAGCTAATGTATCTGTTTTGTTCATCACTTAACCTAGGTCTAGCACTGTGTATGATACATAGTGGGAACTTAATATTTATTGGGTGAATGACTAGAAAAAGAAGGCTCTGCTTGATCAGCATTTAGTAAGAACTCAGAAACACCTGCCTGCTGAGGAACATTTCCTTTGGTTACCTTTTGTGATTTCTTTATATATGCTAATGGCGCCCATGGAAATCCTTGCAATCCATTCTTATCTATCTTTATTTAACTATCTTTCTTGTCTGTCTAATCTATCTGATTAAGCAGTCCTGTAAAACCTTTTATGGTAACTAGACTTTGCAACAAGAGACTGAATTTGAATACACTCTGGCCAGTCCAAATTTCTCACCTCTAAGTGCTGTCTACCCTTTAGCCTCTAGTATGAATGGTTTTTTTTTTTTTTTTTTTTTGGACCACTGCTGGTAACAAGGACTCAGAAATGACTTGTTAGAAGTCACCTAGCTAGGGGTGCCTGGGTGGCTCAGATGGTTAAGCGTCTGCCTTCGGCTCAGGTCATGATCCCAGGGTCCTGGGATCAAGCCCCGCATCGGGCTCCTGGCTCAGCGGGGAGCCTGCTTCTCCCTCTCCCTCTGCCTCTCTCCCTGCTCATGCTCTCTCTCTCTCTGTATCTCTCTGTCTCAAATGAATAAATAAAATCTTTAAAAAAATAAAAAAATAAATAATAAATAAAAAAAAAGAAGTCACCTAGCTAGGGGTGCCTGGGTAGCTCAGTCATTAATAAGCGTCTGCCTTCGGCTCGGGTCGTGATCCCAGGGTCCTGGGATCAAGCCCCGCATCGGGCTCCCTGCTTGGCAGGAGGCCTGCTTCTCCCTCTCCCACTCCCCCTGCTTGTGTTTCCTCTCTCACTGTGTCTCTCTCTGTCAGATAAATAAAATCTTTAATAAAATAAATAAATAAAAGTCACCTAGCTAGATAGCAGCCGAGCTAGGATTTGATGTCCTCTATCTAATCCAGCCCGTTTCTTGGAGACAAATCTACCTTTTCAGATGTCTAACTACACCACACTATCTCCCTTATAGTTCTTCTTCTTCATCTTTTTTTTTTTAACCTGCTTTCTGTACTCTGAAAGATTATGTGGCATGTCCAACATTTTTCAGTTATTTGGCATTAAGAAACACCTACTATTCCTAGTTCTACTGGATTATTTTCAACTTTAAAGTGAGTCTACAGATGTAGTAGGAAAACATCTTACCCAGGAATTCCTTCTATGGCTTTGATTTTGAAAGTAATGAATTTTCTTTCCCTTACATGCAGGAGGCTGTTTTCTTGATTGGGGGCAGTATTTTAGAACTTTCATATTTTTGTTCTAATCACCAAGAAGAATGAGTAGAAATCTTATTCCAAAAACAAATATTATTTCTTAATTTAAGGAAATGATTCTTACATATTTAATAACATTAAATTAGTATCAGTATTAAATTATATTTTGTAATATTAAAATCTGAGGTTCTACCTCACTTTTCAGATAATTATCCTGTATTTATTCAATCAACTTATTTAATATTTATGTTCCTATTTTAAATGATTTATTTTTAAAGATTTTATTTATTTATTTGTCAGAGAGAGAAAGAGAGCACAAGCAAGGGAAACAGCAGGCAGAGGAAGAAGCAGGTTCCCCACTGAGCAAGGAGCCAATGCGGGACTTGATCCCAGGGTCCCGGGATCATGACCTGAGCCCAAGGCAGATGCTTAACCGACTGAGCCACCCAGGTGTCCTGATTTATTTATTTATTTTAGAGAGAGCGTGGGGGGCAGGGAGTGGCGGAGGTAGAGGGAGAGAGAATCTTAAGCAGACTCTGCACTGAGTTCAGGGCCAGTGTGGGGCTCTCTATCTCACAACCCTGAGATCACGACCTGAGCCGAAACCAAGGGTCGGACGCTTAACTGACAGCATACACAGGAGCCCCTAATATTTATGTTTCTAAGACTTGAGACTCTTTGTGCAGTGTTGACAACTTTTATCTTCATGTTTGTTTTAATTAAAATTTAAAGAAAGAATGGCCTGTGCTATAAATCAGCCTGGAACCCTTCTATTTCTATTTATGTTTGGGAAGAGTCAGACAGTGAACCAGACTTCAAGACCTTAACTGTGTTTTCACAGAATTGACATTTCCATGAGTGGTTTCCATGTGCCAGGATGTTCAAGATGTTTTATGTATATGATCCTTGATCTTTAAAATGACTGGCAGGAAGGCTTTAATATTATATCTTATGCATAAAGAGTCTGAGACAAAGAAAGGAATTGACTTATTCAGGATCACATAGTAAATAAGTAGCAGAAACAGGATTCCAACCCATGTTCACTTGACACTAAGACCCATGATTCTTGCACCTAGCAGGCATAGAATGGGTTGAGAATGATATCAAAATTTAAGAACCTCATATCCTTGTTTATCTGTCCAATTTATTTTAATGGTATATTTGAAAGTTAAGACATGGTCATGAAGGAATCACTTGGATTTTTTTTTTTTTAACCACTAAAGACTTGGGGGGAGGCACCACTCATTGCATCTGGTCTTGACCAGATACTAAGTTCACAATAATTAAAGGCAATAAGGTATTGGATGTTTTACTGGTTCATTATTACTATTATATAATCTGAGTTACTTAAATGTTCCTTGAAAAAAAGCCTCAGTCCAATACTTGAAAAAAAGATTTTTATTTACAGTTTTTTTCTGTGCTTCAGTCATCTCAGCAAGGGAGAATGAGGTTTCTTTTTTTTTTTTATTTGACAGAGACACAGTGAAAGAGGGAACACAAGCAGGGGGAGTGGGAGAGGGAGAGGGAGAAGCAGACTCCCAGCTGGGCAGGGAGCCCGATGTGGGGCTCGATCCCAGAGCCCTGGGATCACGACCTGAGCTGAAGGCAGATGCTTAACGACTGAGCCACCCAGGCGCCCCGAGAATGAGGTTTCTTATCATTGCATTTCTTTTTCTTTTTTTTTTTTTAAGATTTTTTTAATTTATTTATCTGAGAGAGAGAATGGGAGACAGAGAGCATGAGAGGGGGAGGATCAGAGGGAGAAGCAGACTCCCTGCCAAGCAGGGAGCCCGATGCGGGACTCGATCCCGGGACTCCAGGATCATTACCTGAGCCGAAGGCAGTTGCTTAACCAGCTGAGCCACCCAGGCGCCCCCTTATCATTGCATTTCTAAAATAACCTTTTCCCGGACATCTGGGTGGCTCTGTCAGTTTAACATCTGCCTTTGGCTCTGGTCATGATCCCAGGGTCATGGGATCGAGTTCTGCATTGGGCTCCTTGTTTGGCAGAGAGCCTGCTTCTCGCTCTGTCCTCTTCCTGCTTCTCCCTCTGTCTGCCACTCCCCCTGCTTGTGGTTTCTCTCTCTCTGACAAATAAAATAAATAAAATCTTAAAAAGAAAATAAAATAACCTTTTCCATTTTCTTGAACAGGCATCTGATTCCCTATTTGGAAGCCATTTTTATTTTTTTTTATATATTCACCCAACAATGTATGCATCCCTTGGTAGAGTTTACTTTTTAGCTATAGAACACTGTCCTTCTCTAAAAAACCTAAGCTCAAATCCATAAATATAAGACTCTGAACACACAGGGACTTTGCTGGCTATTTGAGCCAAGTATGACATGAGATTGTTCTAGTATAAAAGCCAGGCTTCGTGGAGCAGTGTGGTCACATATTGGCTGGGGAAAGCTGTCTAGCATATAAATATTTCCATTTTATTCCAGCTGATTTACTGAATGGCCAGTGTTAGTATTTTAGGATACCTGTTTATGACAGCTTGCTTTGTGTGTTGAATAGTATTTGTCTATCTACAAGGAGTCACATTATAAAGATTTAGGGGGGGAAATATATTAATAAATAATAGCTACCCTTTTTAAAATTCCCCATGCCTGGCACCTTACTCTGGATGTTTTATATACTTTATTTTTTTTAAAGATTTTATTTATTTATTTGACAGAGAGACAGCGAGAGAGGGAACACAAGCATGGGGAGTGGGAGAGGGAGAAGCAGGCTTCCTGCTGAGTAGGAAGCCCGAGATGGGGCTCGATCCCAGAACCCTGGGATCATGACCTGAGCCGAAGGCAGCCACTTAACTGACTGAGCCACCCACATGCCCCTGCTTTATATACTTTATTGTGAGTCTTTCCATACCTCATGCAGGTTGTCTATTTCTCCATTTTGTAGATAAGGATACTAAATCTCAGAGAGGTGGATTAATTTGCCTAATATTCACTAGCTAGTAGGGTAGGTACTAGTAATCAAACCCAGGTCTGACTTATTTCAAGCCCCTTGTTCTTTGCTGTTCCATATTGTCCATGACAGTCATGTGAAGGAGACCATAGAATTATTTGCTTCATATGTTTAGGAAGAACTTTCTTTTTTCTTGATTTTTATTTTTTATTTTTTTATTTTTAAATAGGCTCCACGATGCCCATTGAGGGCCTTGAACTCACGATCCTGAGATCAAGACCTGAATTGATATAAAGGGTTAGGCCCTTAACTGACTGAGCCACTCAGGTGCCCATAGGAAGAACCTTTTGATACTAAGTACCATTCTGGAACATTTTAATTACTCTGGCAACTCTTACCTGTCTGCCACTACTGTCTTAATATTCTTCATAACCTCTTTATTGTGGACCAAGAAAAAAAGAAACCTTTGGTATCAAAATGCTTTTTTACACATATCTCAAATATCATGGTGCTAGCTGCCTTGTCATACTTGTCATATTTTTTACTTAGAGATTAATTTCTTTCATGTCCAGCTGGATGTGTAGTTGAAGATAGGTGTTCTGGATTGAGCGTAGTCTAGATTATTGCTGTCCAGTAGTACTTTTTTTTTTTTAAAGATTTTATTTATTGGAGAGAGACAGAGCCAGAGAGAGAGCATGAACGGAGCGGAGGGGAGGGACAGAGGCAGAAGCAGACTCCCTACTAAGCAGGGAGCCTGATGCAGGGCTCAGTCCCAGGACCCTGGGATCATGACCTGAGCCGACGCAGACGCTTAACCGTCTGACCCACCCAGGCGCCCCCAGTAGTACTTTCTGATAGAAATATCCCATATCTGTGCTGTCCAGTATGATAGCCGCTCGTTACATGGGGCTAGTGAGTGTTTGAAGTGTAGCTAGCATGACTGGAGAAATGAAATTATTATTTTATTTAATTTTGTTTAATTTAAATTCAGATAAAAATAGCCCAGGTAGCTGGTGGCTACTGTACTGCACAGCAGCACAGCTTCAGGTCGTAACTAATGCTTGTGTTTGGTGGGTAATGACAGAATTTGAAGAGATCCAGTAATTGGTAGTTTAAAAGTTGCTGATTTGTTTTCCAGCAGCATTAAATTTAGCGGGCATTCGTCTTAAGGCCATGGGACCAGAGTAGAACAGTTCATGTTTCCAAGACACTTTTTGATCATTCATGATCTCATTTGATGAATATTTCAGGTATGATATCATTTAGGACTTATGTCTGCGAATGGATCACAGAAGAAGAAAGGCTCAAGAACAAAACCATTTATAACTTCCTTGTGTAGGGTCTCCTTCTGTTGAAATGGACACCATTCTGGCCTGTTGGTGCTCAGGTTGCAACATGAGGGCCTGGATGGGAACCTGTTCTCATTGATTGAGATTGGAGAAATACGTTTCTCCCTTCACCTAGAATGTCCATTATTTTATTTTTTAGGTCTAAAGAGAGGGAAGTAGAGGCAATTTCTAAATTTAGCCATAGAGCTACAATAATTTGATAACCAACAAAAGAAAATGTAGTTTTCCTTTCTAATATGCCAAAATAAATCCTTAGGGCTTTGATTTTAGTTGTTTTGGAAAATACAACTCAGAACTCAGAAATATTCTATGTAAGATTAGTTTTTAAATTGATACATATCTTCTGGAGAAACTTTTGATTGAATTAAGTAGTAGATTTTATATGATATTTTGAAGAAAAATTTGTTTCCCTGGAGTCTTGGTATATTTGGTTTCATTTTGATTGGTCTTATGAAATAATTTGTAAAAGATACTAATTTTATTATGTGTCACTTGTGTCACTAAGCATATTTTTTCTCTGACATTTTATTTGCAAAATATTCTTCTCCTTTCTATCAAAGCTTACAACTAATCAACTCTGGGTGCTTTTGATTTTTCTGACTGTGCCAGGGCATTGAATGAAGTTCCCTATAGTGAGAAAAGAGAGCACATGAGACTGTGACTTTATGTACTCCAACAATAGAGCTTTTATGACATTGGAGGTGGTTAAAAAAGCTAGAAGTAGCTCTTAAACATGGCATCGATGTGTTGCCTTTTTTTTTTTTTTTGTATTCTCAGAGCTGCCAGGAGTGTATCAGGCCTGTAATTTCCTGTTCTCTGAATCCCCCATCTTTCTGCAGCTCCAAGCTTTGTGTCCCACAGCCTGTGACTCTGTGCTAACAAATCGCTATTGTCCAGTGGGGCGAATGGTGGCTGGAACTAAAGAATTGCTGTCTGGTTTCTATTCAAATCCAGGTAGTGAGATATATGAATGGACTTTTCGAATCGTCATGTGAATAATGTCTGCTCGGCATGAAGGCTCAGAGCCACACTAGGAAAGATTAACTCCTAGGCTGACCACTAACATCCTTTGTGGTAGGAGGTAGAAACATTCCCAAGTATCATTTCATTCACACTTAATTTTCCATTTTATCCTCCAAAAGTAGGGTTAACCATTCAATTATTTGGCTACTTTTCTCCCAAGTTTTAGTGTTTCTGTTGATAATATGGAAGTTTGGGAAAATGCTAAGTTGTTTTTCACTTAGAAACACTGTATTATTTTCTGTCAAAAGTTTTCTACCTTACGTTTATTATGGCATAAAGTTCTCTTTATAGTATACATACAAAAATGAGAAAGAAAGAGCTGCTTTTTCCAAGAAACCAACCCTTGAAACTGCTTTTTAACCAGTGAAGGGAAAAATCCTTTTTGTGTGTGTGTGTGTGCATTCTACTTATTTACATTTTCCCTCCAAAGTCCAAATTTATACAAAGAAAATAGAAACAACTTCAAATGCAGTATACTAACCAAACAAACAAGCCTTATTCAAATTAAGAACCAACTTAAGCATTTGTAAGTATAGCAGAATCAGGATTTTTTTTAAATCAGATTTGGAAGCCAGACTGAAGTCATAATTCTCATTTATCCTTGGGAAATTATTATTTTATCTTTGTCTTGTATACCTGAGAAAATGTCCACAGGCTAGAAGGGCCATGCTTTTTTACACTCCTTCCATATCACAGGTACTATGGAACGGAGAGCCTTTTATGTTTCTTTTTGTCTTAAACTCAGACAGCTTTGTAAGCAGTAGTGTGTAGATTACAAGAGTTAGACAAAAGCAGGCGCGACTGAGAAGAGTTGCGGGGGCGAGGGGGGGGAGCTTGGGGCACTTCCTGTCACTCAACACATTCCAGATCACTAAAAAATTTCCACACCCTCTGCATTCCCTCTTGCCCACCCCAGATCCCAGTATTTTCCGATTCCATATGTTGTGGTATTCATCACACTCCTCTCTATCACTGGGCTCTGGCTAGACTGCTTCAGAGGAGATGCATTCCTTTAGATTGCACAAAGCATAGCTGGGAAAATGGCTGGCAGTTTCAGAATCTAGTCACGATCGCACGCATGAGCACCTCCCACATCCATGCCCCTTCCCCCGCCCCTCCCGCCCCTGCAGCTGGCTGACCTGTCTCACCCACTGCTGGCCTATCGAACGGCCAGGACTGTCTGGTTTGGGCTCATGCCTTTGTCCATGTCTGGCTTAGTTCCTCTCTGTCTACGCTTGCCACTACCCCCACCGCCCCAGGCAGCACAAGTGTTCGGCCACACAAAACTACAGATAGAAAAGGTGGTAAAGACTTCAAACTTTTTTCTCCAGCAGTTTATTCTTTTGTGAATTTCTCCCTTTTTTATCTACTCTGTTTTAAGAAAACAAATACAAAATTAATTATCTAAAGGCAAAGAATGCAAAACAACCTTTGTGTTCCTTATAATAACTGACTTCATAACTCTCTCCAGCTGCGTTATGGGGTGTGTATAAAAAGCTTCTGTTCTGAGAACAAAGGAGCACGTGCAGAAATGAGACTAAAAAAATCCACTGACAGTATTTCACTACACAAATTACTTAAAAGATTTTAGTTAAGCTTCTCAACAGATTCAATGTTAAAATGGTTTTTAGTTTAAAAAAAAAAATTGAAAGTGCTTACCCAGTAAAAGAACCGAAGTAGTCCTGAACTGTTACGTAAGACTTTTTACAGTTGGATCTTTGTCAAAAGGGGGTGGGGGTGATGGGAGAAAGCAGCAACAACAATCAAAAAAGTTCGAGCTGCTGTGGCTAGAGGACAACTTCTGTGTTTCCAGATAGGATTCTTGCTGTAGAAATGGAACTTCCAGCCAGCACAGCATCCTGTCCCGGTAGAGAAATGAGTTTGTCAGTAAAAAAAAAATTAGATACTGGAACCCAGGCTAGACGAGGTATTGAACCGCGCCAGATTTCCTTGCAGCCCTGTCTGCTCAGCTCGCATTGAACTATATATGACCCAGATGATGGACAGAAGCACATTCAGTCATGTGCACTCTGGAAGAAAGCGGATTTGCTGGTCCCTGGCAGTGCAGGGGTTTGTCTTCTGATTGGGCTGTGCCCTGATCAGTGAAATGTGAAGCCCTCACCATTCAGAGGCCATAATTCAGGACTGGCAGTTTGAGTGTCTGGCTGCCTCTAGTCACTGAGAGAGACTTTGAAGGTGTTGCTTTTGTTTGGTGGCATTACCCACCCAGAGGTTCCTTACACCTATGTATTAGTGTCAGGAGCAGTGCTAGTCTTTCTGAAATGCGAGAAGGCAGCTGACTTTGCCTGAATCCTGTCATCTTATTGTTGATGAACTTGGCCCAAACTTAAACCAATTATTTGATGTGAGAATTGTTGTGATCCTAACCAAGGTTTATGTCCACACCACACCCTGGCCTTTATTTTAGGGTTTGATAAGGTAAAAATAAAGGTGTATTTGACTTCCTAGATGATACAAATTGCTCTTAATGAAAATTAGATGGATGGATAGAAGAGAAGTTAAGTTTTGAATTCTGGAGTCTTTGAACATACTAGGAAGAAACCTTATCTCTTATTATCCCCTTTGTGAAGCTGTCACTCTTATCCCAGTCCTTAGTCACATAGGGGACTGCTGGGGGGAAGCTTCCAAAGTATAGACCCCACTGAGCTGTGACATAGCCTTTAATCATGCAAGACAGCCAGAGTCTACTCTCTCCAGTCTGTCTGAACTAGGGTCCTTGGGATTTATTTCCCATCTTTCTGGGCCACTAGGAAACCGGGTCATTGAATAGTACTGTCAGTTGTGACATTTTTGTTTAGTATATAAAAGTTGTTTGGTTTAATGCACATTAGCATGATTTTTTTTTAAATTTCAGGCTGTAAAGTTGTGTTATGGGACCTTGGTACTGATATATGAAATCCACTCCACATGGGCCAGTCATTTTTTCCTGGGGACTTATCTCTTTAGGAATTAGCTTATATAATCCTTAACTGGCTTTTAGACATACAATACTTTATTTTTTGTTTCTTACACTTGTAGAAATAAACCTATAGTCACTGTATAGAAACTGTCTATTTTGCTGTAAATTCTGGGTTTGGATGTTTGTGCATTTGTGGTTTCTTAGGTGTTGACTACATTATACAGGCTCCTGTGTTTGAGGACTGCCCTAAAATTCTGCTCATGTTTTAACCTGGGAAAAGCTGGCTTGATATGCTACCAGATATACAAATGACCAAAGTCAGAGAACGGGATGCATGCCCTCTCTCTTGCTATAAGTCATAGGACAATTATTCTTTTTTAAACTGTGGTAAAATATACATAACATTTGCCGTTTTTACCATTTTTAACTTTACAGTTCTGTAGTATTAAGTACATTCACATTGTTGTACAACCATCACTGCCATCTGTCACCAGAACTTTTTCATCTTTTTCCCCACTTGAAACTCTGTATATAACACTAACTTCCTATTCTTCCCTTCCCTCCAGCTCCTAGCAACCACATTTCTACTTTCTGTCTCTGAATTTGACTACTCAAAATATCTCATATAAGCAGTGCTTGTCTTTTTATGACTGCGTTACTTCCCTTTGCATAATGTCCACTGTACTCCTCCATGCTATACCATGTGTCACAATTTCCTTCCTTTTAAAGGCTGAATAATATTCCATTGTATATATACTACATTTTATTTATCCTTTCATCTGTCCATGAACACTAGTTGCTTCTACCTTTTGGCTGTTAAGACAATCATTCTTGACCATTCCTCTGACAGTCTTATGAGGGCTTCTTTACAGAGCTGCTCTGACCCATCTCGGAAGCTATTCCATTTTATAAGTTGGAAGGGTTTTGATATACCTATCAACTCTAGAGACTAACCAGGACCTAATATCAGGTTTGCTAGAAAAGGGCAGATTTGTTTCAGCCTTCCTGGATGAGATAATACATACTACACTCCTAGTAATTCTTTTATACTTTTTGTTTATGGGTTTATCTTTCCTGTTACACTTTCAGCTCTTCATGGGCAGGGACTGTAGCCGGTTCCTCTTGAATTGTGTCTGTGCCCCTGTGTAGACTCAGGACCTATAATAAAGTAGACATTAATATTAGTTGGAAGAAAGAGAAATGAATGAATAATAATAATTTTTACTGGGTTTTATTATGTACCAGACACTGTGACAGGTATTTTATATACATAAGCTTATCTAATTTTCAAAATAACCCTATGGTATAAGTACTATTACCTTCATTTAACAGATAAAGGCACTTGCCTAAGGCCTCACAGCATGTAGAAGATTTAATGGGGATTTGACCTCTCTTTCAGCTCCAGATCCATTATACTAGAGGCAAATTTCATAGTCTTCATAGGTGATGATCAGTGGGTTTTAGCCTAAGCATTGATTCCAAGTCAAATATTCTTTCAGTGGACATCAGGAGCTATAGCCCTATGATAGATATAGTTCATGAGTAGATACTCAGAGGAAAGCTTGACCCATTAGTAACTTGGACCTTTTGTAGATTTTTAGCTGAACAACTGCTTGTTGAACTCAATTCACAGATATTCCTGTGTATGAAAATTCTTTCTCATATTATTTTGAAAGTGCAGTTAAAGGGCATATACTGGAATGAATGCACTGATGTTCTTCATTTTTCATTTGGCAGATACATACCCACAAACATGTATATAGGTATACATATACCATATGTTTATGGTATATATGTGTGTATGTATATAAGTGAGTGAGTAAAATCTAGGTGCTAAGGAGAGATCAAGAACAAAAGATTTTTTTTTTTTTTTTAAGATTTTATTTATTTATTTGACAGAGAGAGACACAGCGAGAGAGGGAACACAAGCAGGGGGAGTGGGAGAGGGAGAAGCAGGCTTCCTGCGGAGCATGGAGCCTGATGCAGGGCTCCATCCCAGGACCCTGGGATCATGACCTGAGCCGAAGACAGACGCTTAACGACTGAACCACCCAGGGGCCCCAGATTCTTTTTTTTTTTTTTTTTTTAAGATTTTATTTATTTATTTGAGGGAGAGAAAGCGAGAGACAGAGCCTGAGTGGAGGGGGATGGGCAGTTTAGAAGCAGGTTCCCAGCTGAGCAGGGAGCCCTGATGGGGAGCCCATCCCATGACCTGAGCTGAAGGCAGCTGCTTAACTGACTGAGTGACCCAGGCGCCCCCAGAAAAGATTCTTATGGAACTTATAGTCTAGTGAGAAAACAGAAAATAAGTTAACAAGGTAAAATGAAGTAAAACAGAAAAGCATGCCGTGAAGAAAATAAAATAAAGAATCTGAAACTGACCAGCAAAAAGGAACTTTCTCAGTATTTTTAAATAAGGTTGTATTCAGATATTCTTTCTGATTCTAATAAGATTAATTGCTAATATTTGGCCCACATTATTTTTCAAATTCTCAAATACTGTGAAACATACAGAAGATAACATTATACACACTTGATAGTCTCATTTTATAAAGGCCAATGGCTTTCAGTTTTTTTGACCATTTTCCACTCTAAGAAAGATTTTATATTGCAATTCATTTATACACCTATTTGTGTGTATGTATCTACATATGAATATATATATACCTGAAACCATAGTTTCATGAAATAGTACTTATTACATGTAGTGTCATTTTTACTTTAAATGTTATCTGCAAGCCACTAAGTTGGTTTTACAACCCACTGGAGGGGCAACCTGAACTTTGAAAAATGGCTCTGAGAAGTTACGACTTGTCCAGTGTCACATAGCAAGGAAGTGGCAGAGCTAGGACTTGAATCAAAGCTTGATTCTAAAGCCCTTGTTTTTTCTACCACATTATATAGCTTCCCTAGTGATACTAACCTTTAATGAAACTGAATGATAATAAACCACAAATGACCTTTAATAACAATTATATAAAATGTAAATTTCCCAAAGCAGAGGCTACAGAAAGGAGCAAAAATAGTATTCCTCTGATCGTTGCCTCTGCATTTTTCAAAGAGCTGTTGGCCACTTGGAGTTGTCTGTCCATATCTTGAACAGAATGCAGTTGATAGTACTCATTAGTTATGCTGGGAACCTACAGATTTCCAAAGCATTTGTACCTCATTACTCGGCCTAGCCCTGAGTTCATTGTGATTCTTAAAATAATAGCAGTGTAAGACTTAGCTTCTGAGTGTGAGAGTGTGGTCTTCAAAAGTGAGGTGTTGCTGTGCGACTTGGAGTCAGGACTCATATATGGGAAAAGATACCTAGAGTCTGAGTTCAGCCCTGCCCTCTCTGACCTGGCTGTGGTACTGGTTAATTTTGTGCAAAGGAAAAATCATGCCCTCCTTTCTCCCTGGAACACAAGGCTATATCAAAGGGAGAAGGAAAGGGAATTAATACCTTTTGTCTACTGTGAGCCATGCATTGTACTCTGGGCACTTCTGACAGGGGTTTTTAATTCTCAAAACAGTTCTGTGAGGGGAATGGTATTTCCCTATTTTGCAGAAACGAAATGTTGAAAGAGAGGAGAAGTAATTTTTTTTTAAAGATTTTACTTATCTACTTGAGAGAGAGTGAGAGCTAGAGAGAGAGAGAGCACACACACACACACAGAGGAAGAGAGAGAAGCAGATTCCCCGCTGAGCAGGGAGCCCGACCTGGGGCTCTATCCCAGGACTCTGGTATCATGACCTGAGCCAAAGGCAGACGCTTAACTGACTGAAGTACCCAGGCGCCCCGAGAAGAAATGATTCTTAAGAATCACAGTCAGGCAGTGGCTGAGGCTGGTACAGGAACTCCCCTATACCTTAACTTTCCAAATCATACCCTTCACCTTAGAGCTAAATGAGAGCTCCAAGCTAATGAGACTGTGTAGATGGGATATTTGTAGGCCTTGGAAATGAAGAGTTATGTCATAAGATGGAAGCCTGTGAAAACCTAATTGTGTGGAAATAGAGCTGCTTTCTTACTGCTGTGCAATGTAGGGTTTGCCTTGCTAGTTTTTAGTCTTCATGCAGGGGCTTTCCAATGAAAAATAATTAAAATCTGCTAGTTTCATTAACCAGCTGGATTGTTTTTTGTTTTTTTCTCCTTTTTCTGCCATGACTTGGACATAGTTTTTTTTTTTTTTCCCTTTTGGGGCAAATTAGGTTGGCTCTCCAAAGCTTCTGGACCTCCTTATTTCTTGGGTAGGCAAAAATAGGTGCCAGTGTCTGTTAGGGAAAAGGGTAAAATCACATGGACAGGATTGGGTTTAAGGCACAGACCATAAACCATTACTCCCATGGCTGCAGGAATATGCTCTTTTTTTTTTTTTTTTTTTTTTTTGTGAAAAAGAGACTGACCCAGTGTTAATCACTTGATTGTATAATTAAAGCCAAGGATTTTGGATAATTTCTTTACATACATATATCTGAAGGCCTGTTTTTTTCTCTTCCATCTTGCCTTCCCATGGATCATATCAAGGGTAAAGATGGCAATGTAGATTAGACAAAAAGAGACGAAACCACCATGGGCCAGACCCTATGGTAGGTGCTTTGCAAAACTGTTACTTTGAATTCTTACAATATTCTTATTAAATTGGTATTTCCATTTCCTCTTTTTTTTTTTTTAAGATTTTATTTATTTATTCATAAGAGACAGAGGCAGAGGGAGAAGCAGACTCCCCGCCGAGCAGGGAGCCTGATGTGGGACTCGATCCCAGAACCCTGGGATCATGACCTGAGCCAAAGGCAGACGCTTAACCATCTGAGCCACCCAGGCATCCTCCCCTGCCTTTTTTTAAGATTTCATTTATTTATTTATTTGAGAGAGAGGGAGAGTGTGTGCATACAAGCCAGGAGGCAGGGGCAGAGGGATAAGAAGACTCCATGCCTAGCAGGGAGCCCGATGCGGGACTCGATCCCAGGACTCCAGGATCATGACCTGAGCCGAAGGCAGTCGCTTAACCAACTGAGCCACCCAGGCGCCCCAACTCAGATTTTTTTGTGGCTCCAAAGCTCTTAAAAAAAAAAAGTGAGCCTCTCTTTTTAAGCCCTCTCTTTTTATTACCTGTTTACTGTCTTCACTAAAGCACTAAGGCACTTCCATTTATCTCAAGGGCATTACCAGGGTTCGGAGAATGTTGGCGGTGATTATATCCCTTAGGACAGACTTTTTCAGAGTTGGGTTATGATGACTTCATCATTTAAAATTCAGGCCATCAAGGGGCGCCGGAGTGGCTTAGTCAGTTAAACGTCCAACTTTTGATTTCAGCTCAGGTCAGGATCCCAGGGTCATGATCTCAAGGGCATGAGATCGAGCTCTGCCTTGGGCTCTGTGCTGGGTGTGGAGCCTGCTGAAGATTTCCTCTCTCCCTCTCCTTCTGCCCCTCCCCCTTCTAAAAATTTCAGGCCATTAAAATCTTCAGGAGCTGATTATAATAACATGGATGGACACAGGACCATTGAGACCACTTTGGTCTGATTTCCTATTTGTAGTGGCTTCTACTAGGCCTCTCTGAGCAGTTCTGTTAACCTTTTATATAAAGATCTTGTCCAGGAGATATGTGACACCAAAATTAACACACTTTCTAGAAGTTTACATGTTCACTATTCACGTTAAAATCACAAGTACCCATTGAGTAAGATAGCAGAGATTAATTACTTTAAGCAATTTTTAGGGAGCCATTTTTAACTTAAACATTTCTGAATATATAGTTTTCTTCTTTATAAAATTTGTAACCTCTCATTTTTCTCTACGCTTCTAAAGGCAATAACTATTAATACTTGAAAACTTAGAAAATTGGTATTTTTTTCTTTCATACATATTTTAATTAATACATTTTATTTTTTTAGAGCAGTTTTAGGTTCATTTCAAAATTGAGTGTCAAAATATGGAGACTTTTCACATACCCCCTGTCCCCAACATACATAACCTCCCCACTGTCAACATCAAGTACCAGAGTGGTGCAGTTGTTACAACTGATGAACCTATACGGACACATCATTATCACCCAAAATCCGTAGTTTACTTTAGGGTTCACTCTTGGTGGTGTGCATTCTGTGGATTTTGACAAATGTATAATGACATGTGTTACCATTGCAGTATCGTGCAAAATTGTTTCACTGCCTTAAAAATTCTCTGTGTTCTGCCTGGCAACTACTACTATTTTTACTGACTCCATAGTTTTGCCTTTTCCAGATGTCATACAGTTGGAATCATATAGTAAGTATGTGACCTTTTTTGATTGGCTTTTTTCACTTACTGATAGGCATTTTAAGTTTTTTCCATGTCTTTTTATGGCTTGATAGCTTATTTATTTTTAGCAATGAGTAATATTCCATTGTCTAGATATACCAGCTTATCCATTCACCTACTAAAAGACATCTTGATTGCTTCCAAGTTTTGGCAATTATGAATAAAGTTGCTGTAAACATCTATGTACAAGTTTTTGTGTGGATGTAGATTTTCAGTTCATTTGGGTTAATACCAAGGAGTATAATTGCTGGATTATATGGTATAAATATGTTTAGTTTTTTTTTTTTAAACTGCCAAACTGTCTTCAAAAGTGGCTATACCAGGGGTACCTGGGTGGCTCAGTCAGTTAAGCGTCTGCCTTTGACTCAGGTCATGATCCCAGAGTCCTGGGATCGAGCCCTCTCAGCAGGGAGCCTGCTTCTCCCTCCCCCTCTGCCCCCACCCCTGCCCCTGCTCATGCTCGCTCTCTCAAATAAATAAAGTCTTAAAAAAAAAAGTGGCTATACCAGTTTGCATTCTGACCAGCAAGGAATGGGGGAGTGTTTATTACTCCATATCCTCATCAGCATTTGGCATTGTCAGTGTTTTGGATTTTGGTGTTTTGGATAGTAAGTGTATAGTGGTATTTCATTGTTGTTTTAATTTGCATTTCTGTATTGACATCCAACATTGAGCATCTTTTCTTTTGCTTACTTGCCATCTGTATGTCTTCTTTGGTGAGCTATCTGTTCAAGTCTTTTGCTATTTTTTAATTGGGTTATTTTCTTTTTGTTGAGTTTTAAAAGTTTCTTTTATATCTTAGGTAACAGTCTTTCATCAGATGTGTCTTGTGCAAGTATTTCCTTCTAGTCTGTGGCTTGTCTTCTCATTCTCTTGAAATTGTCTTTAGCAGATGAGAAGTTTTTATTTTTAATGAAGTCTAGCTTATCAGTGATTTCTTTCATGGATCATGCCTTTGGTCATTGTCATACCCAAGGTCATCTAGGTTTTCTCCTATGTTATCCTTTAGGAGTTTCATAGTTTTGTGTTTGACATTTAGGCCTATGCTTCATTTTGACTTAACTTTTGTGAAAGGTGTAAGGTCTTTGTGTAGACTCATTTTTTTACGTGTGGATATTCAGTTGTTCTGGCACCATTTGTTGAAAAGACTATTTTTGTTCTATCATATTGCCTTTACTCTTTTGTCTTAGATCAGTTGACTCTATTTTGTTAGTCTATTTCTGGGCTCTCTCTTGCATTCCATTGATCTATTTGTTCTTTTCCCAATATCACACTGTCTTAATTGCTGGATCTTTACAGTAATTCTTGAAATCAGTTAGTGCTAGTCCTCTGACTTTGTTCTTCTCCTTCAATATTGGTAGTGTTGGCTATCCTGGGTCTTTTGCATCCCCATATCAATTTTAGAATCAGTTTGTCAATACCCACAAAATATTTTGCTGTTTTTTTTTTTTTTTTAAGATTTTATTTATTTATTTGACAGAGAGAGAGCAAACACAAGCAGGGAGAGCAGCAGAGGGAGAGGGAGAAGCAGGCTTTCTGCTATGCAGGGAGCCTGATGTGGGGCTCGATCCCACAACCCCGGGATCATGACCTGAACCAAAGGCAGACGCTTAACTGACTGAGCCACCCAGGCGCCCCTGTTTTTTGTTTTGTTTTGTTTTGTTTAAGACTTCTTTACCTATTTTAGAGAGAGAAAGTGGAGGAAGGGGTAGAGGGAGAGAATCCCCAAGCAGACTCCCTGCTGAGCACAGAGCCTGACAAGGGGCTCAATCCCACCACCCATGAGATCACAATCTGGGCCAAAACCAAGAACCGGACACTCAACTGACTGAACCACCCTGGCACCCCTTGCTGGGGTTTTGGTTGGGATTATGTTGAATCTATAAATCAAGGTGGGAAGAACTGGCATCTTCACAGTATTGATTCCTCTTTTCTGTGAACATTGAATATATCCCTGTTTATGTAATACTACTTTGATATTTTTCATCAGAATTTTGTAGTTTTCTTCATATAGATCTTGTACATATTTTGTTAGATTTAATACCTAAGTATTTCATTTGGGAGGGAGTGCTAATATAAATGGTAATGTATTTTTTGTTTTTATTGTTGTTGTTATTTATTTATTTATTTTATTAACATATAATGTATTATTTGTTTCAGGGGTACAGTTCTGTGATTCATCAGTCTTACGCAATTCACAGCACTCACCATAGCACATACCCTCCCCAGTGTCCATTACCCAGCCCCCCTCCACTCCAGCAACCCTCAGTTTGTTTCCTGAGATTAAGAGTCTCTTATGGTTTGTCTCCCTCTCTGGTTTCGTCTTGTTTCATTTCTCCCTCCCTTCCCCTATGATCCTCTGTCTTGTTTCTCAAATTCCACAGATCAGTGAGATCCTATGATACTTGTCTTTCTCTGATTGACTTATTTCGCTTAGCATAGTACCCTCTAGTTCCATCCACGTCATTGCAAATGGCAAGATTTCATTTTTTTGATGGCTGCATAATATTCTATTGTGTATATATATACCACATCTTCTTTATCCATTCGTCTGTTGATGGACATCTAGGCTCTTTCCATAGTTTGGCTATTGTGAACATTGCTCCTATAAACATTGGGGTGCAGGTGCCCCTTCGGATCCCTACATTTGTGTCTTTGGGGAAAATACCCAGTAGTGCAATTGCTGGGTTGTAGGGTAGCTCTATTTTCAACTTTTTGAGGAACCTCCATACTGTTTTCCAGAGTGGCTGCACCAGCTTGCATTCCCACCAACAGTGTGGGAGGGTTCCCCCCTTTCTCCGCATCCTGGCCAACATCTGTCATTTCCTGACTTGTTAATTTTAGCCATTCTGACTGGTGTGAGGTGGCATCTTATTGACGTTTTTATTTGTATTTCCCTGATGCCGAGTGATGTTGAGCACTTTTTCATGTGTCTGTTGGCCATTTGGGTGTCTTCTTTGCAGAAGTGTCTGTTCATGTCTTCTGCCCATTTCTTGATTGGATTATTTGTTCTTTGGGTGTTGAGTTTAATAAGTTCTTTATGGATTTTGGATACTGGCCCTTTATCTGATGTGTATGTCATTTGCAAATATCTTCTCCCATTCTGTCGGTTGTCTTTTGGTTTTGTTGACTGTTTCCTTTTTTTTTATCTTGATGAAGTCCCAATAGTTCATTTTTGCCCTTGCTTCCCTTGCCTTTGGCGATGTTTCTAGGAAGAAGTTCCTGCGGCTGAGGTCGAAGAGGTTGCTGCCTGTGTTCTCCTCAAGGATTTTGATGGATTCCTGTCTCACATTTAGGTCTTTCATCCATTTTGAGTCTATTTTTGTGTGTGGTGTGAGGAAATGGTGCAGTTTCATTCTTCTGCATGTGGCTGTCCAATTTTCCCAACATCATTTGTTGAAGAGATTGTCTTTTTTCCATTGGACATTCTTTCCTGCTTTGTCGAAGATTAGTTGACCATAGAGTGGAGGGTCCATTTCTGGGCTCTCTATTCTGTTCCATTGGTCTATGTGTCTGTTTTTGTGCCAGTACCATACTGTCTTATGATTACAGCTTCATAATAGAGCTTGAAGTCCGGAATTGTGATGCCACCAGCTTTGCTTTTCTTTTTCAACATTCCTCTGGCTATTCGGGGTCTTTTCTGGTTCCATACAAATTTTAGGATTATTTGTTCCATTTCTTTGAAAAAAGTTGATGGTATTTTGATAGGGATTGAATTAAATGTATAGATTGCTCTAGGTAGCATAGACATTTTCACAATATTTGTTCTTCCAACCCATGAGCATGGAACGTTTTTCCATTTCTCTGTCTTCCTCAGTTTCTTTCATGAGTATTCTATAGTTTTCTGAGTACAGATTCTTTGCCTCTTTGGTTAGATTTATTCCTACGTATCTTATGGTTTTGGGTGCAATTGTAAATGGGATTGTGGTAATGTATTTTTAATTTCAAATACCATTTGTTCAGTGCTGGTATATAGGAAAGCAATTGTCCTATTTATTAACCTTTATATCCTTTTTTTTTTTTTTTAAGATTTTATTTATTTGACACAGAGAAAGAGCAAAAGAGCAAGCACAAGCAGGGGGAACAGCAGGCAGGTGAGAAGCAGGCTCCCCGCTGAGCAAGGAGCCTGATGTGGGGCTTGATCCTAGGACCCTGGGATCCATGACCTGAGCCAAAGGCAGCTGCTTAACCGACTGAACCACCCCGGTGCCCCTTAACCTTGTATCCTGCAACCTTGCTATCACTGCTTATTAGTTCCAGGAGTTTTGGGTTTTGTGTGTGTGTATGTGTGTGTATGGATTTTTTCAGGTTTTCTACATAGACTGTCATGTCATCTATGAACAAAGGCAGTTTTATTTCTTCCTTTCCAATCTGTATACCTTTTATTTCCTTTTCTAGTCTTATTACATTAGCTGGGACTTCCAGTACAATGTTGAAAAGCAGTGGTGAAAGGGGACATCCTTGCATTGTTCCTCATCTTTAAGTATGATGTCAGCTGTAGATTTTCTTTACCAAATCAAGGAAGTTCCCCACAATTCCTAATTTGTTGAGAAGTTTTAGTAGGAATGGGTGTTGGATTTTGTCATGCTTTTTCTGCATCTACTGATATGATCAAGTGATTTTTCTTCTTTAGCCTTTTGATAAGATAGATTATATTAATTGATTTTTAAATGTTGAACCAGCCTTATATATCTGGAATAAACCCCACTTGGTTGTGATGTATAATTCTTCTTTACATTGTTGGATTTCAACTGCTAATACCTTGTTAAGGAGTTTTGCATCTGTATTAATGGGAAGTATTGGTTTGGAATTTTCTTATAAGATCTTGGTCTGTTTTTGTTATTGGCATAATGCTGGCCTCGTGTAATGAGTTAAGAAATATTCGCTCTGCTTCTAAATCTCTTGTATATTCTGGAAAAGATTATAATTTCTTCCTTAAGTGAACCCATATGGGCTTGGTACTTTTTGGGGGGGAGGTTATTAAATATTGATTCAATTTCTTTAATAGATAAAGGCCTCTTTAGATGATTGCTTCTTGTGTTAGTTTTGGCCGATTAGGTCTTCAAGGAATTGGTTCATTTCATCTAGGTTATAAAATTTGTGGGCATAGAATTGTTCATAGTATTTCTTTATCTTTCTAATGTCCATGAGATCTGTACTGGTATTATACCCTCTTTCATTTCTGCTATTAGTAATTTGTGTCTTCTCTCTTTTTTTCTTAGTTAGCCTAGATAGAGGCTTATTGATTTTATTTATCTTTCCAAAGAACTTGCTTTTGGTTTTGTTGATTTTCTCTATTGATTTCTTGTTTTCAATTTCATTGATTGTTTTTCTAGTTTTTATTATCTCTCTTCTACTTGTTTTGGATTTAATTTGCTTTCCTTTTTGTAGTTTCCTAACATGGAAGCTTAGATAATTGGTATTAAATCTTTCTTTTTTTCTAATGTATAAATTTAAATTGCTTTAAATTTCCCTTTAGCATTGTTTTTGATGCAATCTACAAATTTTGATAAGTTGTATTTTCTAAATATTTTAAAATTTCTCCTGAGTTTCCTTCTTTGACCCATGTGTTATTTAGAATTGTGTTGTTTAATCTCCAAGTATATGATTTCCCAGCTATCTTGCTGTTATTAATTTATATTTTAATTCCATTGTGATCTGAGAGCAGATATTGAATGATGGTTTCTCTTCTTTTAAATTTGTTGAAGTTTGTTTTGTGGCCCAGAATGTGTTCTGTCTTGGTGAATGTTCCATATGAGCTTGAGAAGAATGTATAATCTGCTGTTGTTGGATGAAGTAGTCTATAGATGTCAGTCATACCCAGTTGATTTATAGTGCAATTGAAATCAGCTGTGTCCTGGGGCGCCTGGGTGGCTCAGTGGGTTGGGCGTCTGCTTTCTGCTCAGGTCATGATCCCAGAGTCCTGGGATCCAGCCCCACATCAGGCTCCTTGCTCAGTAGGGAGCCTGCTTCTCCCTCTCCCTCTGCCTGCTACTCCCCCTGCTTGTACTCTCTCTCTCTGTCAAATAAGTAAATAAACTATTAAAAAAAAAAATCAACTGTGTCTTTATTGATTTTATGACTTTTGGACATGTCCATTTTTTTTTTTAAGATTTTATTTATTTATTTGATAGAGACAGAGAGCATGAGCAGAGAGAGGAAAAAGCAGACTCCCTGCTGAACAAGGAGCCCCATGTGGGGCTTGATTGATCCCAGGACCCTGAGATCATGACCCAAGCCAAAGGCAGATGCTCAACCAACTGAGCCACCCAGGAGTCCCTGGATATGTCCATTTCTGATAGAGAGGTGTTAAAGTCTCCACTATAATAGTGGATTCACCTATTTCTCATTGCAGTTCTATCAGTTTTTGCCTTATATATTTTGACACTATTGTTAGGTGCGTATCTAATAAGGGTTGTTATGTCATCTTAGAATATTGACCCCTTTATCATTATATAATGTTTCTCGTCATCCCAGATAATGCTCCTTGCTCTGAAAAATGCTTTGTCTAAAATTAATATAGCTACTCCTGTTTTCTTTTGATTGGTGTTCCTATGCTATATCTTTGTTCATCCCTTTACCTTTAATCTACATATGGGTTTCTTCTGGCCAACATATTGTTGGATCTTGTTTTTGGATCCAAATCTGACAATCTCTGTCTTTTAATTAGTATATTTTTTTTGAGGAGGGGAGGGGCAGAGGGAGAGGGAAAGAGAGAATCTTGAGCTGGCTCCACGCCCAGTGTGGAGCCTGATGTAGGGCTTGACCTCACAACCCTGAGATCATGACCTGAGCTGAAGTCAAGAGTCGGACACTTAACTTACCGAGCCAGCCAGGCGCCCCATTAATTAGTATATTTAAACATTGATGTTTTGGGGGCACCTGGGTGGCTCAGTTGGTTAAGCGACTGCCTTCGGCTCAGGTCATGATCCTGGAGTCCCGGGATCGAGTCCCACATCGGGCTCCCTGCTCGGCAGGGAGTCTGCTTCTCCCTCTGACCCTCCCCCCTCTCATGTGCTCTCTCTCTCCTCTCATTCTCTCTCTCAAATAAATAAATAAAATCTTAAAAAATATTGATGTTTAATGTGATAATTGATATAGTTGGATTAATATCTACCTGTTTGTTACTGTTTTCTGTCTGTTGTCCTTCTTTGTTCCTGCTTTTGTCTTCCACACATTTTCTGCCTTTTTAGTTTTAATTGAGCATTTCATATGATTCTATTTTCTTTCCTTTCTTAGCATAACAATTTTTTTTTTTTTTACCTTTTTTATTGGTGGTTGCCCTAGAGTTTGCAATATACATTTACAACTGATCCAGGTCAGCTTCTAAATAACACTATACTGTTTCACAGGTAGTGCACATACCTTATAACAAAATATTCCTAATTCCTCCCTCCCATCCCTTATATCATTGTTGTAATTCATTTCAGTTATATATAAATATACATAATAGAATACAACAATAGAATACATTGTTGCTATTATTACTTTGATCAAACTGGTATCTGTTAGAACATTTAAGAATAAGAAAAATAAGGGTGTCTGGGTGGCTCAGTCAGTTAGATGTCTGAATCTTGATCTCAGCTCAGGTCTTGATCTCAAGGTTGTGAGTTCAAGCCCTGCATCGGGCTCCTTGCTCAGCAGGGAGTCTGCTGCTCCCTCTCTCTGCTCATGCTCTCTCTCTCTGTCTCGATCTGTCACTCCCAGCGTGGAGCCTACTTAACTTCTATTTTTCTTATTCTTTTTTTTTTTATTTCACTTTCACCAATTCATTCTCCAGTGTTCTTCCTTTCATTATATAGATCTGAGTTTCTGACCTGTATTGTTTTCATTCTCTCTGAAGAGATTTTTTTTTTTTTTTAAGATTTTATTTATTTGACAGAGAGAGAGCACAAGCCAGGGGAGCTGCAGGCAGAGGGAGAGGGAGAAGCAGGCTCTGCACTGAGCAAGGAGCCCGATGTGAGGCTTGATCTGCAGGACCCTGGGATCATGACCTGAGCCAAAGGTAGATGCTTAAGTGACTGAGCCACCCATGCACCCAATTTTTTCTTTATCTTTAATTTTCTGAAGTTTGAATATGATATGCCTAGGTACTTTTTTGGTATTTATCCTGATTGGTGTTCTCTGAGCTTCTTGGATCTGTAGTTTGGTATCTGACATTAATTTATGGAAATTCTCAGTCATTACTGCTTTATTTATTTTATTTTTAATTTGTCAGAGAGAGAGCATGAGAGCACAAGCAGGGGGAGCAGCAGGCAGAAGGAGAAGCAGACTCCCCACTGAGCAAGGAGCCCAATGCAGGACTTGATCCCAGAACCCTGGGATCATGACCTGAGTTGAAGGCAGACACCTAACTAACTGAGCCACCCAGGTGTCCCAGTCATTACTGCTTTAAATACTGCTTCTGGGGATGCCTGAGTGGCTCAGTTGGTTAAGCTGCTGCCTTTGGCTCAGGTCATGATCCCAAGGTATTGGGATCGAGTCTCGCATCAGGCTCCTTGCTATGTGGGGAGCCTGCTTCTCCCTCTGCCTGCCGCTCCCCCTGCTTGTGCTTGCTCTCTGCCTCTCTCTCCCTCTCTCTGACAAATAAATAAATAAAATCGTTAAATATATATATATATTCTTATTAAATAAATATTTCTTCTGTTCCTTTCTCTTTTCCTTCTAGTATTCCCATTACATTTATATACCTTTTGTTGTCCCACAGTTTTTGGATATTCTCTTCTTTTTGTTTGTTTGCTTTGGTCTTTTTTCTCTTTGTTTTTTATTTTTGGAAGTTTCTACTATCATATCTTCAAACTCAGAGATCTTTCTTTAGCCATTCCCAGTCTACATATGAGCGCATCAAAGCCATCTTCATTTCCATTACAGTATTTTTGATCTCTAGCATTTCATTTTTATTCTTTATTAGAATTTCCATCTCTCTGCTTACATTATCCATCTGCCTTTCATGTTGTCTGCATTTTCCATTAAAGCCCTTAGCATATTAATTATAGTTTTTTAAAGTCCCTGGTCTGGTAATTCCAATATTCCTGCAATATCTGATTCTGATACTGGTTTTTCCCTTTTTAATTTTTTTTAAGATTTTATTTATTTATTTGAGAAAGAGAGAGAGAGCAGCAGCAGCAGGGGTAGGGGCAGAGGAAGAGGGGGAAGCAGGCTCCCCGCTGAGCAGGAAACCCGAAGAAGGGCTCAGTCCCCGGACCCTGGGATCATGACCTGAGCTGAAGGCAGATGCTTAACCAGCTGAGCCACCCAGGATGCACCCTGGTTCTGCCTTTTCAAACTGTTTTTTTGCATGTTAGTTTGCCTTGTGATTTTTTGTTGAAAATCAGATATGTACTGGGTAAAAGAACTATGGTAAATAAGCTTTTAATAACATGGTGGTAAGATGTAGGGGAAGGGAAAGCATTCTGTAGTTCTTTGATTAGGTTTGAGTCTTGGTGAGCTTCTGCCCATGGACTGTGGAATTCGAATACCAGTGCTTCTCACTTTTTTTTTTTTTTTAACCTTTTAGGCAAGAAAGAATGGCTGGAGGGGGCTGGAGTGTTGGGTATTTCCATTTATCAGGTAGGTTAGGCTTGAAACTTCAGCAAGTTAGGCTGCTCTGGTAAAATAATTTATACTGAATGCTCTGATACATTTAAAAATGGTTCCTTTTCCCCTCTCTCTACTAGAAGCAACAGGGAATTTTTCTCTGACACTCATTGTGATGTCCTGGTAGAGCTCTTAAGACTCATGAAAGTATGGGACCCTCCTGTTATTGGGCCCCCCTGGAGTTTTTAACTCTCAGAGCTGTCCACACTTAGCCTCCAGCAAGCATGTCATCGGTTATAGTTGAGGTTTTCTTATTTCTTATTTTGGCACTGGTTCCCATGGAGTTTTCTGCTCATGAGTTTCTGCTTTGGTAAGTTGTGATTCTCTGTTATCTGTATCTGTCTCCAATTTTGGGGGCAGTCGTTTGCCAGGTGATCTCACTTCTCTGCCAAATCTAAGAAGAGTTGTTGATTTTTCATTTTGTTCAGCTTTTTCTTGTTGTTAGGACAGGGTGGCAACTTATAAACTCCTTATATGGCTGTACTGGAAACTGGAATTGACACTGGTTTTTAATAGAAGTTGGGATAAAGATATCTCTTTTCACTTTTAACTTTATCCAAAAAATTGTCATTTAATTTA
Source organism: Mirounga angustirostris (assembly GCF_029215605.1). NCBI lineage: Eukaryota > Metazoa > Chordata > Mammalia > Carnivora > Phocidae > Mirounga > Mirounga angustirostris. Next base: position 83,566,841 of record NW_026991723.1, on the reverse strand, counting down.
GAGAGCTTCCTGATAAGACATTTGGTTTTTGCTCCCGGCTTTGGAAATTTGGTATATATACGTTTACTCCATGACAAAATGGGAGTCCTCAACTATAGGGAGAAAACTCACCATTTAGATTTCTGCAGATTCTTTGTTTGGAAAATTTTATTTTCCTCATGACCATCCAAAGAGTTCAAGGCTTTGTTTTTTTTCTCAGATCTTGTCTCTGGAAATCCTCACCCTTAGCATAACTCTTCTCTCTGGCATCTGCTGCCACACATCTACAAGGATCCCATTATCTGAATCCCAAATTGTAACAACAGATCTCACATAAGGATTTTTTTTTTACTTTTAAGTAGACTTTTTTGAAAGCAATTATAGGGTGTTAAGTTTATAGCAAAATTGAGCAGAAATACAGTGAATTCCCATAAATCCTCTTCCACACATACTATGCAACCTCTTCCCATTAATATTCCACATTGGTGTAGTACATTTGTTACAGTCAATGAACCTACATTGACACAATACTATCACCCAAAATTCATAGTTGTTTTTTTTTTTAAGATTTTATTTATTTTGGGAGAGAGAGAGTGTGAACACAAGCAGGGGGAATGGCAGAGGGAGAGGGAGAAGCAGGCTCCCCACAGAGCAGGGAGCCCAATGTGGGGCTCCATCCCAGGACAACCAGGATCATGACCTGAGCCAAAAGGCTTTCATCATTAAGTGACCACTTTCTCCTCCCTTCCTCCCCTGCAACCATTTTTTAAAGTTATATTTACTTATCACTTTATATGTCAGAACTGTGACAAATGGTTCTCAACTGGAGTTTATTTGGCAGTGTCTGGAGACATTTTTGATTGTCACAACCTGGGGAGAGGGGATAGTTAGAGACCAGAGATGCTGCTAAATATTCCTGTAATATGCAGGGCAGCTCCCCCATAGAAAGGAATTATTTGGCCTGAAATGTCATTAGTGTAGAAGTTGAAAAACCTGAATCATGTTAATTGTGTCACATCTTTAGTTCCCACAATAGCTATTTACATGGGTTGTTTTGTTGTTTTTGTTTTTAAAGATTTTATTTATTTGACAGAGAGAGAGAGAGAGAGAGAGCACAAGCAGTGGGAGTGGCAGGCAGAGGCAGAGGGAGAAGCAGGCCCCCCGCAGAGCAGGGGGAGCCTGATGTGGGACTCAATCCCAGGACCCTGGGATCATAACCCGAGCCGAAGGCAGTCGCTTAATCAACTGAGCCACCCAGGCGCCCTTACATGGGTTTTATTATCCCCACTTAAGATGATAAGACTGAGGATCACATGGTTTAAGTAATTTAGTCAGAGTTACACAGCAAGTAAGTGATGGAACCAAGTTCAAACGTAGGTCTGTCTGACTCAGTCTGAGCTTATAGTCATGATAGGCAGTCTGCTCATAAATCAGGCCCTTAACTTTTACCTGAACCATGATAATCGGCCCCTACCTGATCCTCTTGCCTCTTCTCTCTCCATTTAAGTCTTTTTTTTTATATACAATTCTTTTTTTTTAAAGATTTTATTTATTTATGTGACGGAGAGAGCGCGACAGCAGGAACACAAGCAGGGGGAGTGGGAGAGGGAGAAGCAGGCTTCCCACTGAGCGGGGAGCCCGATGCGGGGCTTGATCCCAGGAACCTGGGATCATGACCTGAGCCGAAGGCAGACGCTTAACGACTGAGCCACCCAGGCGCCCCATTTAAGTCTGTCTTAAGCCCAGCATGAGGCTCTAATTATACTATCTCTCTGCTCACAGTCTTCCATTGCATATAGAGCGTAGCTTTGGTTTTCCAGCCTGGTATTCAAGGTCAGGGCTAGTGCAGTCAGTCCCTGAACTATCTTCCTAACTAATATTCCACAATTCCCTTCTTTTCAAAGTTTCTAAGATACGCTTTATTTTCTCATATTAGCTTTATATTTTTATAGTCTATAACATTGCTTTTATATTTTAGTATATGTGCTGCCAAAGCGAGCACTATAACATTGCTTTTATAATTCAAAAGGTTATTTTTAGTGGCAGAAGAGGGTAATTGAGAGCCCCTCTGACAATTTAGGGATTAAAAAATAAAGTGATCCTATTTTTACTTAAGATACTGTATGCATGTATCGTGTGTGTGAATAAAAAACATCAGGTAATTGCTTTACGCACTGAAAGGGCTAAGTGTGAGATCTGGTTCTATTGGTAACTAGCTGTGAGACCTTGAGCAAGTAAACTAATTTCATTAAGTCTGTTGCTTCACCTGGAAAATCATGAGGGTATCTAGCTCACAGGTTTTTGGAATTCAGTGACAGCTTGCATGTAAAGTGCTTAACACAGGGCCTGGCACAATGTTGAGTGGGCAATGAACGTTAGACTGTTATAGACCCCATGATTGTTACTGTATTATTTCACTACTTCTTTAATTCATTCACACCTCTGTATCTCTAATAATATGTGCTCTGGAGTCACAATTTTTGCATTTAAAAATCCTGCCTCTACCACTTACTAGTTGTGTAAACTTAAACTACCTAGGCATCATTTGCTTCACTTTCCACTCTATAATAAAATAAAACTTGTTCCATAGGGCTCATTTCAGTATTAAATGAGATAATATAGATAAAGCACCTAGACTAGGTCTGGCCCATTGTTAATGCTCAGTTATGTCAGCTTATTATTACCACTCTTCTAGCACTTAATACTTCTTACCAGTGTTACACTCATTTGTATACTTGTAGCTCCCTTATCTGAAGGTTAGCTCCTTGAAGAGAAGGATTATAAAATATTCATTCTTGTGGCCAGAACATTGTTTTAAACTTAGTTACTGTCAGTTATATTTTACTTGATTAAGGACTTTCATAGACATCACCTCATTTGGGCCTCACAAAAACCCAGTGAGTTAGGTAGACAGAATGCTAGCTAAGTATGTACATAAGTAGGACAGGAGGGTTTGGTTACCTATCATGCTCTAAGTATCGAGTCCTTCCTTTATGTTCTTATGTGTAATTTTCATAGCTATCCTGAAAGGTAGTGTTTATTAATACATTATAAATATAAGGGAGCTGAGGCTTGGAAAGTTTCAGTAACGTGACCAAAATCAACTAGCTAATAAGCTTCAGAGCCTGGACATGTTTCCACAAAGCCTTGTTTCCTCATTACTGAATTTTCATGGCCAGGTGTCACATTTGGTGGTGTCTAAGCCACAATCTCATTCTGATCCTTTCTTTGTTTTTGGAAGTCTGGCTACCTTGCCTCCTGCAAGCGGTTGATGTCAAATACTGAAATAATGTCAGGAGAGAGAAAACCTTCAGACAAGGGCCACTGGAAAAATTGATCACAACTATCCCTGTGTTTTAGAGACTGTTAAGAAAGAGTAGATGAATGTACTCAGTTTGATGCCAGTGATTTCAAGGGCTCCTTGAACATTTTTATACCACTCAGTTGGTTTGCTCTAGAGCCAAGTGAGGGTGTTCTGAAACTTACATTATAACCTGTAGTATATTGGAAGAGCCCTAGGTTTTTTGAAGTCAGGAGACCTAGAGTTGGAATCCTTTTTTGGTGAGATTTTGTGTAGTCTTTGAATCCAAACAGCTCTGATTTGAGAAAGCTAACCTGTCTTGAGCCTTTGTGTATGTACAATTAGGCGAAAAATACCCATATGGGAGAGTTTTGAACATTAAGTGCAGTAAAATATATAAGACACCATGCCCATTACATTGTAGGTATATAGTAAAATAAATAAGCTGTAATAATAATAAATGTATGTTATTAATTACAGGAAGAAGTTTAACTGTTTAGCTTGGTATATAAAACCTTTTCTGGTCTGGCCTTCCTCAGCATCCTGTAATCTCTTCTCCTGCCTCTCCCTATTGTGTGTCTTAAATTCTAGCTACACAAAATCACTCGTGTTTTCAGAACAACCAATGCTTGTATGCTGCTGTGTCTTTGTACATGCTACTGCTTTTGCCTAGAATGCACTTTCCACTCCCTCCCCCTTCTCTGCCTATTAGAAGCCTACTCCTTCAAAACTAAGCTCAGTGCCACTTCTCATTGTAAAGTTTCTACCGGATGTCTCCTCACTCCCACAGATTTGTCACTCCTGCTTGTGAGTTCCCATTAGCACCTTGTTTGTGCTTTTCTTGTGGCAGTGTAGATCATTTCCTGGTCTGTTTCCCCCACAGTTTCTGGAGGACAGTGACCTTATCTTAGTATTTCTCTAGAATCTGAGGTAACAGAGTTCATTACTATATCCCTTTCAGTTTGAGTTCTAGATGTGAAAAATGTGATGGTGGTTCTCTTTGTTTAAAACTCTCTGAGGTATAGGCAGTCCACATAGAGGTTAATCTCATTGCTCAGATTTGGACATCACCATGTGTGCAGTTTCTTTAATCCTCCTCTAGCTATCAAAATGGATTTAGCAGTTGGCATCCTCTTTTTTCTGTCTGGGGCAATTGGAGCTTTGTAGAATTTGGCCTGGGGGATCAGTGACCTTGCCTCCCTGATTTAGGATGATCCTGGGGCATAGGACTGGATGTCATTGAGGACCTCGCATGGCCTCAGTGTGGGCAGTGACAGTACTGGGGGCCCTGCTTACGTTTATTCAGGAGACCGGGAATTAAATTTAGCCTCTGATTTAATTTTCTGTGACACATTGAGTCTATGTTTTAGTCTACAGAACGCTACAGCTGTGTCCTAATTCTCCCCACCCTACCCCTTCCCTACCTTGTGATCTTCATATCACTACCTTTTAAGGCATTGCTATTCTTGGCTGATAGCCTTGCATTGGAAGTCATCATAGCAGAGTGGAAAAGACAGCTCTGAATCATCCATGTAAACAGCAAAAATCACCACTAGAAAGGATCTGAGAGGAATGCCATGTGTTGGGATCAGTGGTAGGCAGTCCGTTCTTGGGACTTGCTGGTGTTTCTCTACCAAATGGGAGAGAGATCTCAATGAAAAGGAACGGAGTTGCATAATTTGTGTAATGACCAGTCTGAAGAGCGGTAATTAAAATGATAACAACACTATTCTCTGAGGGCCTACTCCCCATCTAGCTCAATGTTAGGTACTAGAGGCAAAATGGGTTGGATAAGGTACTGGTTCTGGAGAAATTTGCAATCTAGTAGGGAATACAGACTCATAGAACTAGTTGTCATATTGCAGTATAATTAGCTTAGAATGCTGAGAGGTACAGGGTGCTGTGAGCACTGAGGAAAGACTCTGTCGAGACTTAAGAAGCAGAAAAGGCTAGGCCATTTTTTAGAAAGAAATCCTGTGTTTGACTTTGCTATGGATAGTTTGGCCTTTGCCCACCCTCATAATCCATTGTTTGAATATTTTCCCACCCCTCCCAGGCTAAGTTAGGTCTCTTCATTGTTACACATATCTCTTGCACTTATCACAGTTATCACACTTACCACAATTAACGTTAAATATTTCTTTACATAATTGCTTAATGTTTGTCCCTTCTACTAGCCTGTAAGAGCAGAGACCATGCCAGTTTTGTTTGCTCTGAATCCCTATCGTGAAGATTATAGGCACCCAATAAATACCTGTTGAATGAATAATTGAATCCTCACACTCATCAAGTCCTTAGATTGTCTCAACAATGTATAGTATGTCTGAGGTTTAGGAAAGAATAAGCTTATAATCTTGAGGGAGAAACATCCCATACCAGATTAATTGTCCTCACAGTGACATTGTTAGGTAGCCAAACCTGGGTCCTTTATAAGGAAATCCTTTAGGTTCTTAGCCACAGTGCAAAGTAGGCAACTCTGACACTAGACTTTCTTTCTCTTGCATTTTCCACTTTGTCAGTTTTTGACTAATGATGCAGTATTCCCTAAAAAAACAAAAACAAAAACTCACAAGAAACAAAAAAACAAGAAATAAGTGCTAAAAATGGCTGACATAGTATTTTTTTTTTAAGATTTTATTTATTTATTTGAGAGAGAGAATGAGAGAGAGAGAGCACATGAGAGGGGGGAGGGTCAGAGGGAGAAGCAGACTCCCCGCTGAGCAGGGAGCCCGATGCGGGACTCGATCCTGGGACTCCAGGATCATGACCTGAGCCGAAGGCAGTCGCTTAACCAACCAAGCCACCCAGGTGCCTGACATAGTATTTTGATTTCCAATATCTTACCCAACAACTCCTCACTCAAACTCAGTATGTGATTGTTTTTCTTTGAAACTGCCAACTTTGCAAAGGCATTGAAGTAAGCTAGGTATTTTCCAGGTTTAGTCAGCATGTATTGAGTATACCAGATGTGAGGCTGAAACTTTTTACATTCTTTCTACTTGGCTTTTGAGGGTCAGGGTTTGGAATTGACCTGGGCAGGATCTGTGCCTGCGATGAGGAGATGCTGCTGAGACTCTTGTCAGGAGTGTATCTGTTCGGGGCACCTGGGTGGCTCAGATGGTTAAGCGTCTGCCTTCAGTTTAGGTCATGATCCTGAGGTCCTGGGATCCAGTCCCACATTGGGCTCCTGGCTCAGCGGGGAGTCTGCTTCTCCCTCTCCCTCTGCCCTTATCCGCCTGCTCATGTTCTCTCTCTCTATCTCTCTGTCTCAAATGAATAAATAAAATCTTAAAAAAAAAAAAAAAAGGAGTGCATCTATCATTAGTTCACCATTCTATCGCTCACATCTAGAAAAGTACCAGTTGCATAATAGTAGGTACTCAACTCAGTAAGTATTTGAATGAATGCATTTGTAGCCTACATAGCACACAGGCTGTATTATCTTGACCTCTGTCCAGTTTTTTCAGGCAAATATCACTTTCTTGTCTTCTCACCAGAACACTTCCCACCCTTACTCATAATAATTGCCCCTATGCTTCTTTAACAGTCAGTAGAAAAGATATCGGAATTTCTTCTATTTACTTTTTAGGGTTGCTGAATCCTTGGTTAGATGGAAAGATTGCTTATGAAATTGAGACTGAAACAGCTCAAAACATAGCTTAGCTGGAAAGGGGTTTTGTTCTGTCTTCTGTTCAACATGTCTGGAAATTTTGAGGCTCAGAAAATCCTAGAGCATCATATCTGAAAGATAGCCTTATATGGATATCTCCTACAACTTTCTCATTATGCACATGAGAAAACTGAGGCCCTGGAGAAGAATACTGTGCCTAAGATTATCTAGAACCCAATGAACCCAATGATCACTTTACCTTGTTGTTGTTTTTTTTAAACACATTGCCTTGTTTTTGTTTTTAAGATTAAATAACTCTGGAAGGAAGCGTTCACAAAACAAAACTTTTTAAAATGGGCTTGTGTTGAAGTAGTAATTCCAGATCATTCATGACACTTCTGTTATAAGCCTATTAAAAGCAGTACTTTGCAAATTTGGGAGATTTCACAGTCCTCACCAGTCTTCAGAATTCCAAACCCTTGGCCTAGTCCAAAAAGAAAGCAGTAGCTCCTGGAATTGAACAGATTTCAGTTTTTCATCTTTATAGGAGCAAGTGCCAGTAGAGTTGCAGTAATCTCTGGGGAGAGATTTTTGGCCCCATTTTCCTTACAATGTATGCATCTGACAGCTGGCCCATCATTCTATTCTTAGACATAATCTATGGGATTACAGGGTGGTTTCATTTTTTTTTTTTTTTAAGCTGTGCTGTAGAAATGCAAGCTGTGTGGAAAATGGTTGTTCTTTGGAGCAATTTGGAGACTATTTAGTACATAGATTAAAAAAATTTTTTTTATTTGATCAACTAATGTAGATTCCTCCATACAGGTATTTCATGTTAAAGTCAACTTCCAGTTGTGACTGTATTCTAATTAATTCAGGAGAAATAAATGCTAAAATGCAGAAATACCAGAAGTGGAAATAAGTTTTTGCTTATTTATTTATTTAGTTAGTTAGTTAGTAGGCTCCATGCCATGCGCCAATTCAGGGCTTGAACTCATGACCCTGAGATCAAGACCTAAGCTGAGATCAAGGGTTGGATGCCTAATGGACCTGAGCCACCCAGATGCCCCAAGTTTTTGCTACTTTGGATCTTTTTTTTTTTTTCTTTAAGATTTTATTTATTTATTTGACAGAGAGTCACAGTGAGAGAGCAGGGGGGGTGGGAGAGGGAGAAGCAGGCTTCCTGCCGAGCAGGGAGCCCGATGCGGGGCTCGATCCCAGGACCCTGGGACCATGACCTGAGCCGAAGGCAGACGCTTAACGACTGAGCCACCCAAGTGCTCCTACTACTTTGGATCATATAACTGATTTTCATTTTCATCTCTCTGGGTCATGGAGGAACAATAGACATATTATTTTATTTGTTTGTTTGTTTGTTTATCAGAGAGAGCACAGGCAGGGGGAGCATCAGGCAGAGGGAGAAGCAGGCTCCCCGAAGCAGGCTCCCCACTGAGCTGGAAGCCCGATGTGGGACTCGATCCCAGGACCCTGGGATCATGATCTGAGCCAAAGGCAGACGCTTAACCAACTGAGCTTCCCAGGTGTCCCTAGACATGTTGTTTATAGGGCTTTAAAACCAATTCATAGTAAGCATTCATTAAGCACGTACTGCCATTTATTGAACTCATCTGTATCCCAGGAACTGTGCTTGCCTGATATATTTATTTACTTTCCAATAACCATAAAAGGTAAGGGATTGTATCCCCATTTTGTATGAGAAAACAGAAACTTTAAGCAATTGAGTAACTTGTCCAAGGGTCAAAAGTATGAAATAGTAGAACAAGAATTGGGACCCAGGTCTGTCTATCTCAGAATCCATGCTCTTTCCCTGTAGTAGGCAACCTCTACTGGTTTTAAGAAGAAGCTGATTGGGGGCACCTGGGTGGCTCAGTTGGTTAAGCGACTGCCTTCGGCTCAGGTCATGATCCTGGAGTCCCGGGATCGAGTCCCGCATCGGGCTCCCTGCTCGGCAGGGGGTCTGCTTCTCCCTCTGACCCTCCTCCCTCTCGTGCTCTCTGTCTCTCATTCTCTCTCTCTCAAATAAATAAATAAGATCTTTAAAAAAAAAAAAGAAGAAGAAGCTGATTGGCAGAACTAGAATGGCTAAGTTCAGAAAGGTGTAATAATTCAAACTGTAATGTTGGGGGTTTTATGTAGGTGCTATATTATAATATAGAATTCACAGATAGCTCTGTGCTCCTATCCGTATTGATTTAGAACTGTCATTTTGCAGGTTCTGTTACCCTATCTCTTGATTACATGAGTGAAAAAAATTTAGAAAACATGGTTTACTACTTCAGCATTTCAAAAGTTTATCTGGAAAAACCTCTTGCTTTTAGTTCATAAAGTGTTTACAATTTAACGAATGATTCAGATGAAGTCGCCCTAAAATTTGGAGGGAAAAAAATCAGTGTCACTGGAGGTTAATCTTTCCCGTGCTAGTGTCTATTTTATCTAGAAAATGCTAATGATTTAGAACTCGGCAGGCATGACTTTGTTGTTCTTTACCTTGGCATGTCTAAGAAGCTACAACTACAGTAGTGTTTATCCAACATCGTACACAGAATGATGTGTTAAGACAAGACAACAGTAAGAAACCGTTCTGTTCTCCCAGGAAACGAAGGGAGTTAGAAGCAGCAGTACATCTCAAGGAAGTGAGAGGCCTGATAAGACCTTAATAGCTTTGGGACATGTCCTTCAGAAAGAAAAAAACACTCAAAACTTGGAGTCAGGTCCTAGTTCTGCCTACTTGGGCATTTGGCTCCCATTTTGAGTGTCAGTTTCTTCATTGTGATAAAATGGGGTAATGATATCTTCTTACGGAGTGATTGTGAAATCATGTTTATGTGGATTTTTTAAAGATCAAGATGAAGGAGTATGCTTTGAAACTTTACAGTGATGTAATTCCAACAATAATTACATTTAAATAACCAGCAGTCACACTTTGTTACAGGAAAATACCTTCTAATGTAGCTAGTTTCTACTTGGCCTATTTTAATGTAGGCCCAGCTTATTTGAGCTTATTTGGCCCAGTAGCAAACAATTCTTGTTTCCTTACTCATTGTTATTCTGCAGGTTCCTGTCCTTGGTTGGTGGGCTCTGCACAACCGTTCAAAATACAGAATTAGTTTCCCCTTTTAAGTGTATGCATTTGTGGCAGGAAGAACGTGGAATAAGGATGGATCCAGAAAGGCCATCTGAGGTGGGTAAAGGGAAGCACTGCATGAAACAAAGGCTCTTTGGCCTAGCTTTGGTTTGACTTGTCACTTGCACTTGAGGTGGTCGACACACAGAGGATGTGCTGACCTGTAAAGATTAAAAACAAAGGCCAAAACAGGGTTCCCCCAACACCATCTTTCCCCCATCTACATTTAATTTATTAGGACCACTGTACTTCCTGTTGTTTTCCTTCAAAAAACAAAAACAAAAACCTTTCTTGGGCTGCCTGACTGGCTCAGTCAGTAGAACATGCTACTCTTGATCTTGGGATTGTGAGCTCAAGACCCACATTGGGTGTAGAGCTTACTTTAAAAAAAAAAAAGAGCTCGGCCGCCATCATGAACGACACAGTAACTATCCAGACCAGGAAGTTCATGATTAACCAACTACTTCAGCGGAAAGAGATGGTCATTGATGTTATTGACCCCGGAAAGGCAAGAGTACCTTAGACAGAAATTTGGGAAAAACAGCCAAAATGTACAAGACCACACCAGATGTCATATTTGTGTTTGGATTCAGAACCAATTTTGGTGGTGGCAAGACAATTGGCTTTGGCATGATTTATGATTCCTTGGATTATGCAAAGAAAAATGAACCCAAACACAAACTCGCAAGACATGGCCTGTATGAGAAGAAAAAGACACCAAGAAAACAGTGAAAGGAACGCAAGAACAGAATGAAGAAAGTCAGGGGGACTGCAAAAGCCAATGTTGGTGCTGGCAAAAAGTGAGCTGGAGATTGGACAACAGAAGGAGTAAAGATGCCGCAGTGGCTTTATCTATGGTGGTTGTGCAGATTTTTCACGAGAGGATTAATAAACTAAGAATGTTAATGTGGGGAAAAAAAAAAAAGAACCTTCTCCTGTTTGTGAAGATGTCACTCTTTACATCCAATCTTTATGGAACTGCTCACTTTAACATTCAGCTGAAAACCCCTCAGCCTGTGGATTTCCAAAGGCTGCAGTAGCCCAGTGCTTCTTGTTTTCTACCTTTTGAGCTTTTTGCCATTCCACATCTAAGAGTGGGTGAAGGAAGGGAAAGAGGTACATCACCTCCACCTTTTGTTCTTTTTTGTCTTTTTTTTTTAAATAAAGACTATTTAGTATGTCTGTTCTGTAGGCTGAGACAGGTCAGTGGTGTCTGTCTGATCCCAGCTCTCCCACTTTTTTTTTTTTAAGATTTTATTTATTTGGGGCGCTTGGGTGGCTCAGTCGTTAGGCATCTGCCTTCGGCTCAGGTCATGATTCCAGGGTCCTGGGATCGAGCCCCGCATCGGGCTCCCTGCTCAGTGGGAGGCCCGCTTCTCCCTTTCGCACTCCCCCTGCTTGTCTTCCCTCTCTCGCTGTGTCTCTCTCTGTCAAATGAATAAATAAATCTTAAAAAAAAAAAAAAAAAGATTTTATTTATTTGAGAGAGAGACAGAGAGAGTGAGAGAACCTAAGCAGGGTGAGGGGCAGAGGGAGAAGCAGACTCCCTGCTGAGCAGGGAGCCTGATGTGGGTGGGGCTTGATCCAGGGACTCCAGGATCATGATCTGAAATGAAGGCAGACGCTTAACTGACTGAGCCACCCAGGTCCTCCCCAGCGCTACCACATTCTAGTTGTGTGATCTATGCCAAAGCATGTCATCTCTGAGGTCAGTTTTGTCATTTCCACAAATGGGAAACATTGTCTTTGTTTTAGAGGTATTAAGTGTTGAATAAAGCAATATATGTGAAACACTTAGTACAGTGCTTATTGGCACACAGAAGTACTCAATAAATGTTGTATTCTTTTCTTCCAAAAGCATTTTCTAGATAGAGCAATACTGATTCTTGCGCTTAGTCAACAACGAATGTATTAATCATTGCTATAAGGATAGCTTCTCAATCTTTTCCTTACATTCCATTTTATTATTGAGAAAAGCCTTTTAAGTTCCAGGCAGCTGGCTTAAAAGGGACTTTGGGAACATATATAATTTATAAATCAGGATCTGTCATGCTGGAGCAAAAAAATCTCTGGAGATAAAGCTCTGGATTTAATTTGTGTAGGACATTTCTGTTTATTATTAGAGCATAGGATGGTTATTGTGAATTCTAAACAAAACTGTATCCTAGTTTTACTAGTCAGGATTCTCCAGTGAAACAGAACCAACATGGGGTGAGTGTGTGTGTGTGTAGGTAGGTAGGTAGGTAGGTAGGTAGGTAGAGATTTGTTGTGAGGAAATGGCTCACATGATTTTGGAGTGGACCAGCAGGTTGGGGTCAGGAAAGCCAATGCTGTGGGTCCACTCTAAAGGCTGGCAGGCTGGAGACCCGAGGGAGCTAATTTCCCAGGTCAAGTTCAAAAGCATTCTCCTGAAGAATTCTTTCTTGCTCAAGGGAGGCCAGTCTTTTTGTCTGTTTAGGCTTTAACTGATTGGGACTAGGCCTACCCACACTGTGAAAGACAGTCTACTTAAAGTCCACCAGTTTAAGTGTTAATCTCATCCAAAAGTGCCTTCATGGAAACATCAGAATAACGGTTGACCAAGTATCTGGATACCCCTGGCCCAGCCAAGTTGACACATGAAATTAACTGTCACACTAGATTTAACAAAGAATACAAGATTAGAGATTCTTGTCAATATTGGTCATCATTTTTGTGCCTGTTAATATGGCTGCAGCTCTTTCCAAAGTATTTTCACATACATTACCTCAGTGAACTTCATAGCAGCTCTTGTGAGGTTATCAGAGTAGAGATAAAACCCCATTTGTTTGAAGAGGGTATCAAGACAGACAGATTAGGAGACTTGGTCCAGTTCTCACAGCTAGTGAATGGCAGAGCTGCAATTTGCCCAGATCTTATAACTTTAAGCCCAGGTATTTCCCCCTTGGCCATTCTCTCTGTAGCAGCTGAAGAATTCTGGAAATAGTTTTGAGAGTGTCGTGTCTTTTCTTCTTGTAACTAGTATCATACTCTTCCTTGGAACCATTTTGTGATAGAAAGTTAACAAAATACATGTTGGCAGAACCTAAAGATCTTCTTTTCAGATGACTCTAATGATTCCCTGAGGCAGAAAGAAAGGGGAGGGGAGGGAGGGAAACAGAGTGGGGGGAGGGAGGGAGGAAGGATGTTAGCAAAAAGAGTAATGTCAAAAAGTAATTAGAGCAGGACAAATGGATTGTGCTGCCATGTTCAAGGCTGTTATTTCTGTAGGCAGTGAGGAGGAAGGGCACTAATGCAATGTGACGGATCTGGAGCAAAACCCAGGGCACTGGGCAAACTGTAGAGACTCAACCAATGGCAAGGCTCAAATTGCAAGGTTTGACTGAATAATATTTAATATCTCAAAGAGTTGTTTCATGTTGTTTGGAGAAACTGTTGTGTCAGGGGACCTACTTTCTTGATTTCAGCTTTTGGAAAATAGCCTCATACTTCTGTGTAGGTAGTCAGTGTGTCCTAGGATAACTCCCATCCCAGCATTCTGTCTTTGCATATCCCCAGGTTAGGCAGGAACATGATGCCAACAGGGATTTTGGAAGAAAAGATGCCTAATATGAAACTAATTAGGGTATTACTTATTTAGAGAGAATGAAATAAAGTAGTATTATCAATATGCAACTTGGTATTGGAAAATCGACCTATGAAATGGCAGAAGGTAATAGATTCATCAAAGGACAGGATGCTTTGATTTGCTAGCCTAGCCAATCTGTGACTGGGATCCCACTGCTGCCACCACGTACAAGGAAACTGCCATAGCCCTCAAGAAAAAACAGTACTTCATTTGCCTAGAAGAAAGTCTTCACAAATAGATCGACTCTCTCCTCTGTAAGTCACCATACCTTTGAGGTCTATTATTAATTGCTGCCACCACTATGGCATGTTACTAAGAGCTTATGCCTCAGTATTAGTACTTAGACATTCTTGGGTTCATAATCTAGCTCTGCCTCTAGCTCTAGCTCATAAAGTGAGCTGTTAGAACTTGGGAACTTGGGGGCGCCTGGGTGACTCAGTCGTTAAGAGTTTGCCTTCGGCTCAGGTTATGATCCCTGGGTCCTGGGATCGAGCCCCACATCGGGCTCCCTGCTCTGTGGGAAGCCTGCTTCTTCCTCTACCAGTCCCTCTGCTTGTGTTCCCTCTCCCACTGTGTCTCCCTCTGTCAAATAAATAAATAAAATCTTAAAAACAACAACAACAAAAAAAAAACTTGGGAACTTACCTAACCTCTCTAAGCCTCAGTTTCTTTATCTCTAAAATAGGGATAATAAGCTTACTTTCAGACTTCTTATGAGATTTTGGTGAGATGATACACAAAACATTTAGCACTGGTGCCAGGCACAAAGTAAGGGCCCAGTAAGGGCAGGAAAAAAAGACATCAGTAGGGAGTTAGACATCTGTTCTTCAACTCTCTGGTCTAAGCAGACATAAATGGTTTTTCCCTGAAGACCCCACATACACATAGCCTGTTATAGGACTAGAATGATTAAACCAGGCTTTCTTAATAAGCAGTAGGAAGGGGAAATTAAAGCAGTATTCTAAAAAATTGAGCTCACAAGGTATAGATAATTGCTCTTGGCCATCTGAAGAGAATTGCCTTTCCTTCCTAGCTCTTAGCTTGCCTGAATTGCTGTCCACTCCCTACCACCACTCCCACCCTGTAACCCTGTGACAACTCAGAACTGACCAAAGATCAGGTCTTGACACCCTACCATTATTTCCTTACTTTTCTTCAACTAACTTCATTTAAACAATTCTTTTCCCTTTTTTGTCATGCCACCCTCTCTGCAGAGTCCTGACTGCAAAGAAGGACAGAGAGAATCCTGCCACCCCCTAAAGAGACACACCTCTTATTTGGCACACTGCAGAGGGAAATGTATTTCTGGACCTTTACATACTCTTTGTTTGGTGCTGGGTTCGTAGCCCCCTAATTATGACTCTCTAGTTTTGTTACAATGTGAGTCTTCTGAGGTACCCCAACAACCATGGGTTTATGAACAGTTTTCCAAGGTATCTTTGTCTATGTATAAAATCATGTAAAAATAGAACCCACTTGTAGGTTGTGCCTTGCTTGTTCAGGATCTCCATCTCTATGAGAAGGCCCCAGGAGCCAAAGTTGAGTCATTTCCTGCTTTTTGGTTAGATTTTCCAGTACTTCTCTTGGTCTGCCCAAAATTCCAAAACCTCGCCGTTTGTTTATGGCTTGTAACTTTTTCCACATAACCTTCACCTTCTCTAGGTACCCAGATCATAAAGAATATAATATTAGATGTGAAGACAGGAATAAATCCCAAATATGTTAGAGTGGTCCAGGATTTGTAATTTGCTGATCTTGTATCTTTTCTAGTTGGAACAAAAGAATGTTCTGTATGGTTTATGGCTTGAATTTTATCTCTTGTCCTTTCTCTGCAGTCTTTTTGTACAAAATGAAATATGGGATGCATTTAGAATAATGCTCAAATTAAGCTTTTTAAAATTTACAATTATGGGGCGCCTGGGTGGCTCAGTCATTAAGTGTCTGCCTTCCGCTCAAGTCATGATCCCAGGGTCCTGGGATTGAGCCCCGCATCGGGCTCCCTGTTAGACGGGAAGCCTGCTTCTCCCTCCCCCACTCTCCCTGCTTGTGTTCCCTCTCTCGCTGTGTCTTTCTCTGTCAAATAAATGAATAAAATCTTTAAAAATAAATAAATAAAATTTATAATTATTTTTCATAGACATTAGAAGCATATATTGAATCCCCACTATGTGCTGAGCATTTTATGAGTTACTGAACTGAAACTTCCTTGTTGCTTCTGGGAATGATCTCATGTTTAGCCAGAATGTATAAGGGGGAAAAAACATCTTTAATGAAAGATTTCTTACATTCACATTTATTCAGAAAGTTAAAGAATTTTTTAAAACTCCTGTCCTTCAGTATTAAGGTATATGTAGGTATAAGTATCAGTATATGGTGATTATCCCTGTAATCTTGCAGTCTTTGCATATTTTTACTGCCATTTATTGATGTACTCATGTTTTGGACCCGGGCTTCAAATGCTTTACTTGCTAGCAGTGGCTGTGGGCTCGTTACATAACTTCTCTGAGCATCATTTTTTTTCTCTTTGAAAGGCATGATCCTTACTTTGTCTACTTCACATGATGTTTGTGAGGGTCACATTGGATAATGCAAGTGAAAGTTCCTTTTCCAAGGAGCAAAGCATTTTATGAGAATGAAATAATGTATGGTTCAAAGGATCTTTTTTCCAGCTTTTTTAAAATGACTTCATTGAGGCATATTTTACTTATATAATTCACTCTGATTGTACAATTCAGTAATGTTGAGTAAATTTACTCAAGTTGTATAATCATTACCATAGTTCAGTTATAGAACATTTACATCATCCCAGTAAGATCTTTTTTGTCCTCGTATTGGTAATCCTATTCCCAACTCCTGTTCCAGGTAATACCTAATCTGTCTATGTAGATTGCCCTTTCTGATATGTTGTTTGAATGAAATCATACATGTTCTTTGTGTCTTCTTTCATTTAGCATGACCGCTTTGAGGTTTGTCCACGTCATAGCAAATATGAGTAGTTTGTTCTTTCTATTGCTGAGTAGTATTCCATTGTATGGGTATATACCTTACATGTCATCTATCCATTCATCAGTTGCTGGACATTTAGGTTGTTTCCAATTTTTTATTATTATGATAATGCTGCTATGATCATTTACATACAAGTTTTTGTGGGAGCATATGTTTTCATTTCTTTTGAGTATAAAGGTATCTTTTAATTATAAAAGTAATACATGCTTGTTTTGGAAAATTCTTTATATACTGAAGTATAAATGTGGTGCATTAGTCACCTCCCTAATTATGCCTCTAGATGTGGTGATGGTAGTAATGATTAAGAGTAGTAATGACTCATCATCTTCTGAGTGTTCTGAGCATTTACTGCATGTCAGGCACTGTTCTGACATGTATGCATGTGTGTTCATTTCAATTGATTATTTCACATATATGTCTTAACTTGATACTATTTTCCCCCCCGTTTTATGGATGTAGAAACTGAAGTTTGAAGATTCATTGTAAAGTCACACTTCTAGTAAGTGGCAGAGCCAAAATTTGAACTTGGGCAGTCTGGTGTAATGTCTTTCAGACTTTCCAAAATACACAGTTTTTAAAAGCAAAAGTTATATACTTATTCTGAACCTTGTTTTATTTTACTTAACTTGTCTTAGAGATTGTTTCATGGAGTTTTATAGATCTGTCTCATTTTTTATGGTTGCATGAATGGATATGCCAGGATTTGTTTAATTAATCTTTTGTTAGTGGATATTAGGTTGCTTTTATTTCCTATTATGAACAGAGCTTCAGCGAATGTCCTTGTATAATATGTGACTTATTTGTGGTATTGCTTTTGCAAATCCTGGAAATAGAATTTCCAAATGAAAGAGTTTGAACATTTAGAATTTAGTGTTATTAAAAGTTCCCCTCCCCTCCAAAAGCTGGTAAATAACGCCCTCCTCCCTTAACTCCCTCACCCTTGCAATCAGGATTTAAGAGAGCCTGTTTTTCCACCCTCATCCGTGCTGCATTATTATCTCTGTAATGTAGGCTACAATCATATAAATGTTTCAGAGAGAAGTTAACATATCAAGGCAGGGCAGTGGTGAATAGCTGGTATGTCAACAGTAGTTTCCAGTCTTTTGATAGGTAAGGATTGTCATTTATCTAGGCTCTCGAGCTGCAGTGTTGGAGTAGTCCAGACTGTAGTTCAGGTTAATTTAGAATGACTCACTTGGTTGATGATCTAAAATGAACATTGAGACGTTTCAGCACAGTTGTTTCCATTTTCTTTGTTCTGTACCCCAAATACTATGACCTTTCACCTCATTGCTGCCTACAGTATTCTTGCCTTGCCTCCAGCTCAGTTTAAAGTGAATCTGAGAAGGCAGTAGACAAGAACTTGGACATCTGTGATAGGTAAGTGTGTTTGCCCTTTCCAATCTTTCCTTTAACAAAAACTGCCAAAATGAGGCCAATAGACCAATACTATTCCTTTTTCAGTCTCCCCAGGGGTAAGGCTCCTATCATCTTTGTTGCTGGCAGGGTCTCTGTGGCCAAATTGGCATGGTCTCTGTGGCCAGTTAGCACTATATAGATAATCTCTTTAAAGGGAGGTAAGTTTGACATTATGGTGCCGGTAAAGGAATCAAAGACATTGAGTGTTGAATGTTGCTATTTGTGGATGATCCTGCAGGAGCTAGGGCCTACCACACCTTCCAGATCTTGGGAGCCCTGGCTAGCCACTACTATGTGGATTTTGCTTTTGTGTTTTGACCATCCCTTTTCCTCTCCACTCCTCAAGCTTAGTGTCTTCATTCTGAGGCCCTGTTAGTTTGGGGGATGCTGCCCTCTTCTGTTGGCTGCAGGATATCCACAGCAGTTTGGATAGGTCTGATCTTAGGGGAACTGACAAGGCTATATGGCATCAGAGTCCTAAAGCTTTCTTTAGTGTCCAACTTCATGAACCAGTCCTAAGACTTTGTTATGAAAATAATTCAGCAGGCACTACAAAATATACAAGTACAGAGACTCACTGTAACATTATCTATAGTGACAAAAGAATAAAACCTAGATGTCCAGCCTTTGGGCTTGTGCTAAAATAGGCTATGTAAAAAGACAACATAGGGACACCTGGGTGGCTCAGTCAGCTAAGCGTCTGCCTTCAGCTCAGGTCATGATCTCAGGGTTCTGGGACTGAGCCCCAAATCGGGCTCCCTGCTCAGTGGGAAGTCTGCTTCTCCCTCTCCCTCTGCCTCCTCCCCCCTGCTCATGCTCATGCTCTGTCTCTGTCTCTCTCTCAAATAAATAAAATCTTAAAAGAAAAACAACAACATAGAGGAATGAAAATATTTATCACAAAACAAAAACCATACAGAATATACCAATTACAGCCATGGGAGATATCTCTCATGTAGGATAATGGCTAATCTGCAATCCTCAAAACTAGTTGTCAAAGCTAGGATGATTTTCTTTGATATTTCACTTATATTATTAGTAAAACAGTATGCTCATACATTTCCTTAGTATTGTTATGTATATATAGCTGTCTTTTCTCCTGAAACAAATAGTTGATATTTGAGTGGCCTGCTACAAACATCTCTATGATGTGTGGCCCTCCTCCAGGCCTGATTTTTCTGTGACAGTAAGGTGGTACCTAAAGCAGGAACACCAGCTGTAACAGGAATTTCCTAGGCAGTCTTTTTACCCATGGCATCTTTTATAATGAAGGAGCCCCAATAGAATGTAGATATTATTTTGTGTGATGTGATGGCCTGACTGGTTTCTGTGGTGTGGGTCTCTGCCTTAAATGATGCCCAGTGGGCTGGTGACAGCCTACAGGTTATCTGATATTTCTGAGAACTTCCTTTTGGTAAAAAGCCTTAAGGAGGGAAAGGAACCTTTTGAAAAACCAAAACTTGTTTTCTGAAACTCAGCATCTCATTATACAATATTTATATGGGAATAAAAAGTATTAATTCATATGTCTTAGTCCTTTTTATTTAACAATTTTTTTTTTTTAAGATTTTATTTATTTATTTGACAGAGACACAGCGAGAGAGGGAACACAAGCAGGGGGAGTGGGAGAGGGAGAAGCAGGCCTCCCGCAGAGCAGGGATCCTGATGTGGGGCTCGATCCCAGGACCCTAGGATCATGACCTGAGCCAAAGGCAGACTCTCAACGACTGAGCCACCCAGGCGCCCCACAATTATTCCGTTTTTAATAGGGCCAGGACTAGAGTGAGGCAAATTAAATAACCTACAGTGCAAAATTTAAGACAGCATTCATTCTCAGGATCACACAAGTGCAAGATCAGCCCTGTTTCTTAAACAGTCCCTGCATACATACTGTGTCAGGCCTTGTGCTCAGCTCTGGGGAAAACATCATTCCTGGTGTGATGGGATAGATTATTCATTACCCTTTCTCAGACTGAGCCTAGGGGCCTGGGCCCTGGAAGCAGCTGTTCGGTTGAGCAGGTTTTGATCAATCACTTGGCTTTCAGCTGTAGGTTTAACACAAGGAGAAGTAGCTCACTAATGAGTTTATTCTTGAAAGTGTATTTTTTGGGTGCCTGGGTGGTGCAGTCAGTTGAGCGTCTGACTCTTGGCTTCAGCTCAGGTCTGATCTCAGGGTCTTGAGATCAAGGCCTGTGTCAGGCCCTGCGCTCCAGGGGGAGTCTGCTTAAGTTTCTCTCTCCCTCTTCCTCTGCCCCTCTCCCCCGTGCACTCTCTCTCTCTCTCAAATAAATAAATACATCTTAAAAGAAAAAAAGTCTATTTTGCACTTGAGATAGTCTTGTCCTGTGAAATCAACAGATTGTTACAAATTTCTCTAAAAATCACTGCGAGCTCGTACTACCTACCTACTTCTGACACCCTGCCCCAAGATATGCTTTGCTGCCTTTCATTCCGTTTTCTTTTCTTTTTTTTTAATAAAGATTTTATTTATTTATTAGACAGAAAGAGCACAAGCAGAGGAGAGGGAGAAGCAGGCTTCCTGCTGAGTGGGGAGCTTGATGTGGGGCTCGATCCCAGGACCCTGGGATCATGATCTGAGCCGAAGGCAGCCAGGGTCCCCTTCCATACACATACTAATTTGTTCCTCAGAACACTCCTGACTTAGGACAGTTGGTATAATTCTCCCTATTTTATAGGTGAAGAAATTAAAATATATAAGATTATATATAAGTAATAAGTGGCAGAGCTTTTCTGATTCCTGTTCTAGCTACAGCGCTTTTTAATTACCTTAATTCCAAGAACATTTGAATATTGATATATAATCATTCTTCTATTGTTCATCTCTTTAAAAAAAGATTTGTGGCTCATCATCTGCTTACAAGGTTTTTGCATCCTCCTGAAAAAAGAAAAAGAATAAAACTTAAGTTTCACAGGTGTTTGTTAGGTGCTTAGTCAGGGACTGGAGAGTGTTGGAAGGTTGGGATTACTAGAATTTAATGAAATAGGATTTTCCTGGAGTTGAAATAAATATTGTGTTGCTGCTTGTTTAATAGACTTACAGTTTCCAATGTCTGGGCTCTGGAATTTACCATATACATAAATTTAGAATTTTAAAGGAGTGGATGGTTTTTTAATAGACCAGGATTTCACCTCCTGTTCTCTGTACCTGGCTCCCACTCCAGAACCCCAACTATATACCTGCCCCAGCTCCCTCTCAGAGGTTTATCCTATCAGTATCATTTTGCTGAGTGTTAATTTGCAAATCACTGTGACTCTTGTAGTGAAGCATTTACTGTAAAAAACATCTTACCCATTTTTTTGTTTAATTTCTCTTTTTTAATAAGACCATTAAAATGGCATTGCATTCAATGCAGCATCTCAGCCTGCAAGTTTAGCAGGTTTTTTATGCTGCATTCACCTGAGAATTCTGTGTTACATGATAAAAGATCTAAGCTCTCCAATTTTGTATTAACTTGATCTGAAAATAGATGTTCAGTGAATCCAAGTTTCTTATTTGTGTGAAAAGTGAACTTCGCCAGGACTGAGTAAACACCATTAAAAGGCAATACCAGACTTTGAATCAATAATTACATCATTAGGGGGCGCCTGGGTGGCTCAGTTGGTTAAGCGACTGCCTTCGGCTCAGGTCATGATCCTGGAGTCCCGGGATCGATTCCCGCATCGGGCTCCCTGCTCGGCAGGGGGTCTGCTTCTCCCTCTGATCCTCCCCCCTCTCATGTGCTGTCTCTCTCATTCTCTCTGTCTCAAATAAATAAATAAAATCTTTAAAAAAAATAATAATAATTACATCATTAGGACCAAAAGGGCAAATAGGACTGTGAAGAGCTGTTTTCCAGGAATAAGCTCAAAAGGATTGCCTTAATGAATTTGAGTGTCTCTTGCAAAGAAGATACGGTGAATGGGAAGGTCTGTTCTGGGCAGAGTTGTAGAGGCTTGAAAAGCATCCAAGCAAAAAGGGAGAATTTCAGTGTGCTGACCAGGTCGTTGAAGAGGGGTGAAGATGTTGTTATCTTCACAGTCATTTTTGTGCTAGGCTAATTTACAAAGGGGACTTATGCTTTTAGTGGTAGATTTTGTCTGTGTCAAGATGAGCCTGAGGCAAAGTTTATTTTTAGGATCTATTCTCTGAACCTGTTGGACTTGCCTCTCTGGTTTCTGCTGACTTTATCCATCTCTCATCCCACAAACCAACCATCACCACTTATCTTAGATTCAAACTTTAACGGATTAAAAAATGACAAGTAGCTAATCTCAGAAACCAGTCAGTGCTTTTAGGTGACTACCTGAGGGCCAGGTGTCAGGGATATATGAATACTAACCAGGATCTTCAGGAAACAAATTCTCATCTTGAAAATTTTCCACTCTGGCTGGTGAGAACAAGAACTATTTCTGGCCCTGTATTAGCCCCCAAAATCATTTCCTCTACTCCTTTTGGGTGGTTCTTTTCCTAGCCTTGTGTCCTTTCCTCACACACACGCACTGACTTGTCCTCAGCTGCAGACTCAAGAAAGCCCTCTGCAGATCTCAGTCACATTCTCTGTGCAGTCCTCTATGTTTCCCCTCTCAGGAATCACTGACTGTCCTTTGCTCTGCCTAAAGTCCAATACTTGACAAAGTATATAAAATAATGATCTTCAAGTATTATATATACACACAGAAAAAAAAGATACCAGAAATACACCAATATGTAACTAATATTTCTTGTTCTGTCTAGGTAGTGAGATTCAGGGTGTTTTTTCCTTTATATATTTTTGTTTACTGGTTTGGTTTGGTTTTGTGTTTTAAGTAAGCTCTATGCCCAACATGAGGCTTATGAGTTTAAGAAACATTGTTAAGAAATATTGTCCTAGGGTGCCTGGGTGGCTCAGATGGTTAAGCGTCTGCCTTCGGCTAAGGTCATGATCCCAGGGTCCTGGGATCGAGTCCCGCATTGGGCTCCCTGCTTGGCGGGGAGCCTGCTTCTCCCTCTGCCTCTCTCTCTCTCTCTCTCTCTCTCTCTCTCTCTCTCTCTCTGTGTCTCTTATGAATAAATAAATAAAATCTTAAAAAAAAAAATATTGTCCTAAATTATATTAACTTACTGTATGGCAAGCATCGTGTTAAACATTTTTCATAAGATTATCTCTTCTAAAGATTTTATTTGTAAGTAATCTCCACACTCAGTGTGGGGCTCGAACTTAACAACCCCGAGATCAGAGTTGTTCACTCCACTGACCGAGCCAGCCGGGTGACCCAACATTATCTCTTTTAGTTCTCAGAGACTATAGAATAGGTACTATTAAGTCATTCTATAGATGAGGAAATTGAGACCGAAGTTATGCAATTTACCTGAAGTCATAAAGCAAATAAAAGCAGGATCCAAAATTTGAATCTAGATTTAACCCTAGAATTTGTGCTGACCCTTTTTATTCTGTTTTCCTATTAAGCAGTAGTCCTTCACATGAGAGAATGGGAGTTGAGTTCCAGCTTCAAGATGTGCTGGAGCAGCATAGGTTTATTGTCCCTTGTGCTGGAGTATGTATCCTATATATCTGGTCCTTTTAGTCAACATGTTTAAAGGTCAAGTTGGCAAAATTCTGAGTCCAAAGCCCTGGATTGGATCATAATTCAGCATTCGTCAATGAGGAAGATGAGTGAATATACACAGAGATGCAGCAAGTAGTAGGAAAGTATCAGGGAAGCAGTGCCCCTTTCCTCAACTTGCCAAGCAGTGGTAGTTTGACCCTATTGATAGGAAGGATGACCAAGCCTGTGGAATTAGACAGGCTTCCAGTGGGAAAGTGAGGGCACAAAACTCATGGTTCCTGGAGTTTGCTAAATCTTCTGTGATATGTGAGCATTGTGTTGTGTTGTTAAAGATAGTTCTAGTTTCTTTGATCTGTGTACTTATTTAATCAGTAACCCTGTGGAGTCACTGTTCCCATTTAATGGGTATGGAAACTGAGCTCAGAGAATTGACAATGCCCTGCTGAAATTTATCAAACCTGTGCAAGTCGTGTACCTGGTATTTGATTTTGTCTAACTCCAAAGCATGTAATTTCAGGCTGCTTTTTATTTTAATTAGCTGTTTCTGTAGAATTGTGGATTTCTTGGAAGCCTAGGCTTTTTTTTCCCCCCAATTCATCAAAAGTGAATCAAGTATCCATTTTGTGCTAGTCTCTGTGGTAGGTACCAGGAATACAGAAATGAATCAGATCTTGTTCCTGTTCTTATAATATTCACAAATCCATGGATAGGCAGGCATACGAAAAGATGAAATTGTAAAAGTTAATAGGATTAGAACCATTAGGGCAGGGAAGAATTGACGATTGTAATGTCTGAATTAGCTGAGAATTAAATAATTCATGGAAACTAGCCAGGCAGAAAGAGCAGTACATGCAAAGGCACATTGGGGAAACTGCAAATAACACTATTTGTTTAGAGCATTTGGGAATATGAGGAGAGAATGGAGAGGTTGACGAGGGGCTTGATCACGAAGGCCCTTGTAAGCTTGGGAAGGTGTTTTATTCTGAAAGCAGTGACAGATTTGAAGTGGGAATGTCAGGGTTTTATTTGAGTTTTAGAAAGCAGCCAGAGTAGAGAATGGAATGGGGGGTGGGGGTATGATGAGTCAGGGATGGAGAAAAGAGATGTAGAAAGAAACAGGAACTAACAAGACATACCTATAATGAAGCTCTTGAAATAAACCAGATGAGAGATAATGGTGGCCAAGAATAGTACAGTGGAGATGAAAATAAATATATGGATTCAGGAAATTTGTTTGTTTTGCTTTATATTATTATATTTTATACATACATAGAAATACATAAAGTAATATAATGAACCCATGTACCCAGCCTCAGTAGCTATCATCCAGTGTCTAATTCTGTCTCATCCATACATCCACTCACTTTCTCCCCTTCCATATTATTTTAAAGCAAATCTTAGGTATGATATTATTTCATCCATTAATATTCCAGTGTATATCTCTAAAATATTTTTTTTAGCTACAGATTTCTCCTCCATCTTTTTTTCCTTCTAATTTAAGAGATTGAGTAATTTGTCTTGTTGAGTTTACCACAGCCCAGATTTTGCTAATTGCATCTTTATGTTGTAGATGAACATGTTCCTTTGTAGTAGTTTTTTTATTTTAGTAGTTGGATCTAGAGACTTGACCATGTTCCTTTGTAGTAGTTTTTTTATTTTAGTAGTTGGATCTAGAGACTTGACCATCTTCAGATTCAACTTTTTTGGCAAGACTACTATTTCATGGGCGTGTTGAGTTCTTACATCAAAAGATGTATTACTGCCTTGCTCTTTTTTTTTGTTATTTTAGCTGTTGGTAGTCAATATCTAGGATCTATTATTTCATAGTAATATTCTAATTCCAGTATTTTTTGTTCATTTATTTGCTGCAGTGCTTCTATGGAGAGAAATTTTTCCATTGCTATTTATTACCCTGTGGTATATTTCACCTAGGAAAGGCATGATTCTTTCCCTTTATATTAAAAAAAATGTTTTTAAAGACTTATTTATTTATTTATTTATTTATTTGAGAGAGAGAGCACGCACACAGAGGGAGAAGGAGAAGCAGACTCCCCCAGGAGCAGGGAGCCAGACGCAGGGCTTGATCCCAAGGACCCTGGGATCATGACCTGAGCCAAAGGCAGATGCTTAACGACTGAGCCACCCAGGCACCCCTTTTATGTAAAAATTTTCAAAATGCTGTATTGGTTCCCTAACATCTTTCAGTGGTGGCAAATTAATTTTTTTAGAATCATTAATAATTTCAGATTTAAACATTTGTGCTTCTGTTAATTGTAACTTTTTTTAAAAGGATACTTAAATTGTCCCATTTTTGATAAGAGTGGCTATTTTGGCAGCTTTTTGAGGGGACAGAAAAGAGGAATGGTGACTGGTTGAATGTGGGTGAGGTCAAAGGGGAGAAAGGAGTCAAGGAAAGAGTCCTTTTGGCTTGGGAATTGAGGCCATTCACTGAAACAGAGAGCACAGAAAGAAGAGCAGGTTTTAGAGAGAGGATGTGTCTGGACATGTCTGAGGTGCTTATGATCTCTAGGTGGAGATGCCCAGAAGGCAGCTAGGTATATCAAGATGTAAGGCTCAGGGGAGCAATCCATGACTCCAGGACCCAGGATAGGGCTCAACTGCTATGTGTAGTTGACTCAGATTAGGATTATGTGTGTTATATTTTGTTTGATAAAAATCAGTTTCTTTGCTATCAGAAGCCACTGTTCTACCCCAAAGCAAGATTAGGAAGCCCCTATTGCTTTCTCTTTTTGTTGTGCCTATCCTTAGAGAGTCAGGTTCAATCTCTAGTAGAGTAGGAAGAACGGGGTTGGTTGCAGGTAGGATTGCCACTTGGCTGGTTTACAACCGGTCCTGTTGGTTTTCAGATTTATTACACCCAATCCCTCAATTAGAGAAGAGCTGTGTGTATGAGTAGGATTTACTGAAGTTGGAATTGAGGCTGGGTGAACTGGTTTTAGCTTTGCAGGAGTGGCCTAGTGTAACCCTTTTTGTGAATATTTGTATTCCTGACATTTTCTTTTCTTCTTCCATGTTCCTGCTCTCTGAAGTGTAACTATTTTCCTTTCTTCCTTCCTTTACTCAACAAATATTCATTAAGCACCTGTTTTATGTCAGGCACTGAGAATACACTGGGAATATAATGGTGAACAAGAATAAGGGGCACAGTCTCTGCATTCATGTAACTTGGAATCTAACAGAAGATATACATGTCAATCAAAAGATCACCAGCAACATATGACTCCACACTAATATAGGAACTCCGCAAATAGGACATACTGGCTAGAAATCTTTTACAACCAGTGCTGGACCTTTATTTTTTGGAAGATTCAGTGTCACATAGGCTTACAAATCATAGAAAACAAAAAGGGCCTGACACATAAAGGACTCTGAAGTGGAGTTCTTCCAGGGGAAAAAACTTCCTATGAAGTAAGATAAAAGAGAAAATGTGGAAATTAAATAGAATATTAACACATGATTAAGTTTAACAAACGAACTGCACACTATCCACCCACCCACACAACACATACACCAAGAGCCTTCTGATTGCTTTAACATTTATGAATGCCTGCTATCTGCTAAACCCAAGGCTGGACGCTGGGATTACCAAGGCTTGACTCTTTGGGGGGTACATTCAGATGAATAAGGAAGATAGAACTATAAAATAAAAATACTAAGTGATTTGTATTGTCATGGTATATTTTAGGGATCCAGGCAGAATGGAAGAAAGGTGTGATTTGACTCTGATTTGGGGGCCGAGAGGATGGAGTCTTAGAATGCCTCACAGAGGAGGTGATATTTAAACTGATTCCAGAAAGATGAGTAAGTGGTAGTGGAAGCAATAAGGAAGTAGTAAAAAGAGTTATTCCAGGCCGATGGAATAGAAGCATGCTTGCACTACAAGTGGGTCAGTATGGCTAGAGTGATGTGCACTTACAGAGTGGTGATAGATCAAGCTAGAGAGATCAGCAGGGGCTGGGTTGTAAAGGGTGTGGGGAGTGTGGACCTTTATCCTATAGATGAGATTATGCAACAGTTATTGGTAGTGGTGGTGTACCGTACAGGCCTTTGCCCAGATTCCTCTCTTACATAGAACTTAATTACTTATTGGCAGAAACCTCTTGGTTATCTGACTTTTTCCCCCCTCTGGGTTAGGCAGATGGGTGGATAGAAAATGAAACCATTTGAGAAGTCCGGGTTGAGACCAGAGTCTGTCCAGAAACTACGGCTTCAAGTGGTTTTCCTTTTTAGAAGCACCAAAAAAGAAAGGTTCTCTGTCCACTTGACCTGCCCCTAAATCTTG
Organism: Mirounga angustirostris; assembly: GCF_029215605.1. NCBI lineage: Eukaryota > Metazoa > Chordata > Mammalia > Carnivora > Phocidae > Mirounga > Mirounga angustirostris. Next base: position 83,538,924 of record NW_026991723.1, on the reverse strand, counting down.
TTTTTACTACTTAAATCTCTCTCTCTTTTTTTTAACTTCATTTGCACATGCAGCTTAGTAACAGTTTGAGCTATTGCTATATACAGAGCTACAGTGTTTATTTCCATTATTCTCTGGCTTGGCCTGGGTCTTAATTGTGAAGAAGATAAAGGCAGGCGTGCTATATGGGATGACTAAATTCCAACTTTTTCAGACCTCTCAGGAGACATAATAGTTGGCTACGTTTTGGTTTGTATGTATTTTGTTTGTTTGAACTGTATATCTGGTTCTTTTTCATCCAAAATGGACTAATTTATTCATACTACAACCTGTTCTTGATTGTGATACTTTACAATTTTACATACAAAATCTTGATTGGAGAATTATTTTTTGTTAAAGATTTTATTTATTTCTTTGACAGGGAGATAGAGAGAGCCAGAGAGCCCAAGCTGGAGGAATGGCAGAGGGAGAAGAACAGCTCCCCACTGAGCAGGGAGCCCAATGCGGGGCTCAATCCCAGGACCCTGGGATCATGACCTGAGCCGAAGGCAGATGCTTAACTAAGCCACCCAGGTGCCCCTATGGAGATTTTTTTTTAATGGAGGGAGGGCTTACTCTTTCCAGGTTCTTCAATCTGTGGGTGGGAAACTGATCTAATTAAATGCCCTACCCATATTTAAATTGCCTTGATTGTCTCAAAAATGTCTTTCTAGGGGCGCCTGGGTGGCTCAGTCGTTAAGCATCTGCCTTCGGCTCAGGTCATGATCCCACGGTCCTCGGATCGAGCCCCACATCGGGCTCCCTGCTCAGCCGGAAGCCTGCTTCTCCCTCTCCCGCTCCCCCTGCTTGTGTTCCTTCTCTCGCTGTCTCTCTCTGTCAAATAAATAAATAAAATCTTTAAAAAAATAAAAAAATAAATAAAACATTACCTTAAAAAAAAAGTCTTTCTACACTTGATTTGTGCAAATCAGGATCCAAATAAACTGTATACATTGTATTTGGTTGTTATATATAAGGTGATTTTTAAATCACACCCTGTAGTCTTTTCTTCCTTAAGCCAGTCATGTTACTTTTCTGCATATAGATTTCATTCCTGATTTAATTGCGTAGATATTAAAAAGTCTTTTGAGATCTGCCCAGTTCTACTCATCCCTTCAAGTCCTGAAATACTTTTGCTACCTGTCTACTTGCAGAACTACAAGGTTCAGCTCAAATGTAAGGCCCCCTCTATGGCTTCCCACTCCAATCTAATGAATTATACGTTCTTCTGTGTTTTCTTAACACTTGGTACCCACTTCTGTTACACCACTCATAACATCCTATTGTCAGTTATCTGTTTAGTATGTTTGTACTGTAAGTGGGTTAGTGTGGAGTGGTAGAAATGATGCTGGAGAAGTCAGCAGATGGTGAGCACCTCCTGGGCTAGGATCACATCATATTAATTTCAGTTATCTCAGGCAGCATAGTGCCTAGCTCATAGGAGACACTCAACTAATGTTTGTAGAATTGGATGAAAAATCCTAATTTCTGAAATCTTTTTAGTTTCCAACTCTGAGGGGTTTTTTTGTTTCTTGTTTCCTGAACTATGAATTCCCTTCTCCAACTCTGTGATAAAAGGCAAAATTGGAAATCATATCTAAGTATGTTCTTTGTTGTTATTTTTCTGCACTCAGGAGGTTTGCTTGTTAGTCCTAGATAGTATGGATTTCACCTGGCTGTGTTTCCTTGTTCCTGTTCAGTTGAATTCAACTCTTTCCCTTGCCATAGGGGATGTCTGTATCAAAGATCTGACAGATGAGAAACTGAGACCTTGGACTCTTGTTTTTGTTGTTTGCAAGGTTAAAAAGGAATTTAAAATATTCTCTGCATATTTCTTGTTTTCTGAAATGGTTAGAGATTTTCTAACTAGTCCTCCATCATAGTGGTCACATGGCTTTCACTTTGTATCGCACTTTTGCTGAAACTTATTAAAATTCAGTCTGAACTGATTCCAGTGATTGTGTGGCCATTAGAATGGCTCTCTTGTTTTACGTTGAAAGACCAAGCATTATACCTCCCTTTATTTTTTTTTTTTTTAAGATTTTTTTTATTTATTTGACAGAGACACAGTGAGAGGGAACACAAGCAGCGGGAGTGGAAGAGGGACAAGCAGGCTTCCCGCATAGCAGGGAGCCCGGTGCGGGGCTCGATTCCAGGACCCTGGGATCATGACCTGAGCTGAAGGCAGACGCTTAACTCTGTTTAACGACTGAGCCACCCAGGCGCCCCTTGATACCTCCCTTTAGCTTCAGAATCTTCAGTCATCTTTGAAAGCTGCCATTTGAATAATAAACAAACAGATGGGAAATAATGTTGAATAGTAACATCTAAGAAGAGGGTTTGTTTTTATCTGTTCAAGATATGTGGTATAATGGAATAAATAAGGGATTAGGATATTTAGTTTTCTTCTTTGTTGGTCTTACAACTCCTGCCTCTTCCTTTCATTGGGCTTCAGTTTCCCTATCTATAAAATGAAAGTGGAACCAGTCTCTTGCAAGATTAACTAAGATTCGGCCATAATTCAGACTTAACTTTTGAATTCTGTTAGATATGCAGTATGTAAATGGTTAGATGTAGAATTTTGTTCATCTACTTTTTTCTACATTACAAAGCTAGTATTAGGAAGTAAAAATGTTACTGGTTTCTTTTCTTTTCTGTCCTTCCCATTCATAAATTATAGGAATCCCTTTAATCTTTTAAAATTATTTTTCCTGGGATGCCCGGGTGGCTCAGTTGGTTAAGCAGCTGTCTTCAGTTCAGGTCATGACCCCAGGGCCCTTGGATTGAGTCCCCCATCGGGGCTCCTTGCTCAGCGGGGAGTCTACTTCTCCCTCTGCCTGCCACTCCCCCTGCTTGTGCTCTATCTCTTTCTGACAAATAAAATCTTTTTTTTTAAAGATTTTACTTATTTATTTGATAGAGAGAGACAGCGAGAGAGGGAACACAAATAAATAAAATCTTTAAAAGTAAAATTCTTTTTCTTATATGCAATTGTTTTTAACAATCTTACTGGGACCCCCAGTTAAGATTTACAGTTTGTCTTTTGCATTCACGTGGCAAATGAGATGTATGTTCATGTTCTATTTCCCCTTCCTCCCAGTAGAACCTATAAAGGACTTAAAAAAAAAAAAAAAAAAACCTGTGGGACTGAGGATGCTGAAGAATGTGACTCTATATCCAAAGATTAAGATTTACCCATCTTTGGGATGCCTGGGTGGCTCAGTTGGTTAAGCGTCTGCCTTCGGCTCAGGTCATGATCCCAGGGTCCTGGGATCGAGTCCCGCATGGGGCTCCTTGCTCGGCAAGGAGTCTCCCTCTCCCTCTGCCTGTTGTTCCCCCTGCTTGTGCTTTCTCTCTCTCTCTCTCTGACAAATAAATAAAATCTTAAAAAAAAAAAAAAAAAAAGATTTACCCATCTTCTTAAGCTATGTTAAAGATTTGTTCCCAGGCTTATGGGTATATCAAAGATTATTACTAAGACCTGCCCTTAGGGGTGCCTGGGTGGCTCAGTCGTTTAAGCGGCTGCCTTTGGCTCAGGTCATGATGCCAGGTTCTGGGATTGAGCCCTGCATTGGGCTTCCTGTTCAATGGGCAGCCTGCTTCTCCCTCTCCACCACTTGTGCTTTCTCACATGTGCTCTCTCTCTCTCTCAAATAAATAAATAAAATACACACACAAAAAAAGACCTGCCCTTAAAAATCAAGGGCATTGCTTCAGTCTTGATCTGGGAGCCAGACTAACAGCTTCCCGTATCATCTTTCCTCCAAAAGTTGGTGCAATAAAGCAAAGATGCTTACTACATGTACTCTATTATATGCAGGTACTGAGTTTTAGATATACCTGTATCCTTCAGGGAGACAGAGAGCTGCCCTTTGAATGAGTGTTCCAAATTGAATAGCTTTTTGCTGGTAGACTTTCCCCTTGTTCAGGTTTTCCCCCTCATTCTTTTTATAGTCACTTTACTAAAATTATAAGAGCTGCATTAAGTTCCACAGGGGCTGAGAAGAAAATCTCTGTTAATTTCTTAGAGGAGTGGGAAAACTGGTTGATATGTTTGTATTGGGGTGAGGTATTTGGTGGCAGTGGCAGAACATGTATTTTTAGGCAGACAAAGAAAGCATAGCCTTTTCTTACCTAAATCATTGGTTACTTTCTCTTTAGGTCCTACTTTGTAAGATGGCCCTAATGGTCTCTATCGGTTGGAAAAACCCTGTAGTAACTGTGGTAGCAATATTTACCATTCAGTTATATGTCTGCCAAGTGACAGATTCCACTCCCACCCCAAGAAGGGTCTCCTCTTTTTTCTGGAACACTGCTATAAAATGTGCTTGGCCTTAAGTTATTCCCAAGGCTAGGCTAGAGAGAAAGGGAGATTTCATAGGGTGAAACATTTTGCACAGTTAAAAAGAATTTATCCCTGAAATCAGTTGGTCTTTAGGTCATACCACCTTCTCTGAGGAATTCGCCCTGTGATTAGTGTTCTATCTGAATGGATAGCTGAATGTTTGACATCGTATGTCATTAGCATATGGCTCAGATTTGCTGCTGTGTGGCAAGGTTTGATCATATATATGCATGCACGTACTCTGCTATGTTACTGGTGTGGTTCACCATCAGGGAGGCCTAGCACAAGATTGCTTAAAATCTTAGGAGTTTTAAGGGAATGAAGCAGGAGGCTTACTTTAAAGATTTAAGCTTTTGGCTGGGGGCAGGGGATGATATTTCTAACCTTTGTGCTTTCTAAAAGGATTTTGCAGACCTAGTTTTCTTTGCCTACATTCTTTCAAACTAGTGTGTATAACCAGAGCATGGAAATTAAGGGCCAGAATTAAAGTGAACCCTGCAAAATAACTCAGAGCTCCACGTTTTAATTTTCTCAGAAGAATTTGCCTTGTCATTGTTTATTATAATGACAAAAAGCAGGGAATCCCAGTCTTACCCTCCCCCCCAAAGTACATGTATAACATGAAGTTTTTGTTTTGTCTTTTCCTTGTACCAAATATTTCAACTCTAAATTTTCTAATCCAGAATATAGGAAAATAGAGTATAGAATAGCTCTTGAAAGAAAAAGCAGAAAAAACTCCATGTACTAGAACTCTTTTAAATTAGATGAAAGCCAAGTCTTCTAAAATGCTGCCTTTTAATTTTAGGATCTCAATTTAAAGAAGACCAGAGGAGTATTTCCTATTAAATGTTCCCATGGTACTTTTCAGAGAAACATTCTAGTCAGTATTGTTAACAAAAGAAAATAAGTCTATCAGTTCCCCTTAGATAACCTTTGGTAATAAACGAACTCCATACACGTTGTGACCTTAGCGCCTGAACTTTCTAATCACATGACCGGCTTGTAAACTGACCTGTGAGGAAGACTGTCGTAGTCCCAGCCAAGAGAGAAATTGGCCAAGTGTCGGAAGGGTGGTCATCAAGCTGGACTTGTCCCGTAATCTCTATTTCTTCATGGCTGCAATAGAACTTCTCAACAGACTCCCAGAAGCATGAAATGGAGACATGGGAAGGTAAGGGAACTAACTGTTTAAGTCTGGGCCCAAATCTGAGGTTTAGAAATTTTCTTTGAAGGCTTAGAACAAATAGTAGCCTTGAGGGAGGAGGGAGGCAGTTCACTCCGTTTTTGTGTCTTAGCAGATTTCAGCCAGCAAGTTTTCATGTAAGCAACTGGCTATAAATGTTTTGAATTGGAGAAAAGTGAGGGAGAAATGTAGTAAATTGATTGTTGTGGTTGATAATTATAAGAGAAAGAGCAGGCAAAAAAAGAAGAAAACTGGATTTAAATTTTACAGTGACTTGAAAAAAAATTTTAAACCTCATTTTGCATCACAGTCCTTAGGTAAAGTTTACATTTTAAAAAATTGTTCTGTTTACCTCTTGACAAAATTTGTTTATATTTTAAATTCCTTAATCCAGTTCACCATCTGTGAAAGCCTTATTTAGTACTGTAATTATAGATAGTATTGGGGTCATGAGGCCGTTGATAAGGCAGCCTCATTTCCTTTGGGGGAATTTAGATATTTTATGGTTGGGGGCATAAGACTAAGCCATTGCTAATTTCTTTTTAAGTAGGTTTTTAAAATGGGTAAATTCGTGTGTGCGTGTGTGTGTTTTATTAATAGCAACTAGTTGGTATTGCAATGTGTATATTCAGAGATAGGCTCCTACTTGTGTGAGAAACCCCAGTGCCCCACAACTTTATTATTTGGGCCAGATACACAGTTAAAGAAACAGCTAGAAGATGAATCTTAGCATTAAAGATTTGCTGTATTTGTTTGCTGTGTTTATAAAATATAGAGTCTAAGACTTTGCCAGAAGTTTGGTTTCTTGTAGGCAAGCTCTGTTGAGCTATAGCTAGAAGAGTTTCACATTTGAAGTAGTTAGTACATTTCCAGGACATTAACTAGTAAAATAGCTAGTCCTAGGAAAGCGTCCTAGCCCCGTGCAGCATGGCTAACATCTGCCACCGGCAGCTTTGCAGTTTCACTCTTACTCTGAGGATGTACAAACCCCGGGAAGGGGGCTGATCTCCTCTCCAACAACGTTATTCTTCATCCTAACACTCCCTGTATATTCTCCCCCAGCACCATATATGTCAGAATTATGACCTCATTGGTTTTTAGTGTCTCTTAGTGGAAACAAAAAAGTTTGTAGAAATTATCAGTTACATGCAAGCCCTGTTATTTTTAATTTTCCTCTTCTTCCCCCAATATACACAGAAATTCTTTGTATTCTGGATATACTAGCTTTTCCAGAAAGGAGTCATTTATGAAGTAAGATTTGCTCTGGATACATTGGAATAGGAGTTTAAGGGCAGGCAGAGATACCAGAGCAGGGGTTGCATAAGTTTGGAAGAGATAGCCCTGGAGGATTTGGATATTTTTTCCAACCAGCTTGAATCTCTTAGTGCTGTATAGTCTACAAGTTCTGAAAGAGAAAAAAGATTTGAAGAGAAAGTTCTCCCTCAGTTCTTATTTAATTAAGTATTGAAACTTTGATTTTTCTTAGCTGTTCAATGACAGAAAATAACTTATGGTACTAAAACAAGAACTTTTATAAAACAAAGAAGTGAATTTTAAAATTTTTAACTGAATCTTCCATATAAAATTCTAGTAAAGCAAAACAGATTATCCCAGCTGAAGATCATCTTTGGAAGCTTAAAAAGCAAAATCAGACTACTTACAAAAGACGTGAGTGAAAATGCTACTGTAAAAAAAGTGTTGCCTGGTTTTAGATATTGGGCCCTTGTCCATTTAAATTAACCTTTGTCACAGCTGGGCATACAAATGTTTTGTTTTAGTTCACAGAGGGTTAACTCTATTCAAGCTTTCACTGTGGCAGGCCTGATCTGTGGAGTCATACAATCTGGTCTTTCAGCCCTGCCAGTCGCTAGGCAGGAAGTCTTATTTCTTAAGCTATCTTTCAGAATGGGGGGTTGGGATTTGGAGAAAGGTGGGGGAAGGGCCTTGGAGCATCTGTAAGGATCAATAACAGAGAGCGAGCCGCAAGAGAGGCCATTGTGCACACTTCAAGATAGATGCAGCCCTTGTGCATGGCCCCTGCCTGGCAGGACAGACACCTAAAACCAAAACAATGCCACCAAATGAATTCCTTGTGAAAATCAGATTGCTCTTAAAGGAGAAAATACTTAAAAGAGTACCCTGTTAATGTTGGGAATATTCTCATTCCTCAACTTGCTAGGATCATGCAATCCCCACTAGAAATAACTCCAAATTGATTTTTAAACGCCTTTTGTCCTCATGCTAATACTGTATTGAATTGGAGAGGGTGATCATTTTGGCCTTAGTCACATGCATCAATGCATTGAGTAATCTTTTTCTTTTTCTTTCTTTCTTTCTTTCTTTCTTTCTTTCTTTCTTTCTTTCTTTCTTTCTTTCTTTCTTTCTTTCTCTGTCTTTCTCTCTCTCTCTCTCTTTCTCTTTCTCTTCCTTTCTTCCTTTTTCCCTCCTCTTCCTTTCTTCTTTCTTTTTTATTCTAACGTTTGCTTTACCCTACTGGGGTTGGAAGCATCATTAAGGGAATGAAAAAAACAAAATTTGGTTAGGATTTGAGTAACACATGTGTGAAATCCCTCCCCCAACAGCTGGTATTGGCTCTTGAAACTTCATCTGAACTAAACAGATGCTCTTAGTGTGTTATTTTGAAATCATTTAAATCAGACTCATAGCCAGGAAATCTACAAAAATCATAGGTTTTATTTTAAAATGCATTTAACTCATATCATGCCACATCTTAATGCCTATTATATGTGGGTGTTGAGCAGAGATACCTGAGCTTGGGAAAGTGAGCATTTATGAAATTATGATTTTAAAAGCACTATCAAGTTTGTTGTAATTTTACTCCAGTTCGGATTTTCAGTTTTTGAATTCTTCTTTCCCAAGCCTACCTGTAACCTTCCTTTTTTACTGTATCCTTTTTCAGAGGACTAAGGCAGTTAGTTGTTCAGTAGGTGCTTTTATGATGCAAATTTTTTATGGCTGTTGGAAAGAGTAATGGAGTCATTGCCACCTCTCCCACTAAACCCCCAAAGTATTGGTGACAATTGATGGTAACAGCTGTGGAAAATGGAATCATAGTCTTTAATATCATTCTAATTTCAATATCATTGAAATCTTTCAGGAATAAATGCATAGTCTTTAATATCATTCTAATTTCAATATCATTGAAATCTTTCAGGAATAAATGCATAAACCAACTTGGGGTCCATAATGTGACTTGCAGACATGCTAATGGAATAAGGGCAGGGGTGGGGGGCAGGGAGAAAGACCTGCAGTTGAAATGAGCCCCAAGTTTAATTTATTTTATGCTTCTTGAGTTGAGATGACATATCCTCCTGGACAGTTTTGAGGCCTGAGAGAATATGTAGACACTTACCAGGATCATCTGGATATTTTTAACCCATCTCTCACCCCTTTTTCTGGGGAAAATTATGTATTAAAGAAAATCTAAGTTAATCATCACAGTACCTCCTTGATACCATTGTTTTGCCTCTCTGATACATTATAATTTTGCATTAATATTTAAGCCATGGGATCAGTTCTTTTAATGGGCATTTTCCAGAGAGATACAAATATTACTAACACAACTTGGAAGTTCAGTTACCATTTACATTGTATTAAAATGGGGTATGAAACCTACCATGACCCTTTTAAACAATGTGGTCTTTAATGTGCTTTAAGGGGGAGGGCCTACTGAAGGAAAAGCCATAAAAGTCTTCAGGGTTCAAGATGAGGTTGGGATTTTAGCCCATTGCTTTTGTCATTTTCACACACAAACATCACTGCAATCATGTTTGATTTAGCATCCTTAATACAATGAGGTGGGAGAACAAAAGAATATTAGAGGCACAAGTATGGAAACCAAACATTCCCCTTCCCCTCCAAATTTTTTCAGATGGTTCTCTTTTCCTTATCTCCCCTGCTACTAGATTTCTTTTTAAGCCAAGGAAATCAGTCAGTTTGTAAGAATCTTCTTTCTGCACGCCTCAGTGGTTTGCTTGGGCAATTGAAAAACAAGCCACTCCTCAAATATTTTTTAGCCATGTGAAAAGTCCTGTCCCAAAGACTTAGGAAAAACACCATAATTAGGAAAAATGCATCTACTCCTATTTCAAGGTTGAGAATTTGGGGGTGTACCCGATGCACAGCTGTTTTACATATTTTGAAAAGCCTGATAGATGTAAAGGTCATTGCTAACTCTAACAAGGTCTTGATGCTCACACTGTCATCCAAGGACCTTGCATTAATTAGGATGAGAAGCATGGAAGGTCAGGAGTCAACTGACTGGTGGGCCTCTGTGGATTCTCACTGGGGCCAGTAAGAATTCCTATAGGATTTTTAGTCATTAAAATCAAATAAAAACAAAAATAAAACCTGCCGCTGCTTTCATGGCTTCTGAGCAGACCTCTTGATCTGTATGGTAAGAACTCATCCCCTGTTGCCCAAGTGGCTCCTAAAAACTTCGCTGCATCCATTGCTTTGTTACAGGATTCCCAGTGTTGGGGAAAGAATCTCAGCAGCCTGATTCTGTCACTTGGCCAAGTCACTTGACCTCTGTGAGCCTAATTTCCTCATATGTACAACAGGGGATAGTAATACCAATCTCACAGGGTTGCTATAGGAATTAAATAAGAGAACCTCTGTCACAGTGCCCAGCACATGCTTAACATGCCTTGAAATTGAAATGAGTTTTACAGAATGGCAAGTTTAGGGAGATTAGGAAGGAGAGGATTCTTGGGTGAGCCTGTGGCTGGTACTGTTTAATATTCCAAGTAGAAAAGCCTGCATGCCCCGCAATGCCTCCATTCAGTGAACAACATTCAGGGAGGAGCCCTTTGGAAATTTAGCCTTGAAAATGCTGTATAACCAGTGAGACGAGCTGCTGAGTCCTCTCCTTTACAACTAGTTGTTGTGCTAATAATCTATTCCTGGGCTAATAAAAATAATTAGCAATGAGAGTGTCTCTGCAAAATTTGTGGATTTTTTTTTCTCCTAAGAGAGTCTTTTACAGTTGTGTTGATTGGAAGAAAAAGGAGAGAGGATGTGTTCTTAGTGAGCACGCAGATTAAGTAATTAACAGGAAAGGAAGGATAGTCAGGTTGGTCATCTCCTTCTGTGTGTTTGCTAGATAAACAGATGCCAAGACAGTGGCCATGGCCATGTTTAATAGCCCCTTCTCAGAAGCTTTACGTGAAGTGGTAAATTTGGGAATATTGTTAGCATGCTAATCACTGCCCTACTTAACTTTGGAATCTTTGGTGTCCCTGCCTTTTGGGGGTTGAGAGCTTATATCAGTGGCTCATCATTCTGATCTCTGTATAAAATTATAATTTATGTAGCCAACATTCATTGAGCATTTACTGTGTTCTAATCCCTGGGAACACAGGTGAATTAGAACTGCAGCTCTCTATTTTGAACCACAAAGAGGAAATAATGTTAATTGCTTAACAGATATTAACAATTACGGGGAGACAAGGAACATTTGGCTGCAAAAACGTTATTCAAAACTGGCAGAAGGATTTGTTTTCAATTTGGGGCCCTGTATTTCTTTAGCCTTTTTTTTTTTTTTTTTTAACTAAGCTTGCACTACATTTCTTGAAATGTTTTTGTTCTTCCAAATTTATGGCTCCAAAATAGAATATTCAAATATTTTCCTTAACATAGTAAAATTAGAGTCCTGCATTGCAATTGGCAAAAGTGGGGAAATACTCTAAACATCATTACTCTGTTTGCATCCTATTCACTGTTAGCAAAAACATTTTCCTTTTGTGAGGTTTTCAGCATGTTCCCTCAGAGTGATGGCTACGGCAACCTAGCTTTGCTTTTCAAAGGTGTGATAGGTTATGGGTAATTTATTAAATGTCAGTTACAGTGCATTAAATAACCATTCTACAGCAGATGCATGTTTTGGACATTTTTTTTAAAAAAGGAAAAATAGGGCACCTGGGTGGCTCAGTTGGTTAAGCAACTGCCTTCAGCTCAGGTCGTGATCCTGGAGTCCCAGAATCGAGTCCCACATCAGGCTCCCCGCTCAGTGGGGAGTCTGCTTCTCCCTCTGACCCTCTCCCCTCTCATGCTCTCTCTCACTCTCTCTCTCTCAAATAAATAAATAAAATCTTTAAAAAAAAAAAAAAAAGGAAAAATAAACACCATCCCAGTGGCCATTTAATCCCAAAGTGCATGCACATGAGTCAGTGTGGAAAGAAAAGGTGTGTTAAGAGAAAAGCTTGGCACCCAATAGGTGCTAGTCACAGAAGTCTTGGCTACTGTCACTGTCATGACTGTATGTACGTGCACACACACTCATATGCATTGATGGCTTTTGTTTTCTAAGTTTGCCACGAGATAGTTGTTAATTGCTTCAGATTCTAGGTTCCTTTTGAGTATGTAGAAATTAATTCTTCCTCAGCACCTTTGCTTTGGAAGGTGCCTACAAGCCTTTTGGAATCATGTACATTAAATTATTTGCCATGAGCTTACCAATCTGATACTAGAGAGAAACTACCCACCATAGAATAGTTTGTTTGTTTGTTTTTTTATTATTCTTATGTTAATCCCCATACATTACATCATTAGTTTTAGATGAAGTGTTCCATGATTCATTGTTTGTGCATAACACCCAGTGCTCCATGCAGAATGTGCCCTCCTCAATACCCACCACCAGGCTAACCCATCCTCCCACCCTCCTCCCCTCTAGAACCCTGTTTGTTTTTCAGAGTCCATCGTCTCTCATGGTTCGTCTACCCCTCCGATTTCCCCCGCTTCATTCTTCCCCTCCCGCTACCTTCTTCTTCTTCTTCTTCTTCTTTTTTTCTTAACATATATTGCATTGTTTGTTTCAGAGGTACAGATCTGAGATTCAACAGTCTTGCACAATTCACAGCGCTTACCAGAGCACATACCCTCCCCAGTGTCTATCACCCAGTCACCCCATCCCTCCCACCCCAACCCCCACTCCAGCAACCCTCAGTTTGTTTCCTGCAATTAAGAATTCCTCATATCAGTGAGACCCACCATAGAATAGTTTTAATATCATAAGTTCATCATATGTCATATGCTGAAAAATGTTTGGATTCAGTTTCTTTATTCTTTATTTCTACCAACCATTAGTCTTACCCCAAAGTAAGAGAATGATGAATGTCTAGGGAGGAGTGCTAGTTTTATGAAAGTATTGATTTAGTGCTTCAGGGAAGCAGAACCCTTTGGCTACATTAGTAAAATTGTGTGTGTGTATAGTGTGTGAAGGAGTGCATATATTCCTTGTTTAAGTTTCATGATTTTTGGTCCTAGTGATGACTGTAGAGAGACTACCACTTATTCTGAACATTGTTTTACACGTGGAAGTAGTTACAAACGCACTTTTTGGCAAATAGTATGAGAATCTCTAATAATGCACATGTCTCTTTTCTGGACCCATTAAACTAAATCTGGTCAGAAGATTTCCTTTTGGTAAGGCAAAGGAAAATGTGGCGAGTGCATTTTCCACTCTCCTAGAACATATGGTTTTACTTAAAGCATGCTAATTGGTCTCTCTTTCACCAAGACCTTAGAATTGGGGGGACCTAGGGAGCTGAGTACTGAGCTTTTAAGTATTGGCACAGTGTACCTGGGCTGGCCCGCTAGTTTGTTATCTAGAGTCCTTATAAACTTTGCACTTTGATTTGTAAGTAGAGAAACTATACTCTTCATTCATTCAACTGACATTCACTGGTAGTTGCTCTGTGCTTGGTATATATTGGGGATGCAGAAAAAGTAAGAATCTCTCTCTGTTCTGTGAAGTATACAGTCTAGTAGAGGGAAATAAATAGGTAAGTGCAGTGAAGTGTTGGAGGAACAATGATAGCAATCCTGGAGGGTACAGAGGTTGTGCAGAGATAGGAGTGATCGTTTCTGTTTGGGCTGTCAGGTTAGACTTTACCCACGAGAGATGGGTTGACATTTGCCAGGCTGGTAAAGTGGGAAAGTGTCTCCCAGGCAGAAAGAGCAGCATGAGCGAAGGCATAGCAATATAAAACAACCTGACAGGGTATCCCGTGAGTTATAAGTAAGGCCCATAAAGGTTCTAGATGCAAAGGAAGCCGTAGAGAGAGCTTTAGTCTGTGAATGGATGCCCTTACCCCTGTTGAGCAGAAGAGAGCCCTCTTCACATTCCTCTTAATCCACCCCTTGCAAATATGTTGAAGAGATTAATGTAGTACTTTGCTAGAAGGGAACACAGGTCTGCCTCAGAGCTGGAAGCCTCTACACCGCTGCTGCTGGGATTTAGGGAGAATATGCTGTAACCTTACTTAACCTTGTTACAAATTGCCAAGTCCTTTAAGAGGGAGAGGTCTTGGTTAAATGGTTTTAAGAAGTTATACTCCCTGCCTAGGGCCATCTGTGCTCTGTGGGAATGTTCCAAACAGAAGTGGGCTCTGTTGTATTTCTTTAATGAATGGAGAAATAGAGTCTTAGTAATATCTTTTTTTTTTTTTTAAAGATTTTATTTATTTATCTGACAGAGAGAGACACAGCGAGAGAGGGAACACAAGCAGGGGGAGTGGGAGAGGGAGAAGCAGGCTTCCCACTGAGCAGGGAGCCCGATGCGGGGCTCCATCCCAGGACCCTGGGATCATGATCTGAGCCGAAGGCAGACGCTTAACAACTGAGCCACCCAGGCGCCCCGAGTCTTAGTAATATCTTAATAATATATTTTCTTTTTTTTTTTTAAGATTTTATTTATTTATTTGACAGAGACACAGTGAGAGAGGGAACACAAGCAGGGGGAGTGGGAGAGGGAGAAGCAGGCTTCCCACGGAGCAGGGAACCCGATGCGGGGCTCGATCCCAGGACCTTGGGATCATGACCTGAGCCGAAGGCAGACGCTTAACAACTGAACCACCCAGGCGCCCCTTAATGATATATTATCTTAATAATATCTCTTTCACTAGTTAAGACTAAAAATTTTCTTTTAGTTTTCTAGGGCAAGTTGTATATGTTTTTACTAAGATATTCATTGTAGTTTTACTTAGATATTTGTGAAATAGTTGATGATTAGTGACCAAAGTATTATAATATTTTTGGTTAAGTGCTATTAGTTGTTTTTGTTTTTAATTTTAAATTTTAAAATTAACATGCAGTAAAATTGAGTTTTTGAGGTGGCTTGTAGAACTACCACTATAGTCAAGATATGGAGCACTTTAACCCCCAGAAACTCCCTCATGCTACTATCTCTTCCTGGTTATAACCTCACCTTACTCCTAACCTCCTAGCAACCACTGGTCAGTCTGTTCTCTGTTTTCTATACTTTTATCTTCCTGACAATGTTATATGAGTGGAATTATACCGCATGTAACCTTTTGACGCTGGCTTCTTTCACTTAGTATAAATCCCTTTGAAATTCATCCGAGTTGTTACCTGTATCAATCAATAATTGATTCTCTTTTTTATTGATGAATAGTATTTCATTGTATGGTTGTTGAGCCATTCATCTCTCGAAAGACATTTGGGTTATTTCTAGTTTGGGTTGATTATGAATAAAGCTGCTATAAACAGTCATGTACAAGTTTGAGTGTGAACCTAGGCTTTCATTTTTCTATGATGAATTACCTAAGTGTGGACTCAAAGGGTCATATGGTAAGTATATTTTTAACTTTATAAGAACCAAGAGAAGTAGAGAGACCAGTAGTAGACCAAATGGTCATTTAAGTGGGAGATGGTAATAGCTTAAAGTAGTGCTAACAGTACTAGAGATGAAGAGTAGATTTGAGATCTGTTTTGGAGGGAGAATTGATAGGGTTTGCTGATGGTTTGGATGATGGAATATAAAAGTAAAGGGATTAAGGAGTGACTCCTAGATTTTAGGCTTGAACAGCTAATGGATATTGGTTTCAGTTAGTAAGATGAAGATTACCAAGTATAGGAGGTAGGAATGGAATCTAGAATTATGTTTAATAAATTTAAGATGCCTGTTAGCTAAATGGAATGTTAAATAGGCAGTTTAGATATTGAAGTCTAAAACTCAAGGGGGGTTTTTGGTTAAAGTGTACTTTGGGGGAATTATCACAATATAGATGGAAGACTGAGTCCTTTAAAGAGAGAATATTGATAGGACTAACCTCTGAAGATATGCCAACATCTAGGAGTTCCAAAGATACTCAGTAAAAGAGATTGAGAAACTAGTAGTCTGAGAGAAAGTAGGAAAACGTCAAGAGTGGTATTCTGAAAGCCAAGGGAAGAAAGTGTTTCAAAAAGGAAAGAATTCAGATGCTTATCCAGTTTCTTTCATTCATTCAGCAAGCATTCCTGAGTACTTTCACTTTGTAAAACTGCATGGATAGACCCCACAGTGATTAGGACAGATAAAGTGCTGGTCCACATAGAGTTTACATAGATATCTTAAGGATTTCAGTGTGGAACTATATAGCAATTCTGAGGACCAATTCTGAGTATCAATTCTGATACTTAAATTTCAGAAAGTTGCCTTGAACGCTTTAACACTCAAGATTGCGTAGTATTCCCAATTTCTGCAAAGAGTTAACAGTTTACTAGAATAGAAAGTTTGGTATGCAAATTCAGGTGATCCAGAATAGCAGCCATTGAGTGTTGTAGAGAGATAGGTCATCTAAAAGCCAAATGAGGGCACCTGGGTGGCTCAATTGGTTAAGCGACTGCCTTCGGCTCAGGTCATGATCCTGGAGTCCCTGGATCAAGTCTCGCATCGGGCTTCCTGCTTGGCAGGGAGTCTGTTTTGTCCTCTGGCCCTATCCCCTCTCAGGTGTTCTCTCTCTCTCAAAAAAATAAATAAAATCTTTAAAAATAAAAAAATAAAAGCCAAATGAAATGCAGAAGCAGCTTTGGTGTAGAGGTTACTAATGCAAACATGCGCAAGTTACTTTAATTCTCTGGACCTCAGGTTTTCCATCTGTGAAGTGAGAATGAGGAACTGGTGTATTTCTGAAGCCCCCTGTGGCTTTGCAATTTAATGACTGCATAATCCAGGATCAAGTAATCAGAGAAGTCACAAATGGCAAGATATGTAATAACAAACACATCAACTCTCAGAGTTAGTAATATCCTCATCAGTGGAAGCTTCAGTAGCCAAATCAGTCTCTAATTCAGTGTTTTGACAGTGGAAGCGCAAGATTTTAACAGTTGAAAGCTATACTATAACGAAAGTCCCTAGGAGTCTCTTTGGAATAAAGGCAAAGACAATTTTGTGTATGCACACTTTCCTAAAGGAGATTTTGACAACTCTGGCTTATTAACTCTTTGGTATAATTCCACTGTGTATGTTTTTACCTCTCTAACAGGGACCTGTAATTTAAGCTCAAATTCATGGAAGATATTTCTTTTCTCTCTCTCTCTTTTTTAAGATTTTATTTTAAAGTAATCTCTACTCCCAATGTGGGGCTTGAATTTGCAACCCCAAGATCAAGAGTCTCATGCTCTATCAACTGAGCCAGCCAGGTGCCCCATGGAAGATATTTCTAAAAAGAGCTATGGACCCTGGATGGAGAAATAATAACCATAACATAATAAAATGCAACTACATCTTTGTTGTTCCACATCTTCATTTCTACAGGTCTTTTATATATTTTAATTCCTTCATTTTCACAACAATTCTGTAAGATGAATATTTTTATCTTTATAGAGAAGGAAATTGAAGCTCAGAGAGATTATCACACAACTAAAATAGTGACTAGCTAGAATGCAAAACTGGGGTTGCTTTTGCTTTTGACTTTCTAATTACAGTAAAAATAAAATATACAAACAAAAAACTTTAAGGACAATTTATTACAAAAGCCCAATAAATAAATTTTTGGTTCTCTAACCCAAGTAGTAATCTCCAAAACTGAAGGTAGTTATAGAGGGGAGCAATCATGCTGCTGAAGAAAGCGAGATATGTGAAGCTACTCTATATATACCTCACTGGTAGGCAAACCCAGTAGGCCCCAGGCATGCCAGAGTTAGACATCACTCAGGTGAATTCCCATCTTTCTTCATAGGCACCCTGAACTTTAGAGCTTATATAGGGCACTTTCTTATATATTCCTATTTAGTCCTCATAGGAACTTTTCAGGGGGAATCACTGACCTGATTTTACTGATGAATATCCTGAGAGAAACTAGTGATGATATGATGATAGTAATAATAATAGCTCACATTTATTGAGCTTTTTAATTTTTATTTTATTTATTTTTTTTTAGAGATTTTATTCATTTATTTGACACACAGAGACAGCTAGAGAGGGAACACAAGCAGGGGGAGCGGGAGAGGGAGAAGCAGGCCTCCTGGCAGAGCAGAGAGCCCGACATGGGGCTCGATCCCAGGACCCCAGGATCACGACCCGAGCTGAAGGCAGACGCTTAACGACTGAGCCAGCCAGGCACCCCTGAGCGTTTTTAAAAATTTATTTAGGGATTTGGGGCTCCTGGGTGGCTCAGTCATTAGGCGTCTGCCTTCGGCTCGGGTCATGATCCCAGGGCCCTGGGATCGAGCCCCGCATCGGGCTCCCTGCTCGGCGGGAGGCCTGCTTCTCCCTCTCCCACTCCCCCTGCTTGTGTTCCCTCACTTGCTGTGTCTCTCTCTGTCAAATAAATAAATAAAATCTAAAAAAAAAAAAAAATTTATTTAGGGATTTTATTTTTTTCAGTAATCTCAGCATGGGGCTTGAACTTGCAACCCTGAGCTCAAGAGTCACATGCTCTACAAACTAAGCCAGCCAGGCACCCCTATTAAGCATTTATTATGTGTCAGGAATTTTGCATGTTAACTCTGTGTTAAGCATATTACATGTATTAACTCAGTCCTTACAGAAACCTAGTGGTATAGGTCCTGTATATCCACCTTTTACAGATGAGGGAACTGAAGCAATATGACCATACATTTAATAAATGTAAAAGCTGAGATTTGAATCCACACAGCTTGACTTCATGGTTCATCCTCTTAATCACTGTATTTGCAGTAATTATTTCACAGTATATATAAGTGAGGTCATTATGCTGTCCACCTTAAATGTATATAGTGCTATATGTCAGTTACATCTCAGTAAAACTTGGGGAGGGGAGTATAAATGTAAAAACATAGCTAAAAAAATAAAAATTTTGATATAAAAAATTACCCTTACTGTATTATTTTTTGATATATAGAGAAATGACCAGCCTAAGATCACAAGCCTAGCTTAATCCTTACCTGTTTTGTATAAAAGTTGAAGTACAGATGTGGAATGTGGGTCTTGTGCTTCTGTTGATCATCCAAAGCTAGGAGGAAAAGCTCATACCATCTTAATAATCAGGACATCAGGGCAACTCAAACAAGGCAATAAACAGTCTTGTATTTGGTGCCAAGGCCTAAGCTTGCCATTACAGGATGTGAATGAGGCAGCTTAGCAGCAAAACATGAAAAAAAGCTGAGAGGCTTGAGTTCCTGTATACTTAGTACTGATCAGTAACATTAATCCATCATCTTTTTATGCAGTCATATAGTGTATACTTTCACAAATACATTACAACTATCCTAAAGGTGATAGACTAGATTTATATTAATTAAAAACATATTAGGGGCACTTGGCTGGCTCAGTCAGTGAAGCATGTGACTCATGATCTTGGTGTTGTGAGTTAAGCCCCACTTTGGGTGTAGACATTACTTAAAGAAATTAAAGAATCTTTAAAAAAGACAAAACAGGGGCACCTGGGTGGCTTAGTCCGTTAAACGTCCCACTCTTAGTTTCAGCTCAGATCATGATCTCTCAGGGTCATGAGATCCAGCCCCGCATTGGGCTCTGTGCTCAGTGCACAGTCTGTTTGGGATTCTTTCCCTCTGCCCCTTCCCCTGCTTGCATGCTCTTGCTCTCTCCCTCTCTCTCTCTCTCTCATAAAATAAAATCTTTAGAAAAAAATAAAACAAAACATAGTATACCAAAGGGAGTAAGAAGAATAGACACCCTCTCTGTTCTGTACTCATCAAGCCACAGTAGTTTTGTTTTGTTTTGTTTTAATTTCATTTTTAAGTAATCTCTACACCCAATGTGGGGCTCAAACTTACAACCCCAAGATCAAGAGTCACATGCTCTACCAACTGAGCCAGCCAGGCACCCCAAGCCACAGTATATTCTGAACAATTTATTTTCATAGGATTCTTACAAGCAGGAACATGTCCAGAGGGAAAGGCAGATGACCAGTATGATAAGGGGACTAGAAATCATGTAACTATGTAAGTCACTTGTTGAGACTTGTGGTATTTAACTCCAAAGGCTATAAAACTCTTGGTGGAAAAGGGAGGAAGTAGGCTTGTTCAGGCTGGGAGTGTCCACAGATTGAATTGAGACCAGTATGTTTTAATTACATATTTAAGCTTCAGGAGCCGTAGCAACTACTCTCAACCCTTATGAAGTCATAAGGTATAGCCCCTCTGCTTCACTTTATCCCACCCCTCATCACCACCACTACCACAGAGATGAGGATTCTCTCCTTTTCTGGAACAAGTCTATCTCATCAGTCACATTCACAGTTTCAGGCTCATCAGAAGCTAGTAATTTTGTGTCCTCATTATAATATCTTGGGAACCGAGAATTTCATTGAACCAACTTGAGCCATTGTCTTTTTGTAGTCCAGTTAGCAGTAGCCATTATCTCTTCTGCTCCATTCAGCTTATCTAGCAGTGTAAACCAGGTGCCTGACAGGCCACAGCAGTGGCTGTTCTCAAAGGAAAGAGGATTGGTGTGAGCTGAGTAGACAACCTAAAAGTTGTCTATTACAGTTTCTATTCTCTTACCGTACACTGCCTTCTGGCAATCTCATGCATGCCTACAGCCTCCCTACAGAAGACTCCCAAGTCAGTCTAACTCCAGAATTGCATGTTCTAGCATTCATCAAGGCCTTTCTCACCTCCCTCTATCTCAGATAACTACACTCCTCTAAAATACATTTAAATACCGATAGCCAGCAAGCCTCTTGGCCTATACTGTTCCCTCTGGCTGAAATTCCCTTTGACATACTTCTGCTCTAAGGCCCAGTTCAGGTGACACCTCTTCTAGATAGTCTTTCAGCTTCCTCATCTAGCACTAGAATCACCCACTTCTCTGTGCCCAGTATACCTTCTCTTTCTAGTTTAGTGTTGACTGTCTGTATTGAAATTATGGGAATGATGTCTGTCTCCTACACTATTGTGAGGTAGTATGTGAAGAGTGCAGAGGAACTCTCAAATGTTTATTCAGTGAATAAATGTCATAAGATGATTTGAAGCAAGAAATAGTAATTATTACATAGTGAATCATTGTCTACTTTATTCTTCCAGCTTCAAAAATATGTACTTGTTTAGAGCTCTAGTGCATGGATCCAAGCTATCTATTAATGAAATATCTGTATGTTTGTATTTTTTCAGAGAAGACTTTCCAGGCTCAACCAACTCTTATTTTTCCCTAAATGAATAAGGGATCCTTAAAAGGTCCCAGTAGCAATCCAAATAGGACAAACCACAGATTAGCAGGTTCTTATCTCTATCTGGAAAACCTGAATTTACAGGAATATGAAAACTCTTTCACCACAAATAGAAACTTGATTCCTAATTTGAAGGTTCCTACACATAAGAGATAGAAAGGAACTAGGGACTGTGGTCTGAATTTTTATTTTCTTGGCCCCACCTGTTGAATGATGGGGTAGCATTTTCCCTGGATTCATTTCCTGTGGCTTCAGCTAATTGTAATTTGTGAACCATTTCATCTTTGTTTTCAGGCCTAAGCAGTTAATGATGGTAACATTTTCTTTGTTGTTGTTGTTGTTGTTGTTTAAAGTAAGCTCTACAGGGGCACCTGGGTGGCTCAGCGTCTTGTTAAGCGTCTGCCTTCAGCTCAGGTCATGATCCCAGGGTCCTGGAATCAAGCCCCGCATGGGGCTCCTGGCTCAGCGGGAAGCCTGCTTCTCCCTCTCCCACTCCCCCTGCTTGTATTCCCTCTCTTGCTGGGTCTCTCTCTGTCAAATAAATAAATAAAATCTTTAAAAATGAATAAATAAATAAAAATAAAGGAAGCTCTGCAGTCAGCAGGGGTCTCAAACTCACAACCCCAAGTTCAAGAGTTGCGTGCTCCACTAACTGAGCCAGCCAGGCACCCCTCTTTTTCTTTTTCCCATCTTTTATTTGGTGACCTGTAAGGATAACTCCTAAACATTCAGTTCATACCAATCTTGTGAATTGCTCACTTGTTTTCATTCAACTGATAATACTTTTTAGAAATGTCCTCTGAGGTACTTCACATGTGGCCTCTGGAAATTGATTTTTATAGTGGTTTGTGCAGCAGACGAGAATTCTTATGATTTTCACTTATTTCTGTTTAAATTCTATGTTTTCAGATGAAATTTTGAGGGTACCTCTTCCTAATTTCAAGGACTTCATTTCAGATGGTGGTGACCAATGAAACTGAGTGGAGTCAGTAGTACTTAGAAGAATGTGCAGCTGATCAGAGGAGTTAGAACCAGTAATCCAGTTGAAATTGTTTTAAATACCCTTTGTTTTAAATACCTTTTAGCTAGGCAAGTTCCAAATTGCCTTAGTTGTCAGTATAATTTTGGCCAAGTAAGCAGCTGTACTCTCCATTTCCTAAATCTGGCCTTCATCACAGTCTGAAAAGCAGGTTTTGATAAAAATCAGTTCCAGTTGTAATTTGCGTAACCTGAGCCCTTGGAATGAGTAAAATGTCCTTCTTGGGGTCGGGGAGGTATTTTTGTAAGAGTGGGTCTGAGAGGAGAGATGAGCCCAAGAGAAATTTTGTAACAGGCTTTCTTCTATACTTACCCAAATTAAAGTAGAACTAGTTGCTATGTGGAGGTAACTAAGTGATCACTCACAGGATGGTAAGAATACATCTAGTTAGTTCTTTGTTGTGACTCCTGTTGTTTCTTTGGTTTGGGGAAAAAAAGGCAGCAGTTAACACTGAGGCTCAATTTTGATATATACCATCCTTCTCTTCCTGCACCCTACCTCTATAGGAGTTAGTTTCGTTTAATGGGAGGTCTGTCTTTGGAAAAATAGTAAGGTTGTAGTAAGGTCGAAATAGCTCCATCACTTAACTCACTTTGTGACCTTGGGTGAATCACTTTACTTTTCTGACGTGCCCAAGTAACTTATCTTTTTCCTGATAAAAATAAAATATAAGAAAGATTTAAATATTAAACTTTTTTTTCATACAGGTTTTTATTTTGAACATATGTCTGAATTATAGTTCATTCTTCTCTTAAAAGCCTTTGTTCTTGGGGCGCCTGGCTGTCTCAGTCGGTGGAGCATGAGACTCTTGATCTCGGGGTTGTAAGTTTGAGCCCCAGGTTGAGTGTAGAGATTACTTAAAAATAAAATCTTAGGGGTGCCTGGGTGGCTCAGTTGTTTTAAGTGTCTGCCTTGGGCTGAGGTCATGATCCCGGGGTCTGGGATCGAGCCCCATATCAGGCTCCCTGCTCAATGGGGAGCCTGCTTCTCCCTCTCCCTCTGCAGCTCCCCAGCTTGTGCTCTTGGGTGCACACGTGCTCTCTCTGTCTCTCTGTCAAGTAAGTAAAGTCTTAAAAAAAAAAAAAAAAAAAAAAACCTTTGTTCTTTTTTTTTTTTTTAAAGATTATTTATTTGACAGAGAGAGACACAGCGAGAGAGGGAACACAAGCAGGGGGAGTGGGAGAGGGAGAAGCAGGCTTCCCGCTGAGCAGGGAGCCCGATGCGGGGCTCCATGCGGGGCTTGATGTGGGGCTTGATGCGGGGCTCGATTCCAGAACCCTGGGATCATGCCCTGAGCCGAAGGCAGACGCTTAACGACTGAGCCACCCAGGCACCCCAAAAGCCTTTGTTCTTATGCTTATCTTCTTTAAATGCATATGAATCTCCCCTAGTTAAAAAAATTAACATCTGTTTAAAAGCTGTTGCTTCTTCCTACAATATGTTCTTCTATTACTTTTAAATGGAGTGACACTACTCAATAAAACACTGCTTATTTTATTTATTTCCACTCAGCAATTTTTGTTTAAGATTTTATTTTTTAAGTAATCTCTACACCCGGTGTAAGGCTTGAATTTACAACCCTGAGATCAAGAGTCACATGCTCTTCTGCCTCAGCCAGTCAGGCGCCTCACTACTCACCTGTTTTTAACTCAGTATGATTTTTGTTCTAATCAGTTTACTGAAAATTTTATTAGTGGTGACCTTTTGAGCCTTTTCTTCTTCCTCACACTTCTTGACCTGCATTGCATTTGACAGTACTCTCTTCTTTATGAAACCCTTTTGTTTCTTATCTTTCTCTTAATCGTGGATTTATATTCCACCTATGTCTTATTTGATCACGTAATCTCACTTCATTCCCTAACTTCTTACCTTCCCCTATATCTCATAGAGTTCTAATCTATTGACATAGCTTTAATTTTTCCATGTGTTGACTCCCAGATTTTTCATCCTAGCTTTAATCATTGTCCTCTAAATACCTTTGAAATATTTCTACTTGACTCACCTATCATCCTCTCTTAAACTAAAGAGAGGATGATTTTGTCCCTCACACAGCTTTTACTTTCCTCTTTTCTTTTAGTGATACCACATTTCTCACAGCCACCTTGGTGTAGAACCTCAAGTTCATTTTTGACCCTTTTCCCATTCCTGTTACCCATAGCCCATGCCATTCATCTTGTCGCAACCTGCACATCATTGTGAGATTGATATTCCTAAAATGCTACTATGATCCAGACATATCTCCATTTAAAAAATCTCAGTAGTCTTTTTTTTTTTTTTTTAAGATTTTATTGATTTACTTGAGAGAGAGAGCACAGGTGGCGGTGGGGAGCAGAGGGAGAGGGAGAAGCAGACTCCCCGCTGAGCAGGGCGCCCAGTGTGGGCTCCATTCCAGGACCTGATCCCAAGACCCTGAGATTATGACCTGAGCTGAAGGCAGATGCTTAACCGACTGAGCCACCCAGGCACCTCTAAAAATCTCAGTAGTCTTTTTATCAGTAGGATAAAATAAATTACAATCTGGGGTGCCTGGGTGGCTCAGTCGGTTAAGCGGCTGCCTTCGGCTCAGGTCATGATCCTGGGGTCCTGGGATCAAGCCCCACTTCCAGCTCCCTGCTCAGCAGAGAGCCTGCTTCTCCTTCTCCCTCTGCCTGCCACTCTGCCTACTTGTGCTCTCTCTTTCTCTGTCAAATAAATAAAATCTTTAAAAAAAATAAAAATAAATAAATTACAGTCTATTCCAAACAGTTTTCTAGACTTCTCTCTGACCATTCTTCTATAAGATCTCTCTGCTTAATTATATATCTACGTAGTTTGCCCAAACACACCTTATGTTTGTTTTCCCTTTTTTTTTTTTTTCCATTGCTGATTCCTTTCCCTTACCTGAAGTGCCCTGTTATCTTTTGTTTTCAACTTTGTTTACTGTGAAATATAACCCTTGGGGGAAAGTACATAAAACACAATTTTACAGCTTAATGAATTAATGTAAAGCAAGCATCACCCAAGTCAAGAAACAGAACATTGCCAGGATTCAAAAATTCCTCTCCACTCCAGCACTATTCTCTATATGTCTCTTTATTGTTGGAGCCTGTTTTTATTGTTGTTGTTACTGTTTTAAGTTATTTAATATGAATGGAATCCTATGAATAGTTTGTTTTTTGGGGTTTTTATTTGATCTGGCTTCTTTTACCTAACAATGCTTGTGCTAGTCATCCATGTTGTTGCAGTAGCTCAGATACTTTTACAGCTGTATAGTATTACATTGTATGAATGACACTGTTTATCTCTAGTAGTACTGATAAATACTTGCATTTTTTTTTTTAAAGATTTCATTTATTTACTTGAGAGAGAAAAAGAGCAAGTGTGAGCATGAGCTGGGGGGGAGGGGCAGAGGTGAGAGGGCGAAGCAGACTCCCCACTGAGCAGGGAGCCTGTGGGGCTCATCCCAGGACCCCAGGATCACACAACCTGAACCGAAGGCAGACACTCAACTGACTGAGCCACCCAGGCGCCCCATATTTGGGTTATTTTTAATTGCGGCTTTGACAAAGCTTGTCATTATGAACATCCTCAAATTTGTCCATTCATACACATGTGCATGCATTTCTGTTGGGTCATATATATCTGGGAATGGGTCATAAGAGAGGTATATCTTCAACATTAATAATGACACACTGTTTTATACAGTAGTTGTACCAATAAACACTTCTACCAATAACATATGAAAGTTAGTTTTTCCAAAATTGCCACCATAACTTGAAGTCTTTTTTTTTTTTAGCCATTAATATGTCATTGCAGTTTTAATTTGCATAGCCTTGATTACTAATAGGTTTGAACATCTTTTCTTAAGTTTATTGATGATGTGGATAGTCTCCTCTGTGAAATGCTTGTTCAGGTTTCTTGCCCAATTTTCTACTGGTTTGCATTTCTCTTAATGCTATATAGGAGTTTTACATATTTTGAATATGAGCTCTTTGTAGGTTGTATGTATTGCATATATCTTCTTGCACAGTGTGGCTTGCCTTTTCACTCTCTGAACATTCTTCATTTTATTTATTTTTTTATTTTTTAAAAGATTTTATTTATTTTTTTGTCAGAGCACAAGCAGGGGGAGCGGCAGGCAGAGAAGGTACAGGGAGAAGCAGGCTTCCTGCCAAGGAAGGAGCCCGATGCGGGACTCAATCCCAGAACCTGGGATCACGACCCGAGTCGAAGGCAGACGTTCAACCAGCTGAGCCACCTAGGTGTCCCATGAACATTCTTCATTTTAATGTAGTCTAATTTTATTAAAGTTTTCCTTTATGATTAGTGCTTTTTGTGGACTATTTTAAAAATCTCTTCCTAACCCAAGATCGTGAAGATCTGTTTTTATTATCTTCTGAGAGGTATATTATTTTGCTTTTGGTATTTGGGTCTTTAGTTGCAATTAAATATTTTGCATGGTGTGAGGTAGGGTCAAGTTTAATTTTCTTTCCTTGTAGATTAATTGTCCCAACACTGTTCACTGAAAAGACTTGTCTTTTCCTCACTGCTCTGCAGTGCCACCTTTGTCGTAAATTAAATATCCCATTACATGCCTAGTTATGTTGTGGTATGGTATGTCTTCATTCAGTTCCTTTGGTCTGTTTGTCTATCCCTGAGCCAATAAAACATCATCTTAATTACCATAGCTTTAAAATGAATATTGATATATGGTGAAGTCTTATTTTTCTTAAATATCTGTGCTGTTTTTGTTCTTTTGCTTTTCCCACATACATTTTACAATTAGCTCAAGTTATACATGAACACACAGAGTTGGGATTTCACTTTATCTATTGATCTTTACAGTAATAACTTACAGTCTGTGAGCATAGTCTTCCTCTCCAGTTACTGAACATCCTCCATTTATCTTAGAAATATTTTATATTAATTGTTTTACAGTTTCTCCATAGAAATTTTACATGTCTTTACTGGGTTGTATCCTATTTTTTTTTTTTGGTACTGTTGTAAGTGGCATCTTTTAAAATTTTCATCTCTTTGTGGATGGTATAGAAATATGGCTAGTTTTTGTATATTTCTCATTTCACTGTGCATTCTAGAACCTCCAGTACTTCCACTTTGGAATGAAGGTGTTGACAACGGACCATCCTTGTCTTACTTCCAATCTGAAAAGAAAAACTTTTTGTAAGCATTTCACCATTAAGTATGATACTTGGTATAGGTTTCTTTCGATAATCTTTATTATATTAAGCAAGTTTTTTCTTATTCCTAGTTTGCTAAGAGTTGAACAATAATGTTGAAATCTATCAAAGACTTTTTTTTAACTAAAGCATTATTTATTGCTTTTGTTTAAGATGGATTTTTTTAAAACAAAGTACAAAATATTTCAGAAAGTTGCGAATTTTTATCAGGTTCTAATCTTACAGAAAACTTGTCTTTAACAACAGTAGCACAACTAACATTGATTGTGTGTTTACTATATATTAGGCATTGTATTCAGCAGTTTAGTTTAGTATGAAAGGTCTCAGATCCTGGTGCAAGATTGTCTGCTTAGAATCCTGGCTCCCCTGCCTATTAGCCAGGGGACTTGGGGCATAGTTCTTATTCTATGTCTATCTCAATTTTTTTCATCTGCAAAATGGAGGTAATAATAGTATCTACTACATAGAATTGTGAGGAAAGAGTGAATTGTGTGTGATGCATAAAGAACAGAACTTGTTGCATAGTACCAGGGTACATGTTATTATCATTGTAACCTATATCATTTATTACCTAGTAAGTCCATGAAGTGAGTACTATGGTTATCTCTGTTTTTCAGTTGATGGAGAGACTTCAAGAACTGAGACATGTGCCCACAGTTACAGAGCTAGGAAGTGGCAGTGCTGGAATTCATACTCACTGTGTCTTAACTACCAAGCCAATGTATTTCAAACTTTTTACACTTTTACATATTTCATTTATTTATTCAACAAAATTAGCATCTTCTCTGTAGCAGTCGTGGTGCCAGATGTTACTGTTAATGTCTGTGATTGACGCTTAACCTGCAATGCAACTTTGGTTAGGTATAAATAAGGGGTCCTGCCACTCTTATAAAACAAGAACCTAAGTATTGTAAAATTCTGGTCAGATTGATGAACAGATTAGTTTAATGAATGTCTTTGTTCTCATTTACTTACTGTTCTTGCTAAATGATGTAGAGATGGGAACATCCATTTATTTGAGCAGACACTTGTCAGTGTGCTCTGAAGAGATCTTCTAGGGCTCTGTACCTGATTCCGATTGTTATTGATTTTCTACACCAACCATGTCAGCTGCTTTATTCATCATTTTCATTATTTCATTTGAATTTGACATATCTGCCTCTAAAAATTAATGTGTGTCCATAGAGACCCCAACTGAGCTCTGGCATTTACCCTTATCTATCTCAGCAGGAGTGTTAAAATTTGAAGAAATGAAACTTAATGTAATAGTTCTTGTTACCTGCACTAGAATAATTACTGGTTTAAAAAAAATTCTTGGGATGCCTGGGTGGCTCGGTTGGTTAAGCGTCTGCTGTCGGCTCAGGTCGTGATCCTGGAGTCCTGGGATCCAGCAGGGGGTCCACTTCTCCCTCTGCCCTCACCCACTCATGCTCTCTCTCTCAAATAAAATCTTTTTTAAAAATTCTTAAGATTATTTCTAAGGTTTGAAAAACTAGCAAAGACAAACGTTATCTTTTTTCTAATATTGCTTATGTATGGTTACATTTATTTATCATGAATAACCAGCAAGTTCCTTTTAGAATATTGCACAGGAACAAAATTGTGGGCAGGTCATGACTCTTTTACGTATAGAGGGGTAGGACATAATCTGATAATATATCTGTGGACATTTCTGTGTAACTCATCTTGATAGTCTTGCTAAAGTTTAATGAACTATATTGTCTGTTTTAGAAAGGAATGAGATTCTTCTCAGGGGAAACCCAAGTTGGAGAGAGGTTTCCAGCTCCATTTAAGACATGACTTTATATCCCAATTGTTTCTTCTTCCTTTACCCTCCTCTGCCTTCATTTGTCTAACTGGTAATCATACTTCAGAGCTCACCTCCTAGGAAATTTGTCATTACGGTCTCCTGCCACCAGACTAACTGAATAATCCTCTTCTGTGCTAATTTCTTAAAGTTTTTTTTAGGTTAAAAAAAAAAGAAAAAAAGGCAGTTAAGCAATAATAATAGTGTCTAGTACTTAGGAGTTTACAAAGCTGTTTCATTCTAATACCATGAGGAATCCAGAGCTCCATGTCATTTATAGGCAATCTGTTAATTCCTTGATTCTTATAACAGTTATTTGAAGAAGGTACCATATTATCCACATCTTATAGACTAGAAACTGAGGTACCTCTGGAGAGGTTAAGAAACTTTCCAAGGTAACACAGCTAGCAATTGACAGCCTAGATTTGAGCCCAAGAGTCTAACTCTAAAGCCCAAGTTCTTAGTCTCTATGTTCTACTGCTTATGTTCAAGAGATTTGGAGAGCTGACAGTTGTCTCTTTCCTTTCCATCCCTGGGTTGAGATTTACCTTGCCATAGACCCTGAGATCAACTTGACCTCCCCGTCCAACCCCATTCTCCTGACTGCCAGGCTGATCTATCTATTCACCTAGTCTCAATCTTTTCAATTAAAGTTTAAAGTTCTTTAAAAACTGTCTTAGTTTCCACCCTTCTCTCTTCTTTTACTCTTGGGGATAGGGGCAAGAGAAAGATTCCAGTAGTTTTTATTTTTAATGTTTGATTTTTCCCTTAATACATAAATTTTCAGAATAATGAATTGGTGTCCTAGCAACCTCCATGGTAACTAATGAGTTTTTTCTTTTTAATATTATTGTGAATGCATTGATTTTTATATTTGAAGTGTTTTAATTCATTGCTATCATTATTCTTTTTGATGCATAGGTTGCTCCATTTTAGGCCAGTGGGAGGCTTTTTATGTTGTTTCCTATATCCTTTTGACATGACCCCATTATTAGTCTTAGGTAGCACAACATTCAAACCTGGAATCAAACATTTCTCTAAGAAGTCTGGGCTCCTGTTTATAGAAAATGGTATTTTCAAAGTTCACTATCTGAGTCCTTCTAGTACTGCTGATCAAGATAAACATTCAGCTTCTCTGATAAATTAGTAAGTCTTCCCTCTCCTACAGTAATTTTTACCCATTGCTATTTTTGCAGATAGCAAACTACTTGTTCAGTTTCAAATACCTATCATTTTTCAAATCCTCAGCTTTTCATCAACTCCTCTGTCTCTTATCTTACTGACTTCTGAGCACTACAGTTCCTATGATCCATAGTCTCCCAATTTGAAGTACTTATTTGCCTGATTTTCTTTCCATTGTGTTTTAGGTAGAATAATACAGATTAATGACAAAGAATTAATAGATTAACAGTGCTGAGTTAGGGACGGTTATGAACATTTCCTTTGTGTTAGTCTCACTCTTCAGAATGCTGTAGATGGTGTATGAATCTGAAATTTCAGTGAGTTATATGACACAGTCATTTATGATATCCTTACAAATAAGATAGAGAAATGCAAGCCAAACTAGAGTGTCTACTGTAATTAAGAGACAAAGCTAACTGAGCATCTATTTCCAGAATGCTAATGGTTAAGTCAGATTGGAAAAGGGGCTCTTAACAGCTTGCTAAGGCCATATTCTGTATTGTTTTAAGGATGGAAATGAAAATAATCTAATACCATATATGGAGAAAAGGAGGTAGGAGAAATAACTAGTATACTGGATGGCAGGACTGGATCCCTAAAGATTTCAATAGGCCAGAATGACATACAGAATTTGTTATCTAAAGATAAAATTGATCAAGGACAAATACGAAGTCCTACCTTTGGGTTCAACATTTACCTTTCCAAGAATGGAGTAAGAAAGACATGGGTTGAGGCACCTGGCTGGCTCAGTTGGTAAAGCACGCGACTCTTGATCTAGGGGTTATAAATTTGAGCCCCATGTTGGGTGTAGAGATTACTTTAAAAATAAAAAATCTTTAAAAAAAACAAAAAGAGCTTCGTGGGTTAATAGTATATGTGATAAATGCTTCAAGCTTTAGATGTCTGTGAACCAGATATGAATTAAGTGTAGGGAGGGGATTGGAAATAAGAGGTATGGAATTCTAATTCCAGTTCTACTGCTGACTGGTTATGTAACCAAAATTAAAGTTCTTTACCTCGTTAAGCTTCAGTTTGCCTATTATAAAATGTGTGGCATTTTTATAGCACCAGTAAGTATAAACTACGTTTGTTTACTGGTATTGATAGCTGAAGAAACATATAAACAAAGCTAATTGAGTCTTAAATTATATTAAGAACCACCACACCCCCGCCCATCCCCATTCAGTTCTGGATACTTTAAGAGATTTTGATACTATATGATTCATTAAGAAGTAGGAGAAGAAAAAATTTACAGTTGGGAACCCCATTTACCTTTAAATCTCTGAATGGTTGATATATGAACTAGGTTAGATTATACATTTATTTTTTGCCCATGAGCACATAACTCAGGGCAGTGGGTTAACAGACTTTGGCTTAGTGTAAGAAAAAGCTTCTGAATCCTTAAAACTGTCTAAAATGACATGAATGGAATGAAGTGTCTTATTGAGTCACTAAAGATGTGCAAGTAGAGTGTGGAGCAACCCCTTGTTTTGGGATATCCTAGAGGGAATTCATGCCTTGGGTAAAGTTCTGCTCAAGGCAATTTCTAAGGTACTTTCTAACTCTTAAGATTCCACGTTTCTGTAATATGGGGATAATGATACCTCTCAGTTACTGTGATGAATAAGTAAGGCCATCCATGTAAAAAGTTATTGAATGTTGCATGGGACACAGTCAGTACTCACTAAATGTTCTTTGTGGTATCTCTAAGACTAATCCTTGTCCTGGCCCGGTACAAGTGAGATAATGAATATAAACATGCTTTAAATATCCTTCAAGTCCTTTAAAAGAATAGGAGATGCAGAAATCTATATCTGACATCTGGCAAGGCACCATTGGGACATTTTGCTTCAATTTATTCATTTACAAAGGGCTTGACTTTTTAACTTTTTTTTCCCAAGTAGGGAAGGGCCTGACTTACCTGCATATAGTATAGATAGATTTGCCTTGCTGTGGCTACAGCATGTGGTGATTAGGTTCATAGACTTTGGGGGTTCCAGCCCAGCTCCCATACTTACTAGCTGGTGACTGCTGGAAAGTGATATCACCTCATAAGCTTCAGTTTCCTCTTCTGTATAATAAGGGTACCTTATTTTTTATGATTCACCACAATAACATGTTAAGTGCTTGGCACAGAACCTAGTACCCAAGTGGTCAGTTAGCAATAGCTTCTCCTGTTTTTATGATCCTTTCCCACATGTTGTGAGGGAAGTTTGTAAAGTGCTTCTGTGAGAGGCTTTACAGTTGATTGGGAGAGGGCCTTTCTCCTGTACCTTTGAGAGACTTCCTTCTGAATTAGTTCCTGGTCTGTGGCATAAGCCAGTGCTCCTTATAGAAACAGAAAATGGCAGTAAGAATAGCTATGAAAGAGAAGCAGTCACAGGACTCAAAGAAAATCCAGTCTGTGCCCATTGGTGGAGAAATAGTCCCACCTCGACTTTGATCTCATCGTAGCCTTTTAAGTGCTCATGAAAAGAACAAGCAGTGTTACAAGACATAAGCAGATTCTTAATAGTTCTGTATTTGATTGTTGTTCAGTGGGTCCTTTGCCCTGGATCCAGATGCTGGACAGAATGCCATACAAATGCTTTCTGAAGAGGTTACTGAACTCCAGTTCTGATATTGGCAGATTAGGGTCAGCCACTTCCTAAATGGACAAGTTCCTTAACTTTTTTTGAGATCTCCATTTTCTCAATTACAAAAATGGTAATAGCAGTTGTATCCGCCTTTGGGATTATGAGAATTATGTGACACAACACAAAACACGGTATTTAGTAATGGTCTGTACTCAGTGAAGTCATAACTCTGAAGAAAGGGAGAAAGAGATAGTGTGGTTCTTCTAGATATTGATTAATTATAACTATTTTTAAGTCTATTCTAGTAGACTTCTGGTTTATATTTTAATGTATGTGTATATATATATATATGATATGTATCCTATATATGGTAGAATGTGAGATATATATATCTATAAATATATAGAAAGGTCATATATAATATTGAAGGTTTGAATTTAAAATGAGAAAATTTAAATTCTCTGTATCCAATCTAGATTTTTTCACAACATTCCATGTTCGTTCTCTTTCTAAGCCCAATCAGCAACTCAAGCCCAGCACTCCAGGAAATCACATCCCACACATAGTACTATTGTTATGTCATTCATTTTGCCTTTTTGGCCTTTCCTGTTTTAGTTTTTTAATTCTCTGTTGTAACTTTGCTCTAATGTTTACCTTGAGCTTCCTTTGCATTCTTACTTATTTATTTTTCCTTTGCATTTTTAAAAGGAAAAGAAAAAGAATGGTTATTACACCAGGGCCATTTTTATATTTTAACCAAATTTCTTTTCGTTGCAAATAACAAAAATTCATTTAAGTTAGCTCGAGAAAGAAAAAAGAAAAGAAGGTATTGTATTACAAGACATGGGAATGTCAGTTTGTCATGGTATGTCAATTTGCCCGTAGTTAGGAAGTTCATCCAAGCCTTATAAAGTCTTGGAAAGGTCTGTAACTAGGAAATATAGAGTCCTCAAGAACCTAGGTGTTTCCTCTCTCCTGTTTCCCTAGCTGTGTGGTCTCCTGTATCTGCTTCTCTCTGCATAACTGCTATTTGCTGTGTGACTTTGGGCAAGAGCCTTAGTATATATGTCTGTTGCCCTGAATGAAAAAAATATTGTGTATTAGTTTCCTGTGCTGCTGTTAAAAATTACCACAAACTTGTTCTCTCACAGTTCTGGAAGTTCAAAAGTCATGTGAAAATAAGGTGGGCAGAGCCACACTTCCTCCAGAGGCTCTAGGGGAGAATTCATCCCTTGCCTCATCCAGCTTTAGTGGAAGCCATTCCTTGGCTTCAGCTGCCTTCTGCCTGTTTTCACATCGCCTTCTCTTCTGTGTGTACATGTGTGTGCGCATGCAGGCGTCTTCTCTTCTGTTTATATCAAATCTCCTTCTGTCTCTCTGTTTTTAAAGACATGTGTGATTGCAAGTAGGGCTCACCTTTATAATCCAGAATAATCTCCCAATCCAAGATCCTTAATTAGATCACATCTGCAAAGATCCCTTTTCCTTACAAGATAACATTTACGGGTTTCAGGGATTAGGACCTGATATATTTGGTTGGCCATTATCCAGCCTACTACAAATAGGGATCATAAAGACATCTCAAAGTTGGCATATAATAAAGGTTGCCTAAATGCTAGTCTCCTGCCTTCTCTACATCTCTCCTATGTATACTGCCATGCTCCTCCTGTAACATTGCTTTCAAATGCTTTTCTTTTCAGGAATGTTATTATCACATTAAGCGTGGATCTGTTAGGATAATAATGATAATGAAAATAATAGCTGTCATTTATTAAATGTCCATTGTAGCCCAAGCATTGTGCTGAGTATTTTATGTATGTAGGTACCGTTATAATCCCCATTTTACAGATGAGAAAAACTAGGTTCAGAGAGGTGAAGTAACTTAATTTGCCCTCGTTCAGTCAGCTGGTAAGTGTCAGAACTGGGGTTTAAAGAAAGATCTGGGGTGTGTTCTTAATCATTATATCTTGCCTGTTACTCAGGAGTGTGGTTCAGACTCTGGTTTCTTGCCTTGGCCTCTGATCAAAACCTTTTCTTGGGAGGTTTCTTGTACCTGCTAGCAAGTTCTGACATCACAGTTCACCAGGGCACTTTTTTGTCATATGCCTGTTCTTTGGCGGTAGCTTGATCCTGAGTAAGTGAAATTTGAGGGAAGAGGAAGTTAGAGCGTTATATTCCAGCCTGAATTTCCTCTTTGACTAACTTGTTTGTTGCGAGGCAGTAAGTTCCTTGACTGTGGGGGTCATGATGATTTACCCAGTACCCAGTACCAAACACAGGGCCTGGACACAGAGTAGATGTTCTGCTAGAACATAAGCTTCACCAGGGACTTTCATTCACTGCTGTAGCCATGCCTTTTACAACAGTGCCTAGATTAGAACAGTTGTCCAATACCTATTTGTTGAATAGGTGGAAGACTGGTTGGCTGGCTGGGCCTGGTTAAAACTTCTTCACTGGTTAATAATTATAACTTTCATTTACTAGGTATATGCCATTTGCTGGGCACTTACATAAATTATCAGTAATCACCTTATCACCTTTCTACAGGGTAGAAGTAAGTGATGGGCTGTGGCTGAGGAAGGTGAGGGAGAGAGAGGAATCAGGGCTATCTCCCAAGTTTTTGACCTGGATACTGGTCCAAGTGATGATGAAACCCAGGGAGAGGAGCATGAGTTATTTTTTAAAACAGGCTGTGTTTGTGATATCTGCAGGTAGATGCAAGGGTCTGTTCCTAGGACAAAGGCTCTAAAAATGACCCCTGTTTGCCAGTTAGCCGGGAAAGAGTGATGTTCTTGATTTTCCCAGAGCAAGGTTGCTTATTTTATTTTATTATTTTTTTAAAGATTTTATTTATTTATTTGACAGAGAAAGACACAGCGAGAGAGGGAACACAAGCGGGGGGAGAGGGAGAGGGAGAAGCAGGCCTCCCGCCGAGCAGGGAGCCCGATGCGGGGCTCGATCCCAGGACCCTGGGATAATGACCTGAGCCGAAGGCAGACACTTAACGGCTGCGCCACCCAGGCGCCCCAAGGTTGCTTATTTGAGAACTGCAGGCTTAAAGCCATTATTCCCATGTGTTCTAATTTGAATATGTTCAGTTTCTGTTCCAGATGATCGGGCTGAACAACGAACCTGTCTCATTTGTGGGGACCGTGCTACAGGCTTGCACTATGGGATCATCTCCTGTGAGGGCTGCAAGGGGTTTTTCAAGCGGAGCATTTGCAACAAGCGGGTGTATCGGTGCAGTCGTGACAAGAACTGTGTTATGTCTCGGAAGCAGAGGAACCGGTGCCAGTACTGCCGCCTGCTCAAGTGCCTCCAGATGGGGATGAATCGGAAGGGTGAGTGGTGCTTGTGGCTCGACTGCCCACTTTACCATCACTTCACCTTTGGGGTCAGCTCTTAAGCCGTGGAGTTCTTCGTTTCCCAAACCTGCACTACATGCCAGGTCTTGTACTGTGTACTCATAAACCCAAGACACATTTGACACAGTTCCTGCCTACAGGGATTTCCCAGAGTAGGTGGGGAGCAAGACTAGTGAGATGTTAAGGATTCTGTGAGAATGAATTCACAGGCTCCAATTGGCAAGATCCCAGTTAACAATCAAGTCCTAACTCGGATTAATATACTCCACTAATTCTTCTTTCAGAGCATGATGACAGGAAGTAGGAATTTTAGATGAAGAAGCAGAAAGGCAGTATGTCACCTGAATGTGATAACATTTTGCTTGCTAGAATCATGGCATACTCAGAGGTTAGGTATGCCCAGAAATCTGCTTCCAGGTTGGTGAAGAATTTGGGATTTACTGGGAAGCTTTCCGAGAGCCATTAGCCTGAGATTATGTTAATAAACCAATATTGTAAGAGGATTAATCCAGGAGGTAGGCTTTGAAAAATGGATTGGTGTGGGGAAAGCAGAAAGGCCACCTAGAAAGTTTTTAGAAGAGTCCAGAAGAAAGATGTGAAGAATCTGACGGAGGGGCAGGAAAGGTGGGGAGATGTGGAGAAGCTTACCTGATAGGAGTTGATAACATACTGGGTATTGGGCAACACCAGAAGTTGAAGTTGCAGGTTTGGGTTAATAGTAATGACCCCACCAGAAAAAAAAAAAATCAGCCTAAAAAGCAAGTGGGGCAAAATGTTGGCCTTGGCAGTACATTGTTTGAGGTATCTAAGAAGGACACATACAGTGTCCACCAGGGAATTTGGATATGTAGGACTGGAACTGAAGTGAAAAGTCCTGCCTTCAAGTAGAAGTTTGTGGAACTATTTGCAATCAGATGGCAAAATTTTGTTTGTGGGTAGAAATCACCCAGAGAGAACTTGGATACAGAAGAGGAGAGGGCCAATGTCAGAAATTAAGAGTATTCTCATAGAGGGTAGAGAGTATAGTACAGTACAGTTCAGTAGAAAGAATGGAGGCAGAGGTTGGTGACAGACTAGCTCTGTGACCTTGCACAGTTTGCTTTATGTCTCTAATGCTCAATGATCTTTTAAAATAGTATGATAGGGGCGCCTGGGTGACTCAGTCGTTAAGCGTCTGCCTTCGGCTCAGGTCATGATCCCAGAGTCCTGGGATCGAGCCCCGCATCGGGCTCTCTGCTCAGCGGGAAGCCTGCTTCTCCCTCTCCCACTCCCCCTGCTTGTGTTCCCTCGCTCGCTATCTCTCTCTGTCAAATAAATAAATAAAATCTAAAAAAAAAAAATAGTATGATAAAACTTAACCTTTCAGAGTTCTGTAGAGGATTAAATATGACAACGTATATATAAAATACTACTCAGCAAGGTACTAGGGGTTCATAATAGTAATGTATAGGGGTAGGAGTTAGATTTAGCGAACTGTTCAAGTTGGTTTTGTCACATTAATAAATGCAGACAACCAGATATACTTCAGACTTTTTTTATTATATGTGGGATAAGAAGAATCTTTTGAAAACTTGCCCATTAGGAAGAAAGGTAAGAAAGTTATAAAACAGCATTTAGATAAATTTAGGTCATTTATAATTTATTTATAATACTAATATTTATTGATTACTATGTATATCAGAAACTCTTATACACTTTCTATGCATTATCTCCTTGAAAATGCACAAACCTATTATTAAATATTACCGTCAGTTTAGGGGCACCAGGCTGGCTTAGTTGGTGGAGTGTGCAACTCTTGATCTTGGGGTCATGAGTTCAAGCCCTACGCTGGGTATAGAGATTACTTAAAAATAAAATCTTTAGGGGGGCCTGGGTGGCTCAGTCCTTAAGGGTCTGTCTTCAGTTCAGGTCATGATCCCAGGGTCCTGAGATCAAGCTCCACATAGAGCTCCCTCCTCAGCGGGAAGCCTGCTTCTCCCTCTCCCTCTCCCCCTGTTTGTGTTCCCTCTCTCACTGTCTCTCTCTCTGTCAAATAAAATCTTTTTTTTTTTAAAGATTTATTTATTTGAGAGAGCAAGAATGAGAGAGAGTACATGAGAGGGGGGAGGGTCAGAGGGAGAAGCAGGCTCCCCGTTGAGCAGGGAGCCCAATGCGGGGCTCGATCCCGGGACTCCAGGATCATGACCTGAGCCGAAGGCAGTCGCTTAACCAACTGAGCCACCCAGGTGCCCCCAAATAAATAAAATCTTTAAATAAATAAAATAAAATCTTTAAAAAAAATACTCCCCTCAGTTTATAATGCAGGTTGGGGAGGTAAAATGACTTACCAGTAGATAGGTTAGTGGTGATTATGTTGATAATAATTATTAGGTTTGTTATTAATCAAGCAGAGCTTGTACCTAACCACATAGACAACATGTCTACCATACGGCATAGTACTTGCATGATGGAATGCCCTGTGTTTACTGGATGACAAATACCTATAAGAGGGCATTTAAAACTTAACAACTTTGTCCTCTGTGTTTCTAACCTCCTCTTCTGTCTGGAACTTACTGTGCCTCAAGCCTGTTTTGCATTATCCTGCCTGTGTTCAGGTTCTTTCCTTTGCCTAGGAGTCCTCTCTCTTCCCCACTCTTTCCCAGCCATCAGTACCAAACAGGTGATGCCTTGAAGAGAGAGTCTGTGGGCATCTACCCCCTTTCATATGATTTGGTCATAGTCTCGTTTTCTCATTTCCCTTTGTTGTCTTCACTGTATTTTACCAAAGCATATTTATGGGTTGCCTTCTTGACTACTCTCTGATGATTCATCCTGCTTCTTCGGTTGGAGTGTGAGATTCTGGGGCTTCTAACCAAACTCTCCTATTTCAGGGAAGAAGAAGCTTAACTTCTTAATTCCTGTAACCATAGCCGGGAGAAGATGATACATGGAGTGTGAGGGGTGGGAACTGCCTCCCTGTGTCCCATTTTCCTGCATTGCAAGATGGCTTAGTTGCCTTGTAAAGGCTGCCTCCCAGAGAGAAACCCTGCCACCTCCTGGCTGGTGCTGAGAAAGCAGAATTAAAATTACAGTTGCCATTGAATATTTTTGAATTGATGTAACTGTCCCATATGGAAGTGTAGTGTTCGACATAATTTTATGCATTTGTCAAAACCTATAGAAATATATGGCACTAGGGCGCCTGGGTGGCTCAGTTGGTTAAGCTACTGCCTTCGGCTCAGGCCATGATCCTGGAGTCCCGGGATCGAGTCCCACATCGGGCTCCCTGCTCAGCAGGGGGTCTGCTTCTCTCTCTGACCCTCCTCCCTCTCATGCTCTCTGTCTCTCATTCTCTCTCTCGCAAAAAAAAAAAAAAATTTAAAGAAATATATGGCACTAAAGAATTGAATTTTACTGTATATAAATTTGTTTAAAAGCAAACCAGTATAGGGGGAAAGACAATGTAGACTGTGATAAATGAATCTAACTGATATTACTAATAAATCACATAGCCACACTGCAGGAAATGGGAGAGAAAGGAGCTGACCTTGGGAAATAGTGTTTTGACTGTATCCTGTATACCATAGGGCTGAAAATAAAAAGAACTGTATACATACAAAGCTGTCTGGTTTGTAAATTTATTTCTGTCAAGGTTATGGGTTGGGAATTCTGTCACTACTTTATTTGTATACTCAGGTTGAACAAACAAGTGAATATATTGTTGATAATGAGAGTCGAGTTTCTCACATCAGAGAAAAAAGTTAAAAATCAGGAAAGGCGAAGGCTAAACTGAAACCTCTGGTGCTAGATTGGAAGCATCAATATGTACTCATGTTTAGAAAAAAAAATTTAGAAAAACCAGATCTTGATTTCCAAATATCAATAAAGGGAATCAGGACTCTTTGGAGAAGGGGTTGATTCTAGGGTTGAGGCAGGGAAAATATAAGATGAGCCTGGAGCGTCTGGTGGTGCCAGAAAGTTAGAATGTGCTATATTTTTTTTAAAAAGGAGGGGGCAGGGCATTATCAAAAGGTCATAGACGTCAACCTGAAAGCACTTTCAGTAGCCAAAGTTGGAACAACTTGAGCAACAAAATAACTATACATTAGTTTATAACCCAAAGAATAAAATATCCATGAGTTCACTGATAGAACTAACTGAATAGAGGAGTGATAGTTCTTTCTTATAGAAGAATTCCAATTAATAAGTGTAGAAGGCATGAGGGAAATAGAAAATCACCATTAAAACACACGATAACAATTGCTGTAGGCAGGATTGACTTATGGATGCTAAAATAAAAGCATAGTTTTAAACAGAAGCGGAGTATTTGCATAGCCCCAGAATATTTAGTAATTACACAAGGAAAAATAGTAAGTTGCAGTAGAGAATTCTGACAGATATCACTTTAGCCAAGTAAGCAAGGTCAATATCACCAGTGTATTTACGCTGGTATCATATGCCCCCGATATGATATAGTAGGGGCACGTCTACACACAGGGATGGATTCGTTCCCAGTCTACTCATGAGAAAACAGGCAAACCCAAATTGAAAGACATTCTTCTAAATAACTTATTTTTCCCAAAGATTTTATTTATTTGACAGAGAGAGAGCGTGCGCACACACGCTCAAGCAGGGGGAGCGGCAGGGAGAGGGAGAAGGCAGGGAGCCCAATGTGGGGCTCAATCCCAGGACCCTGGGATCATGACCTGAGACAAAGGCAGACACCTAACTGACTGAGCCACCCAGGTACCCCTAAAATAACTGACATTATACAGAATACTCTCAAAAGTGTCAGGGTCACAAAAGACAAGGAAAGACTAAGAAAGATTGAAGGAAACTATGGAGACATGACAATTATATGCAATGTGGGATCCAAGATTGGATTCTGGAACGGAAGCGGACATCAGTGGGGAAATCTGAATAAAGTTTATACTTTGGTCAATATTATTATACCAAAGTTAATTTCTTAGTTTTGATGAATAGTCTGTGGGTTATATAAGATGTTAACAGATGGAGAAGCTGGGTATAGAGTATATAGGAATTCTCCACCTTATATAGGAATTCGCCACCTTTTTTTTTTTTTGCAACTCTTCTGTAAGCCTAAACTTAACTCAAAATTTAAAAACTTTAATGTTCAAAAAAAATTCCAACTGACATGTATGAGTCAGCCTTCTCTTGTCCCTCATCTCTGGACATAGATATCTCTTCATACCTGGAATTTGGCTAGTCAGGAAATTAATTAGCAAGACAGTGAGGGAAATTTAAATAAGGGTAGTGAGTAGAGGCTGGGCCCCATCTGTCCATCTTCACTACTATTCCATTACCCCCCAGACACCTACAGCTCACCCATCTTGCAGCCTTCAGGATAAATTCTGGCTCCTCAGAATGATTTTCAAAGCCCCTCTGACCCTGGCATCAGCCTCTTCATCCCTTCTCCCTTTGCTGCTCCCCAAAAAATTCACATTCCATCCTAGTTCTCCAAAAACTCAATGATGTTTCATGTTTGGGGGGCTTTGCATATGTGGTTTCATCTTCCTGGAATGATTTACCCCCTCCTCTTCACGTGGTTATATATACTTTTCTTTGGAGGCTCAGCTTTTCTTTGTAACATCCTCTAAGCAGCTTTCTCTGACACCACCCCTCACCAGAAAGCTGACCCTCCTGGACTTCCACAGCCCCTTTTGCCCTCTGCCATAGCCCCAATCACCTTGTGCTATATTTCTGTTCCCCCTATTATTAAACAGTGTGCCCCTCAAGGGCTATGTCAAGTCCCACTTTCCTTGTGTCCTTTACCAGTTAACCCAGTTAGGTAAGATGCTTTCTGGTTTGGTGGATTTACTCTGGTCGGGGGCCAGAGCACGAAGTGGGATAGGGGAAATATTGTTAATTTCATCAGCGGCAAGAGGAAGATAACTGAGCCTCATGAGGGAATTTACTCAGTACGGAAATTATGTGGGGGAAAAAAAGAAATTATTTGAGAATATTTAAAACTCCTTTAACTTTGTTGTCTCAAAACTTACTAGTCAACTAGTTAAAAAGTAAAAAGTTAAGGAAAACTTCTTGGAAGAGGCTCATGTTTGTAGAATGGCATCGTGAGAATGACTCTGTAGCGTTGCCATACTGCTTTACCAGGATTAAAATGGAACCCCAAGAAATCTCAAGCAGAGAATATTTGAGCAGAATCTTGAAGGCATAGAAGCTCAGGCTCCTTACAAACTTAAATAAGTATTGATTTGATTAATTGGTTGTAATCTCCACACCCAGTGTGGGGTTTGAACTAACAATCCCAAGATGAAGAATTGCATGCTCGTCCGACTGAGCCAGCCAGGCATCCCTTAAGAGCTTTTTATTTATTTTTTATTTTTTATTTTTTTTAAAGATTTTATTTATTTGACAGAGAGAGACACAGCGAGAGAGGGAACACAAGCAGGGGGAGTGGGACAGAGAGAAGCACGCTTCCTGCCGAGCAGGGAGCCCAACGTGGGGCTCGATCCCAGGACCCTGGGATCATGACCTGAGCCGAAGGCAGACGCTTACGACTGAGCCACCCAGGTGCCCCCCTTAAGAGCTTTTTAAAAAACAACTCCCCTCCTCCCTCTCTCCAAATATGAGAGAGAGAAAAAGTAAGGAGGGAGGGGAAGGGAGGGAGAGAGAGAAAGTGTATGTGTTTATATATTTTTTCTTAACTATTTGGGAGGAAGTTAAAGACCTCGTTCCTCTTTGTTTTCTAACATAACCAGAGCACTATTATCAAATCAGGAAATTTAACATGGTATAATACTGTAATCTAATTAGCAGACCTTATTCAAATTTCACCACTTATTTCAACATCCTTTATAGCAGTGTATTTTTTGTGATCTAGGAGCCAATCCAGGATCATGTATTACATTTAGCTTTTATGTCTCTTCCGTCTCCTTTAATCTGAAATGATTCCTCATCCTTTTTTTTTTTTTCTTGAATAACATTGTTAATTTTGAAGAAGACAAATAGAATATTCCTCAACTTGGGCTTGTCAGTTTCCTCACAGTTACATTCAAATTATGCATTTTTGGCAAGAATGCCACAACAGCAACGTTGTGTCCTTTTAGTGCATTCTATCGAGAGCGCATGGTATAGCTTTGCCCTACTATTGGTCATGTTAACTTGAGTCACTTGGTTGAGGTGATGTCACTTGGGTAAGGTGGTGTTGCCAGATTTTTCCACCGTAAACTTTCTGAGTAGAGGCAACAACAGGTGCGGAGGTAAAACTGTAAAACAGCATGACCTGTTCAAGGACTAACAGATAGTTGTCTGTTGGGGTGCCTGGGTGGCTCAGTCATTAAGCGTCTGCCTTTGGCTCAGGTCGTGGTCCCAGGGTCCTGGGATCGAGCCCCACATTGGGCTTCCCTGCTCTGCGGGAAGTCTGCTTCTCCCTCTCCCACTCCCCCTGCTTGTGTTCCTTCTCTCGCTGTGTTTCTCTCTGTCAAATAAATAAATAAAATCTTTAAAAAAAAAAAAAAAAAGATAGTTGTCTGTAGTTACAATGTAACGTTTGTGGCAAGAGATGAAGATGGGGAACCCCAGAAGAACAAGATCATAGGAGTGTCTTGAATGCTAAGTTTTAGGGAGCTTGGGTTGAGCCCATAGACCAAAGGGAGCCACCAATGGGTTTTGAGCAGGACTTTGATGTAGTTAGCTTTGTGTCTTACTCTCCTTTCTGTTTCTGGGTTTGGTTTGGCTGCCCAAGCCTAAGTGAGGAATGGTAGGTACAGCAGTTCCAGAGCAGAAAAAGTATTTGTACTTCTTTTAAGCAGATAGAAGAACTATAGCTGCTGCCACTCAGACTTGGATAAGAGATACTGCAAAACCATTCCTGTGACCTTGCACCCAGAAGCCCTTTGTTTTTGTTTTTTTTCTAAATCAGTTCAGTACAAGAAAGATTCTCAGCACCATTGAGAAACTTGCTCTTAGCTCAGTATAGCATCGAGGAATAAGCAAAGAATCAGAGGACCTAAACTAAAATTCCCCACTCTGTCAGTTCTTCCCTGAGTGGTCTTGAACAAATCCCTTTACCTCTCTGAGCTTCAGGTTTTTTCATCTCTAAACTACATAGATAATAATAATGTACACCTTCCAAGAATCAAATGTGATACCATATATATGAATACATTATAAGCTTTAAAATATGATCCAAGTTTTTGTTTTAACAGAGGCACTGTGACACATTGTATTATTTCCCACACTTCAGGCAGTTTCATGCCATCTTGACAAATTTTACAGTCTTTGACCAAACCAGTACTATTATTTATATTCTTCTTTATTTTTTTAAAAGATTTTATTTATTTGAGAGAGAGAGCAAGAGAGAGTGAGCACGAGTGGGGTGAGGGGCAGAGGGAGA
Source organism: Mirounga angustirostris (assembly GCF_029215605.1). Classification (NCBI taxonomy): domain Eukaryota; kingdom Metazoa; phylum Chordata; class Mammalia; order Carnivora; family Phocidae; genus Mirounga; species Mirounga angustirostris. The sequence continues at coordinate 83,494,460 of NW_026991723.1, read as the reverse complement.
AGCAGACTCCCCACCAAGCAGGGAGCCCGATATGAGGCTTGATCTGGGACTCTGGGATCTTGACCTGAGCCGAAGGCAGACGCCCAACCAACTGAGCCACCCAAGCACCCCTATATTCTTATTTTGTTTGTTTGTTTGTTTTTTAAAGATTTTATTTATTTATTTGACAGAGAGAGACACACAGTGAGAGAGGGAACACAAACAGGGGAAGTAGGAGAGGGAGAAGCAGGCTCTCCGCTGAGCAGGGAGCCTGATGCAGGGCTCGATCCCAGGACCCTGGGATCATGACCTGAGTCGAAAGCAGATGCTTAATGACTGAGCTACCCAGGTGCCCCTGTATTCTTCTTTAAATCAAAATTTTTAAAAAAAAAAAAAAAATCAAAGTTAATTTTCAAAGGGAATTTTTTATCACCTCAGTGAATGGAAAATCAGTACATTTTAATGCACGTTAGGGTACGTGTATAATTAAGAGTTTATGTACCACCTAAAATTTTGTTTCTCCAGTAGTATACAGACACACTATGGGAAAAACTAGTTGTGGAAAGAAGTCTGGTCTTAGTCTAATAGTCTGGATTCCAATCCTGATTCTGCTGTTTAGTTTCTGTTACTGTAAACAAAGTACTTCATTTTTCTGAGCCTTACATTCATCTGCTCAATGGGAGTGATACTGATACTTCCCTCATGGGTTTGTTTTACCCAAGATATAACTGAAACACAGTACATGTCCATCATGTGTGAGTTTCCTTAGTCCAAGGGGGGGTTGAGAGACAACACGAGCTTTTAAATATCAGAACAAAAAATTGGTAAGTTGTAAATCTTTAAGATTTGTGGCCCTTAAAAAAGAAAAACATGTTGAGTTCCTTCCTCACCTCCAAGACAGTGAGAGTGAGATATCAAGTAAAATGTATTCAGTGTTGGATCTGCTGATGATAGATCTTTATTCTGCACCTGTGAGCTGAAGCAAAGACATAGAGAACTCAGTATTGGAAATGGAAGTGTCTGAAGACTGTCATTGACTCTAGAACAGCAGAGAGGGAATTTTAAGGATTTTTAGAACTTGAAATTAGGTTGAAAGAGAGCTCCCAACAAAAACCAGTATGCATCTGGCTCTAATATAAACTGTATGTTTCCCACTCCAAATTCACAGCAGCCTTGTAAAGCAGACTATGCTGTCTCCATTTCACAGATGAAGATGTTAAGGCTCCAGCAAAGCTGGGAATGGAACCTTGGTTTTTTAATTACTGTGTACATAGAAAAGAGGCTGGGTAGAGGGAAGAATTAGTTATTGAATACCTACTTTATGTGCCAGGCCCTATGCTTGGTGCTTTAGCTATGTTATTTTATATGTGATCCTCAGAACACCCCATAAGATAGGTTCCAGTAGCCCCATTTATTCTTCAAGAAACTGAGGTTCAGAGAGGTGAAGAAACTTGTCTGTAGTTACACAGACCAGGCAAAAACTGGATTAATTAATTAATTAATTAATTAATTTTATTATTATTATTATTTTTTAAAGATTTTATTTATTTGACAGAGACAGTGAGAGAGGGAACACAGGCAGAGGGGGAGAGGGAGAAGCAGGCTCCCCGCCGAGCGGAGAGCCCGATGCGGGGCTCGATCCCAGGACCCTGGGATCATGACCCGAGCTGAAGGCAGACGCTTAACAACTGAGCCACCCAGGCGCTCCTATTAATTTATTTTAAAAAGATTTTTTAGTATTTATTTTTGCGAGAGATCGTGCACAAGTGGGGGGAGGGGCAGAGGGAGAAGCAGGCTTCCCGCTGAGCAGGGAGCCTGATGCGAGACTTGGTCCCAGGACCCTGGGATCATGACCTGAACCGAAGGCAGACGCCTAACAGACTGAACCACCGAGGCGCCCCAAAAACTGGATTTAGACCCAAGCTCGTCTAATTCTGAAATGTGTAATCTTCTAAGGATACCAAGGATGATGTCTGCTTTAAGGAAAATGAACTTCCTGTTAGCCTTTCAGTTACCACAGGAACTGAGCGTTATGCTTGGAACTCTCAACCCTGCCCCAAGAACTTTCTAGATTCTTCATGTTAATTTTTCTGGAAGCAGGTATATTATTTATATATGTATATATATACATGTATATGTGTGTGTGTGTGTGTGTGTGTATATATATATATATATATGTATATATAGCAAAGCTTACTCTCATGATGCTGTTAGCTTATCTTCTGTTGTTAACATTGCCTCCTTCAAGCTAGCCTCCACAGAGGCCATCACAAAGATTTTTCGAAAATGCCGACCTGACCACATCCATCCCCTGCATTCCATCTTATCCTCAGCTTCCTCTGCTGAAGTCCATACTCTTACCCTAACATTAAAGGCTATCTATGATCTGGCCCCAGTTGGCCTCTCCAACATCCAGCTTCATCTCTTGGTACTCTACACAGGCACGCACACACACACACACAGATGAGTTGAGGGGGAGGGGCAGAGGAAGAGGAAGAGGGAGAGAGAGAATCCCAAGCAGGCTTCACATCCAGTGCAGAACCCTACACAGGGCTCAGTCTCACAACCCTGAGATCATGCCCTGAGCCAAAACCAAGAGTCTGATGCTTAACTGATTGAGCCACCCAGGCACCCCTTTACTGACTGCTTATATAGAGAGAAACGAATCAGATCAAAATTTTGATTAATTAAAAAAAAAATTTGGGCGCCTGGGTGGCTCAGATGGTTAAGCGTCTGCCTTCGGCTCAGGTCACGATCCCAGGGTCCTGGGATCGAGTCCCACATCAGGCTCCCTGCTCCTTGGGAGCCTGCTTCTCCCTCTGCCTCTCTCTCTCTCTGTCTCTCATGAATAAATAAATAAAATCTTTAAAAAAAAAATTTGTTCTTCTCATCCTATAAATTAGACTCAAACTTAGCCTGGAAATAAAAAATACTTTCTTTAAAAATGGAAATATTCTTGGGGCGCCTGGGTGGCCCAGTCATTAAGCGTCTGCCTTCAGCTCAGGTCATGATCCCGGAGTCCTGGGATCGAGCCCCGCATCGGGCTCCCTGCTCGGCGGGAAGCCTGCTTCTCCCTCTCCCTCTCCCTCTGCTTGTGTTCCCTCTCTCGCTGTGTCTCTGTCAAATGAATAAATAAAAAAATCTTTAAAAAAAAAAAATGGAAATATTCTTTCTATCCCTCTCTTTGAATTTACTGAAGCCTTCAGATGCATCATCCTGGTGGGATATTTGTAACTGTGCACAGGACTATTAATAATGCTGTCACCTTTGCTGAGCATATTAAATGCATGCAGGGTGTGCAGTATGTGTCCATTGCCCTGGGGGCCCAGAAGTATCTGTTGCCTATGACGTAGCCTAGAATAATGGAAAGAGTATATACTTCGGGTCCAGAAAGACCTCTGTTTTGATCTTGATTTCACCAATTATTACCTCGTGCTTTTGGCCAAGTTTGTTCTCTTTTTGTGCCTAGATTTCTGTGGGTATGCTTTTGACCGTCTTGACTTATGTTTCCTTCCAGCAATCAGAGAAGATGGCATGCCTGGAGGCCGAAATAAGAGCATTGGGCCCGTCCAGGTGAGTTCTAGGCCTCAGTCTTTTGTGATACATCCTGGAAGCCCAGTGCTTCTGGTGTTCCTGTAGCTACTTACCTTGATCTTCTCATCTCCTGATGGGGGGAGCCATCTTGCTTTCATTCCCATAAAATTGCTTTTAGAGCCTGGTTATGAAAGTGCTTTGAAAATCTTAAATATGTAACATAATGATTAAAGCTCTTCTTGTGATTCCCTTAACTGTTCCCAAGGATTTCACAGGAAGTGAACCCAATTCTGGTTCTAAACCATCCAGAGGATTTTTTATGTCAGTCACTCAAGGTTGTCGATAACTTAGCCTGACAGAAATCATTAAGACTACTTTGTTGTTCAATGTCTCTAAAGATATATCAGCAGAAAGTTCATTGCCTTACTTGTAGAGTAGGAATGATAATACCCATTCAGTCTCACAAATATTTAAGTACTTACTGTGGGCAGGTCCTTTGTACTGTGAACTCAGTCTAGTGGGAGAGACAGATGTATAAACAGACATCAGAGTATAGTGAGTGGTAACAGGGGATGCCCAGGGAGTACAGAAAGGAGGGACTTCTTCTTCTTTTTCTTTTTTTTTTAATTGGAGCCGTGGTTGGGAACTGAAGACATTCAGGGAAGCCTTCCTAGAGAAGGCAAAGTTTGAACTGAGTCTTGAAGGAAAAAGGAGGAATTAGTTATGCTGGGAAGGGGTGGGGAGCCAAATATCTTCTATTACTGCTAGACAGAACAGACTTTAAAAAGACCACGAGATGAATCTTTAAGGAATCATAGGAAGTTGATGCAGTCAGGCTGGAGTGCTGGGCACATGTAGTGGAGTGGCAGAAGATAAGGCAGATTCCTTGAGTTTGGAATCTGTTCTCTAAAGAACGGCCTTCAGCTATCTTTGATTATAACTTCTTAGGTAAAGCCTTTGTAGGGCCAGCCTATGCCAACTTGTTCTTACTTGCCAACAGAAGAACTTCACAAAGGTAGAAAATTGGATCTGTTTATGGACCAATAAGTGAGTCCCTCAGCACACTAGTGAGTAAGACCATGCCTCAAGGATTATTGGTGTGGACCAAGAGACAACTACTAAAAGCTTCTAGGTAGAGAGAGACACATGGTCAGATTGGCATTTTATTTATTTATTTATTTATTTATTTATTTATTTATTTATTTATTTATTTATTTTAAATTAAAGATTTTATTTATTTTTTTGACACAGACACAGAGAGAGAGGGAACACAAGCAGGGGGAGTGGGAGAGGGAGAAGCAGGCTCCCTGCTGAGCACAGAGCCCGATGCGGGACTCCATCTCAGGACCCTGGGATCATGACCTGAGCTGAAGGCAGACGCTTAAGGACTGAGCCACCCAAGCGCCCCAGTCAGATTTGCAGTTTAAAAAGGTCATTCTAGGGGCATCTGGGTGGCTCAGTGGTTGAGTGACTCACTCTTGATTTCGGCTCAGGTCATGATCTCAGGGTCATGGGATCAAGCCTCACATCAGGCTCCTTACTCAACAGGGAGTCTATTGGAGATTTTCTCTCTCCCTCTCCCCGCCGCCTCCCGCCATGTGCTCTCTTTCTTTCTCTAAAATAAATAAATAAATCTTTTTAAAAAGAAATTATAAAATTACAATTAAAAAAAAGAGAGAGGGGTGCCTGGGTGGCTCAGTAGGTTAAGCGGTCTGCCTTTTGCTCAGGTCATGATCCCAGGGTTCTGGGATTGAGCCCTGCATCAGGCTCCCTGCTCAGTGGGGAGCTGCTTCTCCTTTTCCCTCTGCCGCTCCCCCTGCTTCTGCTTTCTTTCTCTCTCTCTCTCTGTCAAATAAATAAAAATAAAAAAGAAAGATCATTCTAGCAATAGAAATGGTTTGTGAAGAGCTGGGTAGGTGTCCGTGAAACTGGGAGCAAAGAAAAAGCAGTTTAAAGGGTTTTACAGAAGTCCAGCCAAGAGATAGAGATATAGATAGATATAGATAGTGGTTTTAAGTAGGACAATGATAGTACAATTTGAAGGGGAGAGAATTAGGTTCAAGAGAGATTTAATAGGTAAAATTGATAGGATTTATCCAGTTGAATGTGAGGGAATGAGAGAAAGACAGAAATTCATAGTTGTTTTGAGACATATGCTGATGAAATATGGGGAATTTCCTAGCACATATATGCACTCACTCAGGCTGTGGGTATGTGCTGTGTTCATTTCTTTTTTAAAAATCAAACATTTTTATTCATGTTATAATAAAAATTAATTTATTTTGGTCTATACCCATATGTGTTCTTATGTGTGTGTACAGTAAAAAACATGTAACATGAAATTTATCTCCTTAACAAATTAAGTATATGGTACAGTATTATTTACTATATGTACATTTTTGTACAGATCTCTACAATCTTTTCATCTTATGACTGAAACTGTATACCCATTGAGCAACAACTCCTTATTTCCCCTTCTCCCAGTCCCTGGCAACCACCATTCTACTTTCCCTTTCTAAGAGTTTGACTACTTTTGATACCTCATTTAAGTGGAATCATGCAGTATTTGTTCTTCTGTGACTTCCTTATTTGACTTAGCGTAATATCCTCAAGGCTCATCCACATTGTAGCATATGCCAGGATTTCTAAGGCTGAATAATATTCTATTGTATGTATATACCATATTTTGTTTATCCATTCACCCATCAATGGATATTTAAGTTGTTTCCATCTCTTAGCCATTGTGAATAATGCTGCAGTGAATGTAGGAGGGCAGATATCACTTTGAGATCCTGGTTTCAATTCTTTTGGATAAATACTCAGAAGTGGGATTACTGGGTCATTTGGTAGTTTTATTTTTAATTTTTTGAGAAACCTCCATACTGTTTTCCATAGTGGCCACACCACTTTACATCCCCACCCAGCATTGCATAAGGGTTCCAATTTTCTGCATCTTCTGTGGTACTTCTTATTTTCTGTTTTTTCTGATAATGGCATTCTGGATAGTTGTGAGGTGATACCTCATTATAGTTTTGATTTGTGTTTTTCTGATGATTAGTGATGTTGAGCATCTTTTCATATACATGTTGGCTGTGCTGTTTACATGTCTTTGGAGAAGTTTTTTTTTGGTATGTCTCTTCAAATCTTTTGCCCACTTTTATTTATTTTTTTTTAAGATTTTTTTATTTGTCAGAGAGAGAGAGGGTTGAGAGAGAGAGAGCACAAGCAGGGGGAACGGCAGGCAGAGGGAGAAGCAGGCTCCCCTCTGAGCAAGGAGCCTAATGCGGGACTCAATCACCCTGGGATCATGACCTGAGAGCTAAAGACAAACGTTTAACCTACTGAGCCACCCAGGCATCCCATTTTTAAATCAGGTTATTTGGGGTTTTTGCAGTTGAGTTGTAGGAATTTCCTATATCTCTTGGGTATTAACCTTTATCAGATAAATGGTTTGCAAATATTTTCTTTCATTCTCTAGGATCTTGTTGACTTTGTTGATTGTTTACTTTGCAGAAGCTTTTTATTTTTTTTATTTTTTATTTTTTTAAAGATTTTATCCATCTACTTGACAGAGAGAGACACAGCGAGAGAGGGAACACAAGCAGGGGAAGTGAGAGAGGGAGAAGCAGGCTTCCCGTGGAGCAGGGAACCCGATGCGGGGCTCGATCCCAGGACCCCGGGATCATGACCTGAGCCGAAGGCAGATGCTCAACAACTGAGCCACCCAGGCGCCCCATTGCAGAAGCTTTTTAGTTTGATGTAATTCCATTTGTCTGTTTTTGCTTTTATTGCCTGTACTTTGGATATCATACTCAAGAAATCATTGCCAAGGCCAATGTCAAGAAGCTTTTTCTCTGTGTTTTCGTTTAGGACTTTTATAGTTTCAGGTCTTACATTTAAGTCTTTAATCCATTTTGAGTTGATTTTTGTATGAAGTATAAGAACAGAATCTAATTTTATTCTTGTGCATATGAATATCTAGCTTTCCCAGTACACTTGTTGAAGAGACTATTATTTTTTTTTTTTTTAAAGATTTTACTTATTTATTTGACAGAGAGGGTGAGAGAGCACAAGCAAGGGCAGCAACAGAAGGAGAGGGAGAAGCAGGCTCCCCACTGAGCAGGGAGCCCGATGTGGGACTCGATCCCAGGACCCCGGGATCATGACCTGAGCCGAAGGCAGATGCTCAACAACTGAGCCACCCAGGCGCCTGAAGAGACTATTCTTATGTTGTCTTGGCAGATTTGTCAAGATCTGTTGACTACATATGTGTGGGTTTATTTTGGAGCTCTCTATTCTGTTCCATTGGTCTATAGGCCTGTCCTTATGCCAGTACCATACTGCTTTGATTACTGTAACTTTTAATATGTTTTGAAACCAGGAAGTGTAAGGCCTCTAGCTTTGTTGTTCTTTGTCAGGATTGTTTTGGCGATTTGGGGTTCTTTGGGTTTCCATATGAGTTTTGTGATTGTTTTTTTCTGTTTCTGCAAAAAATGCCATTGGAATGTTGATAAGGATTGCATTGAATCTGTAGATCAACTTGGATAGTATGGACATTTTAACAGTAATTGTCTTTTAATCTGTGAACAGAGGATGTCTTTCCATTTATTTATATCTTTAATTTCTTTCAGCAGTGTACAAGTCTTTCATCCTTTTAGTTATGTTTATTCCTAAGTATCTTATTCTTTTTGATACTGTTGTAACTGAGATTGTTTCCTTAATTTCTTTTCCAGATTCATTGTTAGTATATAAAAATGCAACTGATTTTGTGTTGCTTTTGTATCCTGAAACTTTGCTGAATTCTTTTGTTAGTTCTAATAGTTTTTTGGTTTTCTATTCATAAGATCGTGTCATCTGTGAACTGAAATAATTTTACTTCTTTCTGATTTAGATGCTTTTTATTTCTTTTACATGTCTAATTGCAATGGCTAGGACTTCCTACTGTGTTAAATAGAAATAGTGAGAGTGGACATTTTTGCCTTGATCCTGATCTTAGAGAAAAAGCTTTTAGTTTTTCATCGAGTATAATGTTAGCTGTAGGCTTTTCATGTATGGCCTTTATTTGTAGTCATTCTTTTTATATTTAGATGCAGTAGAAAGTTTATCTGTTGGAAAGAATTCTTAAGCATTTCCTGAATGAAAAACCTTCTTCAGCATTACTCAGTGTCTTTTGAGTACCCTTCTCCCACCATGGCAGGGATCTTCAGTCGCTTACGTCTCTAGACTTTATGTTCTCTCTAGAGTGGAGGGAGCTGATGCTCAGAGAAACCTATTTCATCTGTCATTGTATTTGACTTTTTGATACTGAGCATATAATTTTCCTTTTGTCTCTTACTTTTTTAGGTAGTGTTAAGAAGAGAGAGCTGTGATCTCCCAAGTTCTTAACTATGTTTAATTATAATTAAAAATTAGGGATAGAATTATGATTTATTGAGTACCTGTTGTGCACTTCATCACTTTATCTTAGATTAACCTCAAGTCTGTCTGATTCAGTTCTGTACCCTAAGAGGGAGCCCAAACTACTAAGTGGGTGGTATTATCTTCATTTTCTGTGTGAGGGAACTAAGGTTCAGAGAACTTGAGTGACTTGCCCAACAGTAAGCACCCAGTTAGGAAATGACAGATGAGATCTGAACCTAGATACAAGCCCTCCTAATATGTTCCATCCCCTTAATGCATCAGTGACTGCCCAGTGTCCTCTGGGACCCATATGGAGAGACAGATGCAGTCCAACTTTGGCTCCCAGCTGGAATAATCTGGCTTATCAGGACTGGTTCTTTTCACCTAGCTCAAGTACTTTCATGCCCTCCAAGCTCTGGTATTGCTCTCACTACCATCACTGAGGCTGCTTCTCAGGGTCTCAGTAGATGTCTTGTAGTTTGATGGCGTCTTTTGTCTTTACATGTCTTATTAAATCTGAGATTTCAGTGTTCTAAAGATCCCTAAGAGAAAAGGTTTGTTTTGTTACATGTTACTGAATAAAGAAAGACTGCCCCTCTAAGTATACAAATAGAAGTTTGTTAAGACCAATCACTCAACTTCTGTACCAGTTAAATGTTTCTTGTGTTCCCTCCAAGTCCTATGTGCTGGCTGGCTTCCAATTCTAAATGCCTCCTGTATTTATGATCAGAGCAGCTCAAGGTTTCTTCACAGGCTGCTGGAACAAAGAGTCATGCAGGTTTGAGTCAGACAGACTTGAGAGAAAATGTCCTCCCAGGCTTTCTATAGGAACAAGAAATAAAAATTTATCTGGCCCTTACTCCTTCCTATTCACTCTCATTCTTTGCTGAGTTTAGCCAGTTAGGCTTCAACTCTGGGTTAAACACTTTATAGAAGATGTATTTATTCACTCCCTTTATGGGATGGTAGCTAGAGCCATGGACTGAATACTTGGGTACTTTGGCCTCTTCCTCAAACTCCTCCTGACCCATGGGCATACAGTGTGATCTTGGGCAAGTCAGTTCACTTGTCTGAGCTAAAATTTCTTCTTATTTCTTCTGTAGGCTTGGGAATATCTTTCTTACTAAGAAAATCCATGTGAAGTTTCATGGACAGTACTTAATAAGTGAACATTTGTTTATTTATCCAACATGCATTCTTTGAGTACTTTTTTCTGGATTCTATCATAGCCTTAGGTCTGATAGAGGGTATTTTTATGATACATTACCATAAGTGCTATAAAAATAACAATAATGATGGTGAAGATATTGTCAACTTTCCATAATTGTTGCTATGTGTTAAGGCCTTTTCTAACCATGTGATAATGTATTAACTAATTTAATCCTCACAACAATCCCATGAGATGGATACTATTATTTTCCCTACCACACAAATAATTTTTGTTCAGATTTTGAATTTAAGTTCAAATACTTAAATGACTTGCCTAAGATTGTACAACTAGAAAGTAGCAGAGCCTGTATTGGAACAAAGGTGGTCTGACTCTAGAATTCATCCTTTTAATCACTGTGCTATTCTGCCTATCTCAGAATACACAGAATTAGAAGTGGATAGAAGAAGGACCTAAAATTTTGTCTAGGTAGTGATAGAAGGATTCACAAAGAAGGTGACATTTGAATTGGGTCTTAGAAGGCAAGTAGGAGTTTGTTCTTGAAGAGTGGTGTTTCAGGGGTAGGGAAGAATAGACTCAAAGAGAAAGAGTGTTGAAGAACGTGAAGAACGTGAAGGCTTTGTGGCTTGAGAGGAGGGTAAACGGACAAGAGGAAGGCCATAGTGAGCTATGGTGCTGGGAAACAAGCAACTGAGCTGTCCTAAGGTTAGTGAGAGACCCTGGAGTATGGAGGTGAAGGAGAGGGAATCTAGATGTCTCTCTAGAGAGTTCTGGGGATCTTTGTGAGGTTTAAATAAATTCTTGGTCCTAAAGAAGGAACAGAGGATATCCTAAGCACCCAGTCTAACATGTGTCAATTCCTTGTCAAAGATATCAGAGGAAGAGATCGAAAGGATCATGTCTGGGCAGGAATTTGAGGAAGAGGCCAATCACTGGAGCAACCATGGTGACAGCGACCACAGTTCCCCTGGGAACAGGGCTTCAGAGAGCAACCAGCCCTCACCAGGCTCCACACTGTCCTCCAGGTGAGCTTCAAGGCAAACCCAGCATCGTCTAGGGACCACCCAAAGAGTAGACCCACAAGGACCGTCTGGGCTGGGTATTCCTGGCCAGTCTGTCTCAGCCATTGTACTCTTGTTCCCTCAGTCTTTGGGGTAGGGGCCAGGAGGACACAAAGCAGCATTTCACAGCCTACTTTTTGCTAAAGACCTTGAAAATGTCAGCAGTCTCTTCTGCAGGCTAATAAAGTGATACAGCTGCTGTCTGTGCCCATACGTTCTTTACCTAACAGAATACCATTTTTATTTTTTATTTTTTATTTTTTTTTTATTTTTTAAAGATTTTATTTATTTATTTGAGAGAGAATGAGATAGAGAGAGAGAGCATGAGAGGGGGGAGGGTCAGAGGGAGAAGCAGACCCCCCGCCGAGCAGGGAGCCCGATGCGGGACTCGATCCCGGGACTCCAGGACCATGACCCGAGCCGAAGGCAGTCGCCCAACCAACTGAGCCACCCAGGCGCCCCAGAATACCTTTTTTTTTTTTTTTTTTTTTTAAAGATTTTATTTATTTATTCATGAGAGAGAGAGAGAGGCAGAGGGAGGAGCAGGCTCCCAACGAGCAGGGAGCCCAATGCGGGACTTGATCCCAGGACCCTGAGATCATGACCTGAGCCGAAGGCAGACGCTTAACCATCTGAGCCACCCACGCGCCCCCCAGAATACCATTTTTAAATGTAGCTCTTTTCTCATATTTATCATGGAAATAAAACAAACCACATTGACTATATTGAAGTTCTCATTTCTCTGTCTCAGCAAGAGTGAAGATTTTCACTTTATAAATTTTAAGAAACTGAAAAATTTTAAGCTAATTAAATTTGCTGCTATCATGGAATACCAACTTGGAGACTCTTGGTTCAAGAATGTTACCTTAAGTTAGTCATTAGGTGTAAAATGTAGCCATCAGCTACCAGGGTAGATTTCCTTTTTGCAGAAATCTTTCTTATAGGAAAGGGATTGATGAACTTTTTCTATAAAAGCCAGATAATAAATATTTTAGGCTTTGCAGGCCACACAGTCTGGGTCTCAAATACTCAACCCTACCATCATAGTGCAAAAGCAGCCAGAGACTATGTAAATGAATGAATGTGGCTGTGTTCCATTAAAATTTCATTTACCAAATGGGCCATAGGCTATAGTTTGTCAGTTCCTGTTACAGGAAACGCATCTAGGTAAAGCCAGAGGATTTTTGTTTTAGGTGACAGAATGGTTAGATTTCTCCAGGAAAGGGAAGAAGATAAGAATCTGCCTTTCTCTTGGTATTTTATTATACCTTTTATTTGTTTGATTGTTCCTTTTTTGTTCCTTCCTTTAAATGTTTAGGGAGTTCTTGCCAGATTCCTTGCCAGATTCCATGTCAGATTCCTTGCTAGGTGCTGGATTTGTTTTATGGCCTGGCAAGGCCCTTAGCCTGTCTATGCCTTAGTTTTCCTAGCAGTAAAAAAATATATACCCCCACCTTTGTGGATCATAGTCTGTGAGTATCCATTAAAATCTCTTCAAATGTGACACCTATACAAAGAATTTATTAAACCACTCTTTATTTAGTACCGATTTTGCCAGGTCCTGGGTGTCCAATGATAAATCACACATACAGACACCTGCAGAGAGTCCCTGTCTAGTGGGGGAGACATGCATGTAACCATTAATTATGTCCCTGATGAGGACAGACTGCATGGCCAAAAAACACCTTAGTCATCTTGAGCAGGCAGTAGACCTGCCATGGTTCTGCTTGACATGAGACTTTTCTCTTCAGTAGGTCTGTGGAACTAAATGGATTCGTGGCATTCAGGGAGCAGTACATGGGGATGTCTGTGCCTCCACACTATCAATACATACCGCACCTTTTTAGCTATTCCGCCCACTCGCCACTCCTGCCCCCACAAGCTCGCAGCCTGGATCCCCAGTCATACAGTCTGATTCACCAGCTGGTGTCAGCCGAGGACCTGGAGCCACTGGGCACACCCATGTTGATTGAAGATGGGTGAGTACCCCATTTAGCCCTTGCAACTTCAAAATGATCCCTGCCCGACACCCACCTTCATCCCTGGCTACTAATACCCTAGGCTTTGGAATGAGTCAAGGGGGGATATTGAGTAATGGCTCAAGCATCAGAGGACAAAATCTGTATTTATCTTTGAAGTCAGCAGTCCCTTGTTTTTCTCTTGAGCATCTTTTTTCCGAGTTGGGGCTGTTTATCAATCCTTATGGAATTGGGATTAAAGGACTTTTGTTTCTGCTTGGGCCTAGGTAAGCCAGGCCCTGAGGTGGTCTGAGTGCTTCTCTGGCTCTGAGCCAGAGATGAGCTGTAATTCTGGGAATAATTATACATCAAGTCCAGGCTCATTAACAAGGCATTCAAGGCACTAACTGGTTGTGGACTGTCTGCATCCCTAGCCAGTGTGTCCCATTGGTAGCCTGGTGCCATGTGCGCTGTGTGCAGACCTGAGTAGGTGGAAGGAATACTCTTGTCAATCCTCTGTCAGCTCTACTAAGTAGATACTAGTTCAGCCTTTAGGCCCACCAGTTGCTGCACCCATTACTCCTTTGGCCTGAGGCATAGGCTGTTTGTTATCAAGCTTAGACCCCCTAGGATATATCCTGAGATTTCTTAAGCTAGTCTCCAATATTAGAAGAGGAAATTCAAAGATCTGCTTATAAGAAGGCCACACAAAATCTTTATAAACCTGGGTGTGGGGGTGTGGAGATGAGTCATGCCAAGGGGCCTTGAAAGAAAGAAAACTGGGACCCTGTCTCATCCAGCCCAGAGATGAGAAATGCCCTGTTCCTTCCATTCAGCAGTAGCTTACAGGGGCTGAGCAACTTTAGTTTCTGAAGTCTCACCACCAGGGGGTGCAATGAGAGCAGGAAAATCTTCTGAACATGTTCTCTTCTCTTTCAGTCATATGGCCTCTGGCTCATTTCTGTGCCAGTCCCTGTATTGGGTGGGCACCAGATCCGCCCTACAGGAGCTCTCGTTGCCAAAACTAGTGCAGGAGTGATGGAATTTTCTCTAACACATGGAACACTAGTGGACACCAACATTAAAAGTCATATTCCCTAATAAATTGCACAAATTTCCAAGCCTCCTTTCCTTTCTACAACCTTTTCTCACCAAACCCACCTCTCCAGCCCTGAGCTTGCTGCTGGCCCCAGTCCTGCCCCTTTATCATTAGACTCAATTGAATGGAGCTGGAGACCCATGATCAAGGACAAGGAGCCCACTGCTAGAGACCCTTTTTACTCTTAGGAGTACCCTTTCCCTCTGCCCCCCCCCCCCCATCCTCCCCCTCTGGCCACTGGAAGTGATTTTTCACTGTCCCTACCCACAGGTATGCTGTGACTCAGGCAGAGCTGTTTGCCCTGCTTTGCCGCCTGGCTGATGAGCTGCTCTTTAGGCAGATTGCCTGGATCAAGAAACTGCCTTTCTTCTGCGAGCTCTCAATCAAGGATTACACGTGCCTCCTGAGCTCTACCTGGCAGGAATTAATCCTGCTGTCCTCCCTCACCGTTTATAGCAAACAGATCTTTGGGGAGCTGGCTGATGTCACTGCCAAGTACTCACCCTCTGATGAAGAACTACACAGGTAAGGGTTGTTGGCTGGGGAGGAAGTCCCAAGCAACCAAATCATCGTCATCCCTGCAAAGTGGGGATGGAGTGCCCCCACTGACCCTTTAGAGGATAGGAATTAAAGCCACACACAGGGCTGGTTTTGAATCCGTAACTCTGCCACTGACTAGCTTTGTAACCATAGTTAAGTCTCTGATTCCTACGTTCTGAATTTATAAAATGGGATAGATAATACCTGTACCTCCCCAACAAGGTAGTTGTGAAAAATAAATGATACTGTGCAGCGAGCCTTAGCGGAGTGCTACACTATTATTTTTTTTTTTATCACATCTGGATTACTGAGATAAGAGAATGTATCTGGGCAAAACAAAAACCTAAACTCTAAACTTCATCTATAAAGTGAGAGGCTCTGAGTTACAGTTTACAATTCAAGAACAAGATCTAGAAGTCACTGTGGTACCTACTATATGCCAGGCACTGGGCTTGGTATTTTATATTACTGTCTTATTCTTTTCTCATAGCCTCTAGCATTATAGATGTTGTTACGCCTATTTTATGGATAAGAAAACTGAAGTTCAAAGAGATCTGCCCTTTAATGTTTTGGGTTTGAACACAGAGCCTCGATTTGAACCTATGGCTGCCCAATGTCAAAGCTTAGGCTCTTTGACTGCATCTGAGATGCACTGAGGTGGTAAGAGCATGGGGCTAAGAGACCGAGCCGCTCTCTTCAGTGTTTTCTGGTGTAACTTCTCATCCTACTTGGCCAGGATCCTAATCTCCCTGTCTAGCACAGATCTTTCTCTCACTCACTTTGTGTTTTTTTGTTAAGATTTTATTTATTTATTTGACAGAGAGAGATACAGTGAGAGAGGGAACACAAGCAGGGGGAGTGGAAGAGGGAGAAGCAGGCTTCCTGCTGAGCAGGGAGCCCGATGAAGGGCTCGATCCCAGGACCCAGGGATCATGACCTGAGCCGAAGGCAGACGCTTAACTGACTGAGCCACCCAGGCGCCCCTCACTCACTTTGAAGACCTAGAGCACATGGTGACAACCCCAAAATCAGGACAAGTGATCTGTTGATACAACTTTCCTGGCTTATTAATTTATCATGTGAAAAATAAAGCTTAAATCACATTTAAATAATTTCATTAAATAATTTCAGTAATTCACCTTTATTGAACAGTTTTTAAAAATGGAAGTCCTGGGATTCCAGAACACCAAGAAAGAGGGGAGAAGAGGTACCCCATCAATGAAAACTGGAGGAGATGGGGTATTAGCCCCCACAATTCTCTACACAGGACCAAAGTGCCTCTCCTCTGTCACCCAATTGCCATGGAATAAAGACAGGCTAAGTGTTAGGCTGAGGCTGAAAGTAAAGCTCCAAGACCCTCAGGGGCCCTTTGCACAGGTGACAGAGGGAGGAGTCTGGATGTTGACACTCTCCCCTGGTTTTCTAATATTTCCTTTTCAGTGATGCTTACTGGCTTCAGAGTTTTGAACCCAGCTGACACTTTGTCCTGTAAACAGAGCTATCTGATTTTGCAGATGACCGAACCCCCTGTTTGAGCCTCTAATTCATTGTTTCCATCAAATTCCTATCTCCAGCTCCTTCATTCTGGGCCAACTGCGTGTTTGAATTGCAGTCTGCAGGTTTTAATATTGTCAGGGTTTGCAGAGCTGGCCCAATGAGTCTGGCTTCTTTATTCGCCTGGAATCCACCAATGCAGCCTGGGGCTGTCTACAAAGTCGGCCTATGGGCTTGGTATTTTATATTACTGTCTCATTCTATAGGGCTCATCCCTATAGAATGATGGCTTTTCCCAGGCCCTCTGCAGGTAGGCAGGGATCATTGGCCATGCAGGGTTCTTTGTGGCTTTGAGCTTCATAAAGCACCCCATCCCACTGTATCCAGTCCCTTGAGCCCCAAGAGCAAGGCAGAGGCTAGTAAATTAGTGAGGGAATGTTTATTTCTAGGAAGTCTCCTTACCTAGGAGAATGTAGAGCTGCACTGTCCAATATACTAACTGCTAGCCTCAGGTGACTTTTTAAATTTAAGTTAATTAAAATTAAATAAAATTAAAAATTCAGTCCTCATTTGCACTAGCCACATTCCACATGCTCACTAGCCACATGTGCTTAGTGGGTACTGTATTGGACAGTGCAGATATAGGACATCTCCATCATCTCAGAAAGTTCTGTTGAACAATGCTGATTCTAGAACATGTATTAGTTCTGAGGATAAGAAATAGATGTATTGTCAGGACTTACTGCTCCATGCAAGAAGCATATGGAATCCTTCCATGGGAAAAACGAGTTAAACTTCAACACGTTAGTTCTGATTCCATGCCCATGTACCTAGGACCCTGTTGTGTGTGTCAGAGGGAGGGGAGTTGGGATTGAGATGGTGCAGACATGGTTTCTGACTCTGAGGTGAGAGCCCCTATTCTTGGCTTAGGGGATTGGGAGACAAATAGAAACAGATAACAATCTATAAATCAGGTGGATACTGATGGAGATCGAGGGGTATATGAGGGACTGTGTAAGCACAGCCAAGGGAGTAAGTACCTCTACTTGCATAATCAAGTAATGCTTGCCAGAGGATAAGACATTTGAGCTGCAACAATGAATCACGGAACACTACATCAAAAACTAATGATGTAATGTATGGTGATTAACATAACAATAAAAAATTTTTAAAAAGACATTTGAGCTGCATCTTGAAGTGGGTTTTTCTAGGTAGATTATAGAGAATAGGAAGGCAGGAGATAAAGTCCTAGAAGTTAGAGATCCTGGGTGGTTGGTTTGTGCAGGGAACCAAAAGCAATCCCATGGATTAGGGTATAGAGAGAATTTATCTGAGAGACAGAAATGAGGGGAGAAATGACTGGAGAAAAAGATTAAAAAAAAGGCAGATCATAAGGTGTTCAAATGCCAGTCTAGGGGCACCTGGGTGGCTCAGTTGGTTAAGCGCCCGACTCTTGATTTCAGCTCTGGTCATGGTCTCAGGGTCCTGGGATTGAGCCCCACATTGGGCTCCCCACTCAGCAGGGAATCTGCTTGTCTCCCTCTCCCCCTGCTCGCACACACACGCGCACTCTCTCTCTCTAAAGGAAATAAATAAATCTTAAAAAAAAAGATTCATTAAATGCCTATCAAAAGAATTTGGGTTATATTATGTAAATACTATTAAATCATGAGATGTTTTTATGTGGAGCAATTACATGGTCGGGTGTCATTTTAGAAAGATCCCTGTGGCTGTAAAGCTCAAGATGGATTGGCATGGACGACACTAGAGGATGGTGGCTGGGTAGGAGGTTTTTCCATAACCCAGGTAAAAGAAAACAAGGCCTGGATAAGAGAGCAGTGTCTCTGGGAATAGAGAGGGCTGCACAGAGTTACGAGATAACAAGGAGGTATAGTCAGTGGGACTTCAGTGAGGCAGAAGTTGGGGATGCTGCCAGGCAGGTGAGTGCCAATTCTCTTAGCCAAGATAATGGAGCCTGAGAAGAACAGGCTAAGCGATGAGCCACTCTGAGTTTGGTTTGGAGTCTGTTGAGCCTGATCAGGCATGAGCCTGAGAGCTCAAGAGGTCAGAGGAAAAGGAAGTATGAGGACCTCTGGAATCAGGTACATCAGAGTAAAGCATTCCTTACCCTGCTAAAAACTGGGGTGTGGAGTCCGTAATTGGCCATAGCTCTTTTCTACCTTGCCTGCTCCTGCATTACTCCTACTCCCCCAAAATGCCTTTACTATTTCACGACTCTTGAGTGCAAGTGAGTTCCTGCTGTCATGAAAAGGCTTTTCCCTGATGATACATGACCACCTCCTTTTCTCAAATATTGAATCAAATTTATGGTACCCATTTTCCTTAATCAGGCTGTTATCAGACAGTGAGCTGGGCGAATTTGATTTAAAGCAGATTGTAGCACCAGCCAGTGACTGCTCCTGGCCCTAATCAAGACTCCTTCACTCTCAAGAGAAGATGCCTTGCACTAGATCGGTTTTAATGGGCACTTCTATCTCATGAACACTAGCTCCATTTCTGCCAGATCTCTGGAAGGTTGCCTCCCAGCTTCTCTGCTCACACCCTAGCTGTAAGGTTCAAGAAACAATCTTTTCTTTTTGTTGTGATAACAGGAGCAATGATGATGATGCCATTAATAATGATAATAGCTAACAATTACGGACTGTTTATTGTGCCAACTTCCATCTCAAGTGCTTTACAGACATTTGGTTAGTCCTCACCACCACCCCAAGCAACTGCACTGTTATCCTTGTTCCACAGATGAGGAGCATGAGGTTCAGAGAGGTGAAAAAACTCAAGGCTACAAACCTAGAAAGATGAGGTTGAGATCCTCACCTAGATCTGTTGTGCTCTAAAGCCCAGAATCCTTACTATTACCCTCTGCTGAATTACTTAGCCTTCCAAAAAGTTCAGCTTTTCTGGAATGTGTCCTCGAGTTGCAGTCTTACTTTCAATCTTGGAGTGTTTACATGGGTGCTGAGATGATAATTCCTTTAAAGCTGATGACTGCTCCTGGGGGTAGGTGCACTTAGCTGAATGAAAAAGAGACGACTAGGCCTCTCAGCCCCCTTAATAGGACATAACTTACATAGTGTCAGCTTCAATTGCTGACTGAATGGTCCAGTGGTTTGGGGGATCCTGGCAGGAATGTTTTCTTTGTCCCAGCATGCTTGTGTAATGGGAACCTCGAAGAAGAATGGGTGTGTTTGTCCAACTCTCTGGTTTTAAATGCTGATAATTTGCAGACAGGGAATACAGGGGCGTTAGAACTGTGGAGTGGGCAGATGTGGAGGAGGCACGGCTGCAGGAGAAAGCAGGCCCATGGAACAGAGAACAATTTGTTTATCAAGGGGTGGGATGCGGGGTGTGGAGGAAAGCTTTGCAGTCGGGCTGTGGAGACTGAGTGGGGGCACTGGGCTGGCTGCCAGCCCCCCCCCCCCACCACCACTGCCAGGGATCCATGATGGTTGCCCGTCCTAGGAAATGTGGGAAAGAAGGTACGTGCTGTCCCTAAGAGAAAGGGCAGATTTGGGACATATGCTCACGCCAGGCACTTGGGAGCTCCTTTGTGTCCCTCACATCAAGACTCAGCCAGCAGTAAGTTCACCACTGCTGGCTGGGGGTCTGGCTGATAACCACACACCTGCAGGTTCTGCAGTGCCAGAGGGAGCACTTGGGGCAAGCGGTTGCTGATTAAGGGAGAGAACGTTATCTTTGTTTGCTACACTGCTCGGCCACAGACAGATGCTGGCATTGCTGCTCTGCCTGCGTCCTCCTTTTTGATGCTGTACCCCATTTCCTCCCCACACCACCCCTCCAGGCAGATACTAGAGGGAATTCTCAGTCAAGACCTTTTTCCTCTCAAGAACAGAAGTAGCCATCAGAGTCCTGTGATGAGTGCTCTTCACTCCCAGGCCCACTGCCTCCCGCATGTCTCAGCATTGTGGAGGCACTGTAGCAAACCCTACACCCGACTGAGTTGGGCCCTGGGCTGAGTTGCTGTGGGAACACAGAGCTCCTGAGGTCCCCTGTGGTGGCATGAGGTAGCCTTTCCCAGTTACCAGTTAAGAACAAGATAGGGAGTAGACACTGTAGTGCTGAGAAAGCGAGAGGCTTGGAATTAGAAAACCTGGGTTTAAACTTTGGCCCCACCCCACCGCCACTTATTTGCTATGCAACTTTGGGGTAGGCAAGATGCTCTTCTTTTGCTTCCTCATCCCTAATGTGCAGTGATCTTACTTATCTCACAGGTTGCCAGGAAGGTAAAATGTAAGAATGCAGTAGGGGCACAGTAAATAACCTCCCTGAGCTTTGTTTCCACATGTGAACGAAGAGGGCTCTAATACCAATTTTGTAGATTTATTGGGAGTATCCTGTGAAATAATACGTGTTGAATATTTAACAAAGTAACTGGCAAGTAGCAAACACTCAACAAAGGATAGAATGGTAGATAAGGTTAGTATAGTAGTTATTCAGTATAAATTTGTCTATCAGCCAGTTTGGGGAAGTATTAATAAAGTTGTAAAAGCCATTGAGCCAGGTACAGAGAGAAATCGAGTCAGCCCTCATTGTTCACATCAGCGAATGGAGGAAAGAAGCCCCAGGCCATGATGGGGCTTTGAGGCAAAGGGGTCAGGCTCTAGCGATGGGTAGCTGCTCCTGTAGCTCCCCCTGGTGCTTGAGAAGTGCAGATGCCACAGATGCCTCTGGCCCCAATCAGAGCGAGGCTTTCCCCCCAGGAAGAGAAAATGTGCTGCTTGCCCAGAGGCCAAGCCTTTGCAAAGCCTTTAGAGTCAACGCAGAAGGCAGTAGAGCCCAGACAGCAGTAGTCCGTCCCTAGGTGTTCAGGATCCTACCCAGATAGGGACTTCTTGCCTGGCATAGGGCTGCAGTACTCAGATCTGAACATGTCACCGGGAAGTAGTCCCAGAGCTGAGCATCTTCTCTCCTTGACTGAGCTGTATCTAAGGCCTACCTGGAACTCTCCTTAGCCCACTCCTAGAAGGGGACTGAGCCTGACCCCAGCTATTATAAACGCTTGCTTCCCCATTGAGCTTTTTTTTTTTTTTTAAAGATTTTATTTATTTATTTGAGAGAGAGAATGAGATAGAGCATGAGAAGGGGGAGGGTCAGAGGGAGAAGCAGGCTCCCCGCCGAGCAGGGAGCCCGATGCGGGACTCGATCCCGGGACTCCGGGATCATGACCTGAGCCGAAGGCAGTCGCTTAACCAACTGAACCACCCAGGCGCCCCTCCCCATTGAGCTTTTTAAAGCCTTCTTGGTTTGGTGATATCTCCACCTCTGGTATGGAGGTATTCCCCACTGTGACCCAGAGTATTAGTCCCCTAACCTGGGGCTCCTTTTTCTGAAACTTGGTCTTTCCCCAAGGAGCTTACTTCTATCTAATCCAAAGAAAGAAGCATGGTCCTCATTGAGTCTTATCTGCTACAGTATAATAATGCCCTTAGATATCGGGAAAACCAAGGGCTTGGGAAGTTAGCCTAGGTTCCAAGTTCTAGCTCTGCCACCAACTAGCTGTGTGCTTGTGGACCAGTCCCCTCTGCTCTTTAAACTTCAGTTTCTCATCTATACAGTGGTAATGATAATCTCACATAGCCCATAGAGCTGAGAAAATTAAATGAGAAAATGCACATAAAGTGCCCAGCACGGAGACTGGCATGGCATGGAGGTTCAGTTAATGTTTCCCTTCCTCCCTAGCTAAAGTCAGGGATGCCAGTAAAATTTCTCATTGTGCATAACCTCAGCCCCGCTGGAAACAGTAAACCTAAATATAATCATCAGCTTTTTCTTCACCATGGCAGAGGCTCAGAGTCACCATGGCAGCTGACATTGATACTGGAGACTGCATCTCAACAATAGCAGTATCTTAATAATGTCATATTTTTCCACATTTACATTTCAGACCGCCTTTGGCCCTTGTTACCCCAAGCAGGCAAGCATTATTATTTTACAAAAGAGATCACCTCAAAGCTAGAGGGGTCAAATGATTTTCCCAAGGTCTTATAGCTTTCATATGTTGGAGCTGGATTTGAACTTAGATTTTATTGACCCCACCTGACCTTAGAAAAAGCGGCTTGTGTGAGCTGCCTTGCCTCTAGATAAACCATGGATCTACCTGTCCTTCATAATGGTTCTGGATTCCATTTCCCCCAAGCTCAGGCTCGTTTCTATCTTAGATGCCTTAAAGAGCTGTAGGAGATCTCTGTCTCTTCCCTTCTTTAACCTCCACTGGTATCAGAGCCCACTCACACCTCTGTCTGTTCCCCAGATTTAGTGATGAAGGGATGGAGGTGATCGAGCGGCTCATCTACCTGTATCACAAGTTCCATCAGTTAAAGGTCAGCAATGAGGAGTATGCTTGCATGAAAGCAATTAACTTCTTAAATCAAGGTAAGTAGCTGGAGGTGAGAAAAGGGGATTTTTTTTTTTTTTGCCGGAGAGCAATTTCCCTCATGTTTCACACCCCACCTCCCACCCCTTTGCCCTCAGGACTGTCGCACAGAATCTGTCACACCATGTGGGTACCAATCCTAGAAGGCCTATGCTGTCCTCAGCCTGCCCCTCTGTAGCGCAGGGCATGCTTTGGATTTTTTTCTTCAAACCTAAATGCCACAGTCTCTATAACTCATAGAGAAAGGAAGAGGATTCGCTTTGTTTAGTCAGTTTTAATGCATTTAAACACAGACACCAAGGACAGTACATGCGTCATTTAAAATATGTACCAAGTTTACCAGTGGCTGAAGAAGAGCAGGGTGACTGATGAAACTATTGGAGATAAGACGTCTATGACAGGCTGGCAGTGGTTCTGACGGCCTCTACAGGGCAGAGTGGGGGGTATACAAAAACTCACACAATGTGGGGCGCCTGGGTGGCTCAGTCATTAAGTGTCTGCCTTCGGCTCAGGTCATGATCCCAGGGTCCTGGGATCAAGCCCCGCATCGGGCTCCCCGCCCAGCGGGAAGCCTGATTCTCCCTCTCCCACTCCCCCTGCTTGTGTTCCCTCTCTCACTATATCTTTCTGTCAAATAAATAAATAAAATATTTTTTAAAAAAACACCTCACACAACATGTATTGAGCATGGCTTTTAATTAGAAGAGTGCTAGATGTGGTTTATGTGGAATATTACCTGCAAAGTGGTGCTTGGTAGCTGCTAGTTACTGGAGTATGGAGAATTTATATTCTCTTTTTTCCAAAGTAGCATATGAGTGCTCTGTTCTCACAGTGGAACTGGGGTGTCTTGCTTCCTGTGACATTGAAATTGCTCTGTTACTGTATTGAGTTTCCTAGTTCAGAGACTTCTGAGCCCCTCCTCTTTGACTACTCTTCCTGCTGCTTCTCCACTATTCATTCATCTTCATTCATTTATCTGCTGTTCCATGTGCCTCCCCTAGATTAGGCACTGTGTTGAACATTAAAGACATTAAATAAAATAGATCCCAGGTCCCTGGCTTCAAGATGTACACACTCTAATGGCACTTGACACATTACTGGAACCTCAGATTGGGGGGGAGCAGCAGCAGCTACTTGGAGGAGAAATCTGAGCTGGGCCTCAAAGGCTGGGTAAGATTTATATAGAGAATATTTATATCCTATTTTATATATAAATTATATAGGTAAGTTATATTCTATGTATAAAAAGGAGTTGGTATGTGCATGTATATATATACACACATATGCATTATATATATACACATATACATTTATATATAAATAAATGAGAGAGAGAGAAATCTATATAGAAAAAAGCTAGAGTGACAACCCAGGTAGAATAGTATGAGCAAAAGCACATAGGAGACCATGTGTGAGTGTGTGTAGGTATCAGCAAGCTTTCTGATTGGCTCCAGCAAAGGGCCAGTTTAAAGATACTGTGAAGGATACATTGTGAAAGGTAGGTTACTCAGGCAGTTGTTCACCATCAACTGGTGCCTGTTTTGTGTCAAGCCCTGTGCTGGGAGCTGTGTAGGAAGTTGAGAAAGATACAGCCTAACGCTCAAGTGTCTCAGTTGAGTGACTATCCTTTATAATCTTTTTCCCTCTTTGTCTGATTTCTCTTCCCTTATCCAGAGTTTTGTTCCCCCATGATAGAAAGAGAAAAGATCTCCTGTTGTGACAATGTTGTATAACTTTTAATCGAAAGATGCACATATTCAAGGAGCTGGTGTTTCTTCCACAGTAGAAAGCCCCTCCTTTTCCTGTGTGTTTTTTTCACAGATATCAGGGGTCTGACCAGTGCCTCACAGCTGGAACAGTTGAACAAGCGATATTGGTACATTTGTCAGGATTTCACTGAATATAAATATACACATCAGCCGAACCGCTTTCCTGACCTCATGATGTGCTTACCTGAGATTCGCTATATTGCAGGTAACATTCTTGGTGCTGGGCTTCCAAACCTTCCTTGCTTCTCTTGGCTTGTGAAAGAAATGAGACAAGTAGTATTTTCAGGATGCTCATTCCAGGCTTATCACCAACTGCATAAAAGAACTACGACCATTGCCCTCAGAAAAGTTACATTATAATGAGAAGTTTGTGTTTTCTTTGTAGGGAAGAGAGTCTAACATTTCCTGAGTGCCTATCATGGGCAAGGTGCTTTGTGGCTTTATGTTGTTTAATCTCAGAACAAACTCTGCAAGGCTGGTTGTTGGTGATATTTATGGTCCTTCTATGGATGGGGAAACAGGCTCAGAGTTTCTTAAATTAACTTAATTTCCTGAATATATACCTTAAAAGGGTGTATTTTATGCTATGTGAATTAATTATATCTCAATTTTTAAAATTAACTTCATTTCATAGAATTTCTTACAGATTTTTGGACATCATTCATTTAAAGCAATATCTTTAAAATAATTCTCAAGAATCCTGCCTTTGCAAAGGAAGTTTTGTTGTTACTGCTTTGTAGTCTTGACCCCCTTCTGAGCTTCTTGACATTTAAATAGGTCCGTTCCAGTATGAAATCCTGGGTTTTGTTGTTCTTGTTATTTTAGTTCTTCTGGTAAAGATTCTTGTATATAGTAATCCAGCACATACTGAGGGAAAACTCAGAAATGTAACCTCTAAGATAAAACTGTTCCTGTCAAATTTAGCCACCCAATTTTGAAGGAAAAAATTTTCAATCTGACAAAGGAATTTTTTTTTCTACTTTTTGGACCTAGATAGTCTTGCTGATCTGAACTGGACCTAAAATATTGGAATTTTAGGGGTGCTTTGATAGTTTATGGCTCAGCATTTCCAAATCTATGTTTTACGGAATAAGATATTAATCAGATGCTCTCTGAAATAAAGGGAAGTCAGTAGTTAATACCCCACTCTCCCCCCACAGAGCTGGATTCTCAACTCTGGCAACATTTTGAATCACCTGGGAAGCTTTTAAAAAATATCTGTGCTTGGATTGCACCTGCAGAGATTCTGATTTAATTGGTATGGAGTGGGGCCTGGGCATCAGTATTTTTTTAAAACTCCCCAGATGACTCTAAGGTACTGGCAGGGAGAAGAACGACAGCCTCAGATATTTACAAAGTATATTAGCACACTGAATGCTCTGAGAAACCTTCCAATAAAGAAACCTGTATACTTTTCTTAACCCCAAAGTTCTCAAATTTATTTGCCCCTGTGACCACCCCCTCCTTTTTTTCCCAGTACTTTTATTAATCCATTATACTATTCTAAAGAACAGAATGCTAGAAAATCTACCAGGAAAAAAAAAAAAAAAAGATATGTTTCTCAGGGTATTTTAGCTCTAAGAGAACATCTAGGAATACCTTTCTGTTTAAGTTTCCTCATCTATAAAATGGAGATAACAAGTAATATCTATTACATGGAAATACTGTGAGAATTAGATAATGCATTTAAACACTTAGCACAGAGTAAGTAGATGATAGCAATGATTATAACCTGAATCATTGCTGGACTCTCTCGGGTACCAAAATGGGTCTGGGTATCAGGATGTTAGCACAGTTTCTCTGATACCCCTGTCTTTGTGATACTCCTGGCACTGTCTCGCTCCAGTCCCTCAAAAAGGCAACATTCTCTCTTCTCCAGCCTAAGGAGGCAGACAGCTCTTCCAGTACAGCCACTACTAACTCTTCTTTTCCTGCCTTGTTACCAGGAAAGATGGTGAATGTACCCCTGGAGCAGCTGCCCCTCCTCTTTAAGGTGGTACTGCATTCCTGCAAGACAAGTGTGGGCAAGGAATGACCTGTTCCCAGCGCCCCTCCTCAGGCCAACCACAGCGCCTTGGGTGGGCAGGACAGGCTCCAGAAGAAAGAGCCAGAGAGACCAAGATGGAGGCTGTGGAGCAATGTTTCCAGTTGCCTCCATAGCAAGAAGAGTTTTTGTTTGTTTGTCTGTTTTTTTAACCTCATTTTTCTATATATTTATTTCACGACAGAGTTGAATGTATGGCCTTCAACATGATGCACATGCTTTTGTGTGAATGCAGCCGATGCATTTCCTTGCAGTTTACAGAATGTGAAGATGTTTAATGTTATAGTGTTGTCATTGTTTAGAGATAGTTCTTTTGTATTTTGAGGGAGAGGGTGGGATGGGGCTGAGATGAATATTTCCATAATGTTGACAAAGACGACTACCTCAGTGGAAAGGGAGGGGTGTGACCATCCCTACTTTTTCCACGTGTTCTCAGCAGACTCCTACATTAGTCTGTCAGAGAGCAAACTGCCTTTTTCTAGCCACAGAATTGCCAGGTAAAAGTAAAAGAGCACACCCATAAAGGGGCAAAGTGGTGTTGGGAGGTTTATTAAGCAAAGTGGGTGAAACATTGGAAACAGGGCAGGAGATGAGGATTTAGCCATCTCTTTTCTTTGGAAAGCATGATAGTTGGGGGAGTAGGGTACAGTGACCAAATCTATGTTAGATGTCCTCCCTTCAAACAACTCTTCAGGGAGAAGGGTTTCTGTTCTCACACCATGCTGTGGGCTCCCCCCACCCCCACCGTCCAAACCACCACTATTAGTTTCTGCCACTGTCAGCTTTTTATCCATACATGGTCCTGGCAGTAAGTTAATTCTTGGGACTTGTCTACCAGCTCCCTTGGAGCTTGCAGCTACCTAGTGTCTTTACCTGGATCTACCAAGGTCTACCTTCCTGAGACTCCTTGCCTCTCTCCTATAAATTTGACTTCCTATTGGCCCTTTGAAAAAACAACTGAACAAAATGTCATGCTCTGAATCCTGGTGCCCACTACTGATTTATTCTCCTTTCACCTTGCTTTTTTCAAAGGTTAGTGGGACAAAGGCCAGACTGCTAAAAGAATAAACAATCTTCCTTTCCCTGTTCCTCCCCTCACCCCATCCTGTCTCATTCTCAGGACTGAATCCAAAACCTGCAGTCTTTCATACAGTGGGAAAGACCATTCACCCATCAGCTGAACAGAAGTTTTGCCCCTTCATTCTCCTCCCAAGTTCTCCTAATCTCTCCACAATGAGACCAGGTTTCCTTAGAACAGAAGGCCCAAGTACCGGAGGAGTGGCCCACCTGCCCGTTAGATTATCAGTGGCCTGGCTGACAAAGGCCTGGAGGGCTGGAGTCCAAAGCACCTGGAAGGGGAGGGGGGCCTGAAACTACCTCATGTTCCTAAGGGCCTGGCTGCCCCCCTCTGCAGATACAGCCTGGACCTCCTATTCTTTCACTACCTACCCTACGTAGTTCTGGGAAGTATTCCTTACCCTCTTGGCTTTGGCCGGTGGCCACACCATGTCTATCTTAGAACTCTTTCAGGTGCTTTTCCTTTCTCTGCCTTACTATAGCAATTGTCCTTGCCCATACCCAGGTACCTCCCACAGCCAATGCAGCAGATAGACCACTTTAGCTGGGTGCCTCCCTGGGTGGACTTGAGGGGCCTACAGCATTTTGTTTTGCCTGTTTAGTCAAAGGCCGTTTGCTCTCTTCCAACCCGGCCTAGCAAATTTACCTAGTGGGCCACCACATTGTGTGCATACCAGGTAGTCTGTGTCGGATTATAATTTTTTCTTTTCAGTGAAATGTTACGGGTACCAGCAGACTGATGACTTTGTCCCTTGATGGGTCTAAAACTCAGAGCATTACTCCTTAATGCCATTTCCCCAGCTGCTCTGAGAAAGAAAAAAGAGACATGTTCCTCAGGAAAAGCTCCAGCCAGAATGTTTTTCACATGTTGATGGGAAGATTTTTGTGTGTGTATCTGTTTATTTCTAAGTTCACAATATTTTTGTTTCCCTGAATTTTTTATTTAACCAACCAGATCACATTCTTTGGCTACAGGTCAGACTCCGAGCTGCTTTCCTCAAGATAGGGGAGGAGACACATATCAGAGTCCCCTTCTCCAAGATTGCTCCTGTGTGCAGTATCTTTCTTTGCTTAGACCTCCATCTGTCAGGTTATTATTATTTTTTGAAATTGCTTTTCTCTTAAATTAAGCATTTTCCTGGTTGTGTTGGGTATCAAAGGACATTGTTCTCTGACAGGACAAGAACATGTCTCTCCAATAATGCAGCATTAAACAGAGCAAGTTGTTAATTTGTGGAGTGGGGGAAAGGTTCTGCAAGTTGCCATTGTACAAATCCATTTTTACAAATGTTTGCAGCAGATTCCACAGAACAAAGAGCCCATTCTTTGCCAAGAGCCCTGCAGAATCTCTGAGCCAAGTGGCCGTGTGTTCCAAGCCGGAGCCTGACCTGTGGACAGCCTTTAATGTCTTCTGCACCCAGTCCTTTTATGACGTGGGCTTTTTTTAAACAGGGTAAAGTGAATGTGTTGCATTGCAAACTCAGGTATTATGAGGAGAAGGTAGGAGTGTAGCTAGCAGTGTGGAGACATTAGGTCAGCCACTAGATGTATTTGTGAATTTGGTTTGAAGGACACAGAGAAAGGTTGGAGGGGGAGGTTTGGTGTGTTTGTTTTTTGCCTTTCTTCCCATAATGTTTGGTTAACAGGTAGCCTTTTTGCTAGTGGAAGAAGAAAAAAGTTGTGCATGTTGTCTCTAATTCCCCTCTCTTCTGTCCTCTCTCTGATCCCCTGCTACCAACAGCGCTCACTTTGAGTGAGAGTTTTTCCACCATAAAAATATAACCCTGAAAGCTGTGTGGGAAAGGAGAATCCTACCTCCTTGCACTGCATTGAAACACACAGGCTTTTCCTTTCCTTTCCCTTTAAATGTTTTCTTGACCCAAGACAAAAGTTTGGAATCTTGGAACTTCACCTACAACTTACGCTCTCTGGCTCCTTTGTAGAATTTTGGAGTCTTTTACAAGGTTCGGTGGTCTTGCCCTTAGTCTGAAGAAACTCCCCAGAACCTGTCTCAAAGCACTCCACCTGGCTCAGAGGACACCCAGCCCCATGCTTAACACATAATTGAGGTGGGAGAACCTCCAGGGATAGAAGGCAGCATGCAGGAACCTCCTTGTCTTGTTCCCCAGAACCAGAGGATGGATAGAGGGAATCTAAGGGTCTCCACAGTGTTGCTGACAGTCACCCGCTCCACATTGACCTGCCTCTCCCCAGCCACCCCTTTTCAGGGAATGTGAGTACCTGCCATGGCCAATATGTTACCAGGTCCTTAAAACTGTGGGCTCTCTGAGCTGCCTTGCTCTGCTCCCCATTTCCTACCTTTGTTTATTCTTGATTTCCTGGGGAATGGGACAGATGGAGACAGATGGACAAACCCAGCATGGGCAACATCTAAGCCATGCCCAAGGTTGGCCAAAGTAAGGGGACCCTGGCCTCCCAAGGGCAGGAAGTTGAGCAGTGATTCCAAGTCTTTAGCTCTGGGCCCCTGGTCTATGTCTTTTTCCTTGTTGCTTTTTAAAATTTTGCAATTATTTTCAGAAATCCAGTCTTTTAGATTCAGCTCTTTTATTAAACTTTAAATTTTTCTTTATTGATTTTTTAAACAAACAAAAAAAACTAAACAAAAACACCACTGCTCTTACTTTCCCCAGTTTAATCCATGAGAATCCCCTATATTCCCCTCTGCCTTTGCAGTTGATCATTCCTCCCTTTTTTCTCAGCTTGAAGCATCTATGGCCAGTGTCTGTGAAATGATGTTTTATCTGTGTCTCAGGATGAGAAACGGCAATCATTCCACCAGGTGCTGGAAACTGATGAGCCTCGAGGCAAGGGTTTCTAGGGCCACAGCTCAGGGATGTGTATTTAATTACAGGGTCCCCAGAAACCCCTCTCTTGGCTGCCACAAGCAGCAGCTTCTTTTTTGGGCTTGAGAACTGGACCTGGACTGTTTGTTCAGAGGCAGGAGCCCAGAGAACATGCCGAGTCGAGGAGCACGCTGGGGCTTCCTTCTTGGCTAGACTTGGGCTACCTTGAAACTTGAAGACTTCTGGCTCTCCTGCGACATGAGCCACAGTGGCCCTGCCTCTACCAGCTCATAAAATGCCTGGTCGCTCTGCCCACTCCAGTGCCCGTCTGGCCTCCCTCTTCTGGGCCTGCAGCCCTAAATGGAGCACAGCCTGCTCAGGAGTCAGTTGCGGGCTCGAGGGGAAGATGTGCGTTAGGCCAGAGGTTGCTCCACGCCCAAGAAAAAAGTTGTGTTACTGGTGGGGGCTAGTCTTCCAAATCCTGGAGCCAGCCCTGCCAGCCAAAGGATCATTTTTGCCCTTTGGTGACCACTTTTTTTTTTCTTTCTCTGAAATGTCTTATAATAGGTAATAATGTTGTTGACTCAAATTTCCATGAAAAATAAATAAATAAAACTACCTCTTGAGTGACATCCTGATCGATTCCTCTCTGAGGAATCCTGTGGGAAAAGAAAACTTTAGCTCCTGCTCTGTTTACATGTTTCTGTCGGGAAAGAAACTCTGCCTGCCCTGGGGTGTTGGTGTTTTTGTCTGTGTTGCCATCCCAGGCTTGCGATAGGGGCTTGTGGCTGCATTGTGATGTCTGGGCCATGTCTGGGGAGTCCCAGCCACCTGCCCAGCCATGGACTAGCCACCTCCTTGAAGAGGCCACCATTTCTTTCCTGTGAGCCAAGGCACAGGGAGCACCACCTCTCACAACCCCACCTTCAGGGGCTGCGGTGGCACATGAATCAGTGAGCATATCCTTGGGCTACCTATGCTAGGCCCGCTTGCACCCACAGTCCAGTGTAGGAATCGCGTAAATGGGATGTCTCTGAGCCCTTGTCCCCAAAGGGCCGGCCAAGGGCTGCCCGCCAGCCTGGCTCCATCAACCCTGCATGACCAAATAATAGTTGGTGGGCTCTGCAGGCTGCCCAGGCCCTCGGCTACCTCCCCCCCTGCCAGCCGGCAAGGGATGGGCCCTTTGCTGTGAATTGACTACCTGTGGAAATGTGACCAAGTAGTGTGAAATGCATGTTTAGCGAATGTTAGGTACTGTATTTGAACCAATAAATGTGAATCCTTCTGTACATGTCCTCTGTCTGTGAAGCTTGTCTTGGGTTCTAGGGAGGGACAATGGGGTGTCCTAAGGAGCTGGCTGGTGTCTCCAGACCTGTTGGTCCTGCTTGTAGCTCACACCCACACCGTTCCTATTGCTGAGGGTCTGACAGAGGGCTCTCTCTCAGGGCTGCTTGAATCAGTGAACCAGTACTGAATAAGGTGTCTGCTCTGTGTGCCAGGTATTGTGTTGGGACTTTTCACAAGCCTGAACCTCCTTGAACTTCAAAGATTATTACCTCTATTTTATTGAAGTGAGGTGAAGGGACTCATTCAAGGTCTCCCAGTTAGAAATTTGCACAACTAGAGGAACTTAGTCTGGTGGGGGAGGCAAACACAGACCTTTGTGGTACAGTGGGACTGAGCTGTCATTAAGGACGAGGTTGTAAGGATCTAGAGGAGGGAGCTGCTTGTTCTACTCAGGAAGTGCTTCACAGGTGAGCACTGAAGGCGGCTCTTGAAGAAAGGCACTAGACAGAGGAGGCTAGACCGGGGAGAGGCGAGAGGGATCAACAACACATTTGAAGGCCCATCTGGCTATGAATCAGAAACATGGAATATTCAGGTATAACAAGGGACTGCCATGGCAAGAATGGTGGCAGATGGAAGGGATAGCAAGACTTGAGGTTGGAGAAGCACTTGGGGACCTTGGATGCCACGTTCAAAAGTTTAGGAAGGAAAGCCATCTGCTAAGTCTCCAGAAAGAGAGCTACATCTCCGTGACAGCGGTGTGCTGCTGGTGGCCTGCCTATTCTGTCACTATGGTCCAGCCGATTAATACCTGTCTTTCCAGGAAACAGATGAGGTTTTCTAGAGCTGAGAAAATGGAGGCTCTGATAGATCAAGGGATGTGTCTGAAGTCACACAGGAAGTGTCAGAGTTAAGACTTGAACCCAGATCCACCCAATTTCAAAGCCCAGCCGCCCTGTAATCCTGCTGTTCATACGATCAGAGAAGCGGCAGAATTTGGGTTGAGGGTTATATGAAGACAGGAAAGATGAAGCCTTCTCAGTTTGAAACCATAAAGGCTGAGGAGAGTCTGATCAAAGTCTATTAAATCCCCATGTATGAAATGAGGGGAAGCCCAGCTGCCTCCCCACACCTCAGCCTCCTCTAGCACAAGGGACCAGAGAGCCCTTGAGGTTTGAAAGAGATGGCTTTAGAACAAAGGAAACACTGCAGAACTAATTAATAGACTCTTCCTTGCCCCACAAGAGGGGACAGATAAGACACAGAGGTGTAAGGAGGAGAAGAAACACATTTGCTGAACGCCTCGTGAGTGCCAGGCCCTATGATTTGGCACTAAATTTACGTGCATTGTCTCCTGTCATCCTCGTAACCGTTTTACAAGGTTCAGGTCTCAGCCCCATTTTACACATAAGCAAATTGAGGCCCAAAGAAATTAAGCTGTTTGCCTAAGATGACACATGAGTAAGTGGCAGAATTTGCTTTTGAATCCAGGTCTATCTGATACCAAAGTTACAATGGGCTTCCTCCCTGCTCTGCCTGGGAGCAGTTCAGTAGTGCTGAATATGAATGTCTGGAGTTTGTAACAAAACTCAGTAATGGCCTTTGGTTGAACTTCTTGCTATTAGCAAAACAAAACTATTAAACTAATAAAGGATTAATTTCTGTAAGAGGTGACTGAATAGACCCAACCAAATTCATCTGAAAAGTGGTGCTATCCCAAAAATACATAGAATGCTATAGACACCAAATCTGTGGTTTCTCAACATAGACAACCTAACAAGATGGCTTCATGGAAAAAGTAGGAATTCCATTGCCAAAAATCTGGGAAACACTGGACTCCCTCTACCCTCCTCTTACTGCTTCCCAACGTTTGTTGGCATATTAAAGGCTCTGAGAAGTCTTGCCTGAAGAAAACTAATTCTGTCTAGTCTAGGGCCTACCAAAAAAGTGTTTAGGCATGGAACACTTTTTTCTTCCTGTTAAAATTCCGTTGGGAGAGTGTTCTGTGGAATAAAATTTAGAACACTGCTCTAAATTTATGAATTGGTACTGAACTAATGCTGAGCTTTTGATTTCCTTGAGTGCCAGGCAATAATCTGAAAGAACAGTGAACATATATGGAGCAATGCAAAGCACAGTACTAAGCGTTTTACATGCATTACATTACTGTTTCCTCCAAGCCACCCTATGAAGTTGATGCTATAAAGATCCCATTTTACAGATAAGAAAACCGAGACCCAGAAAGGGTAAGTAATTTGCCCAAGGTTACATAACTCATATGTAACCTCAGGAATGAACATAAACAAACACTACTGAGTGCCTCCTGTTAGGATCTGTGCTGAGATCTTTATCCTTACACAACTCTCTGAGGTAAATAAGATCATCTCTATGGAACTGAAGAGGAAACAGAGCTCTGGCATATGTCAGAGCCTGAAGCCAGAAACTCCCAGAAATGAAGGCTTGCGGAGGGTGTTGGGATCGGGTTGGATGTGGCTACTGGAGCCCGCTCTCAAGGACCATTTTCCTGAGGAGATTGTGTGACAGAGGCACATCAGGAGCTCTCACCATCCGAGGTCTAATTCTAGCTCTTCCCCTTACCAGTTGTGTGTGGCCTTGACCCAGATAGATACCTCTCACTTTCCTGGTCAGATAAATGGAGATGACATGTCTTTGTCTTAGGAGTTAAGGAGAACTCACGGTGGCTGGGTCAAAGTAGGGGCTTAATTAAGTCAATCCATAAGAAAGCTGCATGAGGAGCTGCAGCCCCTGAGACCCCAATAACCAAAACCCAGCAGAGCCAGAAGCTACCTCTCTGGTTTGCCTCCCCACCAGCGTTTTAGGTCCACCACGGTAGTAATCAGTCTGTCTGAGATCCTGTGGCAAAAGTGCCCAACTGTCAGACCCAGGGCTCTTGGAGTCCTGTTCCCTTGGCAACAAGTCTCACCATGGAGACCACAGCCCCATCCTTGCCCTCCCTGCAATCTCCCTCTCCACAGACCTTCCCTGTTCAATACCTAGTCCTAGGGGAAGTGTAGGAACTGAGGAGAGCTCCAAGGAGGCCCTTCCTCAGAGTGAGGAGTTTGGGACACAGCAGGCAGACAGGCAAAAGGAACTCCCATTTTTGTGTCCGCTCTGTGCGTGGCAAGGTTCTGAGGAGTCTGCATCTTGTGGTCTCATTTAGGTTAAAAGCCCGGCACTTACCCTATCTTACATAGTGGAAACCGAGGCTCAAGGAGACTCAATGGACCAGCCCGAAGTCTCCCAGCTGGCCATTGTTGGAGCGGACACTCGAATCCAGGGTTTCTTTCTCTGCAACTCCCCACCCACAATGTCGAGGCGTGGCCGCTGCAGACTGGGAAGGGCTGGGCAGTTGGGCGAATCCCCCCCATCCCCACCCCCCACCCTAGGCCCTGGCTGTCAAGTAGCAGCCAGCAGCCCTTTGAGGCCTGGGCCGGGCCCTGCAGCAGGAGAGGAACAGCACTATTTTAAGCCAGGGCCAGCAGGCCCCATGTGGGCACAGGGAGGGTGGCCTCGGGCCCTTGGCCAGCTTCCCGGAAGTCACCATGGCCTCCCTCCTCTCCCCTGAGCAGCTTTCTGAGGCAGCCACTTCCCAACAAACAGGAAGGAGGCCCTCAGGCCAGGAGACCTCCAGCCCCAGCTCCCTCCTCCTACACCAGCCGCCCCCCCCGCCCAGTCTTCTCTACATGGGGGAGCCCACCAGCTGCATACCCTGATCAGTGTCCCTTATCTGGGCTGACTCTCAGCGGGTGGGTGGCAGGGGAGGTTCGGGACTTCTACTTGGGCTGCCCCAGTTCACCCATCACAGGCCTAGGGCCTCCACTTGTCCAGGCCCTTTGTCCCCTTGCCCACAGCCTTGTTTCTCACATACATTCCCACTGAAGTTGGTCACTGTAAGGCAGAGAGCAGAGCAGAGGGATCCTCAGACTTGGCCCCGCTCAAGGACCCGAGAGAGACAGACTAAGGACTGAAACAGAGAGAAACAAACTGGGACATTCCCAGAGAAAGACTGAGGCAAAAATAGTGGTAGACACAGATTAATCATGGCAGAGACAACATTAGAGAGATGCTCAGAGACAAAAGCAGAGAAAAACAAAGAGACAGCTGCAAAGGGCCGGGGCCAAGAGGTCAGCGAGATGGCTCTGAGTGGTTGCTCCTGACCACCCCCCAAGTATAGGCCATGTCTCAGGGCTGTGGGGGGCCCACTGGCTGCGTGGCTGGAGAGGAATGTGGGGAGCAAGGCTGGGTCACCCCTTGAGGGCCAAGCGTGTGTGCTGAGAGATAAACTATCCCAGGCAGGGGGCCCCAGCTGCGGCTGCACGCTCCAGGAGCATGGCGGAGAGGCCCAGGCCCAAGGCTGAAGCCCCAGCCCTGCCAGACACCCAGCTCCTGCGCCTCCTCCCGAGGATCTTCACCAGGCATCGGATTCTAGAAGGTCCCAGTCCCTCAGTCCAGCCCTTAGGGGCGTGCAGATTCCATGAGTGTCCCCTTTGTAAAAGAGCAGGGTGGGCCCTGGGACCCCTGCCAGCCACAGAGCCTTACTTCTCCAGCTCCAGCTGCAGCCCTGGCTCAGGTGAGGGGGTGACCAGGCAGAGCAGGGGGGCTCCAGCCAAGGAGAGCTGCGCACCCGCCCGTGAGTGGGCCCCTCATGTGCACCCATGCGGGTCTGCGGGCCTGTGTCCACGTGCTTCCACACACGTGGGGGCTTGCGCACATGTATGTGTCCACGTGCTGCCGGGAGCCCCACTCTGCCTCCACAAGTCCCTGCTCTCGGCCCAGAGAAGTAGCCCCCACGGGCACCTGGTGTCCCCCGCCCCCCCCCCCCATGTGGACCAGTCCAGAGAACCAGGAGGCACAGGGAGAAGAGCAGGCAGGTCTACTGCCGTCCCCCAGCTCCCCTCCCCAGCCTGCAGCTGAGGCTCCCGCTGGCCACGGCCTTGACCTGGCACTATGGACTTCTCTGACATTGGCATCGGATCTGAACATCTGGCAGCAGGCTGATAAGGGGTGCAGCGGAAACAGCCTCCACTGCTGCCAACAGCCCCGCCCCCTCCACGGCCCTGCCGGGGTCTCCACGTCCACAGCCCCTCTGCCTCCTGCTCCCGGCCCTGCCCTGCTCTCTTCTCACTCTCTGCCTCAGTCTCCCTCTCCCCCATTTCTCCTTTCTCTCATTCTAAATGGCTCTCATTCTTTCTGCCTCTCCCTCTCTCTCCTTCCTCTGTCCCACGCTCTCTCTCTCCCTCTCTCCCCCCCCAACCTCTCTCCCTTCCTCTCTGCCTCCCGGCTCCGACCATGTCTGGGTCTGGTATGCTGTCAGTGGGTCTCTCTTCTCTCATTTTCTGCCTCATCTCTCTGTGGGTTCTTTCTTTGTCTTTCTACACTGTGCCCCAACCCCAGCCTGATTCTCTCTCTTTCTCCTCTCCATTTCAGTTTCTAGGTCTCTAGTTTGTTTGTTCCTTGTTCCATCACCAGGAAATAGGCCTGGCACTTTGGGAAAGTCCCCACTTAGAAGAGAGACCCTGGGCTTTGTTTGCTTGGGAGGGGGGGGGAGCCTGGGTCACCCCTTCTCCTTCCCCTCCGGGTGGGTCTCATGGCCTGGGACCACCTGGGCTGGAGCTTGAAGGAAAAGATAAATGGGCCACCCAGGGGCTCTGGCAGAGGGGAGAGGACACTGACTCTGCAAGCCCACTGCCTGGATTTAAATCCTAGTTCCATCACACCCTTCCTTGCTTTGTGACTTTGCGAAGATACCTCGTCTCCCTGAACCCGAGTTTCTTCATCTCTCAAATGCTGCTCATGGAAGATGAGGGGACCTCCCAGGATGGTGGAGGCTGACCACAGGTGTGGAATAGCAGGGGACCTGGCGCTTAGGCACCTCTGTGTTAGGGCCTCGCCATTCCCTGCCTGCCTCACCCAGTAGGGGTGAGGGCCGAGGAGGGGCAGCGCAGAGGAAGGGGGTGCCCATAAACATATCCAGGGCGATCAGAGGGGAGCAGTGCCCAGTCTGAGCGGTGGAAAGTGTCTGCCGACCGCCTACAGAAAAGGCAACAGGACAGGAGGGCCAGGCGGCGGAATTCCACCCCCACAGGCAGCATGTGGGGCCTTTGGTGCAGAGGCAAGTGGGCATTCAGCAGATGCTCACTGACGCTGACTCTGGGCTGGCCCCTGTGGACCCAGAGATCAGTCAGCCCTGAGCCCTTCCTTGAGGGTTCCCCAGGCTGCGGTGAGTCACTCTATCACAGAAGGGCTAGCAGTGCTCAGGCTGATGGTGCAATCTCACACTCCAGACCGAAAGGGCCCCCGAGGGCAGACCCGCCAGGCCCGCGGCTTGGTGTTTGTGTTTTGCTAACATTGCGTACACATGACAGACCTGGCAGCCACTGAGTGTGGTGCATGCATTGTCTCATCTTGTCCCCATTTCATGGAGAGGACGGGAGGCCCAGAGAGAGAAGTGACCGGTCCCAGGTCACACAGCTGGGAAATGGCAGAACTGGGATTTAAGCCAGAGTCTCCACCACTAATCCCTCACATTTCTCCTTCTCAGGACTCGGAGCCTCACCAGGAGACTGACCACGTCAATCTAGTTCTTTCCATGGCGCCACAGTGTTGAAAGACCCTGTTTAAGAAGGCAGTGCGAGTAGACCCCATTTCACAGTCTCCCATCAAAGGAGGTGCAAAGGACTGTGACTG
Source organism: Mirounga angustirostris (assembly GCF_029215605.1). Taxonomy (NCBI): domain Eukaryota; kingdom Metazoa; phylum Chordata; class Mammalia; order Carnivora; family Phocidae; genus Mirounga; species Mirounga angustirostris. The sequence goes on along the minus strand of NW_026991723.1, from coordinate 83,456,126 downwards.
TTGTCATTACATGTATGTGACATGTCGGTGAGGTAAAGGTGCTTGCCGAGATATTTCTTTTTTAAATTCAGAGGATGAATGGTATTAATCCAGAAACAAAATCATTGCATTGAAATGGGGGAGATTAGTTAGCTTCAGTCAGATGCAAGAGAAATACATCTTGTAAGAACTTCAGTGGGTGAAAAAGACATAATTAGGAGGTCATGCATGTTGGGAAATAAGTTATATGTTATGTCATACGTAGAAATTAGAATTAGAATATAGTAGTCCCCCTTATTGGCAGAGGATGTGTTCCAAGACCCTCTCCCCCGCCCCCGGTGCCTGAAACCATGGATAGTACTGAACTGTATATACACTATGCTTTTTCCTGTACATACATCCCTATGATAAAGTTTAATTTATAAGTTAGGCACAGTAACAATAACTAATAATAAAACAGGACAGGTATAACAACATACTGGTAATAAAAGATATGTGCCTGTGGTTTCTCTCAAAATATCGTGTACCGTACTCACCCTTCTTCTTGTGAGATGATAAAATGCCTACGTGATGGGAGGTGGGCCGAACGGTGGAGGCGCTGTGACGTAGCGTGAGGCTGCTTCGTGCTGACCTTCTAAGAACACGTCACAAAGAAGATCATCTACTCCCTGACCCCGGATGATCACAGGTAACTGAAACAGTGGAAAGCAAAACCACGGATAAGGGGACACTACTGTATATTTAATCCATAGAATCAGTTCCTTATGACTGTCAATGAGATTTTTGTCTCGTATGTATTCACAATAAAAAAAATGTGTTGGGGACGCCTGGGTGGCTCAGTCAGTTGAGCGACCAACTCTTGATTTCGGCTCAGGTCATGATCTCAGGGTCGTGAGACGGAGCCTGGCAAGGGGCTCCATGCCCAGCAGGGAGTCTGCTTCTCTTCCTCTCCCTCTGCCCCTCCCCCTGCACTCTCTCTCTCTCTAAACTCTCTCTAAAATAAAGAAATCTTTTTTTTTTTTAATGTGTTAAGTGGCACAATGAGGAAGACACTCTAGGTTTTAAATATAGTCGACTTCAGTTATCCAGAAAATCCCTCTCCTCCCAAGCCAGATAAGTGAGATGTTGTATGATGGGCCTGTTCCTCAAATGAAGGAGTGTGGTGAGGGTTCTCAACAGTGATTGCCCCATGGCCCCCTGTGTCCCTCCCCAACCCCCAGGACCAATGCCTATAGGACAGAAGGACAGAAACTTCTTCCTTTTTCTTCCCTTTTCCCCAGTTCCCAGACCAGTGCCTGGCATCTAGTGTGCACTCAGGAAATAGAGACGAATGAAGGAATGCACAAAAGAGGGTGTCATGCAGCAGAGGGATGCAAAACAGAACAGTTGGGCCCCTATGGAACCAGGACAGTTCAGGACCAGTCTGGGCCTGGAGGTTGGACAGGGACATCCCTGGCTGTGTGGGGAGGCCTGGCCTTCTAGACAAAACCCCCTGCCCTCTGCCCTGCCCTATCCTGGCCTAGCTACCCACCTGGCCCAACCTGCGACCACTACAGGCAACCACCTGGCCCTGGAGGCAGTCTCAGACCAGCCTCAACTTTCCCAGCTATCCACTGGGAGTATCAGCAGCCCCCAGCAGATGGTGACATTCAGAGCAGCCAACGAGAAATGCACACGGGAGGTGTTCAGTCAGCTCACCTGCTTGCCTTCCATTCCCTTCTTCCTCTCTTCACCTTCTGGAAGAGTAAAAAGATCAAGCCAAAGCAGCAGAGCCACCTGGTCAAGTCATCCATGCCCCTGCCTCTGCTCCAGCCCAACCTGACTCCACTCCCAAGTCTGGGCCAGGCCGGACCCCGCCGGGCCAGGCCCCAGGGAGGTAGCCATCCAAGGGGAGAGAGGCCAGGCTGCAGGCCTGGTGGGGGAGCCGCCCATAAATCAGGCCCCACTCCCACCCAGTCACTAACAAGCGGGGCTGCCTAACCGCCTACATGGGGTCCCTGCCTCTGGGCTCCCACAGCGGCCTGGAACATCCAGCTGGCCAAGGCCTCCAGAGTGCCTTGGCCTCCACCCCCACCGCGGCCCCCAGATAGATAGGGGTATTTTTTTTTTCTTTTAGGAGAAGAAAAAAATAGGCCTAAATGAAGAGAAACACCAACAAAGAAGGAGAGAGGCCTGCAGAGTCACGTGGGGGCAGAGACCAATTGGGCCTCCGGTGCCCCCCCCCCCCCCGGCGGGGAGGAGGAGGACGGACGGACAGGGCCAGCCTACTGTCCGCCTGCCGCCCGCCGTGGCGTGAAGGAGTTCCTGTGTGCCCACGGTCACCACTGCCCCACCTGGGCTGCCGGAGCCTTCCCTCGGACCCCTGGTGCCCACTGTCCACCCTCATCCGGCGTGAGAGCTCTCCTTCCGCTCCGTAAGTGAGGGCCTGGGCCCAGGCCTCTAATGGCCAGCCTCCCGCCTCAGTGCCTCCCTGCGGCCTGCGCCGGCCACTGCCTGCTCGGCTGAGTGACTGATGCCCGCTGCTCTGGGCAGGGAAGGGGCCAGAGGTTGCCCCGGACCTGCCCTCCCATCATGCTACCCCCTCTTCTTCCCTGGGCAGCTGATGGGAGGAGCTAGGCCTATGGGGACAGGCCCCATGGGGGTCTGCGGTGTCCCTCTGTCTACTAGTGGCCGAGCGTTCATAGGGCTGTGTTGGCCCAAGCCTAGCAGTCCGTGAATGTGTCCATGGTCCCTGGGTCTGTCTTTGGGTCTCTGGGTCTCCCTGCTTGTGGTTCTGTGTTGTCTCCGTGGATTTGTATGGATTTGTGTGTCTGTCTTCAATGTCCGTCTGTCAGTTCTCGTTCCGTGGCTGGTCCAGATCGATGTTTCCTTCCCTGGGTACGTGGGTGAGGGTGGGTGCAATGGAGCCTGGGTCAACCTCAGGGCTCCCAGCCTGGTAGTGTAGCCTCTGGAGAAAAGGAGCTAGAGGTGGAGAGAGAAGGGGAGAGCGGGCTCTGGGCCCAGCCCCCTAGACCACCTGGGTCCCCAGCTGAGACTCGTGCTTACCTTGCCTGAGTTTTCCTCAGCAATGTCCAGGAGACTCCAGCCCTCCCCCTCAATCCCCTTCACTCCCCTACAGAGGTGGTACCCGTCCTGTTTTCCACTTTCTGAGGGCCCCTCCCCGCCGGAGAGCTGTTCAGAGGCGCCAGCTCCCTCACCTCCAGCTCCGCAGACGCTAGTGTTTCTCAGGGGTCCCATGTGGGGAGTCTGCGGCTAGGCTCAGGTTCGGCTCTCTCCCCTTTCTCACCAAGATTCGGCCACGGCATCTCACGGAAACTGCAGAACCCCTTCTGCAGGGCCGAACTTTTCCATTTTACATGCGGAGAAACTGAGGCTCAGAGAAGCAAAGTGACCCTGCTGAGCTTGCACAGCAAGTCGGCTGCTTATTCCGCCCTTTCTTCCGCGGGGTGAAAGATAGGAGGAATGGTCTGCGCGGGGTCTCCAGCCTCGGCTCGCAGGACCAAGGTGCCAACTCCAACCCAAGCCGGGTGGCGGGGGAGGCTCGGGTCGGGGGAGGCTCTGGTCGGGGGCCCAGACGAAGTTGGCCGAGGCTAAGGGCCAGAGCCTTCAGATCGGTCGGTTGCGTCGCTGCGGGTGCCAAACTGTGGTTTTTCCACCCCCGGCTTGAAGATCGCGGCTTTTTGGCCTTGCTGATCTCAATACTCTTCTCCGCGGAGGGGGGCGGGGGCAAGACGAGAGCAGGCCGCTTTCTCTGGTCTCAATTTTCTTCATCTGAAAAATGAGAGTGGCCGGGTAGCCTTTCCCCACCCAGAGCAATTGCTCAGCGTAGCCCGGCCCGGGCAACCCCTTTGTCCCGGGGATGCCGGACGCTCCCTACCCCCTCCCCTAGCCCGGGGAAGGGCTCAGAACGGGAAGGGGGAAGGGGGTCCCTCTGTTCTCCTAGCTCCCGCGCCCTCCGTGGCTTCAGGTCCTCGCCAGACCTCGGAGGATTCCCATTTCCGGCCAAGCAAACTGAGGCCTACAGCAGAGAAAGGGTTTGCCCCTGGTCGCCCAGCTGGGTACTACTGGTCGCTTCCGCAGTGCTAAGGCGTGCGTTTTGCCAACACCTCTTGGGTTCACCCGCATGCCCACCCTTAAAGAAGTCCAGTCATCATTACCGCTTCGCAGATAAGCAAACTGAGGACGTGTGTGTGTGACGTGTGTGTGTGTGTGTGTGTGTGTGTGTGTGTGTGTGTCTAGATTTGCTTCTCCAGTGAGGAAATATGGCAGGGCCAGGGCGCGAACCTGGTTTCTAGCCTTGAACCCGTGCCTTGGCCATGGACCCCCACGTTCGCCCTTACCCACTTCCACGTTGCAAAACTTTGACCAGCGCCCCCAGCGTGGCCCTTGCCACGACTAAGCTGGATGAGCAAACAGGGGCTCGCCTCCGGGGTGGCTTGAGGCTCCCAGGCGCCCAGCACCTGCCCGGATTCCGAGGCGCCCGGGCTGGGAATGGGGGGCCGAGAGGGTGAGGGTAAAGGCGCTCGCCGGGCTGGGTGGCGGGGGAGGGCGCGGGCCGGGCCTCCGCCCCCGGATACCGCACGCGCTGATATAGAGGGGCCGGCCCCTGGCCCCGGCGAGGCGGGTTCGCGCAGCGCGCATTGGCGGCGGAGGGGCCCGGGTCCCAGGTGCGCCTCGGGGCGGCCCTGGACGCGGCGGGGGGTGGGGAGGCTGGTGTGTGGGGGGAGGCTCCGAGGCCCCGCGCCCCCGCCTCCCCGCCCCCGGCCCGATCGGCAGTCATCGCGGGCAGGCGGCGCTGCGCCCGGGTGCGGCTCATCGCCGGCGGCGGCGCGGCCGGGAGGTGCGGGGCTCCGCGCCGGCGGGACGCGGGGCGCTGCTGCTCGCAGGAGCCTCCAGGTGGGCGCCGGGCGGGCCGCGGCCGCCGTCGCGCCCCTTCTCGCTTCCTGGGCCCCGGCTCTGCGCGCTTCCCTCCGCGGGACTTCGACTCTCCGCCCGAGGTCGCTCCCCGCCGCCTCGGGCTCGGCCCCGCGGAGCCCGCGGTGTCTCCGCCCGAGGTCTCTGCGCCTCGCGCCCGGCCTGCGACTCCGCACCCGGCGTCTCCGCTGCGCCCTCCCTCCGCCCGACGTCTCGGTCTCGGCGGCACGGGCCGCGCCTCCCGTTGCCGTCGCTGCCGCGGGCTTTGTCTCTCCCAGCCCGGGGGCCCCGGCGGCTCGGCGCTTTCGGGCTCTCGGTCCGGGGCGCCGTCGTTCTCCGCCTCTCCCGGCGCGAGCCCCCGGCGGCGTCCGACCCTGCGGGGGCCACGCCTCGGAGCCCGGGCGCCCGCGTCGGCCGCTTTCCGCGCGTCTTCCCGGCCCGGCCCCCTCGCTGGGCGCCTCCGTCTCTCCAGGTTCTCCCTCGGTGTCCCTGTCCCCCTCTCTGCCTCTTCTCTCCCGGGCTTCTCTCGCCTCTCCGCGTCTCGGGCTGTCTCTCGTCTACCGCTGTCTCTGGCTCTGCGTCTGCCTTTCTCAGGGTTTCTCTTGGGCCTCTGCCTCTCGGTGTCTCTGATCTCTCTCTCTTTCGTTCTCCCTCCCCGTGTCTCTCTGTCTGTCTCGTCTCCCCCGCGTTTTCTCTGCCCGCATCAGTGTGTCTCTGTCAGTCTCGGATTTTCGTTGTCTCTGTCGCCCCAGGGCACTCGCTCCGTAGGCAGCGTCGGTCGGTATCTCTCGCTCTCGCTCGGCCCATCTCTCGGTCTCCCCCAGACCCTGTCTCTGTCCCCCTCGTCCCTGTCCGATCCCCAGAACACTCAAGGCCCCACTCTGGCCGCGTTCGCCGGTGTCTCCCCCGCGGCGGAGCCCATCTCGTTTTCTCAGAATCGGGGTTTTGTTCTCAGACGAACGAATCCGGATCCGAGCGCACCGAACCGAGGGTCCCAGATCCGGCGCGACGCAGACCTCGCCCGCGGAGCCCCCGGGAGAGGGGGCGGGGGGCGCGCGGAGCAGGAGCGACGGGACAGGGGCGGTCAAGGCCGAGGCGCGGGCCGCTCGGGCCGCATCCCAGTGCGGGCTGCTCAGGGCGCTCGAATGGGTGCCCTGCAACGGGCGGCCTCGCCCAGGGCGCGGTAACGGGGGGCGGGCAGCGCCGCGGGGGCGCCGACCCCGCGGGCCCCGGGCCTGCCGCGCTGCCGGTCGCGTCCCGCCCGCCGTGACCCTCTCCTCCGTCCGCAGGCGGACGCCGCGGGCATGGACTATTCGTACGACGAGGACCTGGATGAGCTGTGCCCCGTGTGCGGGGACAAGGTGTCCGGCTACCACTACGGGCTGCTCACATGCGAGAGCTGCAAGGTGAGCGGGCGGCGGGCGGCGGGCCGGCCGGGCTAGGCTCTCGGAGGGCGGGCGAGCGGCCGCGACGCGGGGACAAGCCCTGTCGGGCCCGGGGACAGGGACGCGGGGCCTGGCCGCCTCCCGCGCTGACTCCGCTCTCCCCTAGGGCTTCTTCAAGCGCACGGTGCAGAACAACAAGCACTACACGTGCACCGAGAGCCAGAGCTGCAAGATCGACAAGACGCAGCGCAAGCGCTGTCCCTTCTGCCGCTTCCAGAAGTGCCTGACGGTGGGGATGCGCCTGGAAGGTGGGCGCGAGGCGCGGCGGCCTCCCACCGCTGACCCCTGACAGCGGGGCTCGGGGGTGCGGGGGGGGGGTGGAAGGGGTGAGAGGAGGGCTCCCGTGGCCTTCCTCAAGTTTCTGGAGCGGACTGTTGGCCCCTCACGTGACGGGAGGGCCGGATCTCTGCGGGGTGAGGGGTGAGGAGTGGCTCCGCCTGGTGAGGGGATGCGGGCAGGCTCAGCGGGCTTGGGTCGAGAGGTATCCGAAAGTGAACACCGGGGAGATGACCCTCTCTCCAGCCTCGGAGAGGGTGTGCTTCACCGGGCAGACCTCCTCCCTCTGCAAGGAGACCTACAACACTCCCGCTGGGGCCAGGGCGTTTAATACCTTTAGGAGACAGAGTTCAAGTCCCAGTGCCACCAGGCACAGGCTGATGGACCCTGGGCCATTTCCTTAACCTCCTGAGCTGCGGATTCCCCATCTGAAAAGTGGACCTAACAATAGTGTCTTCCTCCTTGAGTCAGTGCGAGGGAATTGTGTGAAACCCTAGCACATAGGAACTGCCATTATTATCATTGTTTATGTTATTATCTGTCCATCATCACAGCCGTCATTCATCCAGCCCACCCATCTGTTTGGCCATCCAAAAGTTCACTCAGGTCGTTCGCTTGGTGGGTGAAAGTCCTTCCACCATGTTCTTGGGAGGGCCCTGAGAGGGCGAGGGAAGGGGGGACAATTGGTCCCAGAGGACCCAGGCCCATCCCCGCCTTCCCACCCCCAGCCTCCCACCTCTCAGCCCAGAGGGGAGGAAAACCTCAAACTTTCTGAGGGTGAACAGTCGTAGGCTTCCACCCTGCTGGCCCCAGCCGGGCTGTGCGCCGAGCACGCAGCTGTTGGCTAAAGTTTTAAACAGTGCAGAAGGCTCCTAGTGGCTCTGGGAGACACTGACCCCAAGTCCTGCCACCTAGAGGAAGGACTCCTAGATGAGAGGGGAATGTCCCCATCTCCCTGGCTCCAGGTCCTTCCGGGCCAGGGGAGCTAGTTGTCACAAGTGATGGAGCGGAGGGAGCAGAGCTGGGCTCTCCACGCCTGCAGCAGGAAGACCGGCTGAACAGACCTCCAGGACGCCTCCCCTCCTGGGCACCACCCTCTCCCTCCTGCTCTCTCCCTTCTCCTAGAGCTCAGGGTGGGGTCCTGTCTGAGCAGGGGCTGGGGCCACACTGCAGCTGCAGAGATGCACCTGTTGGGTCTGGCTGGTGACACATTCTTGGCCAGGCGGAGGGACATCTGGTCCGCCAGGGAGGTCCCTTCTCCCAGCTCAGAACCCGGGCCAGCCCTAAACTCCGCTTCATATTTGAAGGCACTGGGGAAAGCCCGAGTCATTTTGCAGTAGGGGTTCGACAGAGTCGGGCAGTGAGTCAAGAAGCATCTGGACACCGGGGACTGGGCTGGATGCTGTGAGCAAGGCTGTGACGAGGGCCTGCTTCCTGCCACCATCTCCCTGCTCGGCCTTCTACTAGGCACCTGAACCCGTTGCTGAGTCCCCAGAAACTCTCAGCCTGGGTCACATGGCATGATACCACTCAGCAGGATGAGAGTGGACAAGAGGCAGGACATCTGGGGCAAGGACAGTGGATTCTGCCTAGATGAATCCAGGAACACTTCTGGAGGTGGTGACCCTAGGGCTGGGTGTTTGGCAGGCATGAGAAAAGGAAAGGGTTTGAGGCAGAAAGAATATCAAAGGCGGGGTGGAGGAAGAAGGAGATGTGCCAAGCGGAGGAGCAGGGAGATAAGGTGGCGTGGAAAGAACATGGGCTCTTGTAAAGGGTGATCTAGGAGGTAAACAGGGCCTTGAATGCCAGGCTAAGGAGACTGACTTCATCTGTGGGCAGTGGGAGCCATAAAAAGGTACTGAGTGGGGGAAGTGACACAGTTTGGGAAAGATCTGGGAGTGTGGCTTTATGGCAGGTGGCTTGGGGGGGCTGGGACTGACCCTCTGCTTCTGCCCGCAGCTGTGCGTGCTGACCGAATGCGGGGTGGCCGGAACAAGTTCGGGCCCATGTACAAACGAGACCGTGCCCTGAAGCAGCAGAAGAAGGCACAGATTCGAGCCAATGGCTTTAAGCTGGAGACAGGCCCCCCAATGGGGGTGCCTCCCCCACCCCCTCCGCCTCCGGACTACATGCTGTCCCCTGGCCTGCACGCACCTGAGCCCAAGGGCCTGGCCTCTGGTCCACCTGCTGGGCCACTGGGCGACTTTGGGGCTCCAGCACTGCCCATGGCCATGCCCAGCACCCACGGGCCGCTGGCCGGCTACCTCTATCCCACCTTCTCTGGCCGTGCCATCAAGTCTGAGTACCCAGAGCCCTATGCCAGTCCCCCGCAGCCTGGGCCACCCTATGGCTACCCAGAGCCCTTCTCCGGAGGGCCTGGTGTGCCCGAGCTCATCCTGCAGCTGCTGCAGCTGGAGCCAGATGAGGACCAGGTGCGGGCGCGCATTGTGGGCTGCCTGCAGGAACCAGCCAAAGGCCGCCCTGACCAGCCTGCGCCCTTCAGCCTCCTGTGCAGGATGGCTGACCAGACCTTCATCTCCATCGTGGACTGGGCACGCAGGTGCATGGTCTTCAAGGAGCTGGAGGTGAGTCCCTCCTCCCGCCTGGCTGGCCGCTGGGTCTGGGGTGTCCTCTTGGCTCCCAAGCCTCAGTCCCAGTTACCCCTTGGATGGAGCTGTCCTGCCCACTGGCTGCAGGCAGTATTGGGGCACAGGGAGGCCTTGCTGGGGACACTGAGGAGTGTTTCTGGCCCATCACAGCCTTCCTTGCCCCTCGCTCCCTCTCCCTCACCCCTCCTGCTCTCTTTTCTTCTCTGTTTCTTGAGTCTCTATTTGTCACAGACTGTGCTTCTTTATCTCCGCCTCTGTCTCTTTCTCTTGTCCCTCTCTCCCTGGTGTGCTCTCTCTCTGCATCTCTGTTTCTCCAGCCCTCTAGGTCTCTACTCCTTTCTCATCTGGTCAGGGTCTCCGTAGGCATTTATCTCTCTTCCTCTGAGACCCTGAGCTCCCCCAAAGGACTAGCTGAGTCTTTTGGAGGCTGTCTCTGGCTGCCCCAGCCGGGTGTTGAGAAGAGGACACAGCTGATCCTGTCCTCCCATTTGGAGAGGCCACCAATCCCTGCTAGCCTGAAATGTCATAGGTGGGGGTCTTAGTGTCTCAGTGTTTGGAATGTTTGTGGACGTCCTCCTTCCCAGCTAAGGTGAAAGGTCCTGCTGTCCCTGCATCTCTTGGGCATGATGGCTGGTCTCGTGTGTGTGTGTGTCCATGTGTCTGTGTGTGCAGTGGGGACTAGGTGGGGGACTGTGGGGCCTGTCACTGATCTTCCCAAAGGAGCCAGTCTTCCTTTTTTGCAAGGCTTCCCTTCCCCTGGATTGAAGTACCTGCAGCTAAAGTAAGCAAGAAAGCCACAGGGGAAACTGAGGCCAGATAGGGAAGAACTTCCCAGCCCTCCTGCCTGGCGGTTTGAAGGGCCCAAGGCCTGGGATCTGCCCCTCTGGTGCCCTGGCTCCCTGTGAACGGGGTGCTCTGCCAACCTCTGAGGCCCCTTGAGCCCAGGCGTGGCCCAGCCCTCCTCGATGGCCTGGGCACAGACCCGTCTTTAGTCCAGGCTGGTCGCTGTTTGGCTTTCCCCGGCCGGCCTCCCTGGCTGTTCCGGGGCTGGATGTAAACAGCAGGGCCCTCTGCCCTCCCTGCTGGAGCCACTGCAGCCTTGAGCAGCATTGTCAGCACTGACGCCTGGGCTTCCTCCAGGGGCATATGGCCGGATGGGCCGGGGGCACTGCCTGCCTGGGCCGGGCACGGGCAGGGTAAGACAGAAGGTGGGTGCTGCGAGCCCTTGAGGCATCGTGGGGCTGGGCCCTGGGTTACGCTGGGAGTCAAGAGTTGGTGATGATGATTCCTGCTTCGACGATGGAGGGTCTGGGGATGTGCCCTGTATCTGCCGCAGGGTGGGACTTCTCACCCATGCCCCCTCTCTAGGCCAACCTCATGGATGGGATGAGAGGCAGGGCCTTGAACAATCCCATCTGCCTTTCACTCCTGGCTGGAGGCCCTGGTTGGGGATGAAGATCCCAGGACCCTTGGGTTGGTTGCCAGCTTCCCCTCCAGACTTCCCATGAGCCCCCAGTGTGGAGGGGAGGAGGAGCAGAGCATTCCTGGCTTTCCAGAACCCTGGATCCAGGGGCAGGGCACTTCCTCTGGCCGCCTTCCTAGTCTCTTGGGGTTTTTCACGCAGGATGGGAAGTGCTTTTGTCCCAGCTTTGCTGAGTGTTTTTTCCTGCTTCTGGTTTCTCTCTGGTCCAAACCTTCCTGCTTCCCCTTCCCAGAATCTCTGAATCGAGCCCAGGAATATGAACCATGGTCACCATCCTCTGTAAAGGAGCCTTGCAGATAAGTACCAGCCCAGCCCTTAGAGGGCCTCCTCATCAGCCATGTGGAACTTCTTTCCTACTGGTCCGGCAAGCCCTGGCTGGTGTCTGTTTGCAAAGCCAGAGGTGGGGAAGCCGAAAAACGGGAATGGTGCTGAGTGACTCTGTTCTCCCTTCTGGGACCATTCACCAACCCCACCCCCCACCTCCAGGCAGAATACATCTTGGGAGACAGAGTGGGAGCTCTCTAGCTCTGAGGATGGGGCACTTGGGCAGGGCAGTGGGGACCTTGGAATGAATTGGACCCAGGAGGCAGCCAGGCTATTGGAGGAGACAGACAGGCACACAGATGAGGTCAGTGCAGGCCGCCCAGGGTTCTGGGAGCGATGGAAGGGGGCCAGTGGGGCCCAGCAGCAGCACAAATGGCTCTATCTAAGGAAATCAGGGGTTTCTTTGATCTCTGCCTTTCCAGAAAGCAGTCTGAGAAGGTTAAGGACATTCCAGGAAGGGGGGACAGCATAGGGAAAGGCCTAGAAATACGAAAAGGTGTCATGTGTCAGGGAGTTTCAGGTGGTCCTCTGTGTCCAGAGAGGTTGGCAGGGTCAGAAGCAGAGCTTGGACCAGGAGCCAGGGCTAGTGGGGGGCCACCCCGTCCTGGGGCAGAGAAGGCTCCTACCACAGAGCCTGAACTTTCCCTAGAGGCCACTCAGCCCCCTGTGATGCTGATGACATCTCACCGCCGAGGGCCGGGCCTGGGGTCTTTGCTGAGCTGCCAGAGATGCTGTGAGCCCGGATGCCCTCTTGGGGTTCTCCTCCTCCATTCTCTCTACCGGCTTAGATGTCCCTCTGTCTCTGTTTTTCATCTCACCCAATCGCAGTGTGTTGGAGTTGACAGTGACAGAGAAGTTAATAACAAAGGCCAGGGTTGGAGAAGCCTGTGTTCAAGTTCCAGCTCCATCAGCTCTGCCACCTACCACGGGAGTGACTGTGGGCAAAGGACTGCTCCTCTGGGCCGTGGTTTCCTCGTCTATAAAATGCGGGGGGTTGACATGACATCAGCCCACAATGCATGCCCGCACCTGTAGCGAGGGTTTAGTGAGCCTGGAGGGGCCAGGAGTCCCGCACAGGGCGCAGCACACGGGAGCACTTGGTAGGCTGCAGGGTAGCTCCTTTCCTTCCTGTGCCCTCTGCTGCTGTCCCCTGTAATCTCTACTTGCAGGAGGTACTCGGGCCAGGCCGGGAGGGCTGAGAACGCATAGGCCATCCACATGCTCTTCTGGGCCCCAGGGCTCTGGGAGAAGCTGCGCGGCCACCTTGCCCTGGGCTTAGAAAGCAACTGTGGAGCAACGTGGTGGCAGAGACCCCTATCCCCGCTCCGGCTCTGCTCGGTGGAGGGCAGTGTGTCGGCCCAGGCAGTCAGCCTCCCTGGACAGTTCCCAGGAAGGACAGGCCGGGAGGACGCCAGATAGGAATCAGGGAGGGGGAGGTGAGGGCCAAGAGTGCCTAATGACCCATCTTGACATCACTTCACCCTCAACATCCAGCTCGGAGGCCCCCGACTGGCAACAGATTGAACTGCTCAGATATATGGTTTCATTTAAACAGCAGTAACTCTGTCAGTCCCGGGCTGACAAACGATGGCCTGCCGACCACTCGGCCGGGAGAGCGCCGTGGCCGGCCCGTGGCATGTCAGCTCCCGGAGAATTACAGAGCCCGCTGGCCTTCGGCTGCCAGACGGATCAGACCCCAGGGGGCTCCGGAGGGGGGTCCTGCTGGGAGGGAGGTCAGCCCAGCACCCATAAATACCCCTTCTCCAGGGCAGGCTGCAAAGTGTCAAGGCTCCGGGAAGATTGATGGCAGACCGGCAGGAGGGGTGGGCGGCTGGTGGCTGGGCAGACAGGCCAGGCCGGCAAGGGACCCCAGGGCCAGGATGGCACATGTCCTTGTTCCCCGGGTGCCAGGGAGGTCCGAGGGCAGAGGAGGAACCTTTGCTTCAGGAGAAAGCTAAGGAAGGTGAAAACCACCCTCTTTGGTTAAGTGAGCCTCTTAGCCACCTGCTTTCCTGTGGAGAGGGCTGGCAGCTAGGGCCTTCTGGTTTTCTTTGAAAATAAAAAGAGGTGTGTGTGTGTGTGTGTGTGTGTGCACGCGCTCTCATCTGTGTGGGCAGTGTTTTGGAGTTTGGTGTCTTTATGTGTCCATCTGTCCATCTAGAGGAAGAGCAAGTGAAGAGTCCGTTTGGCTGGGGGTAGATGGGAACCTCAGCTGGGGCAGCATCTGCAGGAGAGTCCACCATGGGCCCACAGAGCCTTTCACAACGGACACCTCTGTGCTCATATGTCTTCTCTAACCAAAAGAGGGAGGATTTATTTTTCCAGTTTCTCAGAACAGAAAATCAGGGCGGAGGAGGATATTTGGCTGAGTGGGGACTCAAACAGAGGGCACAGGGCACCAGGGCTTAGCCAATATTGCATCTCTCTGCCCTGCCGCCCCTATCAGCCCCGTGGGCAGGGCTGCCCCCACTCCTGGGGTCTGAGGTCTGGGTACAGAGTCTGCTGCACCCAGGGCTTGGCCAGCCGGGTCACTGTGACCCCTCTTGCTTTCTGCCCGAAGCTCAGCCTGCTTATCTCCTAATTCTCCCCCTTATCTCTCACTCTTCCACCTCCCCACCCCCCTGTTCCTTCAAGCCAGGCCCAAGGGCCCCGATGGGGGGTGGACAGAGCCCAGCCCCACACATCCTCCCTCCTGCCCTGCCTCCATCTGGGTCGCGCAGGGTAGGCCATCGACTCTTGGTAGGCACCTTCTACTCGGGCCTTGGGACTTCCTGGGGACCTCCAGCAGCCTGGCCCTATCAGGGGCCTCTGGTTACCTTAGGCAAGCCTCCGTCTCCTTATCTGTAACATGGGCAGAATGTTGATAGGACAGGGTGAGGAGGCCGGGGCGGGTATGCTGCGAGTGGACCCGGTCGCAGGTGCTCACAGAGCCTTGCCTCCCTCCTCGGAAACTGGTGGGGAGGCCTCCTGCCCGTGGTTCTTCAGGGATTGGCCACTTCCTGAGGAGAGATAGGAGAGATGTCTCTGTGATTCAGCCTTGCCCGAGCCTTAATCTCTCCTGGCCCCTCCAATCCAGGGCTAGCTGTGGCTGAGCCTAGGGCCCCAGCTGGGCTTCTTGCTCTGACAGGAGCTGGGCTCTAGGAAGCACCTTCTACCAGGAGAGAAAGGCATGAGGTGAGCAAGGGAAGATGGGGGGCTGGGACTCAGAGCAGGACAGAGACAGGCCCTCCCTCTTGTTCTCAGCCACCATGGGCCGGGGAAAGAGTGGGCAGGTGAGGCCTGAAGGAAGCCTGACTGTGTGTTTGGCTGCTCACTGGCTCTCGGTGCACTTGTTCTCGCCCTGCCCTCCGTGGGCATGAGGATGGGCCCCAGGCTGCCCCCGGGGGAAGGGAGAAACAAGGGGAGGAGGGGGGAGACAGGTCCCAGGCTGCCCCCAGGGGAGGGGGGAAGCGAGGGGAGGAGGGGGGAGACAGGTCCCAGGCTGCCCCCAGGGGAGGGGGGAAGCGAGGGGAGGAGGGGGCTCCTACCCCCAAGAAGAGAGAGCTAGTCATTGGGCGTTGCCAGTTTCCCTCAGGCCAGGGGCTGCCTGGATCTCTCTGGCCCCTGGGTTGGGGGTAGTTCCTCTGTGCTCCTCTGTGCTCCTTGTGCCTGTCTTGGGAGCACATATCTGTTCATCAGTTGCTCACCGACCCCTCCTCCGGGAGCCCAGCAATGGGCTGGACACCAGCCCTGCTTTCCCAGACCCCACAGGTACTGGGAGAGGCAGAGGCATGAATTGGCGCCATCAGATGTGGCAGGTGCCACAGCCAGAGGATGGCGAGGGCGCCGTGGAAGGAGGAGGGATTGGGGAGAGCTTCATGGGGGAGGTAACGAGCATGCCTGGGTGACCGCGCTGGGTCCTCTTCCATCCCTGGCAGTTTAGAGCACGGATCTGGAACCAGATGGAGCAGTGTGACTTTGGGCAAGTTACTTGACTGCTGGGGGTGTCTTCTCTTCATAGACTGGGGATAGCAACTGTCCCAGCCTCCTGGGGTCATGGAACTGCAGCACAGCGCCTAGTAGCTGTCATAGTTTGCACTCATCACGGGGCAGGCCCAGGAAGTACCTGCTGGGCAGATGGCGGCCAGCGAATGAGCCGCAGGTGCTGGGAGGGACTGGTGTCCAAATCGTATCTCCCTAGGCTGACCTGCAGTGCCCCGGGCAGTTCCGAACACCCAGGACACTGTAGAGGGTTGTGGACTGAGAAGGCCAACCGTGGCTCTGGCCTGGCGATCCTTCGCCTTCTCCGGGCAGCAGATTTTCATCTAAACAATAGAGGTTTTGGCCAGAGGATCTCTGAGGGCCCTTCTGGCTCTGGCATCCCACGGTCCCGAGTCCCACTCGCCATGGTCACGAGCGTCCACTCTAGCTATACTAGAATGTTGTGACCCTCCAGGGCGGAAGGACACCCCCCCACAGGGGCAGTCCCTGTCCTTGCACTGGGTGCCCCACTTTGCCCACTTCACAGATGAGAGAATCGAGGCTCAGAGGGCTATAGAACTTGCTTAAGGTCATACACCTTGTAGGAACAGAGCCGGGGCCTAAAGCCAGGCCTGTCTGAGTTCTGAGCACCTCCACTGGACCTTTTTTTTTTTTTTTTTGCTCGATCCCTGCAGATAGGCACAAAGGGCACGGAGAGGGGAAGCGGCTTGCCCAGGTCACATATCCAAGCGAGCCTCGGAATCGTGAGCTGGGAGGGAGAGGGGTGAGAGGAAGGTCCCTGGCTGTACCTGGCTGGACCCTAGCCCCACACATGCCTCTTCCCTCCAGGTGGCCGACCAGATGACACTACTACAGAACTGCTGGAGTGAGCTGCTAGTATTTGACCATGTCTACCGCCAGATCCAACACGGCAAGGAGGGCAGCATCCTGCTGGTCACCGGGCAGGAGGTGACCAGACCCTACTGTGCCCCGTGCCATGCCCTAAAGGGTGCTTCCAAAATTCTGAGCCCAGAAGAGGTCCTAGGCCTCTCCAGGGCTGGCCCTGGGCACCCCGGTGTCAGCCCTTTCCCCAAGTTCATGCCCGACCTCCCTCTGACCAGCCCTGGCCCTGGCCTTGACAGGTGCCAGCCCCTAGGAAGCAGCTCAGGGATGTGGAGAGAGTCAGGGAGGCTCTTGGAGGAGGTGGTGGTGGCCCTGGGTCTTGAAAGAACAAATAGGGGTCGGTCAGGTCATAAAAGGTGGTGGGGGGGCAGTCCCACCCCCATCACAGCAGAAGGGACAGCATGGATGAAGGCGCACAGGAGGATGTTTAGAACTGCTGAGTTACCGGAGGCTGCTGGTGTGTGGGTTTGGGGGGCCAGGAGCCCTGTGAGGTGAGAAGTAAGGCTCTAAATCCTGAGTGGATGAAGGAATGGGCGAAGGAATTTGGGCCCCCCGCCCCGCCCCAGAGCAGGGAATTAGAAGCCCTAGGATAGGAGCTGGGAACTCCTGAAATCAAGCAGGGAGCCACGGGAGAGTTTTAAGTGAGGAAGGGCTCATCCAGGTTGTATTTGAGGAAACACACAGAGGGGGTGGGGTGGGGGGTGAGGAAGTCGAGGCCATTGTGGAATGCTGGGGACCTGGGAGGGGGCAGTTGAAGGAGGAGGACCCCCAACTGAGGGAGGAGGTGTGGGAGAAATGGAGGGAAGGAGGGAGAGCAAGAAGAGAGGCTGATGCCAGGGTCTAGGCTGGTGGGGGGAGCATCGGTCCTGAGGGGGAGACAGGAGGAAGAGTGGTTGACAGGTGCTCTGGGGGTGGCGGTTGGAGGCTGAGGCCCTGCTCCGCATCCCCTATCTCCAACCCAGGCCCTTGGTCCTCGTGCTCCGTTCTCACCCTGGGTGTCTCAGGGCATCCAGGGCCCGGCAGTGCTGGTCCCAAGGGTGTGACTTGGAGGCCACCTGTGAATGCAGATAGGAGAGTCTGAGTATGAGCGTGTTCGTGTTGGCCTATGTCAACATGCGGCCGAAGTCTCTGAGGCCATATCTCGCCGCACTTAAGCATGTGGTTGCTGAGATCTGCCTGTCACCACGTGTGGGAACTCATACATGGGTGCGTGTCTGTCGCGTTACCTTGTGAGGTGACCATACACGGTCACCTGTGTGTGTGTGCGTGTGTGTTCGCTTCATGAAATGGGGGCACCGCCCTGTGAGTGTGTCCGTGGGTGTGTGAGACTGGGAGCTGGGGTGTGGTCACATCCCCAGCCTGGGGGTCCACGTGTGGACGTGTGGGGCCCTGGGCAGTCCCGTGGCCGTGTGCACGTGGATGCGGGCAGACCAGCTCCGACCCTGCCCCGCACTCAGCACGACGTGGCGTTGGCAGCAGCCGTTTGCGTGACAAGGACCCTTCAGCTCTCCCTCTGCGCCCAGCTGCCCCCCCTCCCCCCCTCCCCAGCTCCTCCCGCCCCCGGTCCCTAACCAGAGCCCCCGCCCCGCGCCGCTGACGCTGACGCCCGCCCGCCCGCGCAGGTGGAGCTGACCACGGTGGCCGCCCAGGCGGGCTCCCTGCTGCACAGCCTGGTCCTGCGGGCGCAGGAGCTGGTGCTGCAGCTGCTGGCGCTGCAGCTGGACCGCCAGGAGTTCGTCTGCCTCAAATTCCTCATCCTCTTCAGCCTCGGTGAGTGCGCCCGGCCCGGCCTGGGGCGGTGAGCGGGGGCGACGGAGGTGGTGGGCCCGGCGCCGTGAGGCTCTGCCCCGGGGGGGGGCTCCGCTGGGCAGGGACTGGGCCTGCGGTGAGTAAGGGTAGGAGGGCACAGGCCTGGCTCTTCAAATGGCGGGTGTTTCCTCTCTGGGCCTCAGTTTCTCTGTTGGGAGGTACAGAGGACCAAGACAGTGTCTAAGATTAGCCCTCTGTGGGCAAATCGTACAGATCTGTATGAATTCGGTAAATCCCTGGCTGGAAGCCCCAGAAAAGTGCCCAGGTCACCTCCGGAAAAACGCCTGTGTGATTTCGGGAGCTTCTGTTCCCTGGTTCCCATCCTGAGGTCCCTATTTTCCCGGTTCCCTGCTCTAGGGGGGCCCAAATTCTGACTCTGGGCTCCGCACTCATTCATTCATTCATGTACTCATTCTACAAACATCTGCTCAGCATCTGCACTCTGCAAGGCACTGCGGACACAGGGTGAACAAAAAAGATCCCCAATCCGTATTGTCATGGAGCCATCCTTCTCTCCCGGGAGAGACAATAAGCGTGATATGATTAGTAAGCTATAGAAATGAGTGAAATGATTAGTAAAATGTATAGCCTGGAAGACTGAGCAGGGCGAAGGAGGAAAGTAAAGCAGGGAGGTGGCAGAGGGTGAGCCCAGTCCACCAGCCCCACTCCCCGAGTCAGGGGTCTCCCTCTCATTGCCCTCCTGATGCACCCAGCCCGTCCCGCTCCAGCCTCCACCCTCCTCGGGGCTCCCATCAGGCTGGCCTCCTGTCCTCCCTCACCTAGCGAGCCATCTGTGCCTTCCCCAGGTCCAGCAATGCTGTGAACATGAACGTGTCTTTGCTGCCAGGTGGCTCCCAGGCCGGTATAGGCCTCCACCTAGTGCTGCCAGGGCGGGGACAGAGATGGGGGACCCGGAGTGGGGAACAAGAGCTTTGCCTAGAAGGCTTCCTGGAAGAGGGGCATCTGAGCAGGGCCTTGGAAGATGAGTAGGAGTTTGCTGGAAGGATAAATCTTTTAGCAGAGGTGTAGATGGGATGGCAGGTCAGAACAGAAGGGCATGAATGCCTCATCACTTGGAGAGGGAGCAAGATTCAGATGTCATCTTTGTGGTAGATGACCTCGTAGCCCCAGTCTGGCAAGGGAGCGCCACCTGCCTGAGAGTGGGGAGAGCTGGGCAGAATGGGGGGTAATTAATGAAGAGTTGACCATGGGAAGCCCAGTCCTCAGGCTATGGCCATGTGACTGGGTGCCTGGGCCGGTCTCCTGACTCCCGCACAGCAGGCTGGTAGCTGGAGGGCTTCTATGCAAGGCTACGAGGCTTGGTAGGGGACAACCCTGGTGCGTCGTGGAGACAGAATCTTGGGCAGCCAGTTAGGAGATGTGGCCTGGAACCCATGGAGGGGCCTCAGGGGCCCAGGCCGGGCTGGCTTCAGCTGGGGGAAGCTCCCTCCTTCTTCCCTCCAGTGGTACCCACCTCCCAACCTTGTGTCTGTGAGCTGTCAGGCTCTGGGAACTGGCTCAGGCCAGAGCCATGCTGGTGTGTGGTTTGGGGGTGTGGAGACTCCAGGAATCATGTGCATGGTTGTGCCTTTGCATTTGTGCCTTTGTTTTCACACATGTGCAGACTATGAACTTTCACAGGCTTTTTACATGTCACGTTGTAGAAACAATCTGTATGTAATTGGGGAGTGATGCGAGATTTGGAGACATGAAGGATTTGGAGTGCACATAGAATTGGAGTGTGGGGCCCGTGATGGTCAGGGTGGTTTCTTGACATGACCCCCATCTAGAGGTCTCCAGGGAGGCCCAGAGGAGGGGTGGGTGGAGGGTGGGCTGCCAGCCACCAGCCTTCTTGGCCAGGCCTCCCCGTAGAGCAGATGCCATGGTTTGGCTTTCTAGACCCCCCCAGGGCCCGAGGCACACCCCCGTAGCCCCTGCCCCTCTTCCAACAAAGCCCTGGGCGCTGGGGACTGCCAGGCCCAGTACAGCTCTGGCCTCCAGCAGTCGAGAAATCCAGGACTTCTCCTTGTACGGGGCGTAAGGATAGCAGAGCCGAGCCCAGCCCTCTTCCCCCGCTCCGGGTGAGTGGCCATGCTCCGAAGCCTCAGTGCCGGCCCCTCCTTCTTGCTAGTCTTCCTCCTGTTTGCCAGAGTGGGTAGCTGGGGCCTGAGAGACAGGGACTCTCTCCCGTGCTTGTCTGGCATAGGCTGGAGGGGCCGGATGCAGGAGAGAGAGAGCATGCGTATATATGCGTGTGTGTTCACACGTGTGAGGCAGGGAGGGACAGTGGTTAGGAATGGCGCCTAGGGACGGACCGCCTGCATTCTAAATCCGGACTCTCTCTCTGGCTGTGTGCCCTTGAGCAAGTCACTCCCCTCTCTGAGCCTCTATTTTCCCATTTGTAAGATGACCATCATAATAATCTTTAATTCGCTATGAGGATTTCATGAGGGAGTTCCCCCAAAGTGCTCAGTGCACGGTCTGGCCCCTTGGAATGTGCATCGGTGTTGTTTCTCTCCATCATTACCACCAGTGAGCAAATGAGCAAATGAATGAATGAAGTGAATGAATGATCAAGTCAGTCTCTGTCTTAATGGCTTCTGTGTCTGGCACAGTGCCTTATCGCAGGGAGGCGGGTCTGGCCGAGTTGGGTGGGGGGACGCCCAGCCCAGCAGGTTAGAAACTAACTCTAGTGTGGCCGAGTCTGGGAGGGGAGGAGGAGGAGGAGGCCCCTATGCCGGGGCCTGCCTGAGCTCCTGGGAGAACAGTAAGACAGGAGGCCAGGTGAGGTACAGGGGCTGTTGGGTGACAGGTTCCAGGTTCCAGGAGGAGCCTGAACAGGCCAGTGTGATCAGGGTTGGACCGAAGAGAAGAAACCACCCACACCTAAGATATCAAGGAAGGCTTCTTGGAGGAGGGGCCTCTGAGCTGGGCCTTGCAGTATGAGTAGGAGTGTTCTAGGTGAAACAAAGCAAGCGGCAGCAAAGGGCTGTGCAAAGGGATGGGGAATCCTGGAAGTCTGCTGTGGTTGTGGGTCAGGGAGGGGCTGAGCTGAGGAAGGCCTCGAATGCCAGGCCAAGGACCTTGACCCTTCCCTTGGGAAGGCTTTTCAGCTGGAGTAACATGATCGCATTTGCATTTTAGCAAGGTCCTTCTAGCTGCAGCATGGGAGAAGGATGGCAGGTGGCAGCCCAGAGCCCTGCAAGAGGCTAGCCCCGGGGCTGGAGTGAAGTGGGCAAGTTTGGGCAAGATGAGGGGGAAGATCTGCCCAGAGTCTGGAAGGGCGATAGGGCTCTCCCATGTTCCCCGCTGCCAGGCCCCAAGAATAGGTCCCCAAGGGACCTGGAGCCCAGAGAGGGACGGCCACTTGCCCTTGGACCTCCAGCTGGCACGCTGGGCATCACCTCCTTGGGCTGGGCAGCCTCATGCCCTGTGACGACTGTCCCCCCACCCCCCCACCCCATCGCCTGCAGCCCCGTCAGCGCCTCCTGCCCGCCTGCCTCCGCAGAAGGGTGCCATTTGGTGTCTAAATAGCCGTCTCCCTGCAGGCGTGGAGGCAGGTAAGGAGGTTTAATTAAAATTAGTGCCTCTCTCCTGGCAATCGCGGTGTTTATGAAGATGGGCCCGGCTGGCATTGTTCCGGAGAGGACTTAATCGAAGCTTAATGGATTGACCTAACATTCGATTTCCTGACTCCCATTGAGGCGGCCGCTGCAGCATTCCCTTAAGCGTTTGCAATTTACCCACTGCTCCACGCCAACAAAAGGCGGCCTGAATAGCAGCCCCACTCGAGGGGCCATTGTGCGCGGGGGCGCCTGCCTGAGTCACCGCTATTGGGACAACATTCTTTATGCCTCGCTGGAATGAAAGGATTATTCAAATATTCAATTAAACCGTGAAAAGGGGGCTTTTCTGAGAACCTGGGGGCCCCCAGCTCCGCAGCGCTAGCAGGCTGCTCTCCGAGGTGGGGGTGCCATCTCCCAGCCCCCTCCCGCCTCCCACCTCCAGGATTGCTGGAGCTGAGCAGGCTGGGGGGACACGCCGGGCTTTTCTCCCCCATGCCCATCTCCAACCTGCGGCGTCCCGGGTCCCGGGAACCAGAGCTCGGCAACACAGATCAGGTCCGGTTCTTGGGCACCCTGGGAGGTGGAGATTCGTCTGCCCCCATTTTGCAGATGACGACGGGAAACAGCTCAGGGGAAGGGCCTTGCCCAAGGTCACCCAGCTGGTGGTGGAGCTGGGATTTGAACCCCCGACATATTAAGGGGGCACCTCCAGGTCTGTGTGTCCCCTGCTCCCATGTCCAACGGAAGAAAAGCATGGTGTTCATGCTCTGTCACACCCGTTATCCCACAAGCTTCACGACAGTCCCTTTGGGTGGGGGGTGTGCAGGGAGGTGGGAGAGGGGGCATGACTTGACGGTGGTCTCCTCCAGGGTGAGGAGGAAGAGGAGTCTGGAGTCCAGCGTGGCCTCCAAACCCTAGGATCCCAGGGGTGGGGGCCCTTGGACAGGACTCCTGGATTGGACGAAACAAAGTTTTCACGTCCTGTCTCTCAGGAATTGACGTCCAAGCCTGACGCCGCCTGTGCTTACCCACCGGGCTTTGGAGCCAGGAGACCTGGATTTGCATCCAGACTCTGGCACCTGCTGGGTGTCCCAGGCATAGCCCACTGTCCCTGCGCCTGGGGGATGCCCTTCCCCGCCTGCCTGGGTGTCTGTGGGGATTAACTGAGCTATGCACGATGCCCAGCGGGTGCCTGGGAAACTGGGTGCACCTAAATATAGTCATCAGGGCTTAACTGGTGACTGCTTCCTCCCCCCAGCCCTGTAGCCCACCGCATGGGGGCGGCGGGGGTCTCCAGTCTGCAGAGAGCTGAGAGATCCAGAGAACTGCTAAGAGTGGGGGCTGTCCCTGAGCGCTGTCCTTGTTCCATACCCACCCCCTGCACTCCACCCCATTGTCCCTGGTACGGCGCTGCGGTGCTCTGGAGAACAGTAAATCCTGGTAAAGCCGAGGCTCTGGTCCCCCCAGCCCCCTCCCACTCCTTCCTCTACTGCAGCATCCTAGCCCATCCTCCTCCACCCCCAGCTGTTTCCTCTGGGCCCCCTTACTGCTGTGTGGCCTTGAGCTGGTCCCTACTCTTCTCTGGACCCCCAGCCTCCTACAGTGCATTGCCAGAAGGCAATGTCAGGAGAATTGCCCAGCCTGGGCTGGGGGTAGAGGGCAGGGGGCAGTGGGGAGCAGTGGGGGTGGGAGGTGAAGGTAGACAGGACCCTATAGGATGAAAAGAGGTTGGGACAGGGATGGGGTCAGTAGTCACCTCTTGTGCCTAGGAGGCCAGCTTCGGAGAGGGTGGGGGCTTCTTGTGACCTTTGAGTGTGTCTGGAGTAGTCCAGGCTAAGGAGCAGGGCTGCAATGCACAGTTGAACAGGTTGTTCACTGCACAAGGGCACCTAGGCAGATGATGAATAGGGGCTGACTTCCAGCTTGTATGCCCCTTGCCATACTGTCTCTGTGTACAAGGGGGAACTTTTTCGTAATTGGCACAAAGGTGCCTTAAGGGCTCATGGTGATCCTGGGGGAGGCAAGGAAGAAAATGACCCTGGCTCACTTACTGAAGGGAGGTGAGGGGGCCAGGGGTGGGGGTGGAGGACTGGGGCCAGATCCTGCCATACGCCTTGGGCCCAGCTCAGGTTTCCCTAAATCCAACTTTGGACAACACAGGCCTCAGCAGGCGCACCGGGGGCGGCTGGGGATCAGGGTTGCCAGGAGCATCAAGCCCTCCTGGCGCAGTGGGTGTTAAGAGGGATTAGAAGGGCCAAGGGCTGCACATGCTGGGCTCCAGACTCCCACGCAGCCACAGAGGGGAAGTGGACGGATGACCACTCCCTGAACCACCGGATGCTATATCGCAGGCCAGGCTGGGCTGGATTTGGGGGTGGGGGACCGGTTCTGTAGATTCCTGCTGAACCTCAGCTGCCAGGCAGGGCACCAGCTGGGGGTGCTGCCCAGGAGCTGAGAGACACCTGCCAAGCAGTGATGAGGACCTGAGTGACAAATTGACCCTCTCTGGGTGCCCCTGGGGTCCAGACACCTGTGCAGGCCCTGGCCCCCAAGCTCCTAGCCCTGCAAGGTGAGCATGCGCCATTCACAGAGGAAGAAGGCCTCTCAGGCCAGGAGGGGCCAGGGCACAAAGCCACAGCTCCTAACTGGTGGGCCTAGGATTTGAACCCCAATTGGCCTCATTCCGAAGACATTTTATTTTTCATGTCTTCACTGGACCTCCACTGGGCGTGCAGGAAGCACTGGTCACACTCCTCTGTCCCCGGCACAGGTGATCACCGGTCCACGCAGAGCTGACTGCCCTCGTCCCTCCCACAGGCAGCCACACCTTCACGTTTAACTTGGATTCCCTGTTTGTCCCTGTTCTTACATAATGCGCATGCTTCTGTACAAGCATTTTTAATTTATGTAGATGACTTTGCCTTGTGGATCTCATTCTGGATCTTCCTTTTCTGTTTTTTCCCACTGAGCTCTATGCTTTTATTTTTTTATTTTTTTATTTTTTAAAGATTTTATTTATTTTTATTTGAGAGAGAGAGAATGAGAGACAGAGCACGAGAGGGAAGAGGGCAGAGGGAGAAGCAGACCCCCTGCTGAGCAGGGAGCCCGATGTGGGACTTGATCCCGGGACTCCAGGATCATGACCTGAGCCGAAGGCAGTCGCTTAACCAACTGAGCCACCCAGGCGCCCCTGAGCTCTATGCTTTTAAAGATCTGTCCGTTTGCTCTGTGGTATGTCTGCTCCACTGC
Organism: Mirounga angustirostris; assembly: GCF_029215605.1. Classification (NCBI taxonomy): domain Eukaryota; kingdom Metazoa; phylum Chordata; class Mammalia; order Carnivora; family Phocidae; genus Mirounga; species Mirounga angustirostris. The sequence goes on along the minus strand of NW_026991723.1, from coordinate 83,431,609 downwards.
GTGTGTCTACCTCGCAGGACCCCCTGGGGAGCACCTCCCTAGATGCTGCTTAGTGAGCGTCCTCGTCCTCCATGGCCCCACGAGGGAATCTCCTTGCGGTACCAGAGGCTCTTGGTCGGTCACAGGGTAGACCAAAGGAGTGCCTGTCGCCCTCTAGAATAGGGCCACCAGTGTGTGAGCCTGGCAGCTGGGAGATGGGACCTTTGCAGTCACAGCGTGCTTGCAGCTGATGGTGCTGATGGTGACCACTGTGGGGATGATGGCAACAGGATGGTTTTTTTGTTTTGTTTGTTTGTTTGTTTTAAGTAGGTTCCACGCCCAGCGTGGAGCCCAACGCGGGGCTTGAACTCATGACCCTGAGATCAAGACCTGAACGGAGATCCAGAGTTGGATGCTTAACTGACTGAGCCACCCAGCTGTCCCCAGGAAGGTTTTGACCCTGGGGCTGGGGATGGTGTTGATCATGGTGGCGTGAGAGTAGGGCTAATAATGGTGACATACTGGCCTTCTTATGTGCCAGACACTGTTCTCCACGCACTTTCCACCGACCAAGTCCCTGAATTCTCCTGACAATCTTATGAAGTAGGTACTCCTGTCACCGTTTTGCAGGAAATTGAGAAGTTGAATCCCATGCCCAGGGAGATAGCTGCTGAGGTTGGGGTGGTTTTGGAGGGGATGGAGGTGTTCCTCGTAACCAGTGGGATAGTGGCAGTGGCAGTAACGATGGTGACAGGTAATCGTGCTTGGGTGGGTGATGGTGGCGGCGGCCGTGTTTGGGACACCTGCAGAGAGGTTAGCGTTGGTGACCGCCGCTGGCAGTCGGGTGGATGGTGGCGGCAGTGGCCACATTTGCGAGGGACACGGGGCGGTCAATATCGGTGACTGCTGCTGGTGGCCGTGCTCCCCAGCCCCGGGGATGGTGGCTCCGGTGGCGACGGGAGGCCCGGCCATGTCCTTGATGGTGGCAGCGCCCCGTCTTTGGTGCTTCTGGGGGATGTTGGTGCTGGTGTTGCGGGTGACCGCGGCCGATGTGCTGGGCCGCCGGTGGTGACAGAGCTCCTCCCTTTGCAGATGTGAAGTTCATGAATAACCACAGCCTGGTGAAGGACGCTCAGGAGAAGGCCAATGCCGCCTTGCTCGATTACACCCTGTGTCACTACCCGCACTGCGGGGACAAGTTCCAGCAGCTGCTGCTATGCTTGGTGGAGGTGCGCGCACTGAGCGTGCAGGCCAGGGAGTATCTGTACCACAAGCACCTGGGCAACGAGATGCCCCGCAACAACCTGCTCATCGAGATGCTGCAAGCCAAGCAGACTTGAGCCTGGGCTGGGTGGGGCCGGGCCTGGGGCCAGGCTGGGGGTCGCAGCCACCCCCAAGGCCCTCCAGATGGTTGAGTTTATTCTGCGACCCAGGAGCCCCACCCTGTAAGGCCCTCTGCCCCTGCGCTCTCTGAAGCCCCGTGTTTGGGAAGCTGGGTGAGGGGGGATGGGGCCTGGCTGAGGTAGGGCGGCCCCACGGGCACCTGCCTGCCACTCAGAGGGCCCCAAGAAGGCGGCTGCTAAGCACCCCCTCCCCCTCCCCTTGCTCCCAGCTGTCTGTCCTGGAGTCTGGAAGCACAGGTCCAGGGAGGAGGTTCGGGATTCCCTGGTGGGCCTCCACGTCCCTTGGGTCAGAAGTCATCCCTTTCCCCTCTCCGGGGAACAGAAGCAGAGAGACGTTGAGGGGGCATCAACTGGGGGAGAAGAGAGGGTCTCCAGAACCCCCTCCCAGAGACCAGGAGGGAAGCCCTCTGTTTTGTGAACTAGGAGTCACTGAGTTTGCAAAGTTGGTCAGGCACTGTGGGGCCTAGAGGACACTAGGGGGCGGGTTAGGACCAAGCCCTCCTCCCTAGCCCTTACACCCCATCTGACTTGTGCAGGGGAGAACTCTGACATGCTATCTGAAAAGAATTTCACTACAATCCGCTCTCTCTATCCCTCTCCCATCGGAGGAGAAGTTTCTATCTCTCTGCCACCAGGGAGCTAGAACGTTCTAGCCCCACCCACAGTTGGCCAGCCCAGGCTGGTATGTATCTGCAAAGGCTGTAGTCAAGAGGTTTGTGGGTTTGTGGGTTTTATTTGTTTTTTAATCTAGTACTCTAGATATCTTTGAAAGGTGTGTATGTGGCGGGGCAGGGGATGGATTTGAGGATTGAGGCTGGGACTTGGGGATTAGCCCCAAGTACAGCCCATGGTTTCCCTCCAAACACCCGCATGCCAAGTACCCCATGGGTGGTGTGGGACCATTGTTTCAATCCAGAGAGGAGTTGTTGCTTGCCCCTCCTTCGATGAACAGCAGGGTGTCCTGTCGGGGCTCGGAGTCTCTGTGTGTAGGAACATGGGTGAACTTGAGGAGGGTGTATGGGTCTCCAGATGGGGGACATTGCTGATAAGCCCTTTCCTCATTGGCCCCGTCCCACTGGGTCCCTTGCTGCAAACCCTTGAAGCTGGGTCCCAGCTCCCTGGCCTCCTCCTGCCCTGTGTCCTGAAGGACACTCTCCAGGGCCAGGAGCTAGGGGGAGGCCTTGGCTGTCCTCTGTCCCCGGGCTGGGCATCCACTGTCTTTCCTGCTTTCACGTTGCCATTGCAGCTTCTGCTGAGCCTGCCCAGTTGGAGGTGACTGGGCGTCCATTCTCCCTTGCCTTCCACCGCCCTGTCTCAGTGCCCACCCCTGCCCACTGAAATGTGTGCCCCTGCCAAGGCCAGAGACCCGCAGCCCCAAAATGAGAAGTGCCCTTAAGAATCTCCCCAGCCCTTGCAGCCCTGGAATAAATTTTGCAATTAGTTTCCAGCTACCTTTGCCTATTTACATTCTGGGGCCAAAGCAGAACCTCCAAGGTGGGTTTGGGTGGTCTAGGGCTGGGCGATGATGCTCTGATAGGGATTGACGTGACAGTCAGATAAGCTTTGGTTCAAAACCTGGGGCCAGAGTGGGGGTACACCAGGCACCGTTGGGGAGCCTGTGGGCCCCACATCATCCCTGGGACCTTGCCATACCCAGGAGGCCTGGGAGATGCTTGTGTCTTCCTGGGCCTCAGCCGGAGTTCCACCCTGGCCGTGCATCTCAACCGCCATCTTGGGCAGAAGGGAGCAATGATTTCATGAGCACCTACTGTGTGTGGTCCCTTATGTCCCTGTCCCTACGGTAGCCCAGTCAGGCAGGGCTTAGGATCCAGGAGAGGCACTTGGCAGGTGCCCCGCAGTCAGTTATCTGCAGGGGCAGATTCAAACCCGGGTCCTCCTGACTTGGGAGCGCCGGCCTTTCTTCTCGGTCCATCTGGTGGCCCCGGGCCTGGCCCCTCTCCCTGAATCTCTTGCCTCCCCCGCTGGGAGGCAGCAGTGAGCGCGGCTGCTTTCTGAGGCGAGCTGCCTCTGCTCTAGATGTCCTCCAGGGCTTCACTGGCTTTGTCCTGTTTTGTTGTCCCATCTGCTCCTCAAAGCCACTCCGGTAGGTGGCAGCTCCAGATTACAGATGAGGAAACTGAGGTCCGGAGGGGCGAAGTGGCCTGTCCAAGGTCCCACATCAAGAAGGGGCAGAGCCATCACGCCAACCTGCATCATCCCGACCGACCTGACTAGTTCACCCCTGGGGCCACTCCCGGACCACTTCATGCCTCTGTGCACGACAGAAAAAAGATGCCCCCCCGCCAGGCACCCAGCTTGGCAGTGGCTTTTATGCAAAGAAGAAGTGTCCTTTTCCCGCCTGGCACCTTCAGAAGTGAAGCAGATGCTTGGGTTCCTGCCTCTGGGGAGCTTCCAGTCTCGCAGGAGGCCTTTCAGTCATTTCGTAATCCTGTGTGATCCATCACATAAGAGCCAGCGAAGAGGAGGAAGGGATTGATTCTGCCCCTGGGGCGACAGGAAGTCTTCTCGGCAGAGGTGTCATCCAAGCTGGGTTTTAAAGGATGTCCAGGGGTTTGCCAGCTAAGACAAGAGTTGGGGGCAGTGTGGGCAGGTGGCTGGGGACCTAAGCGAAGTTATTTGGGCTGGAGAGTAAAGAGAGGGGGTGGTGGGAGGAAGGGTATGGGGTAGGAGGAGGGGAGACTGGAAAGGACTCCTTGGTGGCCACTCCTGGACCTCCCTCCACCCCCCCCCCCCCGCCAGTCCACATGACCACATGATTAGTCGGCGGGGAGGCAGGCCTCCCCTGGAGGTGAGGGGAAGGAGTCAGAGGACACTGCAAATGCAGGCAGTAGAGACCAAGTGGCCGCCCAATTCAGAGCCACCTACTTGCTTCCCCGTGTTGCGGCGCCCCTCCTCCGGCTCCGTGGCAGCAGACAGCCAGGCTGAGTGCCTTGTTCTCTGGAACCTCAGCGGTGGTCCCCAGCCTGGCATCCTCCCTATGGCACTGCTGGGCCTTCCCAGAGCAGGCGGACCGCTGCTGCCTCCCCAAACCTGCCCGGCCCCAAACCTCCCCAAACCTGCCCAAACCTGCCGGCCTCCGTCTCTGCTGGGGGTCTTCAAAGCCCTACACATCACCTCCTCTACACGGTGGGCTCTGTGTGCCCCCAGTCCCCTGCACATCCTTCTCTGAAGACAGCCGACATTCCTACTATGTGCTGGGCCCAGGGACTAGCACACAAGACTGCACTTACCCTCTTGTCGCCTGTGGGGTGGGGCTTGATGGCCCCCATTCTGCAGATGAGGGGCTTCGGAAGGTTCGACAGCCCCCATCCCCAGAATGAAATACCCAGCCCCCTGTCCTTGCCTGATGGGCCAACCCCTGGATAGATTTTGTCCCAGACAAGCCAGGTGGGGCCCAGAGTGGAAGCGACACATAAGGCTATGGGGAGAACTGGGTGCAACTTGTCCCTGGCTGGGTCTCGGGGCTTCTCATGTAACCCTGCCCCGCCTCCACTCACGTGTGCCTCCTCCAGGGAGGCTGCTCTGATGCTCCCCGGCTGTGCCACATCCTCTGGCTCCGGCAGCCTCTGGGCCAGCCTGAGGTCCGCAGGACAGTGTTAGCAGTCCCTGGGCCCCTCCTTCGCCTGGCTTCCACCTCAGGACCCACCCTAGTGCCCTAACACATCACCACCGCTGCTCCCCTCGGCCCTGAAACCAGCTCTACCTAAGAAGGGACCCGGACTCACAGAAGAATCTTGCCCCCTGCCACAGAGTCAGTGGTGGCCGGACCTGGTCCCGTAGCCAGAGTCTGAGTTGGGGTCCCCCCGCAGCATGACCCGTCGTACCTGGAGCCAGTCCCACCTACCCTGATGCCTTCTCTGAGCAGTCTTTTCTGGGTGACTCCACCTCACTGTGACTGCCACCCCTTGGTCCCCAGGCTACCAGCTGGGGAGGCCTTCTCTGAACCTCAGTTTCTTCCTCTGTACAACAGGGGCAATGGTGGTCACGGGGCTGAGGTGAGGACCCACAGCTCTAAGGCAATCAAGGGCTCAGTACCAGCCAGGTACACAGTAGGTGCTAATAAGTGTTGGCTGTACCTACTCTGTTAATGAAACTGGGGTTGTCTTGAGTCCCAAAGACAAAGTGGCCGCTTCCCTTGTCCCATCCTCCTCCCAGGGACTCCCCAGGCCAGGGGGACCCCCAGGGAGGAACAGGTCACAGTAGTACTATTTATTAGGAGAGCTGCCATGGGGCTGTCAGAACTTCCAGGCAGGGGGGCAAGGTGTGGGGGCAACAATCTTGGACAAAGTTCGGGGGCTGAGCTGGGGGGGCGCAGCAGCGTTGGCACCGTGCCAGGGCGAGGCTGAGGCAGAGGCCATCTGTCCCGCAGGGGCCCCCGGTGGGGCCTTTCAGAGGTCCCCACGCAGAGCCTGGAGGCAGGTCCGCTCGCACTCTCTCTAGAAACCTGGGAGGAAGGTGCCGGGCTGAGCTGGCGGAGAATCGTGGCGGGGGCCCCTGGAGGGGATTGGGAACTGAGGCTGGGGGAAGCCCTGGGAGGGGCGGATTCTGGCCCCGGGGGGCCCTGGGCAGTCTCCCCCATCCCCTCTCTGAGCCTCAGTTTCTCTCGAACACCTGATGCCCAGAGGCTTTCGGGAAGGGCGGTGGCTGCCTCGGGAGGGACCTCGTGCTCGGGCCACCTGAGAAGGTCGCGGGCTGCGGAGGGGGAGGGGGGCTAGGGCGTCCGGAGGGAGGGCGAGGCAGGTTGGGGGTCCGGAGGGTGGGGCCGGCCGCGGGCCGAGGTGGAAGCGGCGCCGTTGCTACGATCGGCCTTAGCAACGCACCCATTCAGCAGAGACAAAGGCGCTGTCACTTGAGCGCGGAGGCGCCGCTGCCGCTCTTGTTCCCACCGGCGTCGCGCCTGCGGGGGTGGGGGGGAGGGGCGGGGGTGCGCGGGGCGGGGGGCGGCTGGGGGCCCGCGGGACCGGGGCGCGGTCGGCCCTGCGGCAGGCCCAGCGCGCGCTGGCCTGCAGGGGGCGCCCCCTGCCTACGTTGCAGAAGGGGGTGCTGAGGCTCCCTGGGACTGGGACACCAGGCAGGGGAGGAGGCCCGCGGGAGCCTGGGGTCCTACAGACTTGGGTTTCGAATGTGCCTCCGTTTACACCTATGTGACTGCCCCGGTGCCTCACTTTCCCCATCGGCACGATGGGAGGATAGTTTCCCCAGGTCCCCAGATTAAAGGTGTCAGCCAACGCAGGGCTTTCGCCCAGAGCCCAGCCCCAGTTCAGCCGCACAAACGGGCCTCCTGCCCACGCTGGGAAGGATCCCCCGGTTTGAGGCGGGGCAGTGCCTGGCAGCCCCTCCTACAGTCAGCTGTGTTCTAAGACTGGGGGACCCAGGCTGAGAGAGGCTGACAGTGGCCAGAGGCCCCTCGGCTCCCCTCGGGCCAGGCTGAGCTCCCCAGACTCAGTCCTCTCCCTGAGCAGGGACTGGGGTGGCTCCAGCTTTGCCCCGCTGCCCACAGGCCCCCATCAGCCCTCCACTTGGGGGAACGGAGCCTGCGAGGAAAAAGCGCTTGCTTCTCACCAGGTTTGGAAGTCGTTTCAGCCCACAAGGCATCAGGATAGGGACTCTGGGAGGGGTGCGGCCAGGAGGCTGGGCCTGGGGGGCCAGATGGAGTGGGTGCACAGAGGAAGGCAGGCTCCTAGCTCACTGCCCCTCCCGCAGCACCGGCTCTGCGAAGGGGTCCCAAATCTATCCGGAGTGTGCCTCTCCCAAAGAGCACTGCACTTTGCTGACAGACCCCCAGTGTGCTAATGGGGGACTTTCAGCACCGACAAGGAGCAGAACAAGAGGAAGGGCCCCGCAAGTAGTGGGAGGTCAGGTGCGCTCGCTTCTCAGATCACTTCCATCCCGGTGCAGTGGGGCTGAGGGGGGGCGTCCAGGTGCCAAGGGGAAAAGGGGAACCCGCTGGGGTGGGAGCTGTACCTGACGCCTTGAATGCTGGTCAGCTCCACAGCCTGAGGACAGAGGAGGTCGTCAGGGGAGGGGTTCCCCACTCCTTCCACTCCCCCTTGCCCTGGGGAGCCTGGGCGACCTTGGTGATGACTCCTCCACCCTCAGTGGCCTTGGCATTCAGGTTTTGCCTGTGTGTAGTCAGCACCTCCGGGCGGTTTCCAGTGCCCTACCACCTGGTAACTGAGGAATAGGGCCCCTTGGATCCCCAGAGGAAGCCCCCTTACCCCAACCCTCCCCTGGTCCCTGTGGTTTCCCCCACCCTGTGGGACATACTTGCTAGCCCCCTGGCAAGACCCTTGCCACCCCTGTCCCAGCCTCACCGGTCTCTCAGGTTCTGCAATGGAGGAGAAGGTTGTGGGGATTCTGGGGCTGCGGGTCCCTACGGAGAAAAACACTGGAGTAGGTGAACTTTTCGGAGGTTGAGGCAGGAAGCTCTCTCTCTGCTCTCCCGCCCTGGACAGGACCTCGTTATCAAAGACCCTAAGGATCCACTCAAAGGTTTACTCCACAGATTAATGATGAAGAAACTAAGGCCCAGAGAGGGAAGGTAACATGCCCAAGGGCACACAGCAGGTGAACTAGGAGCTGGGACTGAAACTCCTGGACTGGGCTTGAAGTCATTTAGCCCATGCTCTGTCTCAGGGCCCCAAACCTCATCTATTCACCTGGCTTTGGGAACCCCCAAAACCCCCTTTGCATGGAGACCCAAGGGAGGTGGCCCTGGGCAAGCCCTGCTTCGGGGCCAGGCAGCTGGGGCCCTTGTTCCCTGGTGGTGGTGGAAAAAAATAAGCCATTTCTAAGCCATCCCCCAGGCCCCGTGCTTGCAGAATTCTCTGGGCCTCAGTCTCTTTGTCTTTCGGATGGGCTAATAGGATCTGCCATCGCCTTCCCAGCTTTACCTGAGCACTGGGGAAACTGAGGCTGTGGGTAGTACTCAGAGTGGGGGCTGGTGTGGCCTTACCTCTAACAGCCAAATGTCTTCGGGCTGGAACCAAAGCTACAGGGTTGTCCTGCGCCACCTCCCAGGGACCCAGGAACCTCAGGCGGGACCCTGGGCCCATGGGGCTGGAGCAGGCCTGAAAGGAAGCGGTGTGGGCACTGGAATCCTGGTGGTGAGTGGGACCTCCCGCCCCAGGATCCCCACCTGCCCACACCCACCGTGAAGGCCTCTGTTGTCTTTTTCTCCGTCATCCTCTGCAGGGCGCTCCGGACCTGGGGGTTGGGCATCAGGGTCAGGCCTAGGACCCTCCCCCTGACCCCCAGCCATAGGGGCCCTGCGAGTTAGCCCTGCCCACCCCACCCCCCAGCAGCCGGTGTCCCCAGCTCACCTCCCCATTGTAGGCAGCATAAACCAGGAAGATGTATGGCCCCTGGGGATAGACCCAGCATGTGGGTGGGTGTCACCCCCCCCTTGGCCCTGCGGCCACAACAGAGACACACCCAGAGATACCCAGAGATATTGAGAGACACAGGCTGATGGACACAAATCCTGCCCTGCCCCTCTCCTGCACTTGGGAGGGGACATCTGTGACATTCTATGGCAGAGAGAACCAGAAGGGGCCTTTGCCCACTCGACCCCATGCCTTCAGCCTCGGGCCACCAGACAGCCTCTCTGCCCTCTTGTCCCTCTGCGTCCCCCCACCCCAACCTGCCCCATCCTCACAGCCTCATCATGGCTGCAAGAGTGGGTGGTGGTGGTAGGGGGACACCTTCCTAAAATCGAGGCTAAATCAAGTCCTGGGACAGCAGACGTGTGAATGCATGCTGATTTGTGCCTCTAGCCGAGTGTCTCTCTGACCCTCTGTCTCTTCACCTGGAAAGCAGAAGCCCGGACTCAGCTCCTGCTGTGTGTGAAGGACTCAGCAGGGTGGCTGGGTCGTAGCTGGCTCTTCCTGCCCACACACGTGAGGACCAAGAGGGCCTGGCCACTCACAAAGTACTATCACACTTGGGGTGACAACCCTCATAGCAGCTCCATGCTGGGGCAGTGTGGATTAATTCTTCCTGTTTGATGGAGAGGGACCGTGGGGCCTGGGGCAGGGGACAGAGCAATGAGTCCCAGGCCAAAGTGTGACCCAGCAGGTGGAATTCGGAGCCTAGGCCTTCCTCAGATTCTACCTGGACAGGAAATATCCCCTGCCCTGAGGCTCAGACTGGAGGACACAGGTTGGTGTCCAGCGGGCCTCCTGGAGGCCTTCTAGCTTCAGCCTCAGAGCCTGACTGCTTGCTCCCCCTGGTTCTTAGGCCCCAACTGGGTTGATACCACCCTTCACCCTAAGACAGGCCCTGGTGCCCCCAGGCCTCCCCTCCCCCCAGCCAGCCTGTCTCCCCTCTGCAGCCTTTTACCCACTCCGCTCCTCCCACCCGAACAAAGGCAGCTTTTCAAACTCCACCCCAACCCCACAAGCACCTACCTGCCTAACATTCTCCGAGGCTCCCTGGCACCCCTGGGATCACATCTGAGCTCCTTACAACAGCTCTGGGGACCTCGTCTGGCCCCCACACCTCCTCTTGTCCCATTCTCACCAGCTCACGTGTCCCCACTTCATGTGTCCGTTGGATCCCACCATGCTCCCCTGACCTAAAACATTCCTCTCTCTCATTGAGTTTGGGTATTGGCCGACAATCACTTCCTCCAGGAAGCACCCTTTCTGCCTCCCCATGAGTGGCTCCTCTGTCCCCAGCCTGCCCCCACGTTCCCTCAGCCTCTCGGCCTCCATCATGCCATGCTGTGGGTGTGTGGCTCTTCTGGGATCCTGTGCACTAGCTGGCTCTCTCCAGTACATGGCCCAGCGCGGGCCCCCAGAGCCTGAAGGAAACAAATCCGCGCCTGCTCATGGTGCTCCTGGTGGGTGCCACGTGTGGTGCTTTGCCCTTTGCAAATGTCACCTCCCTTGAACCCCACAAGGATCCCATGGAGATGGAGAGTAGGATCCCCTGTATAGAGACGTGGAAGCTGAGGCTTGTTTCAACTTGTCCGGGCCTCCCAACAGGACTCCCTCCGCCCCAGGAACCAGAGCTGGTTAGAAGTGCGGCTCAGCTCTCCCGTCACAAAACCCTGCCCAGGAGCCACAAGGAGACACATCAGCCCCGAAGAGTGGCTGAGGCCCAGCCGAGTTCAGTCCCTCTGCCCCAGGCCGGCTCCAGGGAAGGAGGGCGGTCCTGAGGGCAGGTCCTGCCCAGCTGATGCCCCACAGTGACAGAGGGACACCTGGAGGTGAGCGGGGTGAGGAAGACAGGGAGGGACGGCAGGTGGAGGGAAGACAGAGGAGAGGAAAGGCCAGGCGTGGGGAGGGACCCGGAGAAGGCAGCCTGACTGGGGGACTTGCGTGGAGATGGTCCCGGGAACGTCCGGGCGGGCCCAGGTCACGCGCCATCTGACCCCACAAGGCAGCCTCTTCCCTCCTTCACCAGGAGACCTCGGCAAGGAAGGTCTGCGGCTGACTGAGAGGGGGAGAGGGGTCATGCTCAAGGACAAAAGCCGGCGGGGGTGGGGGGGTCAGGGGTCAACAGAAAGGGAGACACAGAGGGAGGGCCATGCCAGAGGAGGAGGGGACCGAGAAGGAACCGCAGAGAAAATTCAGAGAAGAGATGAAGAAGCGAGACAAGGGGAGCGGAAAGGATGGGGAGGGGGTCGGAGGGAGGGGGACGAGAGGTGGCACTGGTTCTGCGGCCACAGCGCTGCCCACCGGAGGGCCACCACAGGGATGACCGCCGTGGTCACCATGGCAATGGCCTGCAGCTGCCCCGGCCACCCCTGCAGGGGGGTGGGGGCACCCCAGGCAGGGTCGCAGCCTAACCCGGCAGGGCCCACATTTGAACCCAGGATGCTCTGGAAGCGTGGGGCTTGAGGAAGGGCTGCTCTGTGTCCGGGAAGGGGTGCGGCGCTGCCCTCCGCCCCCCACTGCTCAGGCCCACACAGGTCTCTGGGAGCCGTGTTTCCTTGGGAGTAGCTGGAAGCCCCGTTTTTCTTCATTTTCTGGGCGCCTCTCTGGGCATGGCCTCCATGCTCCCCAGCAGCAGCCCCTTCTTTCCTCTCTCCACTCCCACGCCTGGCTGAGAGTGGCGCGTCCCCACGGCCCAGGGCGAGAAGGCGACGTGGACGGGACCTGGTAGTCACCACCCTCGGCACCCTTCCTCGATCCCTGCTGCCCTCCCCCCCCCCCCCAACACTTCACACCTGCCCTTGGCCATGGTCAGCTCTACAAGAACACAGCATTTTGCAGCCTCTGTTCCTGCTCTGTTCCCCCGCCTGGAACAGTGCCTGGTGCCTGGCACCTCCTAGGCATTCGACAAATATCACGAGGATGGATGACTGACTGGCCCCTTCATCCCAGGAGAGGCGAGCAGGTCCCCAGGAGGAGCTCTGGGACACATGGACCCCGGGCAGAATTTGTACCTCATTTCCTGAGCTTTCTTTGTCCACCCCCGAGCCACTCCCTTTCTCAGCCCTGACAGGAGCTGGGAGGAGTAGGGGCGGGCAGCAGAAGAGCTGCCGGGGGTGCGAGGAAGGCTGAGGGGAAGGGCAGGGCCAGAGAGGCCCTGCTTGGACCCACCTCCCTCCCAGAACTCAGGCCCCTGGGGTGTGCCTGTCTGTGTCTGCATCTGGGTCCCCCCACGGGACCGCAAACCCCCTGGGCACAGGGGCCTGACCCCTCTCCGTGGCTCCCGGACACAGGCCCGCGGGAGGCCTGCTGCAGCGTCACCGGGACCGCCTCGTTCATGTGGGCTGAGCGTCGGCCTCCTGACCAAGCCCTCTCTAACTGCTGCCCTCACCAGCGCAGCGCCTAACGCTGCCCCACAGCGGGCCACCCACTGAGCCCGAGGGGACAGGTCACGGGTGGCCGAGGCCTCAAGTAGCTCTTGCACCAGCCAGGAGCCTGAACCTCTGCCACACCCCTGAGTGTCTGGACCTCAGCTCCCTCGACTGTAAACTGTGGGCACAAAATCCTCCCTGATATGCTGCTTCTTTGATTCGAGGCCTGGTTCCCACTCTTGCCCTCACCCTCCTGCCTCTTGACGACGTCCCCTGGTCGCTGTCAGTGACTCCCATGACGGAGAGGACACTCCTTTCCCGTCTCCTGACAAACCAGTCACTCCCTCTGAGCCCAGGGCCTGGAAGTACCCGAAAGGAATTGAGGCCCACGGCGGTGTAGGCCCAGGCTGGGCGAGGTGCACCAGCATGCCGACCAGCCAGGTCAGGCCCAGGACGGGCAGCAGGACCAGCACCCGCTTCACCGTGGCCCTGCAGGAGAGCAGGCAGGGCTGAGGGAGGCCGGGGTGGCCTGGGAGCCCCTGCAGGCTACTGGGTAGGGCAGCACGTGGGAGGTGTATGGAGAGGGGTCGGAGTGGCCGACCGGGGTCCCCTGCTCAGGACTTAGGTGTAGCCGGAATCTTCAGCCGGACTTGGCTGTCCCTTCTCAAACCCAGAAATGGTTGGCACTGGTGAGATGGGGTCCCAGTCCCAATCCTGGCTCAGAGGAAGGGTGTCGCAGCTGTCCAGAGGGAGGGCTAAGGCGTAGGCAGTGGATCCAGGGGGCCTGGAGTCCAAAGTCTTCCATTCTTAGGGACCCCTGGGGCTCCCTGGCTTTTCGGGGACCCACTGGCTTGGGTTGCCAAGGATGGGGTGGGGGAAAGCAAGGGCAGGGGGATCCTCCTTTCAGCAGGACATGGCCCTGGAGAGTGAGGGGAGTTCCTGCAGGGGTGGGGACCTAAATCCTCACTCTGAACCTGAACTTCTGGGGACCACCTGATCTGGGGGCCTCCCCTACCTTGTCCCTACCAGGCCATCGGTGCCATCAGTAGACGGCGAGCTCCCAGGAAAGCGGCTCGTGTCTACATGGCCTCCCACTCGTTGACACTTAGGACTGATTACCATCCCGCAGGTGACATGCGTGGGCGCATGCTCACCCACGTCCGCACACATGAGCGTGCGTGTGTGCACACACGAGCAGGGACGCATGTGCACACTTATGCGCAGGGATAGCTTTGCATCCGTGAATGCACATGGCCTCAGGTCCACATCCTGCCGCCACGGACACACATAGGCTCCCATCTGATGAGCCTCCCATCCGCTCCCCCCACTTCGGGGCCTCACCATGTCTGGATCCTGACCTGCTCCTGCAGGCAGGGCTGTGGGCTCAGCATGCGGGCATGGCGGCGGGCACTGGCCACAGTGACCATGACCACGCGGACCAGGATGCAAGTGTTGGCCTGGAGACCGGGCGTCAGCGGGTGAAAGGGCCTCCCCCTTCCCCAGCGTGACCTGCCCTGCCTCCCCCCAGGCCTCCCCGCTCACATTCAGCACGAAGAGCACAGGGCCCACAAAGGCCCAGATGGTGTCTGTGTGTACGTTGAGCCAGCAGTGCCCGGCGGCCACATAGTCATGGGGGGACATGGCCAGGGTGACAGCCACAATGGCCACAGGCACACCTGGGAGAAGAATGAGTGCCCTCGGGACCACGCCTCGCAGCCTGTCCTCTCGCGGACCTGGCCCTACCCCAGAGCTGCCGCCCATAGCTGTCCCACAGCAGCAGGCGCCCTGGTGGGCACGGGGAGATCTGGGCAGGGGGCTGGGTGGGCCTGATCCTCCGGGGGCGGCCTCGGAGCCCCGAGGGGCTGGGGAGCGGGACATCTGGGATGGAGCTGAGAGCTTAGGGATGAGAATCAGTGGAGAAGGAGGGTGGTGACCGGCATGCGGGTCAGCGGGCCACGGGGATCAGGGAGGCAGTGCTAGCAGTCGGGAGTTGACGTGGTTGGAGAGGAAGACGATGAAGAGGGGCTGGGGCTGGGCAACGCTGGGGGGTGATAGAGCTGAGCAACTTGAGCTTGCGTCAGAGATGGGTGCTGGGTGCCTGGTGGAGATGGGGATCGGGCGGTGCTGAACAGCAAGAGGCCGCACAAGGAAGAGTTGAGAACAGAGCGGAAGCAGAGAGCCGAGGGGCCTCACCCCAGCCTGTGGCGTAGTAGAGCGTCATCCTGGGGCCCGGGCGCACCCTCACGACCACCACCTTGCTCCACAGCAGGAGGCCCTCCACCAGCATCCAGGAGAATGCGACCAAAAAGAGGAGGTGCATGACAGCTGTGACGGCCACACATGCCACCTGTGGGTGGGAGGGTGGCTGAGCCCCACCAAGGCCAGCTGTGGGCGCAGCCCTGCTCTGGGTCCCTTGCCCATGCCTGGCATCGCCAACCCAAGGAGATATCCGTGGGGAAGGTCTCTGGGCAGTGCCCTGGGCCCACCTTCACCATTCTGGGCCTTTTTTCATCTCTGGGCCATGCTCCCCCCAGGAAATGGAGCCAAGTGAAGATGTGGGGGGCAACCCAGAAAAGGCTGGTCCCCCCTGAGCTCACAAGCACATCTGCTGGGTGCCCACCTTGTTGGCCTTTGCCCACTCGCTGGCCATGAGGAAGCCCTCGGCAGAGGCCAGGGAGAAGGTGAGGTTCTTGTGGACCGTGGCTCGCTCTGACTTGGGGACCCTGGACAGGCAGGAGTCCGTCACAAGGACACCAGCACCAGCCCCCACCCGCTATCAGCCTCTGCCTGCTCAGGTCCCCGTGGGTGAGCTAATGAAGACAGAGATGGCAGCTCCACAGGGGGCCCACAGCCCTAAGGGAGACCCTGGACCAAGGTCTTCTGGGACGAGGATGGACACGCCCGGAGCTCGTCTCACCCAGCTGCCAGGAAGAGCAAGAAGGTGGTGACCAGGGCGCAGAAGAACACTGCAACCCACAAATGAGAGCGTCCTCAGCAGTGACTCTTCCTCGGCGCTCCTCTGCAGGAGGGCCGAAGACCCCAGAGGACAGTAACCTTGTCGCCGCCCTGACCTGAGCAGACCAGGCCTCACCCTGTCCCGGTCCAGCAAGGCTCCCCGAGCCTCCTTGTCTGCAGGGAAGCAGGGATGGCAACAGCCCCAGGCAGCAAGGCCAGGCTTACATACAGCAGGCATTTAATAAGACAGCATTTTCATGTCCTCTCCTGCTAGCTCTCCCTAACTTGGCCCTGATCAGTCCAGCTTTCACTGATTCCACAGCTCCTGAGAGCACTGGATGGGAGGTGACACCCGCCCCACACACTGGGCTGGGGGGGGGCGTGAAGCTGACAGGCAAACAGGGCCCCGCTCTGGTTTCACGGCACGAATGTGTCTGAGAGCAAGTTTCTCTAGTGCGCTCCCCAGCACGCCAAGGGCCCCTGGCATTCCTGAGCCTCTGGCCCTGTGTCACTCAGTCTCTTAGCAAGTGACCCCTCTGAGTCCCTTGCCAGCTCTAGTGAGCACATCTGTCCTGCTCTCCTCCTGGGACTGGGTGTAAATGCTGGGTCCTCCCAGGGGCCTCCCTTGGTTCCGTCTCCTGTTCTGACCTCATCTCAGCCACGGCTTTACCTGCAGGCTCTTCATCTCCCGCTGAGCCCTCTCCTGCCCCGTCGCCCTCGGCCCCGTGGCCGGCCCCACCCCGTCACCCTCCTGTGCCCTCGCTGAGATGCCTCCCTCACCCCCCAGTTACCCAGGCCTTTGTCCCAGACCACCTCCTCCTCCCTCAGTCCCGTCTCCTCCATCTGCCCGCTGTCCCCCCAGGCCGGGCCCCTGTGCTCTGCCCCGCAGACCCCTCGCTGCTCTTTGCGCCTCCAGCTCACTCCTGGCACCAGAGGGCGCCCTCGGTGCAAATCCAACGCCCGTGGAACGCGCTCCTGTTGGTCCCCTGCCCAGTGCATGAGCATCCTGGGCTCTGGGATCTGACCCCTGCACTTGTCCCTCCGCCTTCTTCCTCTCCTGGGCTTGGCACCGGGAGCTCCAGACACGTCGAAGTTCTGGAATGTGCTCAGTCTGCCTGCCATTTCTAGTCTCCTTGCCTTTGCTCAGACTGACTCTGCTGCGAATGCCTTTCTGTTCCACTCTTGGTCATCATTTAAGACTTGGTTCCGACATCACCTCCCCACTGCCCCCGCCCAACGCTACCTCCCTGGGACTCACCTGGACGTCATACACCTGCAACAGGACAGCAAAGTTGGTGCTGTGGTTGCAGAAGCAGGCAGTCGAGTCCTCGTACACGGTGGCCACAGAACAGTCCACGAGAGCCCTGTGTCTGGGCTGGGGGGAGGGCAGGGAACAGAAGGGCTCTTGAAATGGGGTGGGGGTGGGGGTAGCTGGCAAGCCGGGGAAAGTCTCTCTCCAAAGCTTGGGGTCCATCACTGCTCTGCGTCCAACCAGCTTTGTGACCTTGGGCAAGCCTCAGTTTCCCATCTGTAAAATGCACTTAACACTCTCAGGGATGATAGGGGGCCATGGGGCCAATACCAGTGGTTACAACTGATTAATTGCATTAATTACTAAATGACAGTGATTGATGTTTAGCTAAGGATCCAGGGCAGGGAGCTGGGGCTCAGCTCTGAACCCTCCTCTGCTCCTTCACATGCCCAAGGGCCCTGGCCTTGGATATATCATCAAATCTAACACCTATTTGACAGATGGGTCTCTTCCTAGGCACCCCACAGAGTGAGCTCGCATATCTCCCATGACGGGGAGCTTACTTCCTCCTGGGTAACAGATTCTCTTGCTCCAGCTTGTGCTGGGGCTGGGGAGGGGCCTGAGGCAAGACAGGTGGTGATTGGAGACCAAAAAACACACCTCATCCTCAAGCAGAATGGATGGCTTAAAAAAAACAAACACCAAATTGCCTTAATTAAAGAACTTGGAAATGGAAACTCACCCGCTACTGAAGTTCCAGAAAGCACAGACCGGCTCCACCAGTTTCTGTGGGAAGGCCTGAGGGCAGGAAACAGGAACAGAGCAGGTGTGTGAGTGTGTATGGGGGGCATGCAGGTGTGCGAACGAGTATGGAGAGGAGAGACCAGGAGGATGCAGGGGGATGTTGAGGCCTCTGAGTTGGAGGGACCAGGGGTTGCCCAGCGTGGGTCATGGGTGAAGAAGCAGGGAAAAAAGGCCAGTGGGGAGGCAGAGGGGAGGGAAGGGCGGGAGGCTTGCTGCTAACATCATGTATAATATTGAAATACTGGGAACAAGCTAAATGCCCATCCTTTGGGGAGCGGTTAAACCACCATGACATCCCTCTTGGGATGCTCTGCACCTGGTAAGATGAACAGACAGGTCTCTATCTACTGGCAGGGAAAGAGCTCCGTTATACATTGCTCAATAAAGAAAAAAGCTGCACATCATCATGTATAATATGAATTTATTTATGTAAAAAAAATATATATATGGTCTATATAATCGTGAACACTCACACAAAAGGTCTGGGATTAAATGCACAGCTAATTTAACCATGGCTAGGTCTCAGTTTGAATGTGTCATAATGAACATATTAGTACTTTTGTAATTAAACAATGACAACAACATAGATTTTATAAGATGTCATTAAGCAACCGGTGGTACTAGCCCCAGTCCAGGCAGGGAAAGTGACCTGAGCTCAGGACTTGGGCTATGTGTCCCGACTGGAAAGGGTAACAGCAATGTCACCTCACTAGAATATGAGACTCTGTGTCATGTTTTTCATGTCCTTTATTGTGACTGATCTTCATAGCAACCTAGGAGACAGGTATAAATTCATGTAATTTCAAATGAGGAAACTGAGCTTAAGAGAGGGACATTAATCTGCTCAAGATCACACAGCACAGAGCTGAGGGTGGGTCCTGACTTGGTCATGCTCTTTCCACCACTCTGTGATGATGCCTCTCGAGGGTGTAGTATTTCTTGGGTTGACTGAATTATCATCCAGTGTATTCATTCATCTGTAATATTTTTCCTAGGTCTCCGATCCTATGGTAGGTGTTGGGAACACAAAGAAAACCTGTTATTTGCTTTTAAAATGGATGATTGTTGGGGCACCTAGGTGGCTCAGTTGGTTAAGCGTCTGACTTTAGTTCAGGTCATGATCTCAGGGTCCCGGGATCGAGCCCCACATAGGGCTCCCTGCTCCGCAGGCAGCCTGCTTCTCCCTCTCCCACTCCCCCTGCTTGTGTTCCCTCTCTCGCTGTGTGTCTCTCTCTCTCAAATAAATAAACAAAATCTTCAAAAAAAAAAAAAAAAGAGGAGCAAACTATTGAAACAGGCAACAATATGGATGATTCTCAAAAACCCCAGCTGACAAAAGATGCTAGAGCACAGCATATACTATGATTCCATTTATGGGAAACACTAGAAAAGACAGAATCTATAGTCACAAGAAGTAGATCAGTGATTCCCTGGTATGAAAGGGGAGGAAGATTGCCTGGCATGGGGGCCAAAGAAGCCCTTTGGGAAGGTGGAAACGGTCTTTACCTTGGTTAGGGCAGAGGTCCCTGAGTGTATATGCTGGTCAAAACCCATCAAGTTGTATACTTAAAATGGACCTTTTAGTGTATGGAAATTTATCTGCTTCAATCAAATTGATTTTTACAATCTTGGGATGACATACCAAAGACTGATAAACTGTGGGGTATGTGTACATGTGTGTACGTGTCCACGATTCGTGGTTGTGGGCAAAGCTGACTTTAGCTTTCTCTGAAACTAATGTTTCAAAAGCAGGAAGGAATTTGTGTATTTCATGTAATGAAATTAAGCAACATTTCTTGGCGATCTTTCCCTGTCAGGTTATAGAAAAAGACCTGTTCCTTGCATAACCCTAGCGGGTTATTCCAGTGCGTAGCTGCACGTGGCTTTTTGCGCAGTCCCCCTTGGTGGGCACTTCGACTGTTCCAGATCTCAGGAGCACGTTGCCATGCAGACCTCTGCACATTTCCCTGGATGTTCCAATGAGAACCACCAGTGTTTCGAGTCATGCACACGTATAATGAAATCTCAGCTCTGCCGCTTACAAGCTGGGGCCCATCACAGCCCCTCTGCCAAGCTCACTTTTTGCCTATGTCGAATGGGCAGTTGGAGAATTACATGAACGTTGCTTATTTAAGGCACCCAGCATAAAGGGAGTGTGGAATATACTACTTCTCTTTCCGTTCCCTTGAAGACAATGGGGTAGCTTGTGAATGGGTATTTTTCTTGAACATTTTTAGATCTTGGTTTAAATGAATGAATATTGGGGTAGGGGGCATCAAACCAGGATAAGTGTAGTGGGGTGGCAGTTCCCAGAAGCCGCCCCCTGCCCAGTACCTGGGCCTGGTGCTGTAGGTGAAAGGTCACGGCCGTGCTGACCTCCCCGGTTTCATCCCATACCCCAGAGGAGATGATGGCTGAGCCCACCTGGGTGCTTAGAAACCTGCGGGGAGAAAGGGAGCTTTTAAGGGCACCAGCTGGCTGTGTGGGAGAGGTCCTGGACGGCCTGGAGAGGGGGAGATGATACCCTTTGTGTCCAAAGAAACATCAGGAAATGTCCTGTGCTTGGAATTAGGGCACATGGGTTCCAGTTTTGCTTTGGGGACTTGCTAGTAAATTCAGTAAGCCCTGTCTTCTGACTGAGTCTCAGTACTGAAGCCAGGACCCCAGACCGTCGTCAAGCCAGGTTCCAGGGGCACGCCTTTGGCAGGCCCAGAGAGATTGTATGTGTTGGGGAAGGGAAGGGTTTGGTCCTGGCTGCTAAAGGCAGATGTACCTATCAGAATGAGGGCTCTGGGATGAGATGGAGGCCTGGCCTTCTCTGGGGAGGGGATCCAGACCCTCAACAGCCTACTGGGTGGGGCCCACTCACCTCTGCGTCTTGCTTGTCTCTTCTGAGCTGTGAGAGGCCTGGGGCTCTAGGCCAGGATCCCCTAGGGTGTGCTGGAAGACACTCGAGCTGAACCAGCTGTGGATCACGGTGACTCTGGAGAGGCCTGGATGAGGGGGAGGGGGCCCAAGACCCCACCCTGTGACTGAGCAAGTGCCACGGGTTGGCCCCGAGGGAGCTGCTCTGCCCACCTTACAGATAGGGAAACTGAGGCTCATAGAGATTAACTGCCTTCCCAAAGATCACACAGTTAATAAGTGGTAGAACTGGAATTCCAACCAGCCATGGTTCATGCACTTAACCAGACAGCTCTAAGGCTTTTGGCTCCATGTCCTGATTTCCAGCCCCGGGTGGCAGCAAGGGTGGAGGCTCCCTCCACCACCCACTTCCAAGAGGAAATGCGTGGAGTTCAGTGGAGGAGACTCAGTGAACACCTACTATGTGACAAGTGCTTTTAACCTCATAACAACCCACAAGGCAAGTACAAAGAGGACAGTCTTACAGATAAGGAAACAGGCTCTGAACTGTGAGGTGACTTATTCAAAGTAGTGGAGTTAGCAACATGCGGGCTGACCCAGACCCCAAGAGGGACCCACTCCCCACCCGTCCCCCATACCCACCTTTCCCGAGGAGCTGCTTCACTTCACTTGCGGGGATGCGGATGTGGCCGGGCCCTTCTGGATGCCCATGGGGCATCGTGAACACATAGCCCTCTTTGCTGGCCTCCTTCAAGTGTAGGCTCTGCACCTCCAGACCTGGGATCAAACGGGGCTGGGTGGCTAGACCTCCAGAGGGAGGTCTTTCTGCTGAGCTGGCCTCCGCCAGCAGGGTCCGCCTCCCCTCTCCTGGCCACAGGTCCAGGCCACTAATCCAGCTCAGAGAGGCTCAGCACCTCGCCCAAGGTAAGTCTGACTTCTTCAAGTCCAGGGCAGAGGATCACTGAGAGGCAGGTCCCTGGGGGCCAGGAACCAAATATCAATGTGCCCCCAGAAACCACTGGGTGCCCAAAGGACACAGTTTTTGCCAAAGTTCCACCATATGCGCCCCAGTCAATCTACAAACACTCACTGAGTGTGTACTTGGGTCTGGCCTGAGATGCAGAAATGACTCAGAAATGGTCCTGGCACTCAGGGAGCTTCAGGAGGAATGAGGTCATTACCACAAATGCAACAAGAGATATGTTCAAGCCGCCGGGGTGACAGCGGAAGGAGGAACTGACTGTCAGGAGAGAGCTAAAACCAGGCAAGGCTTCCTGGAGAAGTTGATGCTCCAGCAAGGTTCTGAAGGATAGATAGGAGTTTGCTAGGAGGTCAAGGGAGAGAGGGCATCTGGAGGGAGGGCAGGGCTCGGGCAAAGGCAGGAAACAGAATGAAAGTGATGGAGGCTGAGAAGAGACGTCTGAGCCTCGGCCCCGCGCAGGGCCCAGCTGTGTGGGATGGGTGGCTAAGCAGGCTCACCGGCTCGCCAGCACTGGATGTGCAGTCGGGGCCGCTCAGAGGTCAGCACGGGCCTCAGCAGGGGCGCCAGGCGCTGTACACTTGCCACCAGGGCCATGGGGCTGCCGACCACCTGGGAGGAGCCGCATCTCAGCTCCCTCCCGCTCCGCACCCTGCTGCCCCCCGCTCTGCCCGCTGTGGTGAACGCATTCCCAGCGATCAATCGGTGAAGCGGCCTCCCTGCTGCAGATGCTTGGTGGCTCCTCAGGGCCTCCAGGATCAAGTCCTGGGTCCTCAGGCCGGTGTTGAGGCCTGGCCCGATGGGCCTCCTCTGACCTCTCCGAGCCTCTCCTGAGCCACAGCATCGCCTAGCCCAGGCGAAGGCCTCCCAGTGCTCTGTGCCTCCTGGCTGGTCGTTGGCCAACTGGGCACACTCTGAAGGGGGGTTCGTGCCTCCCCCTTCTTTGGTCTCAGTGCTAGACCTACAGAAGGTGCTCAACCTTTAGATTCCAAAAGAGAAGCCATGTGGGGGGTGAGGCCCGCATGGGGGGCGAGGGCGTGCAGTAATGGGACAACTTCTCTGGAGAGCAGCTATCCTGTGTTCCTGAGCATCTGGGCTGTTTTGGAAGACAAGATGGCTGAACACCCAGCATAGAAGACCTCCCTCTTAAGGGGGTCACCAGGTTCTTGGATATGGGGGAGGTCCTTATGGATTAGTGGCTCTTATTTCCAACTGCAGAAATTATTACTCAAGAGTGGTTGTGTGTGGAAGTTCAACTTCTGTAATAGACAAAAAAGGAGCTTCTGGGGTTCCTGGGTGGCTCAGTTGGTTGAAGTGTCTGCCTTCAGCTCAGGTCAGGATCCCAGAGTCCCCAGGTCAAGTCCCACATCAGGCTCCCTCCTCAGGGAGCCTGCTTTTCCCTCTCCCTCTGCTGCTCCCCCTGCTTGTGCTCTCTCTCTCAAATAAATAAATAAAATCTTTTTTTTTTTTTTTTTTTAAGAGGAGCTTCTTTTGATGGATGGAGAGCTAGAGCGCAGCAATGGGTACTGACTGGCCCATGGCCGCACGAGCTGGGGGGAAGGATGGAGCTGGAGCCCAGGCCCCCCGCCCGCCTCCCCCAGCCCTGCCAGCCTCACCTCGCTGACTGAGAGCCACGCTCCAGCCAACTGCTCCTCCAGGACCAGGCTGGCCACAGACACAATGCCCCGGCCTAGCTGCTCCCAGGGCCCACTTAAAGGCTCTGGCTCCCCAGCCCTGAGGGCTGTCACCCTCTTCAGGAAGTGCACAACGGCCAGCAATGCAGCAGGCCCCAGGGGAGCTGCCTCCTTTGCCAGGACTCTCTCCAGGATGCCCAGGAAGCTGGAGGTCTCAGCCGGCGACAGGTGTCCATGGACTTCAGAGAGAGGGTCCGTGAGGAGCTGTGGGCAGAGAAGCCACTTACAGCTGGTCTGGCTGTTAGGAGAGACCTCCCAGGGGCCCTGCTTGGGCCCCACTAGGGTCTTCTTGGTGGGCACATGTCAAACATGTCATAAGCCCTCGGCTTTCAAGAGCTCCAAAATAGGGAATATGAACAACCTTAATTGCTGAAGACATGTTAGGTGGGTGTCCCCTTTATAGGTGAGGAAACTGAGGTGCAGGGAGGTGACCCATAGTGTCCCCAGACTCTTCAGCCCCCTGGAAGGGGGGCTCACCACAATGGTGTTGGCCAAGGCATTGACTCGGCTGATAACATCCTGGCCAGGCCATGACTGGGCGTCCTGCAGCCGCTGATAAGTCTCTGCAAAGGAGAGGATGGATGGACGCTCGAGCGACATGGCCCAGGGGTGCCCCATCCACCATTTGCTGCCCAGGGAGGAAGAGCATATTGGCAGCTGTGTTTCTGGAGCCTTACAGTGTTCTAGATGGGGAAACTGAGTCATACAATGGCAAAATCACTTGCCCAAGGACACACAGCTGGGATTCACCTCCGGGTCTGTCTGGCCCCACTGTCCTGTGGTTTGGACTCTGTGGAGACCCTGAGACTTTAAGAATATTCTGAATTCCCCGTTTGTACCAACTGCTCCCTCCCCCTTGGCCTACACTGGTCCATACCCGGCTTCCCCTTCAGCAGGGCCCCGGGCACTGCCAGGGCGCACCTGTCCAGTGGCAGCACAGGAAGGGCCGTGGTTGAAGGCAGAGCAAAGAGCCCTCGGTACGGGATCCTGGGTTCCACGTAGGGCACTCCTCTGAGGGCACTGGCAGGGATGGGACAGGTGTCAGGGATGTACCTGGCTCCCAAGCAGCCCCTGTGACCCACCGGCCTGTTCGGGCCTTGAAGGCACCTGTACACCGTAGGGGGCCAGGACGCACAGCCCCCGAGTTAGGGGGCAACGTGGGAACCCGGGTGAAGGGCGCTGTAGCCAGCACAAGGCCGGTCAAGGACGCTACGCGGTGACCCTACTCACTCAGGCTACGGAGACTGGGCATTTGCCCGACCCGCTTGGGGAGGGCGTGACCAGGGCTGGGCGTGGCCAGGTTCGCAAGAGGTGGGCTGGGTCTCGAGCTCAGAAGGCCGCTTACAGGAGCCAGGGGGCGGGGCGTTGAGCCGAACGGTGGGGCGGGGCCTAGCAGCCAGTGGGCGGGGCGGGGCGGGGCGGGGCGTACCGGGACAGAGAAGGCGCACCCGCAGGGGCGGGAGCAGCGACGGCGTGACGTCCAGGGCGCCCAGGTCCCAGCGGAAGAGCAGGCCGCCGGGGGGCGCCGCACAGGCCCGCGCCCGGGGCAGCTGCGCGGGGCTCAGCGCCCGAGCCCACAGGTGGAAGCCGGTGAGATTGCCGCTGAAGGCATCGCGCGCCGAGAAGCCGCCACCCAGAGAGTCCTGATCCTGGCCCAGCACGAGGATGCCGCCCGCTGGCACCGGGTGGCCCGCGCCCAGTCCCCGCGCCCCGGCGCGCTGCCGCCCGTCGGCAAACAGCGCCCAGCGCCCGCCGCGCTGCTCCCACGTGGCGCACACGTGGTGCCAGCGGCCGTCGGCGCGGAAGGCGGCGAGGGAGGGCGCGTGGTGGCCGCGCACCACAAGCGCCGCGTGCACGGCGCCGCCCGGCTCGGCGAAGGCGCGCAGCTGCAGCGCGTTGGGCAGCGCCGGCGCCGCGAGGGAGAAGAGCGCGGCCGTGTCGGGCGAGGCGGCGTCCCACTGCACGTGCGCGCACGCGGTCAGCGCCCCCAGCGCGGGCAGGGGCGTCCGCAGCCGCGCCGCCTTGTCCGCAGTCCGCTCCCTGAACACCAGCACGGCCGTGGTGAGCGCGCCTGCGGGGACATGCGGGCCGGGACCTCAGTGTCCCCAGCTGCGCACAGCCTCTGGCTACCCACTGGCGCAGCTGCAGGGCCCCTTCTGGGCTTTGGGGTATCTCCCTCTCTCGGGAAGGAAGAAATGGGGGCTCCAGGGCCCATACCCAGGCTGTCAACCCTCTATTTTAGTCCAGGACAAGGGAACCTGGAGATGCGACGGGGACTTCTGGGCTCCACCCAAGAGGACTGTCACTGTGGGCTCCCTCTCTGGAGGTCGCCAAAGCCTCTGCCCCCTACCTCCTCCTCCCAGGCCTTGGGCCCACACTCACGTCTTTTCGGGGGTCTCCGAAGAAGGGCCTCTTTTTGGCCCACCCAGATGGGGTTGGGCAGCCATGGAGCAAGGACCTCAGGTCGGGGCGCGAGTGCCAGGTGGCCAAACCTCTGCTCACAGGACTCTTGAGCCTGCCACCAGCTCAGCTGCTGCCCTGGAGACTTGCACACCCCATCTGTAGTCTCCACCACCTCACTGGGGCCCACTGGAGCTGCAGGGTCAGAGGAGAGACAGTGTGGGAGAGCAGTGTGTGCCCATGTGACCCTTGAAGTGGGGCTGGCCGTGGACATTGAACTGGGACTCATTCAAGGCTGAATGCTCTGTGACCTGGCAGGTCTAGTCCCTTTGCTGAGCCTGTTTTGTCATCTGTATGGTGGCAAGAATAAGATGGACCCAAGTGAAACCTTCAGCCCAGGGCCCGGGATGATGGGGTTGAACTAAATGGCATCTTTCTCCTTCCTTTGCCTTAGAGGCCAGTGCACCAGGTGGACCACAGGCTGGCTGAGCTGGGGGAAGGGGGAGCCCCTCTGGGGCCCTCATACCAACCTGTCACCCAGGAGCTCCTTGATTCAGCTGGTGAGTTGGAGGGGGTCCCAGAGAGACTCCTTATCTGAGAAAGAAGAGGACAGGTCGGGGCTGGGTCAGGTCAGTTATTGAATACCTACTGTGTGCGCCAGCAGGATGCATTGGAAGCTGCAAGCTTTGGAGTCAGACCTGGGTTCAAGTCCCCCCCCCCCCCCCCGGAGTGGATAAGCTAAGGGCTTATCTCATGTGACCTTCACAATGACCTCAGAGGTGCCCACTTGGAACCCAGCAACTTTGAGTCCCCGTGGCCGCCTCCCCCCAGCCCCCCCTCCCCCACCATCCCCCAGGTTCAGGTACCAGGAGGTAGAAGACGCAGTAGCACCAGGAGGCCATTCTGAATCCAGCAGGGGCAGGTGAGGGACAGCAAGGGTCACAGATGTGGCCACTGTGGACTGAAGAAGGAAAGAAGCAAAGGAAAGGAGCTCAGCGTCCTGCCTTACTACCCCCTCTGTCTCCTACGGGGTCATCTTCCCCCATGTTTGGCTCCCGGAACCTTACTGGGCTGGGAGCCCAGGATGGGCTGGGCACATCTACTTGACATTTACTTGCACAAAAGGATGGTCTCCAGGAGCCCCTTCTAGTACCACAGCTGGGGAACGCTGTAGCCCTGGTGAGCTGGGAACGGCTGGGGGGTGGGGAGGGAAGGCAGCAGCCCCAGCCTGGCCAGAGAGAGGCGGAAACAGAGGACGGGATCCCTGTTAGGCTTCCTTGTGTTCTTTTGGGCTCAGAGCTTGGCATTCAAGGCTCTGCTTCACGAAGTCTCTGCTTCATGAGGCCTCTGCTGAGCTCGCTGGCCTCACTGGTCTCACTATCCACTTCCCCCCTACCCCCCTGCAGTCACCTGTCCCCCAAGTTGCTCCCATTTCTCCGGGCAGCATCTCTTCTAAGACCTTTGAGTGCACTCTCCCTCTTGCCTGGACTGGCCTCCCACTCCCTCAGCACCTCCCGGAGGACCGGTCTCTGATCACTGCCTCCACCCTGCACCGATGGCAGGCCTGCCATGGCCATGCGCTGTAGTGAGTTGAGGATACCCGAATCGTGGGTGGTTTGGGGGTCACTCTTAGCAGTCTGGGGGGCTTCAGGCTTCCTGGGTCTCTATCCCAACAGTGACCAAGCACCAGTGGGTCCCAGAAAACACTGGAGAACAAAGAATGCTCCTCTGTGGCCTGCCAGCTGGCCTCATGCCATCTGGACGTCTGGAGCCATCACCAGTGATAATTCATACCCTTTTCCCCTTTCCAGATAAAGGGCCTAAGTGTGAAAATCAAACACATCCCCACACAGGAATACATGGGGGTTCACACTTGGGATTCTGAAAAGCACTTTATTGTCACTTTCCCCCTTTTTATTTATTTATTTATTTTAATTAAGTAGGCTCCACACCCAAGGTGGGGCTTGAACCCACCACCCCGAGATCAAGAGTTGCATGCTGTACCCACGGAGCCAGCCAGGCGCCCCACTTTTGCTTTTTTAAACAGCACCTGACCCCCCCCCCCCCCCACCTTCTGGGTGGGGAATGATAGGAGTCTGGTCCAAGACTGAGCCTTGGTCCCTAGCATGTGCTGGGCACATAGTATGTGCTCATTAAACGCTGACCGCCTCACTCCCCTGTTCACGTTTGCCCGTATTTGTCCCCCACAAACTCCTTGCCCCACCTTCCTTGCTCACCATACACTCGTTGGCACCCAAGAGGGAGATGCGAAGTCCGGGACGACACTGCGTGTCCCTCCTCCGCGAAGGGCCAGTGGGGAAATCCCTCCTAGGCTGATGGGCCAGGACAAGCGCCCCCCTCCCCCCCCCCACTTCACCCGCGCTGATCCCTTCCCTATTCAGAGCCGAGCTCCTCACCTGCTGCGTCTGGCCTGGCGCCTACGGCCGGCTCACCCGCTGCGAAGTGTCTCAGGGACGAGGTCCCGCGGCTGCATCTCTGCGCTAGCTCTGCGCGTCGCACGGAAACCCGCGGGGGCGGGGCGGGGCCGGGGCGGGACTAGGAGACCCCGCCCCTCGGCCCCAGCCGCTTAGAGTCAGGGACCCCCGCCCTCCTGCGCGCGCCGGAGTGGC
This sequence comes from Mirounga angustirostris, assembly GCF_029215605.1. Taxonomy (NCBI): domain Eukaryota; kingdom Metazoa; phylum Chordata; class Mammalia; order Carnivora; family Phocidae; genus Mirounga; species Mirounga angustirostris. The sequence continues at coordinate 83,403,877 of NW_026991723.1, read as the reverse complement.
CAGGCGCCCGAGCGGTGGCAGCGCACGCACGTGGGGTACCCCTGCCGGGAGTTCCTCAGTTCCTGGACCGGACCTGCTATGCTTCTCCCCACGACTCGCAGGTGAAGTCACTCGATTAGAAGGGGCCACCTTGTGAGGCTTGGATTCCAAATAAACTTGGACTTCCCCACCCCCACCTCCGCCTGGACGGTGGGAAAGGAAGGAGCATTCAGTACCCGGAGCTGGCCCCCCCCTACAGGCCTCCTCTCCTTTACCTTTAACCCACTGTGAGGAGGGGCCGTCATACCCATTTTCCAGATAAGGACTGAGGGCTGTCTCCAAATTAGGCAGCCAGTGAGGGGCAGAGCCCAGCCTTGAATCTGGGTCTTTGGGTCTTCATCCAGGACATTCGAAAGGTAAGGGCAAGGTGGGCCGGGGAGGCCCTCTGTGTGTGAGGTGGGGGTGAATTAAACTGAAAAGGTTTTGGTCCCTGAGGGCAGAGCCTGGGACTGGTGGTGGGGCCGGGAGCAGAGGGAGGCTAAGCGGAAGGGAAAGGGGACGCAGAGGCGGAGCTCCCAGTAGGAGGGGTCTGCGGCTGGGACTGGAGGCACTCTTTTATTTTATTTTATTATTTTATTTTATTTTATTTTATTATTTATTTTATTATTTTATTATTTTATTTTATTTTATTTTTTATTTTTTATTTATTTGACAAAGAGAGCAGAAGCAGGGGGAGCGGCAGGCAGAGGGAGAGGGAGAAGCAGGCTCCTAGCTGAGCAAGGAGTCCCACGTGGGGCTCGATCCCAGGACCCTGGGACCAGGGCCCAAGCCTAAGGCAGACGCTTAACCGACTGAGCCACCCAGGCGCCCCTGGAGGCACTCTCTTGCCTCCCTAGCGGGGCTTCCTGCTTGGGAGGGAGATCAGACAGATCCAAGTTCATCCTGACTGACTCAAGGGACGTTGGCTAATTTCTCTGAGCCTCACTTTCCCCATCTGTAACACGTGGATAATAGTACACAAGTCAAGGGGCTGCTATGTGATTTTTTTTTTTTTTAAGATTTTATTTATTTATTTGACAGAGAGAGACACAGTGAGAGCAGGATTACAAGCAGGGGGAGAGGGAGAAACAGGCTTCCCGCGGAGCAGGGAGCCCGATGCGGGGCTCGATCCCAGGACCCCGGGATCATGACCTGAGCCGAAGGCAGACGCTTAACGACTGAGCCACCCAGGCGCCCCTTGTACCAGGCGTATAGTACGTTTATCATTCTTGTCAAAACTTCCCTTACAGGGCGCCTGGGTGGCTCAGTTGGTTAAGCGACTGCCTTTGGTTCAGGTCATGATTCTGGAGTCCCAGGACGGGTCCGCATGGGGCTCCCTGCTCAGCGGGCAGCCTGCTTCTCCCTCTGACCCTCCCCCCTCTTGTGCTCTCTCTCTCATTCTCTCTCTCAAATAAATAAATAAAATCTTAAAAAAAAAAAAAAACGAAAAACTTCGCTTACAGTTGTTCCAATAGCTTGCTGGCAACACAATGGTTTATGGGGGTTTTCCCCAATTTTTTTTCTTTTTAAAGATTTTATTCATTTATTTGACACACACAGAGAGATAGTGAGAGCAGGAACACAAGCAGGGGGAGCGGGAGAGGGAGAAGCAGGCTTCCTACGGAGTGGGGAGCCAGAACCCTGGGATCATGACCCTAGCCGAAGGCAGACGCTTAACGACTGAGCCACACCCAGGTGCCCCCCAATTTTTTCTATTGTAGTAAAATACATAGAACAAAGTTTACCATCTTATGATGGTTTTTATTTTTATTTTTTAAATATTTATTTATTTGAGGGAGAGCATGAGAGAGCTTGGTGGGGGGCAGGAAGCAGGCTCCCTGCTGAGTTTGATCCCAGGACTCTGGGATCTCTCCCTGAGGGCAGGCAGACGTTTTACCCACTGAGCCACCCAGCCGCCCCATATAATGGTTTATTTTTAAAAGAAAAGGGAAGGGAATCAAACTGGTTGTTATATTGGTGTTCAGTGTGCTCTTCTAGCTTTCCCCAGGTTTGAGAATTTGCAAAATGAAATTGGGAGATAGGAGGTCCCCATTGGAGCAGAGTTCTGAGCATTTCCCAGGTTCCTGGGCCTACAGAATGTCTGCAGGACTTGGCTGTCCCTTGTCTTTGTGGCCCACCCACACCCTGCCCAGGATGGAGCCCTTGCTGCCTGGCCCTGGTGGGCCCTCCCACATTTGCTCTCATTCAAGACAGGGACACTTGAGGGTCCCATTTTTACATATGTGCTAACTGAGCCCAGAGAGAACACAGGGCTCCACACAGCAAGGAAGAGGTGGACCCCAGGTCTGCCTCTTTCTCTCTGTGGGTGGGGTGGATCTACCCCAATTCTCCTAGCCTCCTTTGTATGCCTCGCTTCCCGTCCCAACCCCAATCTCTCCCCTGTCGCCTGAGTTACAACCTTCCCAGCCTTGGTAACACCCCTGCCTGGGGGCTCAGGGCCAACTCCCTTCCTTCAGTGGGGTCACATTTCCTAAGAGTCACTCCTGGAGATGGCGAAGTACGGGGCTAGGGGGGTGGGGAGGTGTTGGGGGGGGGCCTCCATGGACCCTCAGCTGTTTGGGCCCTGTTATAGCCTAATCTCTCCACCCCAGAGCCTGGGTATTGTCCGACTGGCAGCCTAGAGCCATTCATCGTGCCTGTGGTGGTGGTTCTGACAGGCCTCTTGTGTCCCTAGATGGGCCTGGAGGCTGTGAGTGAGTGATAGCCATCGGGGTCGCTGGGCTCGTTGTCTGTGTAGATGGGGTGGGGAACCAGGGCGGCAGCCAGGGGTGTGCTTATCCTGGGGCCTGGCCCTGCCCTGTCCGCTCAGCTAAGTTGTCCATAGTGCAAGCATAGGAATTTTGGAAGGAGGAGTTGGCCACTGGGACATTGTCACTTTGGGGTTGCCACAGACCCAACAGAATTGGAACTTGGCCATCAACCAACTTTTCTGTGACCTGGGCAAGTCTCTGTACCCTGTGTCTTCTCACACAGAAGGTAGGGAATCACCCGCTCTTCTCAGGGACATAAAGGGTGGCTGGGAGGGGAGATGTGTGAGTATCAGGGTTGGGGGAGCCCCACACCCTGACCCAGTTGTCAGTTTTCTCTGGTGGTGACTGGCTCCTGCTCGGTAGATAAGAGTCCCTTTCCCTACTCCCACCCCTGCATACCTTGATTCCGGAGACGCTGGATGTGCCCGGAACCAGCCTGCCTCCCCTCTTGCCCACTCCAGCCCCTTCTCCACTCAGCAGACAGAATGAGCTCTGTGAAATTGCCATCTGCTCCTGTCCCTCCCCTGCTCAAAACCTTTCTGTGGCTCCCTGGTGCTCCAGGAAAGTCCAAGGTCCGCATGTGGCTAACACGATCCTTCTCTGTCCCCTGTCCTCCCTCACTGTGCCTCTTCCCCATCACACTCCGTCCCCTGTCCTCCCTCACTGTGCCTCTTCCCCATCACACTCCGTAGCCCAGCCTATAGCCAGAGGGAACATCTGTCTGTTCACACCCCCTGGCCTTCACACATGCTGTTCCCTTTGCCTAGGAGTAGCCAGGAGCCCCCCTCTTCCAAGTCCTTTGTGGCTCATTTCTACTCATTTTTCAGGTCTCAGCTTAGACCTTCTAGGATGCCTTCCCTGCCCCCAACATTAAACTGTTTCAGGAACCCCAGATCCCTATAAATGCTGGGGAACTGTCTGCCTGTCCATTCCTCCTCGCCACCGCCCCTTCCCCTCCCCATCCCCCGCCACCCCCCAGCGCCAGGGACAGGGCCTGACAGAGTGAGCACTTGCATTTGTTGAAGGACTGACAGAATGATCTAACAGATCTAGGCACATGCAGACAGACACTTGTGACTCTAAGGTTGGGATGTGTGTGCCTGGGGGGTTGGTATGTGCGGCTCTGGAAAGAGGATTCTGCTTAGTGGACCCCACGCCTGCCACCCACACCACTGATTATGGCCACAGGAGAGAGAAGCAACTACTTGTGCCAAGCTGATTCCAGCCCCTCTCACTCCTCCTATTCCTCTCCCCACCTGTCCCCACCTGTCTCCACCTGTCACTGGGGCAGTTCCAGAAGCCAGAGGCAGCTGATGTAGAGGCCTTGAGCTGGGAGTCAAGGCCAGTCCCACCCTCCATTCCAGGCCCCTCTCTGTGACCAACAAGCATAGGGACCCAAATGACCATGTCTCTGCTCTTGGTCTTGGTTCCCCTCTTGGGTAAAGTTTGGCTTCTTACCCCAGTTTAGAGAGAATGGTCATGCCTATCTGTGACATGCCTGGCCTGGAGCCTTGCACACAGCGGGTGCTCAATAAATACCTATTTGTATTAGGGGAAACCAAGAACCAGAGAGGGAAGTGACCTGTGGTCACATAGCAAATCCATGGCATAGCTTAAACCTCCACTTTCCTTACGCAGCACCCCCCCACCCCACCATCGCTTTTCTCCAAGCTTAAAAATACTTTTGCCTCCATCTGACATGACAATGAGTGCTAGCAGGTGCAGAGTTTCTTTTGGGGGGTGATGAAGTGTTCTAAAATTGATTGTGGTGATGGTTGCACCATTGTGGGAATGTCCTAAAAAACATTAAGTTGTGTACTTTAAATGAGTGAGTTGCATGGAATGTGAATTACATTCCAGTAAACCGTTATTTTAAAAAATAACTGTAGTGTGCAAGAAAAAGTGCCAGACAGAAGAACTGCCTCTTAGTAGCTGCACGGACTTTTGAGCCCAGTTCCCTTGCTCTGTGACTTGGATCCTATTCCCCACTCTGCCTTCCTCCCAGGAATTTGTAGAATCAAATGAAAAAGTAGAAGTTGTAATATTCCCAGAGTTGATACTGGTATCAACAGTATGGCCATTTCTATAAAAATGAATCTCTCACTCTCAAAAATGACTGGATAAAGAAAGGAACAAATACTTTATAAAAGAGGAAAAACAAAGTGAAAAATACATGGGGAAAAATGTTCCTCCTCAATGTTAATCAAAGGAGTGAAAACAAAAGCAACTTTAAGGTATCATTTTAAAATGGTAAAACTCTGTGCTGGCACAGTTGTGGTGAAATTGATACATCCAAGTACTGTTTCACCGTGTAGAATAGCACAATCCTCTTGGAAATCAAGAGAGTGATATATTAAGAGGACCAAAGGGGCGCCGAGGTGGCATAGTTAAGTGTCTGTCTCTTGGTTTCGGCTCGTCATGATCTCAGGGTCTTGGGATCAAGCCCCCTATCAGGCTCTGTGCCCAGTGCGGAGTCTGCTTAAGATTCTCTCTCCAGGGCGCCTGGGTGGCTGAGTTGGTTAAGCATCTGCTTTCAGCTCAGTTCATGATATCGGGGTCCTGGGATTGAGCCCCACGTTGGGCTCTCTGCTCAGCGGGGAGCCTGCTTCTCCTTCTCCCTCTGCTGCTCCCCCTTCTTGTACTCTCTCTGTCAAATAAAGAAATAAATCTTAAAAATCAATCAATCAATCAATCAATCATGGGGATGTAATGTACAGCATGGCGACTCTAATTAATAATACTGTAGTGCATGTTTGAAAGTTGCTGAGAGAATAGATCTTAAAAGTTCTCAACATAAGAAAAGAAATTCCTGTATGTATGGTGTGATGAATGTTAACTAGACTTATGGTGGTGATCATTTTGCAATCTAGACAAATATTTAATCACTATGCTGTACACCTGAAACTAATATGTTTTTTAAAAAAGAAAGAAAAAAGTAGGAAGCAAAAATGGTGTCATATAATTGTAACTAAGTACAACTCTGTGTAGACTGGTAAATATTGCTGGTGACTGACATAGCATTTGTGTCCTTCTCCTTTGTTTTCAAAATGCTCTTTCTCAGCTTTGCAGCTGTGGGTAGTCATGTTACCACTAAGATGTAAACCAAAGTCTTCTGGCAGAATTCAGAGAAATATTTTGCTTTTTCTGATAAAAGAGATGGTTAATGTTTTCACCATTCTCTCCTCCTAATCTTTTTTTAAAAATCTCTTCTGTCTTGAATGCAGCTGAGGTGCCTGGAGCTGCAGCAGCGATCTTGTGACCATGAGGATGAAAGCATGTCAGAAGGCAATCTATTAAGGATGATAGGAACAGCAAGATTGAAATACTATGGTTCCATGACATTATTGTGCTGCCTCCCAACCTAGAGACCACCTACTGCCAGTCTTTTGTTATATAAGGAAAATAAACCCCTATCTATTTAAAGCGCTGTTGTTGTTAGCTGCAGCTGAGAGCATTCTCAACTGGTACATGGACAAAGACATGAAAATACACTGGATGGCATACGAGATTTGGAGGTAGACAAATGGATTCATTTCTCCCACTCTGTTAGTGTATCTGTGATCTCAGGCAAAGCCACTTCACCTCTGAGCCTCAATTTCCTCAGCAATAAAATGGAGCTGATGACACCCACCTGTTGGTGTCATTCTAGCCTTGAAAATTTTTTTTTTAAGATTTTATTTATTTATTTGAGAGAGAGAATGAGATAGAGAGAGCATGGGCGGGGAGGATCAGAGGGAGAAGCAGACTCTCCGCTGAGTGGGGAGCCCGATGCGGGACTCGATCCCGGGACTCCAGGATCATGACCCGAGCCGAAGGCAGTCGCTTAACCAACTGAGCCACCCAGGCGCCCTAGCCTTGAAATTTTTAAGGCTAGAATGACATGGCAGATTTGGAAGTGCTTAGTGAACAGCAAAGACAAATTTGGGTTTAGTCTTATCAAACTAAAAGTCTGAACTATTGCAAAAACAATAAATGAGCTATTGTGTTAGGAAGGGGAATTGGTCATGAATTTTTTCTTTTTCTTTCTTTATTAGTATTATCTTTTTTATTCCAGGTATTCTTCAAGGCTGCTCTGGCTCGCTCTCTGTCTTCCGGGCAGTGACCTCCACCTTGGAGTGGAAGGGTCTGGACCTGAGACAGAGGGCTGTTTTCCAGTCCTGTGTGAAGGTGGCGGTAGGTGGAGCTCGAGGCTCATGGCAGAACTGGGCCAGGGCGCTGGGCTCTTCACCTGGTCCTGGCAGGCGGGCGGGCACTGGGGAGGCTCAGCATCAGCGGCTGTGACTCGAGGTAAAAATAATAAGGGAAGGACAGCTGCTTCCTTGTCAGCAACCAAGAGGGAAATAAAGCTCATGTCCCCTCCAGCGAAAACCTGCTCTCCAGGTCCCCTGGCTCCTGCCGCAAACTGCTTGGCGTCTGTGTGCCAATCCAATTTGAACGCCTGCGACTCACCCCAGAGAGGGCTTATTTTAACTTCATCAAGCGCAGAGAAAAACATCCAGACTGGAGTAAATGGGAGGAAGGAGCAGCTGCTTGGGGGCCCAGGCTGGGAATGGGGTCCAGGGCTTCTGCCCTTCTTGTGGTTGGACTTGGGGTCCCCTCCTCCTAATCTGGTTCAACAATTGCCCATGTGGTTAATTCAGCCAAGGCTCGGTGAGTAGCATCTAGTGGGTGTTCCCTGAAATCAAGGGGGTAAGTTAACACCTTGGCCCCGCTCAGAAGTTCCTCTCTGATGTCCTCAGCCTCCTCTCTTGTTCCCTTTCTTCTCCAGCACCCCTTCTGGGGCTGTGCCAGGCTTTTCATGAAGGCCCAGACTCGTGTTCTCTCACACCTTCATGCCTTTGCATGCCACGCCTTCCCCCTGAACTGCCTTTCCTGTTTCTTTGCCTGGTGGATGTCCACAAGTTCTAGAGAGTTCCTAGGCATTCCTCAAGACTCAGCTCAGTATCACTGGCTGCTTCCGCACCCCTCCAGGCAGATCGAGTTGTCCTGTGGGTCCCCGCAGGATTTTGTTCGTTCTTCTGTTTTAACAAGGGACTGGGATGTCTTCCCACCTTCCTTCCTTCCCCATCTATCCCTCTCTCCTTCCCTGTTTCCAACAAACACACTGAGCCTCTCCTCTCCACCAGGCCCTGTGCTGGCTGCTTGGGGCAGATGCGAATCCCTGCCCTCAAGTGGCGTCCGTGCGGATGGTTGTCAGCATGACGAGAGGTGATTCGTGGGCTGTGGGGACAGGCCAGCAACACGGCTGCCAAGAAACAGCAACCTCCCAATGACAAAGAATCACATTTGTTTGTGTCTCTTTTTTCCCTCCTTTGTTGTTGTTGTTGTTGTTGTTTTTAAATCAAGGCACGAGCACAGGAGACATTGCTGACTTCCACTGCAATTACTGGAGACTCACATTTTTAGTGTATTCATTTTTCTAAATTTTAAATGGTAATACATATCAAATAAACAGTAAATTAAATTAAAAAATTGAGCTAATAATAAAAGCAATTTTAAAATTAAGGTTTACTTTTTCCTGGCTCAGTCTTGAAGGCCTGCCTCCCCAGGGGGGCATTTATTCAGCCTGTGCAGTTAGGTTAGGTTAGGAGCAGAGTGTCCTGGGCTCCGCCGGGGATGAAGAGCCTGCGTCCTGCTGCGTCCCTGCTCTGGGGTAGGACCCTGGGGGTTGTTGACCTGTGACCCCCATGGCCAAGCCTGGGCGGGGAGTCAGCCGTGCAGGGACCGGGCTCTGGGCTGGATAGAGGTGGTCTATTTTTGCATGTTTGGTAATTCGGAATATCTGGAAGATTAATTGTTTCTTAGGCCTCATTGGAATGTTCTGGCATCCAGGAGAGTATGTCGGTACATCCCAGGCTCAGTCTTTGTGGGGCCTGGCGGGGGAGGGGGTATGTGCAGATAACGGGTGGGGAAGGTGGGTGCTGCTGAGGTAGGCCCTTTTGGAGGATAGGTAGATGGGGTGAGAGGCAGAAGATGGGATCCTAGGTGTGTGAGGAGTTGGCAGGGAGGGAGAGACGACAAGCCAGGAGATAGAAATGAGAGAATTGGTGTGGTGGCTCAGAGAGGTAAAGGAACTCACCCAAGGCCACACAGCTGGAGGGGGCTTTGACCTCAGCTCTGTCTGACTCCAATACTCACACTCATCTTCCATGAGTGACTGGCAGGGCTAGCTTGAGACGTGATCCCTGGGGTTGACCTTGGAGTCCTCCACACCTTTGTCTTCTTGACCCCATTCACAGTGGTCTCCAGATGGACCTCCTTGCAAGAGGTCGACTGACCCCAGTGGGTTCTTTCATGATCTCCACTGGATGGGGAAGCAGGTCTGTTAAGACAGAACTACTACAGGGCGCCTGGGTGGCTCAGTCGGTTAAGCGACTGCCTTCGGCTCAGGTCATGATCCTGGAGTCCCTGGATCGAGTCCCGCATCGGGCTCCCTGCTCGGCAGGGAGTCTGCTTCTCCCCCTGACCCTCCCCACTCTCATGTGCTCTCTCTCTCTCTCTCTCATTCTGTCTCAAATAAATAAATAAAATCTTTAAAAAAAAAAAAAAAGACAGAACTACTACAGAGTAGGGTGGAGAGTGCCCAGCCTGGGAGTCAGATGAACTGGGATGCCCTGCATGCTAGCTGTAGTGGGCACCCATCACTTCCCACATCTTTAGGGGAATCCTCCTTCCCCACCATTCATGTGATCCCTCACTGACTGCCTCTCCTCAAAAGCAAGCAACACACCATACAAAACACACCAACAGTAGGGTCGGGCCATGGTTTGGCCATTTCTCTGGTCATGTGTGTTTGTGACACCAGCTGTGCTATTCCGAGCTCTGCCTCAGATGTCTTGTGGAGTGAAGAGAGCAAGGGTCCTGGCTCTGGGGTTTCTGAGTAGGAACAATGTGAAATCAGAACTGCTTGTGGCCAGGTATCATGGGGTTAAGTTTAGCTTTAGCTGCATCTAACAAAAATTCTAAATAAAAGCAGTTTAAACATGCAAGGGTTTGTTTGTTTATCACGGAAGTCTGGTGGTGGCCCGTCCAGGGCTCATATTACTGGCATGGACACCCAGCCTCACCTCATGGCCTAAAATGGTTACCAGAGCTCCAGCCATTACACCCATGTTTTAGGCAACAAGGAGGAGGAAAGTGGGGAAGGGCAAGAAAGGTGCTCCTTCCAGCTGAGTCAGCTTGCCTTCCCTTAGGCAACCTTCCCCAAAGTGCCATAGAATACTTCCATTTACATATCACTGGTCACAAGGGAGAAATGTTATTTATCACCTGAGCATTTTACCATCCAAATAAAACCAGGCTTTCATCTCTGCCACAGGCTGCATTTCCTGTCCTTTCTGTCTGCAGTGGGAGGGAATAAAACGGAGCCGAGAGGAGGGCACTCAGGAGATGGGAGACAGAAAGGAACAACCACACAGAGAGGGAGGGAGGAAGGGAGAGAAAGAGTGCGAGAGGCAGAGAGGCAGAGGGGGATGAGGACCTCACTGAGCCCCATCCCCGGCCTTCCCAGCCTCCTGCATCAACACCTTCTCTTCTTTTTCTCGAGTCAGGTCGAACCGAGTTTCTGTCTCTTGTAACTGAAAGAGTATGCTGACCTTGAGCAAGGATTGACCTTTTTGGAGCCTTGATTTCTTTCTTCTGAGAAATGGGGATCCTATTGCCCACCAGGTGGAGCTGTGACAGGGACACGTGGTGACAACTAGCTGCCAGGCGACCGCCGCGCAGGGAGCGCTGCCCAAGCAGCCTGGTGCCCTGGCGGACCTGCTGTTCCTCCTGGTACTTGCTCCTGTCCTGCTCTAGCAATTCTGCTCCACCATCGCGGGGGGTTTACGTGGAAACTGCCTCCTGTCTGACCCAGGGAGCTGGCCAGGCTCGGGTGACTTTTCTGGACACCTGAGTAGTGGGGTGAGGACTGGAGAAGCCAAAAACTGGAGAGAAGGGTGGGGCAGAGCTGGAGAAGTGCCAGGAGCAGAGACGCGGCCACGGGCACGTGGTTGTCTGAGCGCGGGTCAGACCCGGACACCGGCAGTGTGGGGGGGCCAGCCCACTGGGAACCCATTTTCAGGTTGGACACTGCGGTCGACCTGTTCCAGGCCCCTTTCCCGCTCCTTCTGGGAACAGCACCTGAGTTTTGGGGAGCTCCTTTCCATGGTTAGCCCCTGTGGTGTTGGGAGGGGCTGACCCCCTCCTTTCTCTACGGGTGGTATTTGTTTTCTGTTGTTGCCACAGCAGATCACACCCATGTACCAGCTCAAAACCACACCAGTCCGTGACCTCACAGTTCTGTAGGTCAGAAGTCTAGGTTGGCTCAACTGGCTCCTCTGCCTAGGCCAAAATCAAGGTGTTGGCTGGGCCGCATGTTTTTCTGGAGGTTCTGTGGGTCAATCACTTGCAAGCCCATTCAGAGTGTTGGCCAGATTCTGTTCCTGTGGTTGTGGGACTGAGGTCCCCATTTCCTTGCTGGCTGTCTTCAGAGGCTGGGCTTTGTCCTAGCAGCTGGCCACTGTCCTTATGCTTCTCACGTGGCCCCTCCAGCAAAGCAGGGCAAGTCCCTCTCCTGCTTCATGTCTTGCCAACTTCCCTTTCCTTGTCCTCCTCTTCTGCCTTCCTCTTCAGCCCCATCTCCTTTCTGCTGTTTCTTCTTTCCTCTTCTGCTTTTAAGGTCTTCTGTGGTTACATTGGGCCACCTGGATAATCCAGTGTGATCTTATTTTAAGGTTAGCCAATTAATGACCTTAATTACATCTGCAAAGTCTACATATCAGGGTAACAGAACCAACTGGAGATATGTATATGTATAATATGGAGAGAAAGAGACAGAAGGACAAATTTTTTTTTTTTTAAGGAGTTGGCTTATAGAGGATTATAGAGGCTTGGTAAGTCCAAGATCTGCAGGGTAGGCTGGCAGGCTGGAGACCCAGGAAAGAGTCATAATTCAAGTCCAAAGGAAGTCTACTCGCAGAATTCCTTCTTGCTTTGAGGAGGTCAGTCTTTTGTTCTATTAAGCCCTTCGCCTGATTTGACAAGGCCCACCCACATTACAGAGGGAAATCTGCTTTATTCGAAGTCCACTGCTTTAAATGTGAATCGCATCCCACAACACCTTTATAAAAACATCCCAAATAATGTTTTACCCAACATCTGGGTAAAAGTTGACACATAAAATTACTATCATGTAACAAGTAGTACCTAGGGTAGTGCTTAGTTGAATAACCAACAATGGAAATCAGGTGCGGGGGGTGGGGATCTTTAGAATTCTGCCTCCCACAGGTGGACAAATAACCTAGGTTCATCCAGAGTATTATTCCATGTCCCTGGCCAAGGAGATTCACTGTAGAATGGACACATGACCCAGGTTAATCCCTGGGTCTCCTATGAGAACTGCTGGGAGAGTCATGCTCTTCCAAGTGGGGCAGCCAGCCTGGGAGAATGGTGCTCATCTCTGCCATACTTTAGGGAAAAGTCAAGTGAAAGCAAAGCCAAGCAAGTGGAGAGCAAAACCAAGAGCAGGAAAGAATTCTTGAGGCCATCTTTGTCTACTGAATCCTGTTGTCTCTGAAGTCAGCACTGATCAGTTTTGCTAAAAACCAATTCTCCAAAGCCAGTTCCCCACAAATCAATTAACAAATGATTCCATCGCTAAAGAAATGGGCAATTTGACAAATGAATCAAATGTATCCGTTAAACAAAAATTATTTCTTTTGGGGCGCTTGGGTGACTGTCATTTAAGCGTCTGCCTTCGGCTTGGGTCATGATCCCGGGGTCCTGGGGTCGGGCCCCACGTTGGGCTCCCTACTCAGTGGAGAGCCTGCTTCTCCCTCTCCCTTTGCCCCTCCCCCACACTCATGCTCTCTCTCTCTCTCTCTCTCTCTCTCTCGCTCCCTCGTTCTATCTCAGGTAAATAAATAAAATCTTTTTTAAAAATTATTTCTTTTAACTAGGGCTTAGAAGCAAGTCCATGACCTCCGTAGCAGAGAATTAGCTCCTGCAACCTGCTGGACCCTAGTGGAGACTGAGCACCTGACCATGGGACATCCAGTAACTATGGGATTGAGCTACGCGTCATGAGCTGGTATCTCTGTTCCTCCAAGTCATAAGGTCAGTTGGGTGCAGGAACACCTCATCACATATGAAAATAGTACATTGGTGTTTGGGCCCAACCTGGTCCAGAGGACTGAGTTCTATGACTTTGAGGCCCAGGCCTGGATGTCACCAGGTCTGCTGTAGATACCTCTTCCTCTCCCCCCCCTTCAGGCCTCAAATCCCAGCCTCCTGCCTCCCTCTTATAAGGACCCTGTGAATACCCTGGACCCACCTGGATAATCCAGGATAATCTTCCCATTTCAAGATCCTTAACTTCATCACATCTGCAAAGTTCCTTTTACCATGTAAGGTGACCTCTTCACAGGTTCTGGGGGTTCGGGCGGTGGCAACTTTGTGGGGCTGTTAGGGAGCCTACCACATTCATTCGTCAGTTTCACTCATCCACCCAGGGGTTCATTGACCAGCCAGAGCCGTGCTGGAGAGGGTAAGAGCTCCTCACCAGGGAAAATCAGAGGCTACCGTGTCCTGCCCCAACCCCAGGTCCTCCAGCTGCAGCTCCTTTCCACTTGATCTCGAGGCTTGGCCACGGCCCTACTTTGGACATGGGCATACACCTGCAGGTCACGGGGCTCGTGCCTCTCTCGGTTGGAGACTGAAATAAACATAGTCTGCTTCCGATCCAGCAACACTCACAGAGCATCTGTTATGTGCCTGGCACTTCATTTGCTTTTGCCAATCTGTGGGCTGGGCTTCTTATGTCCTTTGTGGGCGTGGGAGACCCAGAGAAGCTTGCCCAAGGTCACACAGAGTGGAAAAGTAGCAGATTGGAAATGAGGTCTGGGGGACTCAGAGGCTGCCTCCTCTGTCTTCAGGAAGCCATAGATGGGCCTCAAGGATGGCAGCTTCTCCTTCCCTGGGCCCCCACATTTAGAGTTCTAGCTCAGTTCCCTCTGAGTTCAGCAGGAGTTGGCTGGTGGCCCTTGGGAACAGAAGACATTAGGTCTCCAGGGCTGGGGGCCCCCGCTGCCACCCGGCCCCCAAACCGCTGTCACCTTTTAATAGATTTCTCAGGGAGTGAGTAATTTGTTGCTGGTGCAGGCTTGGCATTCAGCAGGAAGTCCCTGCAGGGCTGGAAGGTCAACATGGAGCCCCTCAAAGGCGACCGCTGGAGGAGGATAGCGGGTCGGCGCTGCCCGCTCAGCACAGCCGTGCCGCCAATTACTGCCCGACCTGCTTCCTGCCGCAGACGTGCCCAGGGCCAGCGCTTTGAACGCTCGCAGGGAGGCCAGCTTCCAGTAAACAACCCAGGGCAGCGGGCAGATTGACAGCACAAATGCGGGAGGCCGGCCGGCCACTGGTGCCGCTCACCGCTCCTGCTGGCAGATGGACAGGACCGCAGGCCCCCGGGGGTCCCCCCAGTCTGGGGCTCGGGGGGCCATCAGTATGTCTGAGGCTCACGGCTGGGTAGACAGGCTCCTGCCATGTCCAGGGGGACTTCAAGGTCATTGTTTCTGGGCCACCGAGATGACTTTTTCTGGGTGGGGAAATGAGCCTGGTCTGGGACCCCTTCCCTGGCCACCAGCCTGGGAGCGGGGATTTGGAGAAAGAACCTGCAGAGAGACAGCAGGGTCCTGCTTCTTTCCCTCTCCCAAGGAAAGCCTCAGAAATATTTGGGAGTGCAAAGGTGGGACTGCCAGCCTTTCTACCACCATTTTATTTGGCAGTTAAAAGAAAGGAGGTGGGCTCACGGCACGATTCCATTTATGTGAAGTTCTAGAAGGTGCGGGCATTAGGAAGTGATGGCCTCTATAAGGGATTGACTGGAAGTAGCACGAGGGAGCTTTCTGGGGGTAGTGGGAATGTTCATAGCCTGGTTGGGGTGCTGGTTACACATTTATCAAAACCCACCCAGCTGTATCCTTCAAACCTAGTTATTTTACTGGAGGCACACCGCTCTTCCACAAGAAAAAAAGTAGGATAAAGAAGAAGAGGGGGATGCAGAGGCCTGGGGAGAACCTGGGGTTGTATGCACGCACACCCTCCTGCATGCACACATTCCTCCCTAAAATCAGAGCATTAGTCCCACCTTTTCCTCAGTGAGGTTGCGAAAGAACACACAGGGTTTTCTTCGTCTTTGTATTACAATGAATATCCTTCCATGTGCCAGAAAACAGAGAGGGACTTGAATTGGTGGGGAGCCAGTTGGGAGGGGCTCCAATGGCCAACCTTGGGACAATGGAAGATCAAAATGATGAATAACATGAATAGATTATGACACAGAATTTAAAAGTCCTTGAATGTGAAAAAAAATAGAATTTAAAAAAACAGAGGATACAGGATAAGGGAAAAGGATTCCTAACAGAAGAGCATCAACTAGGGGGACATCTGGGTGGCTCTGTCGGTTGAGCGGCTGACTCTTGGTTGCGGCTCAGGTCATGATCTCAGGGTCCTGAGATGGAGCCCCGAGTCGGGCTCTGCGCTCGGTGGGGAGTCTGCTTCAGATTCTCTCTCTCTCTCTGCCCCTCCCCCTGCTCTCTCTCTTTTTCAAAAATGAATAAATAAATCTTAGAAAAAGAAGAGTGTCAACTAGGAAGTGATGGAAACAGAAAGTGGCATCTCACAGTGAACACCGTAATAAGTGATTGGGGCAAAAATCATCAGCAGGTGCTAGCACCACTGGGAATAGGCTATACACTCAGTCTCGAAGAATGACCCACAAATGAACATTTTAATTATGTAGAGAAAATAATCGTTTTACAAATGGAGAAATCTGACAGACACCACTTTACCCAAATAGTTAAACTTAAGACCATTAATCTCGGGACAAGCCAGGATCTCCTGTGCCCTGAGAAAGGACACCATCACTTTTGAGGAATTCCTGCCAGAAAACCTTCCAAAATCATCAGACAAGTCCACGCTGAAGAACATGAGAGACTGTTCCAGATTGAAGGGGCCAAAGAGTCACAGGGACCAATTCAATGGAGATCCCTGATCTGATCCAGATCACAAAAATCATAAAGGTGATATTGGGGATATTTGAATGTGTGGATTAATTTTAATTGCAAACTCATTAAATTATCTGAATGTGACAATGATATTATGGTTTTGTGTTTCTTCCTCCCCAACCTTATTAGGAAATCATTGACAAGTATAACTGTACATCTAAAGTGTACAGCATGATGATTTCATTTTATGTACAACAGGATGATTACGTACATCAAGAAAATTAACACACCCATCATCTCTCATAGTTAACATGTGCCTGTGTTCAGAATGCTTCTCACACTCTCTGCAACTTTCAAGTATACGAAAATGTCTACATATGTACCTCTCCCCAAGGAATAACTAGAATACTTAGCTTGCAACTCATCAAGTATTTATACCCATTGACAGGGTGCCTAGTGCTGTTCTGGGTGCTGAAATAGAAGGAAAAGAAGACCTGCTCTCAGTCCCAAGGGACCCCGACTTCATAGCGGGACCACAGCTATATTTGCAGGCTCTAAGCCAATCCCCAGTCCCAGATGAGACTGGGGCCCCCAGCTATCCAAAGCTATCTGCTCTGTTGTGGAGGTTGAGACTAATCCACTGGTCTCTAAACTTAATTGCTTGCTCCTTTATCTACAATGTGACTTCCACTCGGGGAGAAATTACGAAAAATAAAAATCTAACTTGACAATACATCTAATATTCTCAAGGATATGTTTTTT
The DNA here is from genome assembly GCF_029215605.1 of Mirounga angustirostris. Taxonomy (NCBI): domain Eukaryota; kingdom Metazoa; phylum Chordata; class Mammalia; order Carnivora; family Phocidae; genus Mirounga; species Mirounga angustirostris. Next base: position 83,387,337 of record NW_026991723.1, on the reverse strand, counting down.
TTCTTCCAGTCTTATTGAGTTGTAATAACATATAACATTGTACGAGTTTAAGGTATACGACATAATGATTTGATATATGCATATATTGAGAAATGATTACCACAGTTCATTAACATCCATCACCTTATGTAGTCACAAATCTTTTTTATCTTTTTTAAAAAAAGATTTTATTTATTTATTTGACAGAGAGAGACACAGTGAGAGAGGGAACACAAACAGGGGGAGTGTGAGAGGGAGAGGCAGGCTTCCCGTGGAGCAGGGAGCCGGACATGGGGCTTGATCCCAGGATCCTGGGATCATGGCCTGAGCCGAAGGCAGACGCTTTAATGACTGAGCCACCCAGGCGCCCCCTTTTTTATCTTCTGATGAGAATTTTTTTTAAGATTTTATTTATTTATTCATGAGAGACAGAGAGAGAGAGGGAAAGAGAGGGAGGCAGAGGGAGAAGCAGGCTCCCTAAGGGGCAGGGAGCCCAATGTGGGACTCGATCCCAGGACCCTGGGATCATGACCTGAGCCGAAGGCAGATGCTTAACCATCTGAGCCACCCAGGCACACCGTGATGAGAATTTTTAAGATTTACTCTCTAGACAGCTTTCAAATATAGAACACAGTACTGCTAACTATAGACACCATGCTGTATATTACATCCTCAGAACTTACTTATCTTTTTTTTTGTAGTTGGCATACAATGTCATTAGCGTCAAATATTAGTTTTAGGTATGCAACCTATTGATTTGACAATTCTATACATTACTCAATGCTCACCAAGGTACCGTAGCACCATCTGTCACTATACGATATTGTTACAATATTATTGACTCAGTTCTCTATGCTGGACTTTTCATCTCCATGACTTATTTATTTTATAACTGTAAGTTTGTATTTCTTAATCCCCATCACCTATTTAACCTATCCCCCCACACCCCTCCCCTCTGGCAACCACCATTTTGTTCTCTGTATTTAAGAGTCTGTCTTTTGTTTGTGTTTGTTTTGTTTTTTAGATTTCACATATAAGTGAAATCGTATGCTATTTGTCTTTCTTGTCTAACTTATTTCACTTAGCATAATGCCCTTTGGGTCCATCCATGTTGTCATAAATGGCAAGATTTCGTTCTTTTTTTTTATGATGAGTAATATTCCATTGAATATATATACTACACCTTCTTTATCCATTCATCTACTGATGGACACTTGGGCTGCCTCTGTATCTTGGCTATTGTAAATAATGCTGCAATAACTATAGAGATGCATGTATCTTTTTGAATTAGTGTTTTCATTTTCTTCGGGTGAATACCCAGTAGTGGAATTACTGGGTCATATGGTATTTCTAGGTATTGTGGTTTTGTAGGAGAATGCTCATGTTTTTGGGAGAATCCTGCTGAAATATTTGGGGGACAATCAGTGTGTGATAACTTGACTGGCCCCTGGATCACAAAAATCATAATGGATGGGTTTCTTTTTAATTTTTAAAGATTTTAAAATAATCTCTATTCCCAATGTGGGGCTTGAACTCATGACCCCAAGATCAAGAGTCCCACGCTCTACTGATTGAATCAGTCAAGTGCTCTCATAATGGTTTCCCCCATAATGGGGAAATTTGAAAGTGGACTGAATATTTGATAGGAATACTGAATCCATACAATGGTGTTGTGATATGTGGGAGAATGTCCTTGTTTTGAGGAGATTCATGCTCTAGTATTTAGGGGTGGAACATTGTGTAAAATTGTGTAACTTTCAATTGATTCAGCAGAGAGAGAGACAGCGAGACAGAGAGAGGGAGGGAAGGTGGAAGAATGGTTCATTGTATTACTCTTGCAACTTTCTGAAGTTTTGAAAAACTTCAAGATAAAAGTTGGGGAAAAATAATGACTGTGTAGAGAATTAAAAAAAAAATGTAGGAGGCACAAAGAGGAAAGTGAGAATGATCTGATATTCCAGTGAGGAACTATCACTATTAGTAATATGATTCTTTTTAAATATATAATATATGCATATATATTATAAATTTAGAACCACACACATTCTGCTTGCTTCTCTTTCTTCTGTCATTAAACATGCATTGAAAAACACATTCTTGGGGCTCCTGGGTGGCTCAGTCATTAAGGGTCTGCCTTCAACTCAGATCATGATCCCAGGGTCCTGGGATCGAGCCCCACATCGGGCTCCCTGCTCCGCTAGAAGCCTGTTCTCCCTCTCCCACTCCCCCTGCTTGTGTTCCCTCTCTCACTGTGTCTCTCACTGTCAAATAAATAAATAAAATCTTTAAAAAAACCCCACACTCTTAATGCCTCTTATAGTCTGTCATAAAATATTCAGCCACTCTCCTGTTGACATTACAGAGGTTTCCAGATTCTCATTACCATATTGCTATATATTATAATATATAGAATCCATTATAATATCCAATATGTGTAATCCATTATCCAATATATATCCGACATATAAGACATTATAAAATTCACTATAATCAAATAATGCCACAATGAACATCTTTACACACCACTGTCTGTTTGAGGATACCAGTCTGAGGAGGGGAACTTGGGGCTCAAATGACAAGATTTCATTCTTTTTTTTATGGATGAGTAATATTCCATTGAATATATATACTATACCTTCTTTATCCATTCATCTACTGATGGACACTTGGGCTGCCTCTGTATCTTACCTCCTTCTCCTGAACATTTTCAAGGATCTTGAACTTAAAAAAAAAACCCAGCTTTACTGAGGTATGATCGATACACCAGAAAAAAATTGCGTAAGGTTTAATATACACTGTTGGTTGAGTTTGGACGTAGAGATGCATACACCATGATGCTATCAGCACAATCAAGGTAATGAACGTATCCGTCACCTCCAGTAGTTTCCTTGTGTGCTTTTTTTCTTATGGGTGTGTGTGTCCCAAGAACACTTACCACGAGAGCTACCTTCCCAACAAATCTTGAAGTACACAATACTGCGTTGTGAACTCTAGGCACTATGTTGTACAGGATTCTAAACTTTTTTGGCAAATGGCTTTTCAGAAAGCTTGCACCACTCTACACTCCTGCTGGCAAACTACAAAAGTGCTCATGTTGGCACATCATTGTTAAAGTGAGTATTCTTATTAGGAAAAATGTCTTTGCTAGATTTGGTAGTGACAACAGTACAGTCGGTGAGAATGGTCCCATGGATGCGTTTTGGTCCTTCTCTTGCTTGACTGTCCTTGGGACTCTCCCTCCATCTCCAGCCCTCTCCCCCATCTTGGCGGCTGGGACATTATTCTCCCCTGGTCTCCACCTGCCTCCCTGCCTGTGCCATCCCTCCCCGCTTTGCACGTGCCTCATCTTGACTTGCCTGATAAATTACTGTCCGTGGCCTCTATTCTTGGCTCCTCTCTCCCTCTACCCACCCTCCTGTGGCATCTTATCCACACTTGGGACTTGCACGACCTTCTCAAGAACACTTGCACCTCTCCCCAGGCCTGACCTCCAGTGCAAGATGTCCCAAAGGGACCCACATGGACCTTCCTGCTACCATCCATCCTGACCCCCAAGTCAGAGCCCTGGAGAACATCGACACCTCCTCTCACCCCCGCTCTTCACATCCAACCTCTGACCACATCCTCTCTATCCAACCTTCCGTGATATCTCCTGAAACTGTTCCCTTCTTGGCGCCGTCACTGCCATCACCCAAGTTCAGGCCATCTTCTTCTCCTCCCTGCTCCATGGCTGTAGTTCCCTCTCTGCTCTCCGACTTCTGGTCTCTCCCTGTCCATCCATCCTCTGACCAGCTGCCAGGTTGATGATGTGATCACATCATCCCCTTGATTAATGCTCCAGGATGGGCTCCCAGGTCCTGCCTGCCTTGATGCCTGAAGAGTGTCCAGTGTCCCCACCCCCAAATCCTCTCATTTAGTGCTTCCCCACCCGCCTAGCTGTTTCATGCCTACACCTGTCTGCTCAGCCTGGAGCACCTGTTCTCTTCTTCCTGCCACCCCAGCTAGCCAGCTCTACTCATCTTCGGAGTTTTGTCTACAATCTTAAGTTTTCTTTAAAGGACTTACTGATGCTTTTCCTCCCCTGGGGGAGCTGCCCTCTCTCTCTCTTTGTACCCCTTTGTACCCCATGCAGCTCCTATCAGAAACTTCTGGTCTTTTAACTTTCTTATTTATTTCCGTATTCATTTCTCTTGAGGGCAGAGTCTTTGTGTTCCTGTGCCTAGCACAGTGCCAGACACAGAATGAATGAATGCGCTAGCATTTGCCTAGCTGTGGAAAGGTGTGGCAGGTCTAGAACTATGGAGAAGATGCAGAGTGGGATGTGCCTAGGAGACACACAGTGTCCACTTTCAGAGGTGCACACTGCAAGGCTTAGCTGGGGAAAGTATCCATCAGCTGTGGTCCAGCAGCCTTCAGGATGCCTTGTTTGGGCAATACTCTCCGCTCAAACTCTCTGTCAAGTGGGCAGCCCATTCTCCCAAGAGAGGACATGCTGCTTCTCTGCTTGCAAGCCTTCTGTGCCCTCAGGACAGGCCCAGGCTTCTGAGCCAGTCTACAAGTCCCTCATGATTGGAGCCTACTCAGCTCACTACCCTCACCTCTCCCACCCCACCCCTGCCCTGCAGCCACACCCACCTACCTGCTCTTCTGCAGACCTGGCAAGTCCTACCGTTCATCCACATCTTTGTACAGGCTGTCCTTTTATCTGGAAAGCTCTTCTCTCTGCCGTCTTCCTCAAAGATCTGGTGTCAGCTTCACCTCCTCTAGGAGACCTGCCCTCACCAACCAGGTATTCACGTCTACCTGAATCTTCTGTAATGAAAACAATCCCACTTTCTGCAGCCCACCCTCCAGGGACCCAAGCCTCAGCCTTGACTCTTCCTCACTGTGTGTCCCTAGTCCTTCTGAGTTTCAGTTTCTCTTTTGGTTCCTCCCCATTCAGGGCATCCCACCTGTGATTCCCAACCTCATGGGTTATTATGAGAACCAGATACATTGAAAGGAGAGGCCAGGGTTAAGAACAAATGGACAGGACAGGCCTGGGTTCAAATTCTGTTTCTCCTAACCAGCTGCATGACCTTGGGCCAGGCACCTCCAGTCTCCCAGCTGACAGTTCCCCACCGGAGAGCTGGAAATCTAGCAGCACTACCAGGGTGGTTGGGAGGATTCATGGGGTTGTGGAAGGTACAGCGCTTAACAGAGCACCTGGCACGTGGACAGCTCTCTGTGGGTGTCAGTCATGATGGTTAAACCAGGTAGAGAAAGGACTGGTAAATTCTAACGTGCTATGGAAGTGGGACATAGTCTCATGATTTCCCAGAGACTCGCACAAACCCTAGATAGGAAAAAGCCCCACTCCTGCTCACCATCAGCTGGGGTCACTAAACTCAGGGCTCCTCTCATTTTCTGAGGACAGGTAAACACCCATCCAAGGCCCTGCTTACAGCAATTGGGATTCTGTGGGTCTCGTCGCCCCCAAATCTGCTAAGTGCCCCAGGGAGTCTGGAGACGGTGGTGGGAATCCACACTGAGACACGACCATGTGCTGCACTGTGCCCTCCCACCGAAGCTGTGTTTCTGTGGCTGGGTGGCGAGGCTCGGCCCCTGGGTGCTCTGCCTGCAACCCCTGAAGCCTGGAGCAGCTGCTCGAATTCATGCAAAGGAAGGCGCCCAGGTTTGCCCTGTCTATTTATAGCTTATTTATGAGGAAGGAAAAACAAGGGCCCAGTTGCCTTAGCAACCAGGAGCATCATGGGCTGCTTTCTCTGCAGTGGGAAATTGGCCAAGTCTCCTTGTGGGGGGCACCCCTGAATGTGTGTGTGTATCTCAACAGAGGACAGGGGTGAACCTTCTAAGACCTGTCCCACGCTGGATTCCTAGCAGCCTACAGGTTGCGGGGAGGGAGCCTGCCAGGCCCTTGGAAACCCCTCCCTGATGCAGAGGGCCGTGCACAGCTGAATTCTCTGTGGAAAGGCACACTCTGGTCTCTTGGTCTCGGTGCTGACTCCTGTCCTCTGGGTGCCCACCCTGCTGCCTCAGACCCTCTTGGGAGCCCTTTCCTGGCTGTGCTCTGGTACATGTCCCTTAGGGCATTTAGGGCAGGGAACTGAAGTTATAGTTTCCAGACCAGTGCCCCTTAAGGCTGTGATCTGGCCCAGAGCCTGGTACCGAGGAGGGGCTTAATAAATACTAAATGAAAGAATGAATGAATGGAGTGCTTTCATTTATGGTGTGTGTCCTTACTCAGTATGCACAAGTTAAGGGACACACAGTATGTAATGTTCTTTCATTTTACAGACCAGGAAACTGAGATTCAGACAGATGAAGAGACCAGCCCACAATCACACAGGTGGGAAATAGCTGGGCTGGATGAGAATCCTTGAGGAGGAAACCTTGCTTTTGCTCTGGCAAAGCCCCAGGGAACACGGGAACTTGGGTTTCAGCTGGGCCATAATTGTTGGGCGCCGGGGAAGGGCAACATGGTGCTGTGGCTGGTCTGGGGCTGAGAGGCATGTGGTTTGAATTTTGACTCTGCCACTTATCAGCTGTGTGACCTTGAATCATCGACTTTCCCTCTGTGGGCCTCAGTTGCTTCATCTGTAAAGTGGGGCAGTGATGCCTGGTTCTTGGGGACTGGTAACTTCCGGAGGGCAGGCACCGTGTCTGTCTCTTGATCATCTGTTTTCCCGGTGTTGGCACAATCTTAGGTGCCTAAGATAAGATGATCATGATTTCCTGTATATAAAGTAGATTGGGTGCTCTCAGGGAAGGTTGGTTGCTGCTCCATTATTAGGGAACTGAGACACAGAGAGCTTGGTGGTTCCCCTGAGATCACACAGCCAAATCCAGAGCAGAGGTGGTTGCTTTACTGGTCTGTCAGGTTTGCCTGGGACAAACCATTGCTGGGGATTAAATGGGACTGGGTCCGGGCCCTGGGGAGGGCATTCTGGACTGGGCTGCAGTCCCAGGGGGAAGGAGTCATGTTGGACAGGGAGGCTGAAGCAGGGGGTCTCTGAGTACCAGGGACCTAGAGCTGCAGGTACTGATCTGGAGGTGCTGAGGCCCCGTCCTAGGCTGTGTGGAGTTTGCCTGGCTTTGGGCTGGGCTTCTGAAGGTCCCGGGCTGCCTGGAGGCTCTCTGTCGCCCTCTGCTGGGCCACCTCTGGAGGCTCGAAGACCGGCAGTACCACCTCTTCAGTTGTCTGGGTGTGAAACCCATACCTAAGAGATCCAGGTAAGAAGAGGAATGCCCCAGGACAAACCGAGATCACAGATCATTTCCACATCCTTCCCTGGCTCCTCCCGCTCCCACCCAGATGCTATGGCAAAACACAGGCGCCCTGCCCCCACCCTCTGGGGGCTGCAGGCTGCTATGCTTCCTTGGAGGCCATCATATTCATCACTGTTTCCTGAAAACAATGCACACCCAGGGTTTTTTGTTTGGTTTTGTTTGTTCCATACCCCAAGCCCTCGCTCATATTCTGTCCCTCCTGCCTTCTCATTCCATGAGTGCGCTCTGTCCTTCTGAGCCTCTAGGCTTTTGGGGGCTTCTCTTCTCCCTGCAACCATTTCATGGTTTTGGAGGCTAAAGTCTGAAATCAAGGTGTTGGCAAGATTAGCTCCTTCTGAGGGCTGTGCCAGGCCTCTCGCCTGGTGGGTCTGGCGGCTTGCTGCCAATCATTGGCATTCCTTGGCATCTCTGCCTTCATGTCCACATAGCTCTTGCTGTGTGAATGTCTGTCGGCAAATTTCCCCTTTTTATAAAGACAACAGTCATACAGATTAGGATCTACCGTAATGACCTCATTTTAACTCTATCGCCTCTGTAAAGCCTTATTTCCCAATAAGGTCACATTCTGAGGTACTGGGGGTTGTGACTTCAACATAAGAATTTTAGGGTGGCACAATTCAGCCCCTAACACGAGGAGAAGAATTACATCCGGTCCATCTTGTGTTCATTCCCTTGGGGCTGAAACCAGTACAGGAGTGAGAGAGTTTGATGAATGTTACAGAAGAAGTTCTTCATCCTCAGTTTATTTGCTGACCTCCACAGTGCCCAGGGCATTTCAAACTATGACCTGTCCTGTCTAGGTCTTATGGACATGAGTCTCTGTCATCAGGAAATGGACTTCTCTAGAGCAGAGCCTAGATCTTCTTACTTTGACATTCACCAAAGGAGACACTCAGACTTTTCCATCAGTAGATTCCTGTGGAAGCAGGTAGGTGAGGCTTTACTTTCCTAATTCTGCACAAAAGACCCAGAAAAGTAATGAAAGAGAATTTAACTTTTGACAAATAATTATTGAACACACAGTTATGACAGACTCTGTAACTTCATTCCACCATTACTGAAGCTGTCGCTTACTTGCTATGAAATGAATGTATTAACATTAATAACTATTTATTAAAAAGCTGCTATATTCCTGGGATACATGCTTTTCATGGACAATTTTCAATTCTCACAGCAGCCTTTTACAAATGGAAATAAAATGAACCTAACATAAAGTTCACCATTTAAAAATGTGCAGTTCAGTGGGTTTTAGTTTATTCACAATGTCATGCAACCATTACCACAGCCTAATTCCAGAACATTTTCATCACCTCAAAAAGAGACTTCGTGCCCATCGGTCACTCCCCATTTTTTCCTCCCCCGATTTCCTAGCAACCACTAATCTAGTTTCTAACTCTATGGATTTGCCTAGTATGGATTTCAGAGAAACAGAACCATACTATACTCAGTTTTTTGGTTTTTTTTTTTTTTGTGCCTAGTGTCTTTCACTTAGCACAATATTTTCAAGGTTCACTCCTGTTGTAGCATGTATCAATGCTTCCTTCCTTTTTATGGTCGAATAATATTCTGTTGTGTGGACGTACCACATTTTGCTTATCCATTCATCAGCTGATGGACATTTGGGTTGTTTCCATTATTTGGTTATGCTGAATAATGCTGCTATGAATATCTATGTACAAGTTTTTGTGAACATATGCTTTTGATTCTCTTGGATATATACTTTAGAGACAAATTGCTGGGTCTATGTTTAACTTTCTGGGGAACTACCAAATGGTTTCCTATCAGGCATGTATGAGGGTTCCAGGTTCCCCACATCACCACCAACTCTTGTTATTTTCTGTCTTTTTTGATTATAGCCATCCTAGTGGGTGTGCACTGGTATCGCATTGTGGTTTTCATTTGCATTTCCCTAATGACTAATGATGTTGAGCATCTTCTCACGTGCTTCTTTTCTCAGAAGCCTTTTGAGGTAGCTCTTCTCTCCATTTGGCGGCAGGGGAAGGAGACTGAGAGTTGAGAGGACTTGCTCAGTGCAAGCAGGCGGTGGGCCTGTGCCTGGAACGTGGTCGTGTCTGTCTCCTAAGCCCCATGGAGTCTCATTAACAGGAGAAAACAGTTCTGGTCTGGTTCACAGGCGTCTGGCCTCCCATGCGACCAACTGGGACAAGTCCTTTCCCCGCTCCGGGCGTTAGTTACTCCTCCGCGCCACTTGGGGCGAAATACTCCAAGCACGTGCGCGCTCCTCGAGGAGCCCATGACTCCAAGATTAATGGCCCTGGCGCGGAGTTTGCCCCGCCCCTCCAGCCCAGGTCGCCGCAGGCGCCGGAAGTGCTCGGCTCTCTGCTCGTTTCTGCCGGCGCTCCGCCGGAAGTACTTTCTCGGGAAGATGGCGGCTGTGTCAGTCTACGAGCGGCCGGTTGGAGGTTTCTCTTTTGATAACTGTCGCAGGTGCGGCCGTGCCCGGGGCCAGGTTCCGGGCGGGCGTGGGAGTGCGGTGCCGGGGTGGGAGCTGGGCCGCGGTCTGATTTGGGAAGTCCAAACGAAGGGTGGACGGCGGGGCCTGCGGCCTGTGCCCCGCGGCCCGTGTGACTCAGGGGAATGAGGGCCTGAGAGTGGGTTTCTCTTGGAGGCCGAGCCCGCGCTTCCCCTTGCCCAGCGCACCCTACCAGTCTCCGTCTCTGTCTCCTGAGGCGAGATGCGGCCCCTCTCCGACGCTGGGCACGCCGAAAAACGCGACACTGGTCCTGATCTTGGGGGGACTCAGTGAACGGATGGGCTTGAAAGCGAATAGTAGCTTTTCTTTTCCTGAGTTCCCTATTAGACACTCTTGGTGCCAGGGCCGCGCGACGTGGTCCAGCCCTTCCATGCTTCATTCTCTGCTTTTCTTTCAGAAATGCCGTCTTGGAAGCCGATTTTGCGAAGAAAGGGTACAGGCTTCCAGCGGCCCGGAAAACTGGCACGACCATCGCGGGGGTGGTCTATAAGGTAAGCCGGCACAGCCGGTGACTGAACTGATTACAGGAACCAGGCCGCTTGGCGTCCTTTTCCTTCTCCGAGCTCTGTCAGGAAGGGCTCATGTTTCAGAATACGTCGGGAAAGGTCCCTCAGGATTTGTCGGGAGGTTTTGTGTGCTTACCAACCGTTTATATTCTTTCCCCACTTTTTAGAATTTTGGCAGGAGATCAGTACTTTTCTGTCTTGAGATACTACGTTGGGAACCAGGGTTATGTTGCTGGGAAAACACAGGATTTCGGATCAGACAGGTCTAACCATTTAACTTTGATGCTGCTTCCAACTTTGGGCAAGTCACTTTCCTTCTCACAGCCACACTTCACCGTCCATCAAATGGACCGAATAACTCCTGCCTTAAATTGTGGAAAGGGTCGAAAGAGATAATGGTTATTGTTGTTAAAGAGTGATGTCTTTTAAAAAGAAATCGACGGAGGTGGCTATTCTAATGGGAGGATTTCTGCATCTTAATCCAGACTTTCCTCATACTAGGTCTGTGATTTGTAAGGAATTCACTAAATCTGTGAGCCTCATTTGAAAACAGGAATGATAATTCCTACCACCTACTTGGCCTTCAACCTATAACGTTAATTAACAAGGCTTTTCTTGAATTCTGAAAGTACAGCACAATATTTTTGGTAGGAGTTTCAGTGGGGGGTGGAGGTTTGGGGAAAACAGGGGCTGGCCAACATTGTTTGTCCTAAACTAGAGTAGAGAGCTGTGGTTTATATATGTGAAATTGTTTTAAGTGTATTTTTTTTAAAAATAGGATGGCATAGTTCTTGGAGCAGATACAAGGGCAACTGAAGGGATGGTTGTTGCGGACAAGAACTGTTCAAAAATACACTTCATATCTCCTAACATTTAGTAAGTATCAGTTAGTTTGAATAGCTCTTATATTTTCAAACATGTCACGGTTAAAATGGAATTTACTTTGTTGTTCACTGAAACCTGTTGTTTAACTTGTATTTTCTTTTTTATCTCCCTTAAGTGATATTTTCATCTGCCTGTCACCTAAGCTGGTCATCCGCAAGTTCTCCTTTGCTTTAGTCTTTAATTCTCTTGGTCTCCAGTTCTGCTTTCTGTGTGCCTCTTGAAACCATTCCCTCCGCTAAAGCCTTAGTTCACATGCTTGTTTCTCATCTGGACTATTGCAGTTGTCATTTAAATGATCTCTCTGCCTTTGGTCTCTTTATTATCTGCCCTTTTGCTATATTGGATTTTGTAAAACAGATCTGATTATGTCCCTTTCCTCTTAAAAAAATATATATATATTTTTAAACATATGATTATGCTTTTTTTTTTTTTTTTTAAGATTTTTTATTTATTTATGAGAGAGAGAGAGAGCATGAGAGGGGAGAGGTCAGAGGGAGAAGCAGAGTCCCCGCTAAGCAGGGAGCCCTATGTGGGACTCGATCCTGGGACTCCACGGTCACAACCTGAGCTGAAGGCAGTTGCTTAAGCAGCTGAGCCACCCAGGTGCCCTAAAAATATTTCAAGAGACTTCACATTTCCACACTGCTTTCAGAATAAAATTGGAACTCTGTAGCATGATATGTAAGATCTTGCCCAGTGTCAGAAAAATTTACCTTTTCACCTTATTTAGCTGCCATTCCCCTGTGTTCCAGTTATACCCGGACTGTTCCTGTTCCTCTCATCTCCAAGCTCTTTCCCCTTTGCTTTTGCCAGTCCCTCTGCCTAGAATTGCCCTTTCCTTTTTGTTTATATGGTGGTGTTTTATTCTTTCAAATCCAGCTCACGTGAGACCTCTAAGATCAGAATTAATTGCTGTCTCTCCTGTTTCCCATAGCGTTTTGTACTTATGCTGCTATATCGTATTATACGAGGTTTTAGAATTTTTGCCTTCTTTTGTCTCCTTCACTCAACTGTGAAATCAAGTGCTAGGATTGTGTCATATTTTCTTTATTCTCAGCACTTTGTCATGACTGGTACCTGGTAGTAAATATTTGGTAAATGTTAAATTACAAGGCTTTTAATATGCCTTGGCTCTTTGGTACAACTTGAATATATTTTTAGGATTAGTAAAATGCAGACTGTGTTAGAAGCACAGAAGCTAATGATTTGAAATGTTCTATTGGGCCACAGAAAATATGTTTACACAGGACTAGATGCATATTCTCAGTTTCATGTTTATTTAAGATTGGTTAGACAGGGTAGTTACAGTGCAGAATATACTCAGAAACATCTCTCTGTGTACCTGAACTTAGTGGAAGTTATCCAGGAAGCTCCACTTCTAATTGACCCCTTTGGTAATTGAATTTCAGCTAAGTTTCTGATTGTATTTTTTAGTTGCTGTGGTGCTGGGACAGCTGCAGACACAGACATGACAACCCAGCTCATTTCTTCCAATTTGGAGCTTCACTCCCTCTCCACTGGCCGCCTTCCCAGAGTTGTGACAGCCAATCGGATGCTGAAGCAGATGCTTTTCAGGTAAGGTTCCAGGTGGGGATTTGTTTGTTTCTTTTTTTTTTTGTAATTTTATTTAAATCAATTATCATATAGTGTGTTACTAGTTTCAGAGGTAGAGTTCAGTGATTCATCAGTTGCATATAACACCCGGTGCTCATTACGTCATGTGCCTTCCTTAATGCCCATCACCCAGTTGCCCCATCCCCCTACCCACCACCATTCCAGCAACCCTCAGTTTGTTTCCTAGAGTTAAGAGTCTCTTATGGTTTGTCTCCTCTCTGATTTTGTCGTATTCTAGTTTTCCGTCCCTTCCCCTAGATCCTGTTTTGTTTCTTAAATTCCACATGAGTGAAATCATAATTGTCTTTCTCTAATTGACTTACTTCACTTAGCATAATACCCTCTAGTTCCATCCACGTCATTGCAAATGGTAAGATTTCTTTCTTTTTTTTTTTTTTGATGGCTGAGTAATATCCCATTGTATACATATACCACATCTTTTTTATCCATTCATCTGTCGATGGACGTCTGGATTCTTTCCATAGTTTGGGTACTGTGGATTTTGCTGCTATAAACATTGGGGTGGAAGTGCTGCTTCGGAACACTCTGTTTGTTCCAGGATGGGGATTTCTGTAGTATCTTTTTCTCCTATCTTAGATTTTCAGCTGAGGGGATCCTGGAAGCTAGAGAAAAAGCATTCAGAAATACCATTTTATTCTAGAAATCAGTTGTTACCATTTTAATATCAGAAGGCTTTTGATGATGTATTTGAATTTTTGGGATCTAGTTTTTTTTTTTTTTCTCTTCAAGATTTTATTTATTTATTTGACAGAGAGAGAGAGATAGCAAGAGCAGGAACACAAGGGGGGGAGTGGGAGAGGGAGAAGCAGGCTTCCCATGGAGCAGGAAGCCCGATGCGGGGCTCAATCCCAGGACCCTGGGATCACGACCTGAGCCAAAGGCAGACGGTCAGTGACTGAGCCACCTAAGCGCCCCAGGATCTGGTTTTTTTTTCCCCCCTATGAATAAATCACATGTGACCACAGTCATTTCTGGAAGCATAGGGCATTACTGGATTAAAAATTTCTTTTATTTATAGTAAGAAAGTTAGAACTGGACAGAACCTTTGGTTCATCTTGTGAAAACACATAGACAAAAACAATTGTTTTTTTCTCCCTCTTTTAGGGGCAAAATAACAGTGAAATGAAAAATTGTATTTGTAGTTGACTGTGAGTGATATAATAACATTAATATTAACGCACATTTATTTTTCTCTTTGTGCCAGACCCTGTGCTTAGTTCTTTATGCACGATCTCATTTTACCCTTTGATAGAGCAGCCCCTCTGAGATGGGGGCTGTTAACATCTCCAATATTTTTTTTTTTTTAAGGGTTCCCAAGTCTTTTTTTTTTTTTAAGATTTTATTTATTCAGGGGCACCTGGGTGGCTCAGTCGTGAAGCGTCTGCCTTCGGCTCAGGTCATGACCCAGGGTCCTGGGATCGAGCCCCGCATCGGGCTCCCTGCGACGCGGGAAGCCTGCTTCTCCCTCTCCCACTCCACCTGCTTGTGTTCCCTCCTCACTGTCTCTCTCTCTCTGTCAAATAAATAAATAAAATCTTAAAAAAAAAAAAAAGATTTATTCATTTGACAGAGAGGGAGAGCACAAGTAGGCAGAGCGGCAGGGAGAGGGAGAAGCAGGCTGTCCGCTGAGCAGGGAGCTGGACGAGGGGCTTGATCCCAGGACCCTGAGATCATGACCTGAGCTGAAGGCAGCCGCTTAACCGACTGAGCCATCCAGGCGCCCCAACATCTCCAATATTTAAGTGAAGCTGAGGTTTACAGAAGTGTAGTTGCCTGCCTGATCTGGCCTTCACACCCTGCTGACTTCCACCCACAGTGCTCTTAGTTTGGTCTCCCTTTCATCCTTAATCAGATCATCACTTTACATTTGTGTAGTTTTCCTCTTTTTCAAATTCTAAGTCTGTTTTCTGATTTGCTCCTTGTAGAGAGAAGAGGGGCAGTGTATTAGAGCAGAACCAGGAAATAGCCCGGACATTCAGTGGTGGGTTAGAATATTGGTTTCTCCTTTTGGGACCTGCATTACCTTTAACAGATTCTCTCTTTTTCCTTCTTTGTAGATTTGTAGAATCTAGAATCATGGTGCTTTTTTTTTTTTTTTTTTTTTGTAGTTGACTGGAGATCTTATTCTGGTTCTCATCATTCATTAAGCAACCTAGAGAAAACATTTTCTTTATCTCTGTCCCAAGCAGCAGCAGCTGCAGCCAGGCCTGTGAGATAAGAGGGAAGCAGGAATAGAAAGCCAGGATTGTAAACTGGTGGCATACAAGCTGTATTCAGCTTGTAGAGAAATTGTATTTGGGCTGCATAGTGTTTTTTTAAAAAACAGTGGCCAATAATTATAAATTGGGAGATTGGAATAAAAAATCTGGATTTCTGGCTTAAAAATTTTTTTTTAATTAATTATTTCCTGGCTTCATTTGAAAAAATTCATAAAGAGGGTGGGATAATAGGCGGCAGTAATCTTCTGGAACGGAGCGGCGGATGTTGCCTTTAGAAGGGGGGAGCATGTGCTCCTGTCAGTTCCTGCCTGGTTTGACTTCCTTCCGGCCTGGCTCTTGCCTTTCTGTGAGCTTGCTGGTCTTCATCTGTGAGTCTGGCACGGCCCTAGGCTCTCAGCAAGTGGATATGAGGCAGTGTAGCTCTGCAGCAAGGTCTGTAGCATAGTTCCCACTTTACAGCTGAGAAGACCGGGACTCAGAGGAGTCTATGGGCGGGAAGCCTAGTCGTATCTACCTAATGCATGCTCTGGCTGTACTGAGCCCTTCTGTGGGTGATTTCCATGTATTTATGTGCATGGTCATCATCCTAATCTTGGAGAATTACTGCGTATCAAACAAATTCTCCCAATACAGTGTGAGAACTTGTTAAAGCACATCTGTTGTCAAGATTTCCGAAGACATTCGTGAATTTGATTTTAAATGTAAAGCTCCCTCTGGTGGTTTTTGTGGTGCATTACATTTAAAGCAAATTTTAAACTTGTAAAATTGCGTTAAATGGCAAATTTTCAAGATTTCTTCCAATGTCATTTAAAGCATCTACCCAAACCTCACAGGTCTTTCTGTTAATCTCTCTTTAGAATGTTTTAGGAATTCTAAATTCACTTTTTTCAGTGTTTTATTATTTTTAGTTTAACATACTTTATAAAAATTAAATTTTATCACAGTTTTTTTATTTTTTTAAAGATTTTCTTTATTTATTTGACAGAGAGAGACACAGTGAGAGAGGGAACACAAGCAGGGGGAGTGGGAGAGGGAGAAAGCAGGCTTCCCGCTGAGCAGGGAGCCTGATGCGGGGCTTGATCCCAGGACTCTGGGATCATGACCTGAGCCGGAGGCAGACGCTTAACGACTGAGCCACCCAGGCGCCCCGAGAGGAACATTTTAAAATTTAACCAGGATGATTATGGTTCATTATGTGTCTTCTGACATTTTTGTTGAGTTACATAAAATGTAAATGTGGTATAAGGGAAAAAGCATAGGATTTCACTTTATTTTTTTCACCCCCCCCTTTTTTTTTAAAAAAGATTTTATTTATTTATTAGAGAGAGGGAGGGAGAGTGAGCATGAGCGTGGTGAAGGGCTGAGGGAGAAGCAGACTCTCCGCTGAGCAGGGAGCCCGATGGGGGGCTTGATCCCAGGACGCTGGGATCTTGACCTGAGCAGAAGGCAGATGCTTAACCGACTGAGCCACCTGGGCATCCCAGGATTTCACTTTAGAAGTTTGGTTCAGGTCTCATCTAAAGCACTTAGAGTTGTGTGACCTTGGGCAGTTCACCTTACCTTTCTTAGCCTCAGTTTCTTCCTCAATAAGATGAGGATAATAGTTTTGTTTTTTTATTTTAAGATTTTATTTATTTATTTGAGAGAGAGAAAGTGTGCGTGAGAGAGAGAGCACAAGCAGAGGGTAGGGGCAGAGGGAGAGGGAGAAGCAGGCTCCCCGCTGAGCAGGGAGCCTGATGCGGGGCTTGATCCCAGGACCCTGAGATCATGACCCGAGCCGAAGGCAGATGCTCAATGGACTGAGCCACCCAGGCACCCCGAGGATAATAGTTTCTGACTCTCTGACTTTTGAGGAGGAAATGAATAAAGAAGCAAGGCTTACGACGATGCCCAGTACAGGGCCTAATGCACAGTTAGGTCCCCCTAAATTCAGAGGCTGAAAAAGAGAACAAGGTGTATTCATCTTGCTTTTACTGTTCCATTTTTCCCCGAATAATCCATTTCCATGTCTGTGAATCAGTAAGAAAAGGGGGTTTGATAAACAGAAGTGGACATCTTTTCCTTTATGTAAGCAGTACTTTTATTTTACGTTTACGATGGCTGAATGTAGAAGATGTACGTGTTACTTGTTCCCTCTGAGCATGAGCCTCCTAGTCGAGTCTAATAGAAATCTTTGTAGTCTCTGATTCTGTATTCCAGAAACTCCTTGAAAATATAGAGCCTCTATTTATTATGTTAATTGTGCTTTTATTTACTATGAAAGTAATGTATATTCATTGTAAAAAATTTGGAAAATACTGAAGAGCCCAAAGAAAAAATAAAAATTTTTCAGTTCAGGGAAAATCATGTTTTGGTTAGGTATCTATACTTCTAGTCTTTTAAGTTGTTGGCTCACTCATTCATTGAATCCTTCTTTGCTTCCTTCCTTGTTACTAGTACACGTTCTCCGTAAAACCTAAGATAGAAGACAGGGATAAACTAAAAAAATACAAAAATTATCTGAGTTCCTACCACCCATAAGCAGTTGGTTCTAGCAGGTTACTATATGCCTTTCAAGCTTTTTTCCATTTACTAATACATAGTTTGTTCTGTAAAAATGGGATCATAGTTGTACATTCTATCCTGGAATACAACCTGTTGTTTTCATCTACCAGTGTGTGTTGAATAGTTTCCATTTGGAGCATTTCAAAATGAAAATCACCTTTTAAAAAATTATTGTAAAAGTAATGTGTGATCAATATAAAAATCTCCAACACTGGAAATGTGAAAAGAAGGAAGTAAATGTCACCTCATGTTTTGTTACTTAGACACATACGTTGTAAATCTTTGAGAACTATTTTTCCAGACCTTTTATACTATGACATTTTCTCATTTATGTATTTACAACGGTGGAATCCTGTGTGTTGTTTTGTAACTGACCCTGTTCACATAATAGTATATTGTTAATGTTGTTCCCATTAGTAGAAGAGCTCAGCATCCAGAGTTTCTACCTTGAGCTCATAGAGGAGTTCTGGAGACCTGTGACCCTCCTGACGTAGTAAAAAACCTGTATGTACACTTGTTATGAGTCAGGGTTCCACAGTGTCAATCAGTTTTTCAAAGGGGTCTGTGACCTATAAAAGTTAACCACTGATCAATATCAATTTTTGGTGGTATCACAGTATTCCATTCTCTAGATGGACCATAATTTAACCAATTTTGAACTTTAACAGTGTTGCTTGTTTTAAGGTATCATAAGGTATCCCATGAACCCTTTGGAACATAGGACATTTAGGTACTTGTGTGATTAATTCCTCATGCTGTATTCTAAAATAAATTCCTAGAAATGGAATTATTGAGTCAAAGGTATGCACATTTAACATTTTGATACACGTTGCCAAACCCACCCTTGAGAAATGTTGCACTGAGTTGCACTACCGTCGGTGTATGAGAAAATACCCCGTGATCTGGATGATCTAGAGCATAGCTAGGTCAGTTTATTTAGCTAGTTCTCTGTTTCTACTTTTTTGGCATCGTAAACGGTATTGCAGTAAACAACCTTGTGCATCCATTTCTGCATATTTGTCTGATTATATCCTTAGAATTTGATTCCTGGAAGTAGAGTTTCTGGATCTAAGGAATATAATAACTTCCAAAACAACCTGTTTGATGCTTTCAAAAGAATCTAAGATATGTTTTAGCTTGGAAGGAAACTAGCTGATTATTACTGATTTTATTTAAACAGCCTGTCTGGCAGGCAGTTGGTGTAGTGGGTCAGGCCCTGGACTGGGGTGGGAGTGGTGGGTTTGGTGATTCCCACGGCTCATCCCAGAGCCCTGTGACCTAGTCTTGACCCTGCTACTACCTCATGTGGCTTAGGACCAGTTTCTTTTCCTCTTTCTGGGCCTCTGTTTTCTTTTGAGACTGTTTCTAGAATCCTTTCCTGCTCTTTACTTTTTCACTTATAACTGGAAGATCTTTCCTTCCTTCCTCTTTCTTCCTTTCCTTCTTTCTTTCCTTCCTTTCTTTCTTTTGATTTTAATTTTTTAAAGTAATTCCTGTACCCAACATGGGGCTCAAAACCACAACCCCAAGATCAAGAGTTGCATGCCCTACTGACTGATCCAGCCAGGCACCCTTGGGATGTTCTTTGTGAAAGAGCAATTTGGTAGTCAGGGATGGGGGAAATAATTGGACTTGACTATTCTGGTTACCAAGAGTGCTCCCTGATGAGTAGTTATGTCTCAGACAGTCTACAGTTAGGACTTTTATTGGTTTTTGTGTTTATTTCTCTCAATTTTAATGATTATATCATTAGGCAAATTCATTATGTGTTGGTTTCATTTTTCTTTCCAAAGAGCTAAAGGCTCGGGGTGGAGGACTTTAAATCCAGCTTGTTTATTTAGCATAGTGATTCTAATGGTAAAAAATGGAACCACATACAGGGAAAGCAATCTGTAGAAGTAGAAAACCAACTAGGTGAGGGATCCAAAGAACAAATACATGCACAATTCAACAGAGGTAGGGTGGGGTGGAGAATGTATTCCCATCCCTGTTCCTGAAGAGGCATTGCTTCCTCCTGTGGGCAGTAGGAATGTGTTTTAGAGGCTATTGTGGAGTTATTTCATCATTCACTTCCCTGCATGATGAAATATTTTTATTTTACTCAATAAGAACTCACATCTATGATTATAATTTTGTGAATTTATTCAGAAGAGAAGGTGTTTTGACATGAGCCATTGTCCTGTGAGGCTATGATGAGGTGAGGTTGAGAATTTGAACAGCTTGAGTTTAGCAGCTCCTCAGTGTTCACTTTGAAAGTAGTTGATTTACTGATCCCTGAGAGGTGTGATGGGAAGGGTGCTGATAAATTTTGGAGTAAGCCAAGCTCAGTTGTGAGAGATCGGGCTGGCACTTAATGTCTTTGGGTTGCTTTTCTCTAAAGTGAGAACAGTTCTCTTTCTCCCCCCCCCCCAAAGATTTATTTATTTATTTGAGAGAGAATTTGAAGCAGATTCTGCACTGAGCGTGGAGCCTGATGCAGAGTTCAATCTCATGAGCCTGAAATCATGACCTGAGCCAAATCCAAGAATAAGACACTTAACCGAATGTGCTACCCAGGCGCCCTAAGAACGATTCTCTTTTAAAGGGAGCTGTATGACTGAGGAAATAAGCATGTTGGAGGACCTCACAGGATTGAGTCATTATGGGCTGATAGTGGATGTCTCAACTTATGTTGCTTCTGGTCTGCATTTTGTTCCCATCAAAACAGTAACCACTTCATGAAATAGTAGCAGTGTAAGAAAAGTCTTTTGTTGTCTGACTTCTCAAACAGCTTTTGGTTAAGTTACAGTGATACAAGTAGACTCATTTTTTTTTTTTTTTCTTATACATACTCTGATCACCAGGTATCAAGGTTACATTGGTGCAGCCCTAGTTTTGGGGGGAGTAGATGTTACTGGACCTCACCTCTACAGCATCTATCCTCATGGATCAACTGATAAGTTGCCTTATGTCACCATGGGTGAGTGTAAAATTTCCCTGATGTTTCAGAATCCTCTTATTTACCAAGGTGGTCTCTTAAAGAGCTGGTCTATTTCCTGTTAGAGGAGCCAGGGCAGTATAGTGCTTTGATTCATTCTACATATATTTATTGATTTCCTCCTACGGATTAGGCCCTGTTTTAAGTGCTTGGGATACAGCAGTGAACAAAATTTAAAGATTCTTGCCTGCAAGGAGTTTGTATTTTAGTGAGGGTAGACAGACAATAGCAACAACTACTATAAATATATTAATGTTAGAAAGTGATAAATACTAGGAGAAAAAAGTAATGCAGGTGATAATTGTACTACAGTTACGCAAGATAACTACTTTTGGGGAAAACTGGGTCATGGGTATACAGAAACTCAGTGTATTATTTCTTACATCTGCATGTGAATTTACCATTATCTCAAAACAAAAAGTTAGAAAAATTAATGCAGGCTAAGGGGATGTCGGAGTGTTGGGGTGGAAGGCAGAGTATCATGTTAAATAGGATGCTTCAGGTAGGTCTCGAGGTGAGGTTTCAGTGGAGGGAAACTAGAGTGGAGGTCTCATAGCAGGAACATGCATATAGGGCGTGCATTGAATTTTTTTTTTTTTTTTTAATGCTAGAGTGACTGGGGCCCTTCTTAATTTCTGAGATCAAAGGCATTTAATTCCTTTCTGAACCTTGATTGCCTCACCTGTGGAATGGTGTCAATAGTATTTACTGTATATGCCAGGTTGTGATAATTAGAAATAATGTATATAAAGAATCTGGCCCTCTGCCTGGACTGTAATAGTAGTTACTCTTTTCAGACCAGCTTTTTGCATTGGTACTTTGGTTCTCAGTGCTAGACAAGAGTTGTTTTTTTTTAATATTTTGTTTATTTGAGAGAGAGAGAGAGAGAGAGCACACCCACGAGCAGGGGGCTGGGGGAGAAGCAGGGATCATGACCTGAGCCAAGCTTAATCGACTGAGCCACCCAGGCACCCCAAGAGTTTTGTTTTTTTTTTTAATGACCACCGAAAAAAGGAGTGAGAAAATGGGGATTTTCAAATTCTAACTTTTATGTTAAATTTCTGAGTTGGATTGTTTAGTTACAGAAATTTGAACAGGTCATGTATAGCTGGTATTTTTCCAGCTGTTGTTTACCTCTTACATTTTTTGTCTTGGTATCTTGGCTCTGAAGAGCTAGGAGACTGCTGCCTTGAATAGTTTGGAAATTGCCAGTTTGAGACCTTGCTGTTCCATAGTGTCATCTAGCCTCTTAGAAGGTTTTTATACAACAGATGTTCCCTGTTTGTTGGGGAGAATGATTTACCCCCAGATACCATATGGATGAGTCTTTGTAATTATTTTAAAATGAAGATACTTACAGTAATTTTAGAATTGTTCTGAACTGCTTTATTCAAATATATTTGTTATCTTCATCAGAGTACTGTTTTTATTTCTCCTTGTCTGATTGATGCCTTTAAATGGTGGGAAGGGTGAAGTAGCTTTTTCTATTTAGTGGTTTCATTTCTTTTTTTTTTTTAACTGAAAAAAATTTTACAGTAACAGAAAAGTAACCATAATGTGCAATGAAAGTCATATATGCTCTTTACTCATATTTGTCAGTGAACATTTTACCACTCTTGCTCTCGCTTGCTCATACATTATTATTGTTCTTATTCTTAATTTTTTGTGTGGAATCATTTGAGAGTAAGTAGGAAGGAGCAGACACCATTACCTTCCACCTCTAAATCCTTTATGATGTTCTCTTACGTTACCTTGATAAATGATCACATTCAGGAAATTTAATACCATTACAAAGCAGGTTCATTTTTAAGAAGGAAAAATTGAATTGGTTTCTTTTGCCTTTGAACTGTAGTAATTTGTCTTCTGAGCACAATCCTGAATTTAGGAAAAGTTGTTGACAGCAGGCCGTCAGGCAACCCCACATTGTGTTCTCTCCTGGCCAACAGCGATCTTGCTGTTCCAAGTCTGCTGTGAGTCCAGGGTGATGGTTCCGCAGCCTTGAGTTCATAGCACGCTTGTGTTTAGAAATCATTGCTCTACACAGTCTAGTTTTGTTATCATAAAAGACCGGATTAAGGAGGAGATATCTGTAACATTTGATTTTAATACACAAGTAAATAATTATTTTGAGCTTTAGTTTGTTCATCTGTTCATTTATTTATCAACTCTCTCTTGCCTTCTGTGTCTAGGCACTGTGGCAGGCTCCGCAGATAGAGATGAATGCGTGGATCCTTGCCCTCAATATCCTCACGCTGTAGTGAGGGAGCCAGATGTACAAACTGACAAGGGCAGTAGGTACAAAGGCCAGTGGAGGCCCGGGGAGAAAGGATTACATCGAAATGGGAGGATTTCAGGAAAAGCTTCACTTCACATGAACGGAATCTTAAAAGAAGCATAAGTTACTTTTCGTTCATTTATCAAATACTTATTTAGCATTCACTATGGGCTAGGCATTGTGCTAGGTGCTGGGAATAGAGTGGTCAGCACAGCACCTGCCCTCAGAACTTACAGCCTCATGTGGGAGACAGGAATTAAAGTGGTATACATTCATCTAAAAGAATGCACTGTGCTAAGTGCCCTGGAGAAAAAGAACAGTAATAAGAGAGAGGAACAGGAAGGACTATGTGGATAATGGCTGTTTGGGACGTCCTTGCTGAGCAAGTGACGTTAAAACATTTTCTAATGAAAGTAATTTACGAACATGACAAAACGTTCCAAGTGGGAATATTACATGAAAAATAAGTGTTTTTCATATCCCTCCTCCAAAGTAACCACTCTTAAGTTTATTGTTTTTTCCAGAAAATGTTTTATGAAATACCATATAGCTCTGTCAGTCTGTGCCTATTAAAACTACACAAATGAAGTCATACTGTGCACACTTTTCCTTTATTGTTAACTTGTTTTGAAGAAGTTCTTTACCAGCACATGTAGATCTGTACTGTAATAACAGTTACATAGAAATGTGTTATATGGCTGTATCATGATTTACTGACCCATTCTATTGATGAATATTTTGGTTATTTTTGCAACGAATGTGTCTTGGTTTACTTAGGTAAGTACAGACTTCAGATAAATTCCTAGTGGAATATCAGGATTAGGGTATGTTTGTGTGTTGCTCAGAATTCTCTGTTGCAAAGCAATAGAATTAATGATTTAAGAAAAGAGGACTATGTTGTAAAGGATAGTAGGTGGCTTACGGAATAGCTGGGAGGGCACATGCTGGCTTTGGGGCCCAGAGCGGTGTCAGAACTCACGCTGCAGAGTAGACCACGGCAGGCGAGTACAGAGTGTTCCAGACTGCAGTCCTGCCCCAGCTGGAGCTGGCTTACTGCTGGGATGCTGGGGCCTGGTGCTGGGGCCTGCTCAGCCTCCCTGATGGTTTCAGGAACCCAGTCTGCCTGCCATCCCTTTCACCACTGCCAGAGCGTTCCTTATAGGGGAGGGTGATTGGTGAAGCTCAGTCATTCACTCCTGAAGTGTTGGGATTCCCTGGACGTAGGAAGGAAGTCATACTATATATACTGCCACTGGTCAGCCCAAGAAAGTGACAGAGGGCCACGTAGTGCATTCTGCTTTTTGAGAGCTTTTGCCACATTGCCCTCCAAAAAGATTGTACTAGCTTATATTTCTACCAAGAGAATATGAGGATGCCTTTCTCTTTTTTTTTTTTTTTAAAGATTTTATTTTTATTTATTCATTTGAGAGAGAATGAGATAGAGAGAGCATGAGAGGGGGGAGGGACAGAGGGAGAAGCAGACTCCCTGCCGAGCAGGGAGCCCGATGTGGGACTCGATCCCGGGACTCCAGGATCATGACCTGAGCCGAAGGCAGTCGCTTAACCAACTGAGCCACCCAGGCGCCCCAAGGATGCCTTTCTCTTAACAACCTTACCAACACTGGGTATTTGTGCCAGTCTGATGGGTGAAATTTGGGAAGAGGGAACACGTAAGCGGAGACCTGAAAGGTAGGTAGGAATTAGCCAGGAATTCCTCGGCCCTGCTCCCTGTCCCCAGGGAACGACTTCAGGCCCTGTGTGCATGAGGGTCTGGTGTGGCTGAGGAACTGAAGGGCCAGAGTTGGTTGGTTGGGTGAGGCCAGTGCACTGGGTGGGGGTAGTGTTCAGTGCAGGGGTGCAGCGGAAGCAAAGGCGTTCTGGAGGGTGGAGCAGAGGTACGACTAGAAAGCGAGGCTGGAGAGAGGGTCCTAGTGATACAGGCCCAGTTGTTTGGATTTTGTCCTTGAGGTTCCCATCTAAAGTTTTCATGCCAGAGAAGGATGGGATGAGATTTGCTTGTTAGAGCAGTCTTAACGGCTGTAGGAAGGAGGATTGGCATGGGGGAGTCTGGAGGCAGAGAGGGAGATTGCGTCTGGCCAGAAATATTGACGGTGTGGCTGGGTCCCGTGACAATAGGGACGGCTCCTGTCAGAGAGAGCACTTGGAAATGAACCAGCCATTAGGCCAGATCCCAGGTGTCCTCTCCTGATTTCTCAGTATCAGTCCCTTCCTGAGTCTTGACTACAGAGGCCCAGTTAACTCCTTCACGTGGGGCCGTTGCCCTGCAGGTGGACTCTAGGCCTCTTTTCCTGCTTTGTTTCCTGTCCCTCCCCTAGGCCTTTGTGGCAACAGGGGCACCTGTACCTCTCACCCTCCCCTGGGCAGGCTCCACCCCACTGTTGTAGTGCTGCCTTCCTTCAGAAAGGCCTTTTCTGCCCCACGTGTTCCTGCTCCTCAGCTGGGGTCTAGCCCAGAAGCCATTCGCTCGTGACTGCCCCAGGCTGAGTTAGCAGGTCCCTGTCCGGGACATAGGTGTGAAACAGGATTCCAGGATTCCCGCCTTGTCTGCACTCCACTTGCCCCAGCTCTTGTCCCTCCCGCATGTGTGAACATTTGAGATCTCAGAGAATAGAATCTGTCTTACCTCCGGTCTCACAGAGTCCTGTGTGACTTGGTGAATATTTGACGGTGAAATAGTGTTCTGGTTTGCTTACTTGCTTGTGTCAAAGAGTATCTGAAACTTAGCCTTAGAAACCTTAGCTACTGGTTATTTTTGGTGACCTAACAGTTTACAGTACCCTTGGAATAGAGCTGGTTTAGATTGTGTTCCATTTGGGGGGCCCCAGGTTAGCTGAGAGAGAATAGCACAGAGCATTGCGTATGTGGTAGGCCTTTTTTTTTTTCTTTAAAGCTAAATACTATTTCAGATTTAAAGCATATTATGGAGCATCTCTGCCAGAGTCTGCTAGTGCTGTCACATTATTTTCAGTTAAAATTCTATGTAAGGAATGCTGTGGTTGCTATTTTATTGATGAGAAACCTGAAGTTAGGGAAATTTATAGTAACTTGCTTGTTCTTGCTCTCTCTGTAAATGGCAAAGCTGGGATCTGAACTCTTCCAGCTTAAGCGAGCCCCTGTACAACACAGCTGCTTTGATTTTCTCATCTTACAGATGTTACTTCATTAAGCTATTAAGCCTTGCTTCTGAATACTGAAAATATTTATACAAATTCCCAAAGGGCATTTATTTGTTTTGCGTATTTTCGACTGCCTATGTGCAGATTTTCTATCCTGCATATTAAAAATAGTATTTACTGAAACAGCTTTGTAGTATCAAAGGAAAAATTTAAAAATTACACAGTTTCACCATCCAAGACAACACGATTTTTATTTTTTATTTTTTCCAATCCAAGTCCATTGTGAAGAGCTTTACCAGAGAATGTAAAATAAAGTACAGGTTTTGTATTGCCCTGGCTCTGTGTCTGTCATTTTTTAAGTTTCTTTTAGCCACTGTGGACTTTTGAGCAGGGCTTGCGTGCATCTTTCCCTAGGGCAGTGGCTGTGCTGGGCTGACTTCTTCCTAACCAGGCAGTTCTTCTGGTTTCCAGTTGATGCTTTCTTCCTTCTTTCCCTCCCTCCCTCCTTTCCTTGGTTCCTTTTTTTTTTTTTGAGGGAATAGGGAGCTGAATGGCAATCCACAATTGCCATTTGGTGGATTTTGTTTTAATTCATGTTATAGTTGACCCTTGAATAGCAGGGGCAAGAGGTGCATTACCCCTGCGCCATCGAAAAATTCACATGTAACTTTTGACTCTCCAAAAACTTAAGTACTAATAGCCTACTGGTGACCGGAGGCCTTACTGATAACATAAACACTCCGTTGATGCATACTTTATGTGCTCTATGTATTATATACTGTGTTCTTTTAATAAAGTAAGGTGAAGAAAAGAAAACATTATTAAGAAAATCATAAAAAGAAAATACATTTATAGTACTGTACCGTATCGAAAAAAAATGCACATATAAGTGGACCTGTGCAGTTCAAACTTGTTATTCTGGGTAAGCGTGTAAACCAAATTTAAAGCTATAGATAGACTAGAAGGCCTTCCTAAACGAAACATTCCCATGGAGAATTAGCATTCACTGTGGGATTACGGCTTTCCTTAAGTGTAGCATAAGTGAGAAAATGAATATTTCATGTAAATTCTCATGCTTTAGTTAAATTATGGGTTTTTTTATTACGAGAAATAACAAAATTTTGTAATTAATCTTTGTTTTTCTGAGTGATTTGACAGTAAGAGCTGGAAGCTACAAATTACCCGTAACACAAGGGTGTCTAAATTTTGTCTACCCATGGGTCCATACTGGCGACTAGCCAGGTGCCTGAAGGCTACTCTTAATTTACATTGGATAGAAGACACCTGTCTTGTGCATCTTTAACATGCTGGCACAGCTCATTGAGCACAGGGTCCAGGAGCCTCCTCTCTGAGGGCTTGGCTGCCTCAGGATTTACTTGGGAGAAGAATGTATCAAATTTCTTGTGGTGTGACCCTTGGATACCTTCTGTCCTAAATCCTTTTTTGTGGACATGGTGTTGACCATAATGATAGCAGCATTCATCCAGCAGCTGTTGGGAGATGCTTTACAGATTTAATCTTTGCAACATTGCAAGGTGGGTACTACCATCCCTATCTTACAGATGCGGAATTGAGGCTCAGAGAGGGGTGCTGCGATCATACAGTCAGGGTGTGCATGAGCTGGTATGGGAATGACGGCCTCCTTGACTTTCCTCCTTCGGCTGTGTTATTGGTGTGAATGGTGTGTGGCATGTGGTCCAGACCAAATTTGATTTGGTCCATTCTCAAAAAAGAAGAAAGGGCCCCTTAGGTTTTATTTAATTATTTCTTTTTTAAGAGAGTACTTTGCAAGAGACTGCAGGTGATTGATTAGTGTGATTGTTGAAAGCCAGGCAGGATTCTTTGATTTTTCTTTATTAAGAAAGGGAAAAGGGCTTTGGTTGTATGTTTTATAGACAAAATGTGGGCTCTTTTAATTCTCGGATTAATTAGCTTATTCTTTTAACTTGCCAACTTTTCTTTATTAGGCAGACTAAAGTAGTGTCAGGAGAAGCTTGGGGACCATCTTTTGCTATTAGTTTGGCAGTGTTCCTTGTAGCAGCATTGGCAAGGTATATAAAATTTTTATTTTTGCCCACTTATTCACATAAGAATTAATATGAATAAAATTTCAAGCATGACATTCCTGGAAATGAGGCCCTTGGACAATTTAGGAATACCAACTTAAGGAATAAACATTGGTATGCATCATTAGGGAAGACTTGGGGTCACTGCCAAGGCCATCCAGGTAGAATTTGATCTCCAAATAAACTGGCTGTATGTTTTCCTAATTACGGGAATATACCTCTTAAGCCCCAGTTTACAGAGCCTCCTAGCAATTAAAAAGATTTGGGACAGAGTAGGAAACATACTGGATGTCTCACCTTGTGGGCAAAAAAAGAATCTTGGAATTAAGTTGGAACATCGGTAGGGAATTCAGACCTGCCATTTTCTCCATATTTTTAGACTAAAGTGCAACCTTTGTGCAGACATTTTGATATCTCCACAAGACTTGACTTTGAAAATTTTCCTGCTCTGGATCAAATTTTCCTGCTCTGGATCAAACTACAAGATGGTAGATGTTTCTTCCACGGTCATTTTCAACTCTGAAATCAGCTGTGAACTCAGCATCACTGTATGTGGTCCATAGGCCTACATAAAAGCCTTCTCAGAGGGCATGTGGACTTCATGGCTCTAGCATCGCTGGAAATTCTTTTTCCTAGTAGTATGGGCCGCATGACTGTGTGCAGAGGGTTCCATAAGCATGGGTCTCCATCAATACTAGAGTGATGCTCAGAGCCTATTTTCTGTGGGTCAGGGGCTGTGCAATGGAGGGTACACTGTTCTGGTGGGGGCTTTGTCCACACAGCTAGTGACTACTCAGAGTAGGGTTTCTGTAACCACCTGAAGCATAACCTGTAATCCTAAAAAAAGATGGGAGCCCTGGCTCCATCCTAGTCCTCCTTAACCAGGGCTGGTCACTTAACTTTTCTGAACCTCAAATCCCTCATTTTGAAAAAGAAACAGAATTTTTTTTTTTTTTTTTGACTTGGGAAGGTCCCAGGGTTCTTGGGGTGCTGCAGTGTCATGTTGTGTGAGAACACACTGTAAAAAACCATGTGCTTTTTTGTGCATTAGTTCTTGACGTCATTTTTCCAGGTAGTGTGGCATAGTAAAAAGAGCTGGTTTTTGGGGTCCAGCTGGGTTTAGATCTAAGTCCAACGTATATTAGCTTTTGACCATGAGCACTGATTTCATCTGTAGAATGGGGCTTAGAGGAGCTCTCCCATGGGAAACCATACATAAAAAATTCTTTGTATGTAGCACAGTGAAGATACTTAATGCATGATTTTTTTTTTTTAATATTTATTTATTTGACACAGAGAGAGCACAAGCAGGGGGAGCGGCAGGCAGAGGGAGAAGCAGACTCCCCGCTGAGCAGGGAGCGCGATGCGGGACTCGATCCCAGGACCCTGGGATCATGACCTGAGCTGAAGGCAGACGCTTAACCGACTGAGCCACCCAGGCGCCCAGTGCATGATTTTTTGATCACTTAATGCTAATACATTCCCTGTGTGCAGTTCTGTGTACTAAGACTTCCCTGGAAGTTTTTCCTGCTCTGATTAAGTATGATGCATTTCAGAAGATTTAAAATGTGCAATGCATGGGTTTTATATTTTAACATTTGCTCTGCTGTGGAATGCCAGGAAACGAAACAACCGGAAACCGAAAATTCACGAAAGTTGGATTATGCATCTTGATTCCTGGTTGCTGTGAAGGTGGTACTAAGCCAATAGATGGTGCCGTTATGTTAGAAAATGAGAAAATACTTCTAAAATTCATCATGGTGTTGCAGGGAATGTAATCTAACCAGCCCTCGCCAGTTCTTAATCTGTTCTGATTAGAGTGACTTTGTTCTTGATTCCGTGTAAAAAAATATTTAATGTCTCTTGTGGGTAAAATTGAATTAATATGTAGGGTGCTGTTCTTCCTCTTTTTTTCTGCTCTGAGATTTTTACCATGATGTCTTTTCTGACTTGAGTTCAGTCCTTAGTCTACAACCAGGTAAAAGCCCTTGCCAGACATACTTTTTAGAACAGTTAAATGCAGCCCTTTCAGTTTTAAGTTCTTTGCTTTAGACTCCACTGCAGAGAGAGGGAGGCTAACTAATTCATCTCTACCTGCTCTTGTTCTAGAATTGGGCCAGAATTGGCCCTGCTACAGACAGGTGCCTTTTGTACTCTTAGAACGTAGTGTTCGATTTTGACTTGCTTATTAGACAGACTAAGTGGAAAGTCATTCTATGCATCAGAAGACTTCTCACTGTGGAGTTCATAGAGCGAGGGAGTCACTGTCAGCCGTAACTACCGTGACTAGCTGTGTGACTCTGGGTAGGTTCCTTCGCTTGTCTGAACTTAATTTTTTTCAGTCTACAAAATGGAGATAATACCAGCTAGTCCACAGATGGATTCAGTGAGAAAAATCTATGTACCAGTGCTTTGCACATTTTTCTCAGTATGTAGGATTTCCTGTCGTTTGCACACAGGTCTGTGGACAAGATAAATCTTTCCTGATGATTAAGGCTGGGTATGTTTTATAAGTTATTAAACTCTGTGGTCCTTTGTCCTTGAGGGTTCTGAGGGGCATGAAAACTTGAGAAAGGCCCGCAAAGTGGAATAAACTGCAATTTGGGAAGTTACTTTGAAATGTGGACCAGAGCAAAGGCCTTTGAAAGACCTGTCAGTTCGGACTGCCTTGAGCTCCCACAGCAGGAGGGAGAAGTGTATGCCCTGTGCTCACGGTGCTGAATGTCGGGGTCCCAGGGGAGCCTAGTGACTGATGAAGAGAGGCCTATTTTAAGGTAATTCTCATCCCCTGTCTTACCGTCTAAGCATAGGGTTAGGTGACTCTTTTGTTGGAAGGAGAACACTTCTGTCCTCATACCTTGTGGAGTTTCTTAAAAATACATTAATAAAACTTTTACTTTTTAGGCCAGGATGCCCTGATTTGTTAGTCTTTGCTTAAGAATAAGTGTTTATAACCTGTCAGGTCGGTGAGACATTGCAGTTGCAATTATAGGAAAGACTCCAGGGCGCCTGGGTGGCTCAGTGGGGTAGGCATTTGAGGTTAGGCATCTGACTTCGGCTCAGGTTGTGATCCTCAGGGTTGTGGGATCGAGCCGGCAGGGAGTCTCCTTCTCCTTCTCCTGAAGCCCCTCCCCCCTCATGCTCTCTCTGTCTCTCTCTCTCAAATAAGTAAAATCTTTTTTTTTTTTTAAAGATTTTATTTATTTATTTGACAGAGAGAGACACAGCGAGAGAGGGAACACAAGCAGGGGGAGTGGGAGAGGGAGAAGCAGGCTTTCCGCCGAGCAGGGAGCCCGATGCGGGGCTCGATCCCAGGACTCTGGGATCATGACCTGAGCTGAAGGCAGACACTTAACGACTGAGTCACCCAGGCGCCCCTCAAATAAGTAAAATCTTTAAAAAATATAAGAAAAATCCCTGTTTTCTTCAAGTGGTGTTTTAGATTATTTGCTTTGGGCAAAATTAACTCCTTTTTGACTATATTTAGAAAAGGAACTGCATTTTTTTTGGAAATTAGTTTTTGAGTGCAAATGTCATTGGATGCTTTAAAATTCTGTTTCTAAGCGTATTAAATGGAATGATTTTTTTTTTTTATTCATTGGGAATAAAAGGTAGGCTCTTTGACATTGAGGTACATTTGCTGATGAAAAGGAAGCATTCTTCCTCCTCATGAGGGGTTTAAACGTAATAGTGCTTACTCAGGAGTGAAAACATCAAATTAAACTGTTTATGCTGACAAAGGACAAATCTGGATTTCAGCAACCCATGCAAGATTGTCTGATTGCTCGGCCTGCCTCGCCTTGAAGCTTTTGGCCAGGACTTGTAATGAAATGCATGCGTACAATTAAACCATTTCAAGTCGGTGTCTGAGTCTTCCCCAAGCTACGAGAGGTGCTCCACTGCTCTTTAGTGGCTGAACGTGGTCCCCTGGCACCACCGTTGCTTTATATTCATAAATCAGCTCTTCACACATTGGCAGTGTTGGCCTCCGGAGCAGGCCCCAACACCAGGAGGCTAGTCCTCGTAGACAGGAACGGAGTGAAAAATGATCCCAATCCATGGGTCTCTGGAGAGCACCAAATTTTACCCACGATGAGTGGCCATTTGACTAACAATGAGCACGTGTGAGTCAGCACTCGGTCAGGGAGAGCTGACACTGATGGATTCGACTATTCAGTGTGTTACTCTCTCATCGCTGCGTACAGCTCACACCTTGGCAGGCCCCAGTGGCAAACTGGTCCTTGGGTACTTCAGACGGACCTCTCCTTAGCAGAAGGAGCAGCTTTTTTCCCTGAAAAGACCTGGTTAAATTGGTTTGGGGAAAAGCAGTAGAAATCCATTTCCTGCTGCCGGTCAGAACTTTGTGACTTGGAGAAAAGAAATTTTGAAGCCCTGTGTTGCCATTAAAACTGCCAGCCCTGGAACTGGTTGAGAAGCTCCTGGAGGACAGGGCCTTTGTCTTAGAGTAATTACAATAGCTAGCTTTTATTGAGCGTTTACTGTGTGCCAGACTTGCTGCTTTCCGCTTTCCGTGCGTCCTGTCCTGCAAGTTGCCCAGCCACCCAGTGAGTGTCATGGTCCCCGTTGTACCGGGGGTGGGGGTGGGGGGCTGAGGCTGGCGCAGCGGGCAGCTGTAGTACGGCTTCAGGCAGACAGTCACCTTGTGCTCGAGGTGGTCGTGCCTCCTGGGGCGGCTTTCGGGGCTCGGAGCGCCTCCGGGGTATGCCAGAGGAAGGCCACGGATTGTGCCCCCGCCACACAGCAGTGTGCGCCCAGAGGCTACACTCATAAATTGGGCACACTTGGAAGGAATGAGTGGGAAGTTGCCCTTCTAAAGCCTGGAGCCACAAGGCCTAGATTTGACTCTTGGCTTCACTGCTTACTGACTGTACTGCCTTCCCTAGCTGAGCCTCCGTTTCCTTGTCTGTAAAATGAAGAAATACGTACCTCACTTGAGTTCAGGGCCTGGGACCTGAAAGGCTCCCAATAAATGCTTTCTTTCCCCCTTTCCAGTCTGGGAGTTTGTGAGCAGAGACATTATTAGAAAAAGCAGATTTCTACCTGCTGGCTTTCAGTTCCTTCTAGGAGTTTGACTTAGAGCAGTGGGCTTTAGAAAATTATTTTAGTCTTTTATTGTTTCTTCAGCATGTCTAAAAACACACATTCTAGAATTGCTCAGTTTGATTTGGTACTTGAGTGAACACTATAAAAACATAGTTGATGTTTTTTTTTAAACTCTTCTGTCCTCAAGCCATATTAATGCAGTGTTTTTGAATATATGGAACAGGTAAAAGTGATATTTTAGATGGTAAAATTTTTTTGATACATTTCAGATTTTGTCCTGAGTTGGGTTGTTCTCTCCGAAAAAGTTAAGTTCAAACTGAACTACTAGTGCTGATAAGCTAACCAAGATCAGAAGTACCTTCAGGGGTTTTAGAAAATGGAGACTAATTTCAGTGTTCTTTTTTATTAAAAGATTTTTTTTGAATGTGGGACTATTTTAAAATAAATACTCAGAACAGATAGTTGAGTGGTATTGCTAACCAGTGAATGACATCTGTTTAATCATTTAGAACATTTAACTAAAATCCCAATCTCATTTGAATTTCCGAGCAAAACAACACAAATTAACCATACCCAGATGTGTGCTAATCATTCTCCTGAAATCTGAAGAAAAAGCAATTTAGAAAGCATGTTTTTTTTTTTTTTTTTTTTTTTTTTTTGTGGTGGGGAGCTAAGAAAATATAGCTGTTTCCATGCTTGTTAATCTTGATTTCAAGCATTTGACTTTGCTACTTAAGAGGCAACACGGTGGAATGGAAGGAACATCAGACGCTTTAAATTCAGAATGATCTGGGTTCAGCCTCAGATTTGCTAATCATTGGTTATGTGATCTGGGTAAGTTCCTTACCTCCGAGACTATCTCCCTTTTGTAAGATGGGACTTCTCGGACCTGCCATGTCTGAAGAGCAGACAAAACCAATGGGACTCTGCTTTGACATTTCTTTTTTTTAAGATTTTATTTATTTGACAGAGACACCGCGAGAGAGGAGGGAATGGGAGAGGGAGAAGCAGGCCTCCCGCCGAGCAGGGAGCCCGATGCGGGGTTCGATCCCAGGACCCTGGGATCATGACCTGAGCCCAAGGCAGATGCTTAACGACTGAGCCACCCAGGCGCCCCATACCCATTTATTTCTTTAAAATGACTCTCTAGCAGTGGAATTGCTGGGGGGAGATGTATACCTTTATGCTTTCTGATTGATGTTTCTAAATTACCGTTAGAAAAGTTCTATTCATTTTTGCTTCTACAAGTGTTGTTAGATAACCCTTTTCTTTTTTTAAAGATTTTATTTATTTATTTGACGGAGAGAGAGACAGCGAGAGAGGGAACACAAGCAGGGGGAATGGAAGAGGGAGAAGCAGGCTTCCCGCTGAGCAGGGAGTCTGATGCGGGGCTCGATCCCAGGACCCTGGGATCATGACCTGAGCCAAAGGGAGACGCTTAACGACTGAGCCACCCAGGCGCCCCAAGATTACCCTTTTCACTACATCTTTGTCAGCCTTGGGTATTATTTTTCTTAATCTTTTTTAATGTAAAAGGCAAAAAAAAAGTTATTTAATTTAAATTCGTATTTCTTTGATTACGAGTGACCTTGAACAGCATTTCTAAATGTGTACAGGCTGGTGCCTTTTTTCCTTTTTTGTCAACTGCTGTGTCCTTTTTTCTCTTGCCAGATTGGCATATCTATGACTTTTTTTTTAGTTATTAATGTCCTACATGCTGCACATATTTTTCTGAGTTTCAGGGCTTATATTTTACATTGTTTACAGGAGTTGGTCTCCCCCCCCGCTTAAGCTGGTGGCCTGCTATTAATAAGAGCAGATACTTCATTTTAAAAGATTGGCTGGAGCTGTGGCCCCTCATGGCATTTTTGCCTGGGACCCCCTTCTCCTGGAGGTTAGCAGTGTGGATGGCCCCCACTGTCAACCTGAAGTGAATCAGGCCCTGACAGTCAGAGATGGGGTGCAGACCTGCTTTCTGGGACCCCGCAGGGTATCTGTTGTGGGAGGAATTCTTTGAATGGCCACCAAACGGGGGCAGCCAGGCTGAGGCGGTGCCCAGCTGGTGGCCACAGTGGGTCGGGGAGTGCGGGGCGGTTCCTGGCCCCCTTGGGTGGAAGAGGGCTGCGTTGTGTCTCCTTCCCCCGTCCCTGTCTCTCTGCACGGATCGGCTGGTGTGGGGTTTGGGAGTGCGGAGTGGTGGGGCGGGGAGGAGGTGGGCAGCCCCTAGGGAAGGACGGTGGGTGCGGGAGGTGAGCCAGCGGATAGCTAGGTAGCCACCACTGTGTCCTGCACCGTCATCTTTCTCAATGCTGGTCACTGATTGCACCTCGTTTTTCTGTTTCAAAGAGCTTTGTTCCGAAGCAACACTGGCTACTCAGCAAGTGTGGGTGGGCTGAAAAAGGCACACTTGGTGGAGGTTGCTAAGGAGCAGCTGCATGAAAACTACTGATGAGACGAGGTTGTGGTAGTAAAATGCAGGAACCCACGGAGGGCATTTTACTCCTGTGGTACCACAGAGGTTTGGACCGGACTAGGACTTATAATAATAGGACATGGTTTTGTGGGTTTAAAGCCTTTTTTTCTTTTTGAACATTGAACTTGCTGTACACTTGAGTTTGTCTTCTATTCATCCCAGTATGGTAAATTAGGCAATGAATGTTCTTTTCCACTTTATCAAGGCATTTACTGCTATCATCACGCCTTCAGGGCCAGCTCAGAGTTTTCCCCAGCTCCTTCATTTGGACAGTTGTCCTGAAATCAGCCCAGCTTAATTCAGCAGCTCCTATTTAGTGCTCACTGTGTGCCCGAGACTACAGATGTGAAAGGATGGACATGTTGCAGAGAGGAGAGTGATAAACGTGTGGTGGGGGGGTTGGTCAGGGAAGGCTTGTGGGAAGAAGCTGGGGTTCGAAGGGTGGCTAGGAGTTCTGTGGACTGCCAAGGGAGCAAAGGGCATAGCCCGTGCCGAGGTGGGATTGGCTTGAAATGGTATAATTTAGGAAATTATTGTCAGTTTTATGTTGGTGGGGTGTCAAGTGTGAGGAGGGGGTCGAGGGAGACAGAGACCGGGTCATGGAAGGTCATGCATGTCTGCTCTGAACTATTGTGGCATGAGAGAGTGACTCTCCAGTCACACCTGAGGTAGGATTCCTGCCCTGCACTTCTTAGTTCTGTAATGCTAGACAAGAAGCTTTATCGCTTCAGTGGGATGACTAAATGGCCTAAAATGATGTATGGCACGGAGTGGGTGCTCAACAAAACGCTTTGGTTTCTTCCTCCTTGGCTGCCTTCTCCTCCCTACCATTAGATAAGCTTTTTGAGGGCAG
Organism: Mirounga angustirostris; assembly: GCF_029215605.1. Lineage (NCBI taxonomy): Eukaryota > Metazoa > Chordata > Mammalia > Carnivora > Phocidae > Mirounga > Mirounga angustirostris. The sequence continues at coordinate 83,350,940 of NW_026991723.1, read as the reverse complement.
GCCTCACACCCCTTCTTCCTAGAGCCCGTCCTGCATTTGTGGAAAGCATATTCCCTCTGACATCCATTTCCTTCCCCTGACATGCCTGCCATCTAAGCAGAGGCCCTCGTACACCGTCTCCTGGCTTTTCTGTTCATTTATTCCTTAATGGGAAACCAGGGACTGCTGACGAATTGTCGAAGGTGACTTTGTTTTTGGAATAGAGAATCAGGGTAAATGTTCCTTCAGAAGACTTTTTGCCTTGGTTTTGGGTTCGAAAGTGCCAGGTTGGTTTAAGTCAGTGCTGAAATCATGGAATGTCTCAGGGCATTATTTTGGCGTAAACATGGGATATAATATCTAAACATTTTGTAGGTCTCATGGCTGCTGTATTAGTGTGGCATTAGTCAGGTGGTTTACTGTATACGGTTTTAAATGGCACTGAAACAAAATCTAGGAAACCTCAGGGAAATCATTAAAGAATACTGGTCTCGTCAAGTTTACCTTCCTTGTTCCTTTTTAATGGCCAACTCCTGTTCCTTCCCCCAGTTGCACTGCCTTGAAATTATGTGAGGATTGGCATCTTGTTCTTTGGCCACTTTGGGCAATTGCAGTCATATTTGAAATTCTGATTTCAGTCTTAAAATAGACACACTTTCAGGGTTTCCTGGAAACCTGTTGACAAGTCAGTGCTTCTCCATCTCCTAGCACTTCCACCTATGTCTGAGAAGGGGGCGCCAGAGTCCTCCTTTCCTGAAAAGCTGGGAGCAGGAGCTAATTTGCAAGTGATTTAGAAATTGTTTTTAATGTCGAATTTCCCTTTCTTTTCAAGTTTATTTGGAGTCTGCTTATCTTTGATCTCAGGAGCAGCAGAATCAGGCAGTTTAGCAAGCTTCTGCTTTCCAGAAAACTTCTAACCCTGTGCACGTGCTGTATAGGTTGCAGTGTGTGTCCTGGGGGGTGGTGGGAAAGGGGAAGCAGCAATACAATGTAAATAAAGATTCCGGTGTCCTTTCTGTGTTTACCTGGTCTGCACCTTCCAGCTCTTTAAAAAAAAAAAAAAAAAAATCAGTCTCTGATAGTATGGGAAGCATCCCCACACTGGAGAGACACTTTTTGTTCCGAGAGTTTAGATTTAGTACATAATTTCCCCTTACAGAAATTTTGTCTGTAGCATTGTTTCTAAGCAGGAAAAAAAGATTTTTTTGATAAAGGAAGAATTATATTGGGAGGAAAATATTTTTCATTCCTTAAAATATCGAATGAAGCTAAGCAGACGGAAATATACGTGCCCAGGAAAAATAAGAATAAAATTAACTTATTTACAGTGAACTGCGAAAGAAAGGATGGCCCCAGAGAAAAAAACAGGGCTACTAATTTTTAAGGAAAAATGTCTTTTATGGTAAGTTTCGTTTTCTGTTTTAAAATAATTGATTACAGTTTTCCACAAAGTTGTTAGCTCTTAGGTTACCCACCTTCCCCTGTCTTTTTTTAATGTTTATTTCAGGCCACATTTACCCTTGGCTCCTCAGAGGGAGATTCTTGGACCAGATTGGATAAGGCAAGCCTGCTGTTGAGCGCTCTGCAGGAGCATTTTGTATCTAGAAGTATTTTTTTCCGAGCTTTCCTTATTTGCAATTTTCTTGTTTCTTCGCGACAGCTGTCCTTTGTTTTCCACATAGAACCAGCTCGTTTTTTACAAAGTCTGAGACTAGTTCTCACCTGTGCCTTAGAACAGAAACGGGTTACTTTTTCCTCTTGATCCCTGAATCTCAGAGTAAATATGTGACTCACGAAATATTGGTGGACTTTGACTCTGTTTTCACATTTTCAGGGACATGTTTATTAACGAAATTCAAAGGTTTGGCTGGCTTTGGTGAATTTGCTGTCGCTTATATGCTGGTTTTATTTGGGTGCACACTGGTTTTATAGCTGTTTAAGTTCAGTCTCCTTTCCAGAGAGTTTTAAATATCTCTTTAGATCCCCCCTCCCCTTTTTTTAAAAGAGAAAAAAATGGTAAGAGGGAAGAATGGGGTTGCCTTTTGCTCCCAAGCCTAAATGAATAGTCATTGCTTGTAATACCGGTCTACACTTGACGCTTCCTACTGCTTTAGATGTGATGTATCCGGTGCTGTGAAGGTAATGATCCTCATCCACAGCAATATTCCATAACAGGAGTATCTGTCACATTCATCGGGATTACCATGTTCATTGATTTGTGTCTGTAAATCTGCTGTTTCTACCCTTTAAATTTGATCTATAATTGGACCTCCTTAAATGGTTCAGATAAGGTAGTCTGTATTTTCTCAATGCAGCGTGGCTGTCAGCTTCTCCTTTTTCATTATACATTCAGCAGACTTGATAAAATCAGCAGGACACCTCATTTGAAACTGTTTAATCGCTGCCTTTTTCCTTTGCTAAAACCATTGAGGTGGTCAAGCGATGTACACAAATCATTTTAAATAGAAAATATGGTTTTCTCTGTGACCCAGCTAAATAGATAGTGTTATGCAAAACAAGTTAAAAAGTAATAAATGCCAAAAAAATCTTCTAATTGGAGTAAAAAATTGTGGGCAACTCTATCCTCTCTCCAAAAGTAGAGTATCCTGAAATATTGCCAGGACCCTGTAAAGACAAGATGATGGTTTTCCAGAGATTCTCTGGTTTCTGAACAAAGCAAGTTTAAATTTTCAAATAGTGCTGAGCTGCCTTTTACATCCATTCAAAGGGAGCCCACACTTATTTGTAACGCCTTTGTATCCTACTTTTGTAGGGAGAAATCTGCTGTCTGTTAATATCTATGCAACATAACCTTTCAACCATTTGCTATTGTGGTAATAAATTTTTGTTTCTTTGTCATTTTGTCTACTCAGCTGTTACTCTTCAAAGTACGAACTAAAAATAATAGCTCCAAATAAATGCCACATAATAAAGTGTTTTACAGTTGAAGCTGGAATAACCTGGTGGCTGCAGCTTGCAGTCCTATTACCATTGCTGGGGCTGTAGTTTCTTCCCTGAGTGTCAAGGTGACTCTGCCAGGGCCAGCTCATTAAAACAATCTATCCTTTCTAACTGGCGTGGTATTTAGCGCTGTGCCCAGCAGCCTGCCAAGGCCCAGTTGTGGAGCACAAGACTCCCGGCATAGCATGTATGAAATTATGTGGCATTCACTTTTTGAAAAAGTACTAATTCTCCGTAACCTCATTTTCCTGCTTCAGCATTTTATTGTGAATAATTTACAGTTACTCCTGTCAGTAGTGAACTTAGGGCCAGTTGCAGGCTTACCCGAGACAGTGGTAAGTGTGACTTCAGGCTTTTGAGGAGCATTGTTTACCTGGTTTATGTGGCCCCATAGGATTAATATTTACACTGTGCTCGAGTGGGACACTGGGCGTGTTTTGCTGTTTTTACTGCCCCGAAGTCAACTTGAGAGGGAGAAGCTGGGAGTCGATAAATACACTAAAGATGCATCTTTTTCTTTCAGGTTCTGGCTCCTTGGCAGCAATGGCTGTGTTTGAAGATAAGTTTAGGCCAGATATGGAGGTATGTAAGTCCCTGCAGTTTTATTCCCTGTCACATGTTTTTCCAGCTCTGTGTCGGACATTTACAAATGGATTGCCGATTCCTCCAAAGCTTGCGCAGCACTGTTGTTCGTTGGCATGCTCTTTGGCACACGTAACCGCGTTTGCCGAGAAGACCGGTTGGTTGGGGAGCTTCATTCATGCTGTGCCCTCCCCCAGGCTTGGGGAGCCAGCACTGCTCGGCTTTTTGTTCTGGCCTTTGGGCTGTCTGGGGATCTTCTTGGCCGTAGACGCTGCTTCAACGTGGAATGTTTCCTTGGGCACGCAGCTTTCTGTGTCACGGTATCTCAGAACGACGATCCTCATCCTCAGTGTTTTCTCACTGAGAATAGAGGAACTGTGTATGTCTTTGCATGTCACACAGACCTGGTCTGAAAATGGGGCAGCTTAAAAAGCCCCTGTAGATTGCTCTGCGTCTGGAAGAAGATGGGGACAAGAGCGTATGTATGTGTAGTGGACTGTTCTCAGAGGGTGACGGATCTAGTGTCTCAAATATATTTGTAAGAGATCCTTTATTATATTTTCTTTGGTGGTGGGGGGGTGGTACCTTCTGAATGGCCTTCCACCTGTCTGCTTTAGTGGTAGATGTACCCCCCATTAAGCAACCTCCCCACCCCCCAGATCTCCAGGAACAAACCCACAGGTCTTCCATTGTCACTTCCGAAGGAGCGTTCAATATGCTCAGGTACTTCATGGTGCCACATTATTCCTCTGCTGTGCTTTATCCCTGCTGCTCAGCCAGCTTGTGGGCACAGAGGTCCTGAAGTCAGCCTTCATTATCTGCTCTTGGTTTTTTGATAGCTGTTAATTTTGTGATGGTGCGTAGCAACTTGTTTTCAACAATCAGTAGGCTGTTTATGAGTGGTTTACCCTACTCTTTAATATGTAGGCATCTGCTGTTTCTGCCTTTGCAGTATTGTTTTGTTTAGATACCAGAGGATGTCTCTGGGAATTACTTTTTGACAGTGCTTTATGTGTAATCATCTTTGGAGGAGATTGCATATTTAAACATTTTTGTTCTTCCACCAGCTCATTGTCTTCAGAGCACCAGCTGTCGTTGGAACTCTGAACTCTCTCTGCCCTTTAGGTTTGGACCAAGTGCCCTGAGAGCCAGAGCATGTAGGGTTGTGGATGCTGCCCAACCAGGACAGGGGTCTCTTGCCAGAAGCCTCTCTGCCCTTGGTACATGAGGTTAGCACACATAAGTGACTTGGTCACTGATGGCTAGATTGCTCTCCTTTCTTGGACATCTGCCAGAATTAAAACCTATGACTAAATAAAGATAGGATTTAGCTAGGTGTTTTGTAGTAAAAATAATAGTGTCTTGCTCCAATTAAGAATAGTAAACAGGTCCAAGTATCAACTATAAATGAGATTAGGATTCTGTTCTCATTTCTCAATGTGAAAATTTATTCCCATATCAGCATTATTTTCTATTTGGGGTTCTTAAGCACAGAGAAAAAATAAGATGTACTAGGTCACTTAAAAAGAAAAAGAAAAAAAGGTCTCCCAGTCTTCAGACTAAAGGAGAGAAGTTCCCGAGGCTTCACGAATCCATTAGAACTAACGAAGGTATGGGGAGAAAGACTGACGATTTTTGTTTAGAAAATCGCCTCAGTAATGTCAGGCCCTCCTTTAAACTACATTAATCTTTTCAAATTTTCTTGAAAGCTTTGTCTATTTCCAATTGATTGGAACCTCCATATGTTAGAGAAAAATGAGAATTGCAGAAAAAGTTGAAAGCATGAGGTATATTAAAAGTGACTTAACACTCTGCTAAAGTAATTTTACATTATTCAGAGTTTAAATTTGAAGTGATTCAAAGGCCATGAATTTAATATTGATGTGATTCGAGGGAGTAAAGGGAAATGTGATCATCCCTTCAGTAAAATTTGTGGTATCCTCAGTCTGAAGAATGTGTTCCTTAGATCAATTTTAAATGCAACTCAGACCGCTTGATGTTCTGTATCAGCTGTGAGACCTTGAAATAGCCTGGCCAGATTCCCATTTCAGATTGATTAATTAATTTTACAATTTCACGTGACTGGTTTTGGTCACGGAAGTTGAAACTTGACGCAGACAGTGAACAAAATCACTCTCATAAAGAAGGTAGTACCTGCTTCTTCGGTGAAGTGACTTTAAATGTAAACGGAAGGCAAATAATAGTATAACACCTGTCAGGAGATAATACTTAAAAAATCTAAAGGGTTGTTGATAGACACCAAAAGAATTTATTGTAAAGACCAGGCCGCTAACTACTGGCCACCTTGCTTTTTTGGGGAGAATTGATGAAACGATGCACTTTCAATGGGAGGCTGAGACTGGCCGGCGAAGTTGAGAGGATGAGTTTTAATGACTTCTTTGTTGTGAAAAAGAATCTGGCAAGGTGTCATTTCTGGCTCTGCATCTGCATAGAACTTGTGGGGACATTTTGGTTTCAGATTTCCCAACTTTATTTTCCTTCTTTCCAGGAAGGCTTTCTGTCTTTCTGTGACAAGAAGCCCTCCATGAATTTTCTTTCTCGCCTCTTTTGAGCCTGCAGGTTGGATGGCTAAATCTGCTTATTTCCTTCCAGTATGAGAAAGCATTCTGGACATGTCTCACACAGGAACCCAGGAGAGCACTCTGCCTCTTACATCTTACGCGGATTGCCAGGACAGTAGCTTCTGCATACTTCACAGAGAACTGCGTAAGAAAGGGGCAGTTCCAGGCTATCATAATTACATATTCTTTGCCAAACAGTGATTTTTAGTCCAGACTCATTAAATAAACTCTTGGCTTTATTGTTAAAACAAATCAATTAGAGTTAGCTCATAGTACACCCCCCTTTTCTTTCCTTCCTTTCTTCCTGCCTGCCTGCCTGCCTTCCTGCCTGCCTCCCTCCCACAAACCTGTGCCTTGGAAGTGCTGCTCCTAGACTGCAGTATTGATGGAATGAAAGTCCCTGTCTCCTTAAAAACCTTTACTGTGTTCTCATTATCTTCATAGTCCAGTATGGTAGCCAGCAACCACTTGTAGCTCTTGAGCATTTGAAATGTGTCTGGTCTGACTTGAGAGTGCTGTAAGTAGAAAATGCACACCAGATTTTAAAGACTTAGTACAAAAAATTTTAAAAATATATTTCATTGGGGCACTTGGGTGGCATAGTCGGTTAAGTGTCCAATTCTTGGTTTTGGCTCAGGTCATGATTTTAGGATTGTGAGATTGAGCCCTGCATTGGGCTCTGTGCTCAGTGGGGAGTCTGCTTGGGATTCTCTCTCCTTCTCCCTTTGCCCCTCCCCACCATGGGCACGCATGCATGCATGCTCTCTTTCTCTTTAAAACAAATAAATCTTTAGAAAAAATGTATATATTTCATTAATGTGTGTATTCATTGCATATTGAAATAGTACTACTTTAAGTGTATGGGGTTAAATAACAAATTATTAAAATTTAATTTCACTTGTATTTATTTATTTTTAAGATTTTACTTATTCACTTGTGAGAGAGCTTGCGTGAGCACGAGTAGGGGGGAGGGGCAGAGGGAGAGGAGAGAGAGAGAATCTCTTGCAGACTCCGCACTGAGCGTGGAGCCTGACGTGGGACTTGATCTCACAACCTGAGCTGAAACCAAGAGGCGGGCACTTAAGTTGACTGAGCCACCCAGGCACCCCTATTTTTACTTTTTCAAATGTAGCTACTAGGAAATTTAAAACTGTGTATGTGGTTCACATATTTCTACTGGACAGGCTAGGATAGTATTGTTTCTTGAACTTGTCATTTGCATATCACATTTAAGGTTTCTGCCATATCCAGGTGACACCTGTACTATTATTTTTCTTGAGAAATTTTAAAAAAATTAATTCACTATTTTATAAATTGAGATAGCACTTACATGTAATAAAATGCACGGATCTTAACTCTACAGTTAGATAGATCTTGGCATTTGTAATTCTTTTGTCAGTTCCCTTTCTCTTCTTCCCTACAATCACTTCAGTTCACCTTTTTAAGTTAAATTCAGTTTTTAAATACAGTTTAGATCTATGAAATCCTGGGTTTGGTGCGTTGTTGTTTTTTTTTTTCCCTGAGACAAATGAAAGTGAGTGCACACTATAAATATAAATAAAAAATGTATTCATGTATCACCCATCTTGTGCAAGCCCAGGGGTATGAGTATTAGACTTTGGGAAACCTAGGGCTACATCGCACTCCCCCACAGCCCTTCTTGCCAGCTTGCTCTTGTTGGATACAGGGTGTACTTGCTTGGCATTGAATCCTCACTGCCCGTGTCGGCCGGCAATGCCCTCAGTTGCTTCTTCATTTATTTGTGTCCTTGTCCTCCATTGTACACACGTGTCCCATTGTTTTATGGCTGTTTTGGGGGCATCTCCCTCACTTGCCCTTGATAGAGGGAGACCCTTGTGGGCAGAGGCCATGAAATCATCTCTGTTTTTCAGCTCATGTTCAGTATGTGTTTGTTGAGCTGAGACAGGATAACCCTGCGCTCTATAAAGCAAAATCTGAGTCATCAAAAACCACCTGGGAAATGGAGGGGACTTTCTCTTCTTCCGATGTGGAAAGTGCTGAACGTTTTTCTGAGATAACAGAGGAAGATAATTACTACACTTCTCAAGTAATATACCGCATTGGGTCAGAGTCAACAGAGCAAACACCCCATTAAGTACACAGGCAACACAAAGATGGAGCAAAGGGCAAATGCTCATTGGGAAATTATAGGCCAAAAAGCCGAACAGTGAAACCCAGCTGGGATTCATGAATGGCTAAGACAGGCCTCTGCTGTTTCAGGTTATCTGAGCCAATGACTTGCCTCAGGTAAAAGCCCTGGTTCAGGGTTGCAGAGAAACTGCCCGCTAACCATGTGAGTTTAAGAGACCTTACAGTCTTTACGAATCCTCACCCGGTTGTGACCTGGCACTGCTTCAGTGGTCTTGGAATTTTCATTTTGTTGTTTCTCTCCTTACTGTTAGCCTGGAAGTCCTCCTAGGGCAGGAACTATGCTGCCGCCGCCTCCTCTTTCCTTACCCCTAGCAGGCTAACTGTTTGGATAAAAAGGTGTCAAAAGCAACTTTACTTAGTCGTTCCCAGATTAACCCTCCTTTGTTACAGTTTGATAACTTCACCTTTACTGTTGATGATACTCAGCTGTGATAGAAATGAAGGCATAAAAAATTGTATTACTTCTGATAAATCTCCCGCTTTATTTTTATCAGCAAAGTTGCTTATTTGCTATGTGTTAGAAGAGTGTATTTTGAAATGTGTGAGTTGACCTAACGGCAAGGGGTCACTTATATTAGAGGGTTTTTTTTTTTGTTTTTTTTTTTTTTGTGATGCTGGATTGCACAGAGCCATTGCCCCAGATTTTTTTTTTTCCTATTGTTAAAGCTGGTATAAGAATTAAGCCCCTGATCCTGGTTATTACCTACAGGCTAGCTAGACAGGAAACTAGTGTAACCACAGTGTGGCCTTTTGAGGCCATTTTCCAGTTAAGTATAAGGAATTTGACCAAAATACCTGGAAATATGAGGGTATCTTGAAAATTGCTAAAATTGCTCACATAAAAACAGATTTGATTTTAGGGCAGGGAGGGAATTAAGGCAGTCCACCAGATAACTTAGTTTAGTCTTGCTTCCATCCCGTTCCTTTGTAAGAAGGAATGTTTTCATTTGGCCCAGTGAGAAATTTAAACTCTCGAAGATTATAATTCATTAAAACGGGTAGAAGATTAATATTTTGTCTGTCAAGATCAATACTGTCCCCTCTTTGCACTAATTGTCAGAATAGCGTGCGAGGGCCGCTGAAGGGTAGTGGTGTGCGGCAGAACCCTCACATCACAGGGAAACGATTCAAAGGCAAACTGTCCTGCACCCTCTGGTATCGACTTGCAAATTAGCATCTGGAATCTAATTAAACAAGCTTAATGAAAGTAGCAGCTGAATGCTGCTGGAAAAGACAATCCGCTTTTTTCCCCCTCTCTGATACATATTCTGTACTATTGAAGTTGGTCACCAAACACATCGTGTGAGCACAGTTAAAAAAAATTAGCATTTATTTGAAGAATAGAAACTGTTTTTCATTCTGTTATGCATTTGGCATGCTCTGGCGTCCCCTGAGAGCCATGCCACAGCGGATAGTGCACAATATTTAGAAATCCGTGACAGGCAATAATAGCGACTTGAAAAATTCTTTTGCTAGAATCTCAAGTTGAGAGCTGCCAAAAGCGGAGAGGATCAGATCTGCAGTGGCAGCTGCTGTGCCCTACAGTTAGAATTCTAGACTTTGAAGATGCTCAACTTAGAGAAATGAAGACTGCAGGCTTAGCCAGTTTTTGCAGGTTTCTAGAGCTCTGGCTCCCTGCCTTTTGAAGATGAGTTGCCGAAGCTTCTCCCACTGCCTGAGGCGTGCTAACACCAGCAGGGTCTTTTTTTTTCTCCTAGTCTTAGTGTGTCTTCAGTTGTAAGTCGCACATGCTTAGTCAGTGCCAACTGTGATGGTCCTTTCTCTGGTCACAATGCCGAGGGATGAGCTCTTACCCTCTACCCTTCAGAGAGAAGCCACGAAGATAGATGGTGACGTATACAAGTGCCACTTCAGCCGGCTGATTTATGGAGTCCTATTTCATCGCTCGGCAAGTGCTGGCCTCTAGAGAAGCCCTTATAGATTGCTAAAGATGTGAGCAGCTCTCGCCCTAAAGGCTTGTGGTTACCTCACAGACGTGATGCCAAACACCTAGCTACCGAAGAAACAGAATTAATCTGTCATCGCAGGCAGCTATAGATCCACTTTAAGTAATGAAAGAATTCATACCAATATGGTGTCCTGACAGCAGATCTTAGAAGTAACTGTAGTGGGGGTTTTTTTTGTTTTTAAGTCTGGTGCAAGACACTGACGTTACAGATTCATTTGTGCTTTGCGAGACGGACCGTAGTGTAAGAGAGCTGCATTATTTTGATTAAAAGGAAGAATTTGTTCAGCTTGGCACGGAGACTGGTCCCGAAGGAAAATACAGAGCATGGGTTCAGTGTGGTCAGGTAGAAAGGGGAATGGGAGCTTAGGAGCTAGAGGATCGGGCTGTGAGTCTGGTTCCACTGTCCTTGTGGCATGACTCGGGGCGAGCCACGGCCCAAGACTGTTTGTCTAGAAGATGGGGATCCAGAGACCTGCCTGGAGGTTGCTGTCAGGATTAGATGTGGTCTGTAAAACACCTTATATGGTGGCTCACACAACATTGGCTCTAAAATATGGCAGCTGCATCTGTTTTTCAGTTCATCAGTAGCAGGATACAAACATCCCATAGCAACGACTAATACGACCATTTGTACCTGCATCAGGCTTGGCGATTATAGCATCATACAGATAGGACTCTTCTTTTCCATCCGAAAGCTTAAAATCCGAGACAGACTTATGGAGAGGCCATAATGACAGCAGAGGAAGCCTGTTTGACACATACCAGAGGCCATGGAAGTATTTGCCTTTTTGCTGGGATGGGGGAGGAGCTATTGAAGGTACAGTAACCGTGGCAGCCAGTGCTTGTTGGGTCCTGGTGCGCTGCGCCGGACCCTCTAGCTTCCTCGGCGTCCTCTCCTTTACTCTTCAGTAACTGCGTGGGGCCTGTACTTTGTTAGCCCCGCTTTGTGGAGAAGAGCAGGAGGCCGTGGGGAGGTCAGATAGGCACCTTGCCCCAGGTCACACAGCTTGCCAGCGACGGAGGCACTGTTTGCCTCCTGCTCGGCCTGGCTTGAGGGCCCTCCAGCGTGATCCATCACTGTGCCACTCTGCCTCTTTGCTGGGCTTCCAGGTCTCTGACAACAGAGGGGGCGAGACCTCTTATTCCGGGTGAGCTGAGGTCTGGGCTGTCTGGGCTGTTCCTTTTGTCCGATGAGGTCTCGCGTAGACGGCCGGAAGCCAAACAAACGTCAGCGCAGGTGCACATACCTCGTCGGTGAGCCCGGGAATAGAAAGACACAAGAAGTTAGAAATACACAGAGATACTGGGAGATCGAAAAAAGTCACTCGGCTATGAAAAATATTGTTTTCTTCTCTTTGAATTCATCAGACCTTTTCCTTTGAACCCCCCTTCACCCCAAATACCTTTTGATTGGTTTCCCCCCCAGTTTTCAGATATTCACAAGAGAGCTGTTTTCTCTATATAGCTAATGTTCAGATGGCATAGACCGCTTCAAATTTAGTAATGAGACCAAGAACTCCTTAAATATTGGTGAATGGCATTTGTCCATTTGAGGCAAATCATGAATAACTTGAACAAAAATAAAAAAAAATAAGCAAGACTATCATATTTGAATAATGAGGTGCTCTTTTTTTTCCCCCCAACTGCCAAAACTTTTTAATCTTCGTCAACAATGGTTCTGTCCTCCGTCTTATTTAGGTTGCATCTGTGTGACTCTGAGCTCAGGAGCCCTGACAAGCGGCATATGAATTCTGTATTCATTAGTGATCTTGATCCAAATGCCTCTGTCCCTGCCACGGGGGCTCAGGTGTGGAAGCTGCTGGCTAATCCCACCAGCTGACATTCAGAGGTTTAATGACTCCATAGGAAGGTGACCACTCGCTGGGAGGGTTGCTGGCGAAACCCACACAACAGACAATGGAGATCAAGGAGGACTATCAGTGTTGAGCCGAAGCACCTTCCTGTGTGACTTGAACCCTGTTGGCATCAAATGGAGTTTTAAGTAAATGCAAAAAAAACCCCAACAAAACACAACAAACAAAAAAACCCTGACCTTCGATAGCTCTCATAAACAATGGTTTTTCTGTCTGTATTGATACTGATGGTGTTTAAGGCTGTTTTTCTTGTTGCACTTTAATGGGTGTCAGCTTAATGAGCTGAACTTGACACACTTCCTAATTTTTAGATTTTAAGGTTATGTTTGTCTGGTTGCTACATCTGTTTAGGTATCTTTGTATGTCTGGGAAAAAATACATAGAGCTAAAATTCTTTCTTATTAAATGGTTTTTTGAGGATCTGTGCTGACATTTGTGCTTATTGTGATCTCTAGCTTTGAAAAAATACTATTAGAGGGCGCCTGGGTGGCTCAGTTGGTTAAGCGACTGCCTTTGGCCCAGGATCGAGTCCCGCATCGGGCTCCCTGCTCGGCAGGGAGTCTGCTTCTCCCTCTGACCCTCCCCCCTCTCATGCTCTCTCTCTCATTCTCTCTCAAATAAATAAATAAAATCTTAAAAAAAAAAAGAAAAAGAAAAAATACTATTAGAAAGTGAGTTCTTTGACTTGTGACATGTCATAGGATGTTTTGATTCGTCTAGTGTAAAATTTTAATGTTGGTTGCCTTTTTTAAAATAGCTTCATCAAGATATAATTTATATCTGTACAACTCAGCTACTCTAAGTGTACAGCTCAGTGGTTTTTAGTATATTCTCAGAGTTGCACAACTATCACCACAGTCAATTTTAGGACATTCTCATCACCCTCAGAAGAAACCCCGTACTCATTAGTAGTCACTCCCCATCTACCTTCAGCCTTCCTAGCCCTGGGCAACAGCTAGTCTCCCTTTGTCTCCATAGACTTGCCTTTTCTGGACATTTCATGTAATAGGAATCATAGCAGTATGTGGTCTTTGGTGACTACTCCTTTAATGTATAATATTTTCATAATATTTCATCCATGTTGTAACTTCATTCCTTTTTATGGTTTAATAATATTCCATTGTGTGGACATACCACCTTTTATTTACCCATTCATTAGTTGATGGACATTTGGATTGTTTCCGTTATTTTGAATAATGATGCTGTGAACATTTGTGTACAAGTTTTTGTGTGGACATGCATTGTCATTTCTCTTGTCAGTCCCTTGGAGTGGGGTTGCTGGGTCATATGGTAACTCTGTGTTTCACCTTTTGAGGGTCTGGTTTCCGAAGTGACCGGGTCACTAGATGTGCGTTAGATGTAGTTAAGTTGTGTCTTTATTGTTGGATCAAAAAAATGTATTACTTTTCCTCAATAATTTTCTCTCTGGTTGTATTTAAAGTAGTAGGTTTGTTTTTTTTTTAAGATTTTATTTGTTTGCTTATTTGAGAGAGAGTGAGAGAGCAAGCGTGAACCGGGGGAAGAGCAGAGGGAGAGGGACAAGCAGACACTGTGCTCAGCTCGATCCCATGACCCTGAGATCATGACCTGAGCTGAAATCAAGAATCGGACACTTAACTGACTGAGCTACCCATGCGCCCCAGCATTAGTTTTTTGTTTTTTTTTTTAAGAGATGTCAGAACCCAAAATTATAATCCCGGGGGCCCAGTGTAGGATTTTTCTTAAGTAGTGATTTCCAGTGGTGTTAAACAGTTAATTTTAGAAATGAACAGATAACTGAGGTTGGTGTTATGATTCCATGGGTGATTCGAGAATCACTTTTAACCTTTAGAATAGATGATGATGAGAAGACCCTGCTGATGGTTAGAGCTTTTCACCAGACCCGGTATTTTGAGTTGTCCCGCATTTACAAAGTGGGTTTTTTCTCCTGAGTTGGAGCCCACTAGTGAGCCAGCTTCGGAGAGGCAGGAAAGGACTTCTTGAGTTAACGTTTCTTCCCTTGGATCTTTTCCTCTTGGGATGTTTTCTAAGGCAGATGGGAGTTTTCTTTGGTCTTTCTCCTGATAATTCAAGAGCAGGACTTTGCTCCCTCTATACAGAGCTTGGAATTTCACAAGTAATTGCTTCTTTCTCTCTGATTCTGCAGGACTCCTTCATCTTCCTGACTTAGGAATGGCCACTTCAGTGTCCGTTCGTCTGGCTGAGTCTTGTGTGTCTTCCGTATCTCCCTGTCTTCAGACCCTCAGTTAATGGTGTTGGCTGACTGTTGTTTCCACCCTTGTCATTTTAGTCTGCCTCTGATACAAGTTGAAGTTCCAAGTGGGGTATTTTGGGGAAGGGGCAAAGAAAATTTTAGAAAGTGTCTTAACTCTTCCCATTTAGTTTCAGGAAATAAAAGGGGGTTAGATGGGAGGAGACCCAGCAAGAAAGGTATGGTTTACCAAAATCTCCAGTGAGCTAGGAATGGATTCCTCTTAGAATTCAAGTGTCAGCAGATCTGAGGGAAGTGACCCGGTGTAAAATTCGAAGTCCTCTCCCGCCAGGTCTTTGCGGCACGCTGGAGGGACTACAGACGCTACACTGCCGTAGTTACCGGCTTGGGCAATTCTTTGTTGTTTTTTCTGCCACAAATCTTTCTGTGCAAAATTTTTTTTCACTCTATGCTATGTACACACTGAATTTCATTTTCTTGTAAAGTCAATATGTAATCAATCAGCAGGTACTTATTGGGTACCAGCTGCATGCGAGGCATTGCACTATTCTTGGTGCTGCGATCCAGAGGTAGTATTGCAGGAGGCCATTCTGTATGACGGTGGAAATTCCTTATACAGCTATGGGCAAAGTAGATTGAAAAGGAGGGATTATTTTACTCTGTGGTAGATAGGTAATTATTTATGATGCATTTCTTTGGAGCAGGTGTTCCCATTTGAAATGTTTTCACTTTACATATTTCCTATAACTGAGAAAGGGGGAAATACTCCATGTAGGAGAAATATTTCACAAAGTATATTGCTTGCTGCACCTCTGGCAAAGAGCCAGCAGGCAAAATGTAACTTCTTTGTGACCAGCAACTCTTTAATCAGAGAGAGGCAAGAGCTAGATTCCAGTGTTGAATAGAAATAAATGTTTGGTGACTTTCAACTATATGGGTAGAATTAAAAGGAAGTTGGTTTTGTTAATAATATAATATTCTACATCACGATATCAAAGAGAAAATGAACTTCTTTATCCATCTCTTACCACATTGGTAATAGTGGTGGGGGTCTCAGGGACATAATTTAAGACACTAAAAATGTCCCCTTTATCTGCGTTGCCTTTTTCTGTTACTCAAGCAAGCCAGGCCAAGACTGGACTGCCACAGCTCCTTGGGAAAAGAAATAAAAGATACGCTTTTATTATTCACTGATTTCATTCCATCCTGGAACTCTTATTTTGTAAAAATTTTGAATCATAACCACTTATTGAACAGTGGCTTTCAGGAGAAGAGGGACCCCCCCCCCCCCGCCCCGCCGAATTTCACTGTCAGAAGTAAGGCTCTGTATCAGGAATCCAAGAGGTCGTCTGTGGTTAGAGGCTGGCAGCTCTTAAACAATGGATTTCCACTTTCTCGTATAGAGGTTAGAGAAATACAAGAAATGAAATATAGGACTGAGTGTTACTGGATGGTAGCTTAGGATCTTATAAGTTTTGCCTTGGCAGGTAATTTGGCATAAATTGTTAATGTAAATCTGGGTTAGTGGTGAAGATGTTATTTTAGTAAAAAAGATAAACTGCTGATTAATTCAGCATAGAACTCAATTACAAATTGAAAGTGTCTCTGCGGGACTCCCGGACCCTAAAGACGGCAGATGTTGAATTGATACTCCAGCATATTTCACAGTGGTATGAAATATTAACATGGCTTATTGTATTTGTGTGGGGTGTGATACCAGAAAGGGGGGGTGGTGGGCACGCGGGTGTGCACAGCAGCCACACGTCACACGTTGGCTGACACGCGCTCACGTGTGATGAAGCATCGTAGGGAAGTTGCTGCTTTTTTTTTAAAAAATGAAATAGCTCTGTGGAAGAATTAAGTGTAAAATACCACTTGGGGCTAAATAGTTAAATGTGGTGCCCGTGGTCGTTTATGTTCTACCTGTAAATGAACATAAAATAAAAATGGTAGACTTATGTAAGATATTTAAGTGTTAAATGGGACCACTGCTGCAAGAAAAGGGGGAACTTGAGCATTTGATCTGTATTTCAGTAACTGTCAGCTTTCATGGGCTGGGAAGTTTTCCTGGGCTGCTGTACTATTTTTACCTTCTGATCTAGAACATATGGTAATTTAATAATGCCCCTGTAATTTGCACAGGCAGAGAAGTTTTGTTTCACAGTTTTCATAGATCTGTATCAACTCAAGGGGGGAAAAGTCGGCAAATATGATGTATCAGAAGATCTGAATAAATGGAACTGCCAATATTTGAAGGGTTTAGCAATTTTTAAGAGGCGTGAGAATAAAGTTGGCTTAGATGAGATATTTCAAAGCCATTACTACAATTATGACAGGTTTTTTTTTTTTTTTCTTTTTTGCATCACAGCCTCGTCTAGATTTTGCTAGCTGAAGTAAAAACTGTTCCAAAAATAGCCAAATGATTATGGTCAGAAGGAACATAGCCTGGATACCGTCTGCTGTTACAAAGGCTTTTAAAAATGGTGCTTTCTCAAAAACATCAAAATTGGCAAAGGCAGAAAGGCAGTGGGCGAAGAAACCAGAAGTTTCTTGGTACCTACCTCACCAGAAGAACATCTTTTATATCCCCATTGAGTCTCCACGAGAGCCTTTATAAACTTTTGAGAGGTGGTATCATTCAGAGATGTGAGGGGTGGCCTTCTGTTCCATTCACCTAAGTTGTACTGATCTCCAACTGGGTGCCAAGGTCTGTGCCTGGTTATGAGCCATGGTCCCTCCCTTGGTAACATTTACGACTTAGTGGGGTGGACCGGCCTACCAGCGCCTATTGAAAGTGCAGTGTGAAAAGCACAAGAAGGTGCATCTGTTGGGGGGCGCAGAAGTAATACAGAAGGGAATTATGGAATCTGTCTGGGGACTTTCAGATGGCCTCAAAGCGCACGTGACTCCTCCCTTGAATTTTTTTTGTCCTAGGGTTTGAGGAAGGGGTGGGACAGGGAGGCTGCAGCAAAGGAGAGACCAGGGGGCATCACATCATGTCCAGAGGTGCGGGGCGGGGGCGGGGGGAGCTCCTGCTCTTTTTCTCAGTGTGTAACCCTGGAAGTTTGGACAGCTGAACATATTCGGAAATAGGAAAGCGAAACTCCAGACGGTGTCCAGAGTTGTCTGGGTGGTCATTTCCTGAGTCGGAGTGGCCTTTTAATTAGCATCCACCTCTTCAGTGTGGGATAAGGCCGAGCTTAGCATCCCTGTCCCTCCGTGTGAATATTTAGTTTAGAAAGCTGCCACGTTCCATTAGAGGTGGTTGTGTTTCGGCAGTGGGTGCAGGAGCCGTGCAGACTTTTCAGATGTCCTTTGAGATTTCCGTTGCAGTGTGATTGGGAGGTGCTGGTACTTAGTGTGTGGTGCATGGTGGGATGTGAGCTTACCTGCTGTAATGAGACCCCAGCCGCATACCTCAGGAAGGGAGTTAAAGTTTTAACCTTAACAGGTAATGTTACTTGTGGGTTTCTGTGAGGTCATTTAGACTGCTCTCCCCTAACCCTGAAATGGTGTAGGAACAAAGATAAGAAAATGATACGAAGTTGTGCTAAATTGACATTTTAAAATTCCACCCAGTAGTACAGATTTTGGAAACTCTGCAGCGGCCAGTGTACAGAGCCCAGTCACACCTGGAATGGTTGTCACCCTGTCATCATGTTGGAATCTAGTTTTTCTAAACTTGGAACTGTGACGATACCAGGAGATCGAAAAGATTTAAGGGCACATTTAACTTTGATTCCTTGACAAATACATTGGTTTCTTTTACCTCAGATAAATTGAATTGGGGTGACAGCAGCATAAACAGGGCGTGATGGAAAGTGCATGCATGGGCTTTGAAGAGGTCTGGGCGTGAGGATTGATTTTTGCCTCTGGTGTAACCCCTGTAGCCCCAGTTTATAAAACCTAAGCCTCATTCGCAACGTGGGCTTAAGTCAGTACTTGAGAGGATTGTTAGTAAATTGTACTCAGGCTTAACAAAAGTTCTCTTATCATCTGACTACTTCTTGCCCCAAAATGTCAGAAGAAAATTAAAGCGCACTTGCCTTTCTTGGTCAGTTTTAGTTAAGATTTACAGTCAACAAATGGCCTGATGGGAAAATTCAGTTAAATGGTATCTTCTTTATTGATACACAAGGTGGTCGAAAAACAATTTGACTCATCCTGTTTGCTGAGAGGTTTTATCCATGTATTGTAGGGAAATGCAAACATTTGAATGTGGTACTGATGCAGTGAATTGATGGGCTATTGCTTTGGGGTTTGATGAGTGTACGAGAGATCCATCAGGATGTTCTTAGTTTTACCAAATGTTAACAAGCATGATGAATTGGTGGAATGATTGAGTAGCATTATGTAAGTGGTATACTTGCAGATTTGAAGAATTTTAGAGGTCAGCTACTTTAAAAAGGTAAACCCATGAGTGGGTTCATCAGTTACAAATAAGGACTAGACGAGCATCATTAGTGATTTTGGAAACTAGTTATATGGAGGTTCTGTTGTCTTGAGTGAAAAAACAAAAAACCATGGGCTTTTGAGTCAGACAGAACTCTGTATAATCTCAGACTTTCCAGTTGTTGGCCGTGTGCCTTTGGGTTAGTCATTTTCCCTCTCTGAGCCTTTGTTCCCTGGATTTGTAAAATGGACATACGGGTCATTCCTACTTGAAAGGGTTATTTGGAATAGTGAGTGGAAGAAGTGGAAGAATGTACTTGGCACAGGGCCTGCACATAGTAACCTAAGTTCTTTTTCTGCCTTCTTGTAGGATATAATTTCTAATGAAATATAGTAAGTGAAAATGTGCCACTTAGTACGGTCCTTATTGGCATGGCAGTAAATTCTGTATGGAACGTGTTCATGTGAACACAGGGTTTTATGGCATCATTTTGAATTTCATTTTTAGTATAGGGGCTACTCTCATAATTGATTTGCTTTGAGTTGGGGGTTGAAAAAACAGTACTAAGTTATGATCAGGTGCCCCTTGTGTTGGCAGTTCTGCAAGAGTTAGTCTTTTGGTAATGGGTGTTTGTGAATGTGAGAGAAAGGGGAGAATTGGATCAGGTTAGCACCCATTATGGATTTCCTGCATACCAGCACTGTGCTAGCAGTTTCTGTGGTGCATAGAGGGCTTTGTTTAATCCTCATGACCACCCCGGTGCCACATGGTTTCAGGCCTCTTCTGCAGGTGAGGAAATTGGGACTTAAAAATGTTGACTTTACAACCAGGGTCACATAGTTCCTGAGTAACAGGACTTGGATCTCCTAGGTCTTCGTTCTCTTCAATTCTTTTGCTTCTGCTGCCTCCTCCCTCCTCCCCCCAGCCCCACCACTGCAGTCATATTGTGAATATATCCATCAGCTCCAGAAGTTTCTTTATGCCCCTTTGGGAGGCACCCCCGTTCTTCACAAGAACCTTAAGTAACTGAGGGGGCATCTGAAGGCTGCGTGTGTGCCTGGGATCCCAGGAAGAGGTGACCAGCCAGAGGCCTCATGGAGAAGTGTCCAAGTTGGTAGCACCTCACGATCTCCGCTCCCCTCTTTCCCCCATCTGCTCTCTGCTTGTCTGCTTTACTTAGGTCTGTTCACTTCTACTTTCTCATAACTTTACTTTGCAATGGCCAAAACCCTCATGAGCATGATTTTCCCTTAGAATTTCCTTACATTCTTTTGGCTCTTGCCCCCATAGTTAACCAACCCCTTACATTCTTTCTACCACACTCCAGAGGCAGACAGGCATAGGTTGAGAGCCCGTGCCACCAATGAAATGGCATTTACAAGTTGGCAAATGTTCTGGGTTTTTCCAAAACAGCAGCTTCCACTGGCTCTGCTCTGCCTTTATCTTGTCCCTTTTCGGTGACACCTGTTAGAGTGCCTACCGCAGAACCTTACCAGTGTCTGGAACATGTAATTAAGTTAATCATTGCCTCCTATCAACCTACCAGAAAAACAGCTGCCAGGAAGTTATAAAAGGCCTTTCTGTGATGGCTGGGTTTGTTGAGCATTGGGTCAGTGCCTGGGACTGATGCTGGATGTCCAGGCAGCACCTTCCACTTCCCGTCTCCTGCACTCCCACCTGACCTTCAGCTCCCTCCTTGCCGCACGGGCCTCCCAGTCCTGTTGATGGTCCTCCTGCCCGCCCCTGCTGGCCCTCCACTGTCTCACTGGGAACATTGTAATCCCCTGCTCTCCTCTCATCTGCCTTGGGCCTTTCCTCCTCTCCTGCCTCCAGGTTACAGTTTCATAAAGCACAAATCTAACTACCTCATTCGCCAGCTTAAAATTCTCCACTTGCTCCCACGCAGGGCTCCCTGTATGGCCGATGAGGTTCTCTGGTATTCATTCAGCCGCACCTTTCTCTTTCCCGTCGTCACGGTTTTACTCCTTCCGTCACTTCTGCCCCTTGGCTTGGCTGCCATATACTTGAATGTCACGGTTCAGCCTCGTCTTCATCACCTGTGCCCCATGAGATCTCTGTACCCCTCTAGTTCTCCCATCAGGCCTGCCTCTTAAGACCTCTTACCACATTGTAGTGAGCTTTTCTTCCTGTTTCCCTTCTGGACTCCACACTCTCGGGGCAAGGTCTTTGTCTGTTGGGACCTTATTCCCAGCGATTAGCAGTGTCTGCAGAGCACATTAGGATCAGAGCATTAGTACATGTTTGCTGAACTGAGCTGACGTGTACATTTCTTTCAGGGGTTTTGTATCATGTGAAATTTGCTTCATATGTGGTCTTTAAACTTCCTCAAACAAAGGTGCTCTGTACTTCCATGGATCTCCTTCTAGTCCTTTCTAATCCTTGTGAGGCTGTAGAAGCAGGTTCGTGCAGTGTAACCTAGTGCCCACAATAAACTTCCCACATGTGCCCTGCCCTCTGCCCTGCTTTCTGTCCTCCAGATGTGAGTGTGGCTCTTCTTTTTCATCTCTGTTGTGACCCAAGGAACACATTTACTTCATTCCCCCCCCCCCCTCTGTTTTCACCTCCAGGAATTTATTGGCAGAGTTATCACTGACCGCTAGAGAGAGAGAAATATTATGAAGATCTTATTACTACCTGGGGCAGCTTGGTTTTCATTTGGAGGATTGTTGAGCATATTTCTTACTCTTTCTTTAAACCTAGTCCTGTTTTTTTCTCTGATTATATTTGATTCACTGCAGCCTTGGAAATATATATTTGTATACACATATGCTGTGAACGCTGATTTCTTCTTCTTGCAGAAAGCAATATGTTCCTGTCTCTCTTGGTCCTTTTCCCTCTGGAAGCTTAGGTGTTTTTCCTTCCATTCGGTATCTCAGAATCCAGCAAGACCTCTTACCCACCACCAGTTTTCCTGTGGCAGGGTACGAAGATGGGCTTCGGTGAGACAGGGCCCTACCCCGGCACTGATCCCCAACTCCCACTCAGACCCAGCTGTGCGCCCTCAGTGCGTCAGCCAGCCATTCTAGAGCCTCAGTTTCCTCTGCTCACCGGCGGTGAGGAGGATTAAATAAGTAACATAAGCATTTGGCACAGACCCAGAGGATGTGGTTGGGTGTCCCCTGTTCCCTCACACCCTGGCCTCTATCCTCCTGCCGTAGAACTTGCTCACAATTCTGTTTGTAAAGTCCATGTGTCAGGGACATACCTGTCCCCTTATTCCTCCCAACAGCCCCTGGACAGAGGCACTGTTTCTGTTCTTTCAGCGGGCAGCCCATGGCTCCTGGAGCTCAGCGCTGTGTCCATCAGTGCCCCAGCTGTGCTGCTCTTTTCTTTTTCTGTGGCAGCTGTTTCTGGCCCATCGTGGCTCTGTAGCCTCAGCCGTCTCCTCTCCTGGCCCTGAGTTATGATCAGGCTTTTGCATCCTTCTGTGATCTGGCACGGGCCAAGTTGGCAGTGGCGTGGTTGGCAGTTCCTTGACCGTGAACACCCTCTCCTGTCCCTTCTGAAAACCCCTTAGATCACTCCTGCACGCGCAGCAGGTTTGCCCTTCTTTATTTGCGTAGCTCAGATCCTGGGTGCCAGAAGCTATAGGGGATGGAAGTGGCAGCGCCCTCTAGACCTTAAAGACACAGTCACTACTTCACTCCCCACTCTGGGCACACTGAGCACCAGCTGCACCTCAGTTACACTCACGGTTCCCAGGTGTTCACACTGGCAGGCTGTGTTTACCCAGACCGCTCAAGCCAAAACCACAACTCAGACACCTTCGCTTTCGTCACACAGCCCAGTCTGAAAAAATATTAAATTAACCTTTCCCACTGTAAAATATGTGGCCACACATGGGATACATCATGTCTGTTCCAGAGTGCAGGAAGCATTCTGCTTGCGGGGGGAATGTTTTAAACACTTTTTTGAGCTCTTTAAATTTTATTCAACCATCAGCCACGAATGACTCCTTCAGGCCGCATCAGTGGCGTAGGCAGAACCTCAGCATGTCCATAGGCCACTATGGGACACCGTGTTTAAACCTCTTCCTTGGAAGCGTTTACCTGTCTTGGAGTGCTCTTGGTCCCTGCTTCCCAGCTGGGACTGGTGCACTTTTGGAACTATGCCTTTTGGTATGATCTGTCTTGTAACTCATTTCACCTTTCAATTTGGCAAAGCCAGGAATGCATTTGAGGTTGATGGTTCATGTTTTCATTTGTTGACATCCACGCCAAGCCACATGCTAGCTGCCTGGGGTACAAGAAGGGAGATGGGGTGGTTTGGGTCCTCTCGTTAGAGCCCAAGCTCTTCGTCACACCCAGACTTCTAATCTGCTCTGCTGCAGATCATCAGAGCAATAGCATTTTTTTGCTATTTCAAATCAAAGTGACAAAAGATAATGCAGGGTTTTCAAGATGAATTTGGACTGCTTCCGTTCTCGTTGGCTAAAACTCTTAGTTTTTAGTAAAGGAGCAAACCATTGTGAACTAAATGGTCACTGCAGATTTCATAGCAACTAGGAGAACTGGTGGGAGCTGTGAGAGGGTCCGGCTGTGGTGCTGCCCCCATCTCTCTTTCCCTGGAGCCGAGGGCCGAGAGCACTGTCCCCTGACTCCCAGCATGACAGTGGGACGGAAGGCAGAGGGATGCATCTGCAGTGCCCCAGAGGACAGTAGAGCCAGGGGAGCTCTGTCCTTCGTGAAAAAGGCTGTTTCTTCTTTTTTCAGTTCCTTTAATGCCAGTGCCTCAGCTGCATACATGGGCTATATTTTCCAGCCAATAACCAATTTTATTTCTTTTTAATTTCTTCAAAAAATTTTAGATGCAAGTCAGTTGTTTTAAATGACTTGCCATTCACACGTATTTTCACATTCCAAAGCTGTATCTAAAATAGTGTGTTGGGTTTTCCATCAAATGCATATTTAATGTTTTGCCTGCCCCTAATGTAAGTAAAACACTGTTGAGAATGCATAACTGAATGGTGGAACATAGAGGGTTTATTGAAAGAGTATTAATTTGATGCTGAACTATCCAGAGTGCCCATTGGTTGGGGCACCTACATTTTACTCTGGTGACACTCCCCATCTAAAAATCACTTAAGTGAGGAGAGAAATTCAATTGTAGCTGTAGACAAGAATAATGTGGAAAAGTTTCTTTGCAGTACTATTTTGGACCTGCACCATAGTGGATACCGAGGTAATCTATCAGTTTGTGAGTGTCTACAAAATGCAACTCTCTAGATAACAGGTTTAAAGTAAAGATTTAATACAGTCTCCATCTCCTATGATGTTGCAGTGACAGTTTAAAACTCATTCTCTAAATCTCAGCAGACTTTATAGCTAGCAGTGGGCCAATATAAAGTTTAATAGCATTACAACACATAAATCATCTTTTAAAGATGCTACTGGTAGCTCCAATATTAAATGCAGACAATCGCCTGTGTTATAAATAATTTATCAAACACCATTTCAGATTAGCCTTCCATGCTGAGTTATTTATTTTAGCCTTTTCTGTACGATTCCTAAGGCACTTTTTGAAAGATCCATTACTGGTCAGTTTAATGAACTTGGGGGTCTGTTTTGTCCCCTCAAGCACTCGGGTACAGCTGTGGTGACCATTACATGGCCGACGTGGACCTCTTTGTGCCTTTTACAAGTGCTGCCCATTTGTCATGTAGCGGTAAATGGAGCTGCACATTGGAGTCCAGGGACACATTGCGCGATGCAGTGATGGAGACAAACAGATAGCTCTATAAAGTGCTGCTTGTCACAGCTGACGTGCACTCCAGTACATCACTCTTATTGTAATCTCATTTAAGAAGCAGGGGTGGCCCGGGGGACTGATACTCCCAGTTAGTTTGGTCTTTGTAGCCATAAAGCAGGAAGTGCTCCTTTTATATTCTCTGAACTTTTAGGGAGTGTGCTTTTTGCTTGGATTAATTATTATAGGAACTTCTTGACAGAACTGTGTGCAGATTTGTCAGCATGTTTGTCTGGACCTTCTCCTGGCCTGGGGTTGGGTACGGGCAGTCACTGCTTCGAGATAAATTTTGTGTCAGTGCTTCCAGGAGCCCTTTGGCTTGCTTTCTTAAATGAGTTACCTTTTATTAAGCAACAGCTCTGTGCCAGGCACTATAATAGGTGCTTTCTATACCTTATTGCTAATTCTTGCAGCAGTCCTTTGGGAAATCCTAATTTATCATCACTGTACTACAGGGGAGGAGAGTGAATTCGGAGAGGTGAAGTGACTTGCCCAAGGTTGCACAGCAGTAAGTAGGAAACGGGATTCAGACCCAGTCTGCCTCCACATCTGCCAGATTAACTTTTAATCACCAGGTGGTGATATTTTGGCTGAGTGTCTCAAGGTAAAAGGAAGCAGCCATTGGGCCAGAGGACCATTTTTCTGGTAGCCAGGATGAGTCCTGCTGGTCCGTGTGCACACTGAATCCAAGTTCCCTTGTGACTCGCAGCATAAATCCATAGCAGCTGGCCGGGGGAGGACGCTGGCCTGGCAGTGGGCAACAGCATGGCACCTGGGTTTGCTCAGCTGGGGCCACGGGCTTTGCAGGGCCCTCGTCAGAGCCCCTCGGTGGCAGCTGTCCCCCGGGCAGATGCTGCTCAGAACTCGGGACACCCTGCAGCTTCCAGAAAAGGGAGGTGCAATTTCCCTAGGAAGAAGGAATCCTAAAGGAAGGAACAATGCTTCTTGCATTTATTGTGGGCCAGAGATAGACAAAAATGTGGTGTTTTCCCCATCTCTTGCGTTCAGTTGGTGGTTCTTCTCGATGGTTTTCTTAAATATTTGGGAGAACGTGTTAAAGACAAGAGTTGTTTAATTGTGAAACTCCACTATAAAGAAAACACAGTATGAATATGCCCAGTAGCATATTTGCATATGAGTCTAGAATTCTGAGTGTGGAAATATGCTGGTAAAAGATAGTGTTTGGCATACGAAGCGTTTTCTGGAACATAGTAGGTGTCTCTAAATGTTTGTTGAAGACATTAACTATGTAAGTAATGGGTAGACAGTAGAGCCTTGGTAAATTTTCACTGTTTGCCTTTTGAGGGTTTTTGCTAGGGGTGGGGGATATGCAAAATAAGACATGGGTTTTGTTTTGTTTTTAAGATTTATTTATTTATTAGAGAGAGAGAGAGAGAGAGAGTGAGTGCTAGCAGGCGGGGAGGAGCAGAGGGGGAAGGAGAGAGAATCTCAGGCAGACTCCCTGTTGAGTGCAGAGCCCGGCGCAGGGCTTGATCTCATGACCCGGATATCATGACCTGAGCTGAAATCAAGTTGCACACTTAACCGACTGAACCACCCAGGGGTCCCAAGACATGGGTTTTTAATATTGATCTCTGCCATATTACATTGTAGAAGCGTTTTAAGTGGTGTCTATGGGCAATTTGGGAAACTCAGTGCTTCCCCCACCTCTTTTACGGAAATGACAGTTGGAGGAACCGCCCATTGGCCCAAAGACTGATTGGCAGCCACCGTCCACTTGCCCAGGTTCTGAAGATCCTAGGTGATTGAGGAGTGACATACCCTGAATCAGGGAACTGCTGTCCACTGTCCCCAACTCACTAAGGAGCCCCCAGCTGAGACAGGTTACTTGTGAGCTGGTGTGGTGCTGTGGCATTCTGGCTCTGGAGCCCAGTGGACCTGTTCTACGGTTTACTAGCTTGGTGACCTTGGGCAAGTCATTCACTCTCTCAGCTATAGTTTCTGACAGTACTAACTTCAGAAGATGGTTGAGGGCAGAGGCAAAAATGATGATCAGTATGCCCAACTCAGTACTTGGCGCACATTGCGGTAGGTGCTCAGTAAGGTTCATTCAATTTCATAACATTGAGTCCTGTGTCTATGAGATGAGGGTAGGATTGGAAAAACGACCAGAGCCTTGTTGAGATTTTCTTCCTTAAGGAATCGGTGGGGAGGAAAGGAATTTAAAAGGTGTGTTTTCCCAATTTTTAAAAGCCTTTTACACTTAACAGCACATAACGATAGTTTTATGAATAAATCAAGCTATACATAATACAAAGTTTTTGTACATTTTTAATTTTTATAAGTTCATCTATTCACATTACAGAATATTTGCAAAATGGGGGAAGATTCGCCTGTGATGTGTGCACTGTCGGTATCTGTGCCCAGTTTCATTGACAGATATTAGATACGCATGTCTGAGATCATGTGTGTATCTCCGTTTCCTCGGCGTCTTCTTCCATCTCCGTCCCCAAACATAGGACGATTTGGGAAATTTCCGTCTGTAGTCCTAAGTGCAGCCAGCAGGGTTTGTGACATCTACTAGGTACTGTTGGCTGGCTCAAGGCACCAGCAGCAGTGATGTCAAAGCAAAGAAGATCATTAAACAGAGAAGGGAAAGGAAGAGGAGAGGGTAGGGTGGGTGAGGAGCAGGGGAATAAGGAGGGTGCCCCTACACACGCACGTGCACACATACACACACACACACGTGTGTGTGCGCAAATCTAGAATCTTTTAATAAGAGAAACAAGTTAGAGTGAGGCTGTGCCCGTTAAGTTACGGCTGGGTTTTGTCTGTATGGTAGCAGCCATCTCCTCTAAGATGGTTTCTTTGCTTCCACCTTCACTGGCTTTTGGCCCCTTGGGCGCCCCAAGAGAGAATTCCTGATTGGAGGATCCTGTTTGAATGAGTTCTCACGGGGCTGTATGTGCACAAGAGAATAACCAGCTCCGTTGGCCCAACGTAGGTGTCACTCAGAAAGTGAAAAAACCTGGTAAGTTAAAGATCAGATTAACCCCCTAGCTCCTACTGCTGGGTTGCTGAGGATCCCACTTCCAGCAGAGCCGTCTCGATCCTTCTCCGAGTCTGTAGAGGGCGCTCATGTCACTGGAATCCCACTTCCTGGCTTAGGGCAGGCAGAGGAGCAGGAACCCTGAGTGGCTCAGATCTTCTCACAACAGAAAGTCAGCAAATCTGCCCTTTGATGATCTCAGGCTGGACTTTGGGGCGGGGAGTCATGTTTCTCAAAGAGTGGTAGATGAGCTCTTTAGTTCAGCTTGCATATTTTTGGACTCTAAAGCACTGGCGAATGGGAAAGGGGCAGCACTCTCTTCCTTGGGAGAATGGTTCATTTTTTTCCTTGCTGCCTAAAGAGCTTGTACGTGGTGCTCCCCAGGTCCCACCTTGCTGCCTCCACTACCTGCTTTCGGTCTTACTGCCCTGCTTTGTGCATGCCTGGTGCATGGCCTGCCTTGCAGCCCCCTCCCTGAAGCGTTGCTGACCCCACCAGTGTTTCCACAGCTCCCTCTCACACCGCATTGTAGTTACGTGGGGCTGATACCCCTACTGGACTCTCAACCCCTACAGGGCAGAGACCTTGGGGCCTCATCCCTCTCTGTAGCTCTACCTCCTAGCATAGGACCCGACATATGAAAGGCCTTCTTGAATCAGAAATGAATGAATCCACCTTTTCACAAGTCACTGTTGTTGACTTAGACTTGCTTCTAAAAGGAGAAGTACAAGAGAGAATGATTCAAGGGAAGGAATCACTGTAAGTGAACATGTAGGCTCTTTAGTAGAAGGCAATAGATTCTCTTGGACAAGAGGTCCCATCCTTGGCTTTGCCACCATTTTGCCAGAACTGTAATGTTTTGGTGTTAGTTTTTCCCCCTGATACGACATCTTCATTATGTCACCTGAAAGCAGGTTCTAACCATTATTGAACATTTTTGATCAGGGGTTAGCAAACTATAACCCGTGGGCCAAATGTGCCTCTCCACCTATTTTTGTTGATAACGTTTTTTTGGCATACAGCCACATGCATGTGCTTATATATTGTCTGTGGCTGTTCTGTGCTACTGTGACTGAGTTGAGTAGTTATGACAGAGACGGTATATCTAACAAAGCCTAAGGTGTTTAGTACCCGGCCCTTTACAAGAAAAGTTTACTGGCCCCTGTTTCAGATGATCAGTTGCTCCCTGTCGGCCCAGAGTCCTCAGTCATGCAGTGATTATCTGATGTGAAGTAGCGTTTTGAAAGAAGGGATGCATGCAGAAAGGGTTTAGAAGACCTGGTTCCTGCACTTACTAGCTGAGGAACCTTCGGCAGGTCGTTCTGGTACTTTGAGACCTTTTCTTCATCTATCAAATGGGCATTGAAAACTTCTACCTCACCCGTGATTCTGCGCACTGCTCGTGAGAGCACTTCGTGGATGTCAAGAGCCGCCCTCTCAGCGACTGTGGCCGTGATCATTGCCATTCTCTTTCTCAGGAGGAGGAAGCCAAGAAGCTGGTGAGTGAAGCCATTGCAGCTGGCATCTTCAACGACCTGGGATCTGGAAGTAACATTGATCTCTGTGTCATCAGCAAGAGCAAGCTGGACTTCCTCCGCCCATACTCAGTGCCCAACAAGAAGGGGACTAGGTAAGTGAAGGAGACGAAATTCTGCCTGTGTCCCCCGATTCCCGCAGCCACGCCTGATCTCTCCATGGCATTTAGACAAGGTTTTCTTTTTTTTTTTTTTAAAGATTTTATTTATTTATTTGAGACAGAGTGAATGAGAGAGACAGAGAGCACATGAGAGGGGGGAGGGTCAGAGGGAGAAGCAGGCTCCCTGCCGAGCAGGGAGCCCGATGCGGGACTCGATCCAGGGACTCCAGGATCATGACCTGAGCCGAAGGCAGTCGCTTAACCAACTGAGCCACCCAGGCGCCCTAGACAAGGTTTTCTTGATTGTTACCCGGTGAAGTAAGGCCGGTGTCCCCAAGCCGGCCTTACACACAGACCTTCGAGTCCTTATTTGCTTTATGATTTGGGTTGCTGTCAGGTATAGAAGAGTGATTTTACTTGTAAAATGTTGATGGGAGAGGTAGAGCAGGGCCCAAAAGAGAGTCCTAGCCTGGGGGTTTGTGGGGAGAGATTCGAATCACCTGCTATTCTTTCTCTAGTCTCTTAAAGAATCCCCTGAATTACCGTATGAAATTCCACGAGAAGCATTTTTCAGGGAAACCAGCCCGTAGCTTTTCTCAGAGTGGTATAGGAGTCCTGAGCGGTTATAAACTAGGGGTTAGGAGTCTTTAAAGTTAGCCTGGGGTGCTCCCTGGTGCCTCCTGCTCTCCAGGGAGCCGTGCCGTTCCACCCGGGGCATATGCCGAGCAGGCCCTGTGTCTCAGTGGCGTGGCCCAGGCTCAGAGGGGGGACAGGGTTCTAGCCGGTTTGCTGACTAGAACTGGAAGGTTTCCAGCCCTCGTGACTGGTGTGTGCAGATGAGCTGCTCATTTGCAGTCTCGCATGGTTGTCCAGCTGTTTGGCCATCCTCTGGCTCCTGACCTCTTCCGCGGGCCTGACAGCTCAAGATGGGGCTCCCGAGCTCTGCTTCCAGCTGCACTCATGTGAATGTGGCACACCAGGATTTACAAACTCCACCACTTCCCGTGCAACCCCATAGCGAGGCCAGAGTGTAGCAAGTACATCACCTTCTGGAATGCTTCCTTTAACTCTCACTGCATATACCCAAATTCCAAATCAGGAGTAATTCCAAGGAAAGAGTAGAACATTGAGAACCAGCACCGCACTCAGCACTGTGGGAACTCAGTGTGCTCGCTGCAGGTAGGGTAGCTCAGCAGCAGAGAGTTCTGGCTCGGGGTGGGGAGATGTCATTGCCTGGCATGATGACTTTGGGCCCGTCAGTCTCCTAGTCTTTGAAATGATGGAGCTGGATAGGTGAACAACCCGTGGAGTGCTTGGGCTTTGAGCTGGAAAGGAAACCACCTTTAGGCCTGGGGCTTTGCTGGGGGAGCAGGCTTTGCCGAGCGAGCTCCCTGACGCCTGGGTCCCCCATTACATGCAAGATGCCGCAGGAGCTGAGAGTTCAGGGAGGAGGACATGGTTACGCTCCATCCAGACAGAACAGAGTTCTGGGTGAGGATTCTGGAAGCCACGTTTGAGCCACTTAAAAGTAGTATTTGTGTAGGACAGGAACCTGTGTTCAGCAGTAGCACATCTTAATTCTTTGGGACATTGTCAGTCGTCTGTAGAAGAGACCGTAAACCCACAAGAAGAGACACAAAACGACCCTGTTGGCTAGTTGTGAAGATTCAGTGAGCTGGTATGAGAGGGGCTCGGCCCGTGGCAGGTGTGTGCCGGGCCCCGCGGCAACGCCGCACACTCTGGAATCTCACCGTCCTCTTTCCTGCCAGAGGCTGACTGGTGGGGCGCTGTCTGGGGTAGGGGAACCTTTCCCAGAGGGGGCAGTCAGGCTGGGGGCAGAGATTCGGCCTGGGCGTGTGTGGACCCAGCCCTGCACCTTCCTGTTGGGTGCTCTGCTGCCAGCCTGCCGCAGCCCTGCTTTGGAGAAGCCCTCCCTGCCTGCCGACACCAGGCGCCCGTCACCAGGATGGTGAGCCCCCCCCAGATGTGGCGGTTCAGACGAGTTGGGCACACAGGAGTCGCTTGGGGCATCGGGCTCCAAGACGACAAAGCTGCCAGGGGTCCAGTCTGGGGGAAGGAGCCAGATCTTCACACCTGCAGGGGAGGGGCGGGGCACACCTTGAGAAGGTGCTGCTGCTGAGTGTGGTGGGGACCGGTGGCTGAGCGGAAATGAGGCCAGCCGTTTGCGGCACGAGCTCCTGGATTTCTGCAGAACTCGGACGTCGCCCACTTTTTCCTGCTTCCTGCTCCCTGTTGGAGCACCAGCGCCATTTGAGGGGCTGATTTTCAAGGAGCGCGTGGTCACGGCATAGCTAGCAGCCTCTGTTAGTCCGCGCCAGATCGACAGAAGTAATGTCCCAGCTGGGGAAAGACCAGAGGAACAGTTGGATTTGTACTGCTGTTTGACGATATTGTAATTCCTGGCCCCAGTGTGAGAATTAGCAGCTCAGATGTGGCTCTTACAGACTGCTTGTGCTCAGAGAAACCGCTGTCAAGAGTCACTCCGAGGGGCGCCTGGGTGGCTCAGTTGGTTGAGCGACTGCCTTCGGCTCAGGTCATGATCCTGGAGTCCCGGGATCGAGTCCCGCATCGGGCTCCCTACTCGGCAGGGAGTCTGCTTCTCCCTCTGACCCTCCCCCCTCTCGTGTGCTTTCTCTCATTCTCTCTCTCTCAAATAAATAAATAAAATCTTTAAAAAAAAAAAAAGAGTCACTCCGAGAGGAGGTGTGGGGCGTGACCTGGTGGGGACCCGCTGCACCGCCCTAGGGAGCAGCTAACCCTTCTCAAGGCTCGAGAGTGTAGTCTAGAGTGACAAGACCAGAGTCCGGCTGCGGGTCATTTTTATACTGTTTTTGCTTCCACGTGTTTTTAATGTTTAAGGTAACAATTAAGTCGTCCTTATTTCTACACAAGAGAAGGGTGATGACAGCCTAACAAAAGGGTCCACTTCCTGCTGATACTGAAGGGTGCTTTTGGGGAGTTGAAGCTCGAAGGCAAATGACCCAAGTGCTTTCCAGCATCTTCTGGGGAGGGTGAGGTGGAGAAGGAAATGTGAGGGCCCATTAAGTGCCAGGTGCTCTCTCTGAGTGCTTTTAGGGTGCACATCTACCAGGCGCCCCTATTTTGTAGCCCTGGAGCACTGGGGAGAGTGAGCCTTGGGGCAGTTGAGTCCCCCCAAGGTTACAGAGCTGGGAATCAGGAGAGCCAGGCTCTGAGTCCAGTCTGCTTGCTGCCTTGCCTGAGTACTTGTCCCTCTCTCCAGGCCTCTGTTGGGCCCCTTGAGGGGATCCTAACTCTGCCTTTTTCTCCCACTAGGTTTGGCCGGTACAGGTGTGAGAAAGGGACCACTGCAGTCCTCACTGAAAAAGTCACCGCCCTGGAAATCGAGGTGCTGGAAGAAACAGTTCAAACAATGGACACTTCCTGAATGGTGTCCATGGAGTACCTGGGCTTCGAGCAGGATGGGAATCACCCTGATGGGCTGATCAGTGCTCTGCAGGATGGGGGGTGGGGGGCAGTGGCGGCTCCCCCATAAGACCTTCATTTGGCGCAGTGTCTGCTGAATGAGACCCAATAAAAAAATGAAAACCGGATTGAATGGCTGAGGTCTGGAGGTTGTGTGGTTCTTTGGCCACTAAGGCTCATTGATGTGCCCCTCCCCCCCTTCAGGATGTTAATCCCTCCCCCAGTGCCCGTCTGTGTTCACACAGGTGTTAAGAGCAACGTAACCCTCCTCCTAAAAGCAGGTGAGGCCTCATCTGTCGCGGAAGTCAGATGAACCTTTCTACCCACCCCTTGTGCTAACTTTTTCTCTTTGTTCAGGGTGGTCCCAGGTTTTCTTGTTTTGTTTTGCTTTTTTAGAGTGAAGGCAGCGCAGCCTTTTACCTCAGCAGCCAAGTAGGAAACAAGTAGAGACATCAGTTCTAAGTACCAGGACAAAGCAGGTAGGTGGACAGCTGGCTTCGCCACAGCCGCATAGAACTGCGTGAACTGCTTGTTGGCCAGTTTCACAGAAGTCGCAGGAGTGCTTGGGGCTTTACCGTGTGTGGTAATTAGGATACCGTCATTTCACAAGCACTCAGGCCTGGTGAACGGCTGAAATTTCACGCCTCCAGAGGGTCCTGGTGAGCAGAGTTGCTCTCATGGTGTTGAACATAGGCGGCGTGCGGAGAGCAAGTTCATCCGCATCTGTGGCTGATTCTGCCATGGGTGACACGGAGGCTCTGAGAGCCGTAAGCAGAGTGTGTGCAAAAAAATCTGTGTGGAATCAGAAAAACTTTTAGTGGCAAGTGCTAGGCAGGAGATAGGGCCTTGACTGTCCCCCAGAGATAGCATGGCTGGGGTACACGGCAAAGAGTCCCAGCACCATGATCTTCCAGAGTGAACACACTCTTGGGGCAGCCGCCCTTGTTAAATCGCAAGGAGTGGGGTAGGGAGAACAATGGAATTATTTACGGCAGCGTCCTGGCCGACGATTATCAAAATTATCTGGGGAGCTAAAAAAATTCCAAGATTACTCAGAATGTCTGGGGCCTGAGAAATTGTATTTTTAAAGGCGCCTGGGGAAATTGTGCTGTCACATGAAGCTGTTTTAAAGTTATCTGTGAACTGTACTCACTCACAGAAGTGACCCCTCTTACCCCATTTTATTTCAAACATGGAGAACAAGTAAAAAGCAAAGGTTGCATCTGAAGAAAATGTCTCAAACCCGACAGGGTTACAGTAGAACAGAGTTCACACATGGAAACAGAGCAGTGGCCCAGCCCAAGTCCTTTATCCCCAGGGAGGCCTGGGCCCCTGGTCAGCAAGTTGGCAGCAATCAGAGCACCTGACCGGAACGCTGAGTGGGCGGGCATGTCTCTATCTGGAGGGCTGAACTGTCACCAAGTCGATGGGTGACAACTTAGACCATTTGAGGATTAACTTGAGTAGAAAAAGCAGAATTCAAACTATTTCCTTCAGAGCTTGAGTTTTCCTTAAGTTCACATTTATAAATTAGTCTTCACAGTTAATCCTATTTGGGAACAAGAAATAAATGAACATAGTTCTGGTTTCCTATGCATATAATGTAGTTGTACGTTAATTCTTGACTTACATGGTCCATGGACTTCAGTTTTGTGAAGGAGTGGGTGAGTGGCTACCATTTTTGGGTCATCTGCAATGTGCTGGGTCACTTGCCTATTTTATTTCCAATTCTGCCAGCAAGGCTGAAGGTAGATACTATTAGTCCCATTTTACAGATGAGGAAACTTAAGGCTCAGAGAGGCTGAGAGAGTCGCCCAGGGTCATGGTAGGCAGTTGCAGAACCAGAACTTGGTACAGAGGACGGCCTGAGGGCATGGTTTATATTTCTATTTTTGGTATCCCGTGCTTCCTTCCCACAGAGGAGAACGCCTAACACTGTTAAATGAACTGCCTGCCTTCCAGCAGGTGGTGGAGGGAGGGCTTGAGGCGCCTGGGACCGAGCAGGTGCTCAGGAGGGGAGGGCTGAGCGGGGCTGCACAGAAAACACCCCTGGCTCACGAAATACCGGTTGCCTTCTGAAACTCTGTGCCAGATGCTGGGTTCTCCTCATCGTCATTCATCATGTTATAAACGTAGATAAAAATATTAGGAAAATCTCCACTCTACTTTAAAAAAATTATTTCCATTTTATGCTTTTACAACAGAGCAAGCACACAGCTTGATTTTTTTGAAAAGATTCTAAGAGCTAAACTGAACTTGCTATAACCAATTTGAAAGGCTCACGACAAGTCACACAGTCTCCTGCAATTCTCCTGTTCTTATAAACCTTGACAGGTCACTGAAGGAATTATCCTAAAGATTCACATTACAATCCAGATACAAGGGGTACGTCGGTGGCTCGCCGAACCACTCGCCTTGGTAACAAGCCAGCTGAGATTGTCCACAAACAGTTTAAAGAAAGGACTTTCGAATGTGACCACCAGTGACCCTGTGACCAGTGCCCCTCCCCCCAGCTGCTCTGCATTCAGCACCTGCTGTGAAGCCCGGGGTCCCCTCTGGGGAACCCGCGGAACCCTCTTGTCTTAGTTGATGATCTAGGCTACCAGGCGGCCACTTCGGAGAGAAGACTCAAGTAAGGCAAAGTGGTGCGGCTCTGAGAAGGCGTGCTGCGTCCACGTTCAGGTGCTGGAAGTCCACACGTGCATCTGTTTGGCAACCTGGTGCACATAGCCGATGTCGGGTCTCTGGTTGGGGTCGGGGTAGATGCACATGCTGACCAGTTCTCGTAACTGTAAGGGCGAGAACGGCGTGTTATTTTTCAGGAGACAGCCTCGTGGAGGCCCCCGCGCCCTCACAGCTACCGAGGGGAGGCCCGGCACGCAGGTGAGCGACGGGTGGGCAGCCACAGCCGGCACCAGTGCTAGGCCCGTCTGGCCGCAAGGCCACACCTTGAGACCCTGTGAGTGGCTCTGTCCAAACAGTTGTGAACTTCCAGCTGCCCACACGTGTGTGTGTGCGTGCGTGCATGCTGTCAGTCATGCAGATACCCAAACCAGAGGACAAAACTCAAGGCAAGGGCTTATTGATCATAATAAATGCATTAACATGCAGCAGGGCTGCAGTCTGCCCACCCCCTGGCCTCTTTATTGTGCGCATGAAAGACGGAGCTTTTAATTATACAGACACTGAAGGCTGCTTCCTGCCTCGGGCTGGGGGAGGGGCGCCTTGAGCCTCTGATCGCCTCCGTTCTTCTGATAGCCAGAGTGCCAATTATTTTAATGGTAATTAAAATAATGACCTTAGAAAGCCTACATCTTCACTTGCATCACTGGGCTCACTGCAATTTTTTCATTTAAATACCTGGTGCTGGAGGGGCTGGCCGGCCCTGTGGGGGGTGGCTGGGGGGGGGCAGCAGCAGAGAGAGGGTTGGTCCTGAATGAGAGGGCTCACGTGGACTCAGTGACCATGCTCAGGAGTCTGGGGAGGGTGGAGGGGTCAGGTGGGGGCCCCGGGGCTACCGTCCACGCTCCGTGTTTCACACCTGAGGTGCTTCAGGCTGCAAACGAGGTTTCCCTGGGTCAGACATTGTGAGCTTCCCTCCAACCTGTGTGCTGCCTTTTTGGGATTCCACTGCTTTATAAGCACTGGGAAGCCCCTGGACAGGCAGCTGCAGCTGGGCCCGTGGCCGGCCTGAACACTCCTGGAGTCTGAGGTTGCCCGTGATGAGACAATACTTTTAGGAATCTTACAGTATTCAGGGGAAGGCAGCAGTAGTTGGACAAATTCATGGGCCCAAGAAAAACGGATGAAGGTAAAGTCACTGTGACTCCCAATTACTCAGTGAGTAGACTGCGCAGTTGGCAGTAAGAGCATGTTTGAAAATTTCAGAAACCAAGAGAAAAACAATAGTGCCTTTTATACCCCTTTCTAAGAGGCGATGTAAACGATGTAAAGTGTGCTGAGCAACTCCAGTGCTAAGAAGCACCTCTCACTTCCTAACACACAGCCTAGAAACGCTGGTGTTTCTGGTGTAACTGGTGAAAGCAGGGTGCTCTGGGGAGTACGAGGTCACAGAGTTGGAGTGACTGACTCGAGAGAGAAGGGGGCTGAGGGCTTTATGCAGATTCATTTCATTTCAGCTTCTATTAGGCAGAGATTATGGTTCCCATTTATAGGTAGGAAACGGGCACAGAGAAGTTCTGATTGCTCCAAGTTCCAAGTCTGTGCTTCTTTAAAAAGGTGAGAAAAGAAAAACTAAATGCAGCTATTAACTGGTTAAGAAATCTATTAGTTTGACCTTTCCTGCCAACTTCCACTCCAGAGCATAAGTACTTCCTTCGAGGAGACACAGAAGAACTCTGTAAGCCGCTGAGGCAAAAGCCATGACAGAGCGTGCACTGAACAACCCTCTAGGAATGTGTCCTCCCCACCCTCACTCTCCGTCCTCTGGGAGTCTGCGAAGCCAGTGAGCGTGGTGGTAAGTACGAAGGCTGCCAAGAGAAGGGTGGCTGATGACCCTTTGGTTGGCCTGCCTAGACACAGCGTGAGGACACACTGGGAGACCCGGTCTCTGCAGCCCAAGCCCCTCGTGGACAATGGCTGCTCCTTCCAGAGCCTTCAGAGCCTTAGGGATTGGGACTGCAGCAAGCTGCTCAGGGGGCGCCTCAGCGCAGCTGGACCACTGGCTACTGAGGAGGTATGCCATCAAGAAACAGGATGGCACAGTGGCTGGGTGCAGGATCTCTGGGTTCAAATCCTGCCTTCACCACTTGGGAGTTACGTGACTTTGGGCAAGTTACGTTAACCTATCTGTGTCTCAGTTTCCTCGGTAAAATGGAGGTGGGGGAGGACTCACCGGTGGGTCACAAATGTGAGCTGTTACCCTGCCACAGTAGCCTGTGGTCCTGCAGGGTGGGCCCAGGGAGGTCTCGGAGTCCTCTCCACATCCGCTAGGGTGGCCCTTGACAGACCATTGATGGTTGGCACAGAGTGTTTACCCGGAGCCACGCCCTTTGTTACAGCTGGTGGCTCCTTTTGGTGGCTTTGGGGTCAATGTCAGCCTGGTGCTAAGCTGAGCACGTCACATGCATGACCTAATCCTTACACTGACCCTGGGAGACAGCCTCTAGGATTATCCCCATGTTACAGATGAGGAGACCGAGGCTCCGAAAAGTTCACTGACTCACCCAAGAACAGGGAAGGGAGTATATTAAATGTACGCATCTGCCTGCACCCTTAGTCATGCTGTGTGGTAAACCTGTCGTTTCGTCTGCGCATTTTATTCACAGAGGTGAAATTTAGCCCTATTTTCCAGAAGACGGCACTGAGGAAGGAGATATGCAAACACAGCTTGTTCCTGGCACGGACCCAATGCCAGACCTGTCCGTCTGTGTCCAGAACCCTTGCACCCAGAGCAGAATGTTGCAAGTAAGAGCCCAAGGTGTGACTTAGGTCCGGGCCAGCAAGGAGCCCAGTCCGCTTGCTGGGGTTTCCTGTCACGGGATCGAGTGGCAGCCGGCAGGGGGTAGGGCAAGCCAAGGCCCCGCCACCTCCTGCCTCCGAGTCTGACACCACATGGGGCCCATGTCTGGGACCTGCAGCGGCCAGCCTCACACTCAAGCACCGGGTTGGGAGCCAAAGGGGCAGAAATGAGCCAATGGAGCCTTACTGGCCAGCTCTGGTGGTTTCTGGGCCAGTAGGCGGGACACGTCCTGCCGCTGGGGGCCCATGCTGGTGTCTGAGACCTCTTCAGTAACATTCATCTACTTCCCTCCCCCACCAAACCCTGGGTCACTTTCCCACAAATCTTCCCTTCTCCACCCAGTTAAGTGCACCCAAGTTCAAGCCCACAGCCGTGGCATTTTGGCAATGCCTCTCCTCTCAAGCCACTGCCGGCCATTATGCTCCCCAGGCCTGGGGGCGGCAAACTCACCTTCTCAGAGTAATGTTCTCCAGGGAGAGGCGGGTAGTCACATTGCTCGATCTTCTGGCAGAGGGAGAAGAGGTTCATTTTATCTCCATAGAAGGGGCTCTGGAGAGCTGCCATCTGCAAGGGGAGGGGGGATGAGAAACATGAGTCTGCAGCCTTGAGGTCCAGGGGCAAAAGGGACCACTCCAGATTGGGGTGGGGTCCTTCTCTGGTCCTTGGCGGAGACTGTCCAGCAGGATTCCCTGAAAACCCTGCGGGAGCTGGGATACAGCACAGTAGCAGTTTTAACATGATCCTTGTCCTAAAAGCAAATTAAATGACGACAAGGCTTCAGTGACAAAACTTTAAAGGCAACGGGGGTGGGGGAGGGGTTGGAGCTGAATACGGAGGGCCAGCCGCGTGCGGGCACACCCACCTCACGCCCCAGCCCTCCGGGACGGATTCTGGTCGTGTGCACACGGCAGATGGGGAAACAGGCTCTGCTCACTGGGACTCGTGCCTGGGCCCAGCAAGCTCTCTCTGGTGCATTGTCTTAGATTTCTAAGAAGCAATCCCGAAGACACCCGTGGGAGGATGTCTAAGTAATGATGCACTGAGGAAATTACTTACCCAAGGACTAGCATTTTGGGGGTGGGGTGGAGAGGTGAGGCCTTTCATTTTTGCTTTTCATTCTGGCTGTTGTCACTAGCCCATCACAGAGCTGCTGTCTGAGGGCCTGGAGTTCGGGGCAGCGGCTCGGGCTCTCTGTAGAAGCCGGACGCCCAGACGGCAGGGAGGGGGCCTGAAGCTCTGGGGAGCGACAGCATGTGCCTGGCACCGCAGCCTGCCTGAATCCCACTTCTGCACTCTCTTGCTGTGCGTCTGGCCTCGGCTGTCTTAGCCCGAAAGATGGAAAAGGTTCCACCTGCAGTGCTCTGGGGAGGCTCGGCCGGCACGGGAGGCGCCACAAGCCGGGCTGTCACCACCCCGATGAGGCCAGTGGCGCTGGCTCTACCTGGGGGCACTGGGAAGCAAGAGGACTGTGATGGTAGTTGGCGAAGGGGGGAGGGTCTCCCCCAGTCGGGGAGCTGCCGGGCTTCCCCTTTCTGGAGGGTATCCGGACTCCCCGGCCCGTCCCTCAGGGCACTGCTCGGGGGTTTGCGGGAGCTCGGGGCAGCTGCATCGGGTGGGCTGAGCCGCAGCCCAGCACAGTGCTCGCCGGCCCCATCTGCTGATTAATCCGTAATGGCATTCAAGTGCTGCTTGTCACTCCCGCTCACTGTTGCCTGCCGCCAAGACGGCCCAACGCCCCCTGCTAATGAAGTGCGTCGGGTAATTGCGCCTGGCTGTCCGTTTGGCCTCGGTTCCCTTCGAGGAGCCAGGCTGCCAAGGCCACTCCACACAGACTCCTTGGCCAGGGGCTCCCGGGCTACCTGAGCAATCCTCACTTGTCCTCAGGCCCTAACTCAGGGCAGGGAGAAGGCCGTGGGTGTTGGGTTTGCGGATGCCCCTGGCTTTAGTGTCCGGGTCTGTCCCCGTCCTCCGTTCGCCCCTGTGGACAGGTCTGGTGGCCCCAGGAGCAGGACCTGTGTCCATCAGGAGGGCCCAGGGAGCTTCCAAGCCCAGGCAGCGTCCATGGGTTTACAGAAGGCCTCTGGGGAGGCAGCACGGTGTGGCCTGGAGACTGGTTTCCTCTGGCCCCGGCCCAGGAGTCCACCCGGGGAGGCACCTGCGGGCCCAAGCGCCCATGCCATGCCGAGTGCTTTCATGGGGGGGCGTTCAGGGCCAGCCTCACTGCTCCTCCTCACCTCTCCTCCTGTGACCAGGGGCGCCAAGCCCCTGGAGGAGGGCTGCAGCGAGTGGCCTGGCCCTTGCCCGGGAAGGAGGAGCCTGTGAAGACCCTGCCCACCGTGGGCCGCGCCAGCCTGACGGAGCCGGCTCGACCGAGTGTGCAAAATGGCATCGCTCGGGTGATGCATTTCCGATGGTTAAAATGAGAGCCTCGGGTGCAAAGGGTTAATTGGGCAGTTTCAAAAGGACATCTGTTGCCACGGCAGAGAGCGGCTGAGGCTCCAGGGCGGTCACTCGGGGTGAGCTGGGTGCCCTCCGAGTCGTGGCTGGATGTTAAGATGGATTTTCCTGGAAAGTGTTTCTGTTCAGAGTAGAAAGAACATTTAAAACGTTGGCCCACTGACACAAGTTCTGGTTTTTCATGTGTTGGACCGGAGACTGGCTAATCCTTTTAACAAGCCGTTCTGATTTGTGCAAACCTTGCTGTTTAGGGTTCCAAAAGGGCCCCAGAAATTGGTGGGGGGCAAGCCCCAAGCCAGCATCCCCTTCAGAGCATGCCTCCCTCCCTCCCTTGCTGGCCGCTCCCACACTGTCCTGAACAGGGTCAGCAGAGGGCTCCCTGCCAACAGTGCCTTCTCCATCCACGACGGCAGATTCCAGCTGCCGGCCATGGGCCTTCCACCCAGATCAGGGCACTGGGCTGTGACGGAACCTCTGGGGCTGCTCGAGGTGCTGGGATTAGAACGATTACCCTGAATGCTGAGATCCTGGCACTGGCGACCAGGCGACCACCCACTTCTGCCTGGTCGATGTGGCGGTGGACTCGCCATTTGGGGCTGATCCCGTTGGCCTCGTCAGAACTGCAAGAGCCGTGGCGTTCAGCCCCGCTCCTCAAATGCAGAACTTTTCCTCTCTGGCGTTATTGGGATGACACACAGCCAGGAAGTGGGAGAGTGTGGCCACTCGCCGCCGCCAGGAGGGCTCAGAGAAACTGGTGTGTGATCTGAGATGTCAGAGGGAGAAGGGGACTCTGACTTCAGGGGTGACAGCAACTGCCTTTGACTCCTGCCCTGTCAGGGCCTCAGACACTCATCTTGTCACCTAGTATCTCCCGAGCACATCCCAGAGCGAAAGCTGCACCCAGGGGCCAATCACCAGTGG
The DNA here is from genome assembly GCF_029215605.1 of Mirounga angustirostris. Taxonomy (NCBI): domain Eukaryota; kingdom Metazoa; phylum Chordata; class Mammalia; order Carnivora; family Phocidae; genus Mirounga; species Mirounga angustirostris. Next base: position 83,309,479 of record NW_026991723.1, on the reverse strand, counting down.
TCTGCAGCCCTGTTCCCCCACGAGCCAAAGGGCACCCAGACTCTTCTCTGGGTTCAGCCAGAATTCCAAACAGGATTCTGTACAAGGGGCAGGTGATCCTTAGTCTGGGTCCCCTGCTGCTTTCTTGCTGGCTCTCAGTCTCCCGAGGCTGCTGTGGAAGGTCCCCTGCCGAGGATCCTGGGGCTGGCGTTGGACGAGCCAATTCCTTCAGCTTTGTGCTCAGAGCTGAGCTCACGTGTAAATAAATAAATTCTGCAGAGCCCACGCTGTGGGCCGGGCGCCTCCGTGGGACGTGCTGGGTAGTGAAAACAAAGCCCCAGGCCTTCTAACACGGTGTCTCCGCTGGAGGCTCCTGCCACCGGAGGGGGGGAGGGCATTGTAGTCACTTGGGGCTCCTTACCGCCTGGCTTCATCTCCCAGGGGCTCTGGACCGAGGCCCACAGTCCCCTTCTCCACCGCAGTCGCACCTACCCCAGTGTGGAGTCCTGCCCTGCGGCTGCCCAGGGCCTGGCTCTTGTCCACAGGGGGGTGGGCCCTGCCAGGCAGCCTGGGGACCAGTGCCCATCTTGGCCACTTCCTTGCTTTGTGACCCTGGGGAGTCTCTCCACCTCCCTGAGCCCATTTCCTCCCTTATAACGAGGCTGGGACTGGCCTCATGTGATTCTCGTGATTCACCCCAACGTCCAGGGCAGTGCTGCTCCCAGCTGCTGAGCTGTCTGGCCTGTTCCTCCTCATGCTGACCTCTTTGAGACGGGTCCCAGTGGGCACCCACCCCCCCGGGGGGGCACGAGCCAGGTGAAGTACTTTGTGGCAGCTCCTCACTAGCCATGGGTCAACATCAGCATCTTCAGGTGAGCTCAGGAGGTCCTCAGTGGATTCCTGGCTGCCCAGGTGATAGGGGGTACGGTGGGCTGAATAAAGGCCCCCAGAGATGCCTGCATCTTCATCCTTGACACCTGTGAATGTGTTACCTTCAATGGCAAAAAGGATTCAGCAGGTGTGATCCATTTAAGGACTCTGGGTGGGAAACGAGTGTGGGTGGTGCAGGTGGGTCTTAAATGTAATCACAAGTGTCCTTGTAAGAGGGAGGCCAAGGGAGACTGACTATGCAGGAGGAGGACGTGTGTTGCCAGAGTGGTATGAGGAGGGGGTCACAAGCCTCTCCATTTTCCACGGAAGAGGCAAGGAAGTGGATTCTCCCTAGAACCTGCAGAAGGAACCAGCCCCGCCAACGCCTTGCCTTTTGTCCACTGAAATGGATTTTGGACTTGTGGCCCTCAGAACCGTAAGCGAATAATTTTATGTTGTACGAAGCCGTCAACTTTGTGATAACCTGTTACAGCAGCCAGAGGGGACACAGGGGGCTTCTGAGACTTCGGGCCCAGGCCGGGGCTCGGGGAAGGGCAGGCCTGTGTGCAGGGGGCAGGTTTTCTCTGGCTCCGCACCGTCACTTCAGGCCACCCTGGCTCAGGTGGGTCCCCCCGGGGCCGCACTGAATCGGTGCAGGTGGTCTGGAGAGGGTGTGTGGGTGGGGAGCCTCTGTGAAAGCTCTTCAGGTTGGCGGCGCTTCTGGAACACACCACAGGCTGTGTAGCGGGAGCTCCAGTCGTGTCTGCGGGATGCTTCCTCCCAATTACCAAGCCCTGGGCCCAGATGCATCTCCCTCCCTGTCTGCTGGGGAAATATCTGCTCCCCGCAGGGCTGGGGGACCGGGGAGAGGGGTGGTGGCCCGCCGCAGAGCCCCTGCTGCCTGACATCCCCCGAGGGCCATGCGGGCCCTCTTCTGTGGAAGGCCCAGGGCCCTCGGGTGGAGATCCGTGCCCACTGTCCCCGAGGACGACCATGCCCGAAGGACCTGACGGATTTCACCGACTTCCCACAGTCAGGACGTCCCGCTCTGGCTGCGAGCCGCAGGGCCCCACACGCTGCCAACAAATAAATCAGCTCGGCTGAACCAGAGCCTGATGCTTGGAAGGCATGAGCGCAGACACTGTCTGGTTGAGACACATGCTTGGTGCCGCAGACGAGACGCAGAGGACGGCCTCCCCGGACTGTCGAGCCGGGCGCTGTGGGCCCCGGGCGGGCATCTGCCTCTGGGAGCTGAGACAAAGGCTCGGGCAGGGAGCAGGGTGGCTCTGTGCCGCAGGCTTGGCACGAGCACAGGGACCTAGCTGCCATCCTCCGGCCCCCCGGGGGGGGGGCACGGCCGCCATCACACGCAGGTCTCACACCCTGCTCGGCCCGCCTGTCTGTCTGTGTTTGGAGACCCTCAGGGTTCACCCAGGCAGGAAGCGGCTTCCAGAAACCCCAAACCCAGAATGGAAAAATAAGAGGAACCAGCCATCTGGCCCGGAGACAACATCCAGGAGGGCAGGAGGACAGAGCCGAGTCCTCCACGGAAACGGAGGCCAAGCTGCACGTCGGCTTCCCGCTGGCCAGAGCAAAGAGAGAAATGTGGCCGGTTGTGGGGGCCTCGCTGCCAGAGGTAGGCGGCAGGTACCTGGCAGCCAGGGGATAGTGGTGGGCGTCAGCGACCTGCCTGCCATTGCCGGAGGGCTTTCTCTGAGCCACACTCCGCTCATGTTCCTGCACACTGGGGCAAAGGAAGCTCCCGGAGGGAGATGCTGACTGGCCCCCAGGCCTTTTACGGGGTGAGGGGGGAGCGGAGCCTTGAACTCAGGTCCTTCCGACCAAAGTGGGCCCGCACTCTCTCACCCGAATTACTGCAGCCATGCGAGTCAGCCTGTGTGCCCGCATGCACACACACTGCGATTCAAAATCGCAACCCCCCCGACCCCTCCCACGCCGAGGGCATCTGCTTGGGCCTGGGGAGACCAGGAGCGGCATTCCCTCCCCCTGAGGACTGACACCCAGATGGACGATGCCCAGGTAGTAGGGGGTTGGAATCCCTTCCTCAGACCCCAGGCCTGGGCAGGGGGGCAGGGCGGCAGGGCTGCTGAAGCTGGAGCACTGAGCCTGGGGAGGGCTGGGGTGGCGTATGACCTGGACTTGGCTTTGTCACTGGCCTTAGCAGCCCCGGTGGCCATGGTGTTCACCTGGACTTGGAGAGACCCCGAAGTCATGATTCATCTTGGGTGACAGACCCCAGTACCAGAGCTTCTGTGTGACTCTGGAGGTTTGCCCACCTGGTTTTAATTCCTTCTCAGCAAAACGAAACCAAACCAGCCCTCTGGGGCTGTTACGGATGTGCAGCCACGTGGGACACCAACTACAAGCAGGTTTCTTTCCTGTCATCCTTGCTGAGAACCGTGCTGACTTTCATCTCTTTTCTCTTGTTGCCAAAGATGCTGATTTCCCTCCAGATTCCCTCCCACACCCACCATCCTTCCCTAGCTCGCTGCCCACCTCCTCCCCGCCCCACCACTCCGCACTCCCAAACCCCACACCAGCCGGTCCGTGCAGAGAGACAGGGACGGGGGAAGGAGACACAACGCAGCCCTCTTCCACCCGAGGGGGCCAGGAACCGCCCCGCACTCCCCGACCCACTGCGGCCACCAGCTGGGCACCGCCTCAGCCTGGCTGCCCCCGTTTGGTGGCCATTCAAAGAATTCCTCCCACAACAGATGCCCTGCGGGGTCCCAGAAAGCAGGTCTGCGCCCCCTCTCTGACTATCAGGGCCTGACTCACTTCAAGATGACAGTGGGGGCCGTCCACACTGCTGACCTCCAGGAGAAGGGGGTCCCAGCCACAGATGCCACCTGGCTTCCTCTGTGATCACTAGGCCACTTTAAAATGCAATGTCTGCTCTTACTTGCAACAGAGATGCTGCGAACTTTAAACCTTGCAAAGGGATCCAATTTGACCTCGAAGTCTCACACAGTAATCCGGGGGGGGGGGGGGGGTGTGCCGTACCACCAAAGACCCTGGCCACAGGAGCCACCGGAGGCCCTATATGGGTCAGCAGTGGCTGCTTATTCCTGCTTATATGGGTAAGCAGCAGCTTATTCCTTCAGTTTATACCCGAGCACTGTGAGCTCCATTCCCAGAGTCCACAGTCCCAAGGAAGCAAAGAAGCCAGTCTCTGTGACCCCCAAACGCCCCCAGGGGGGCCCCTCGGCACTATCTTGAGCGTTGCTGCCCTAACAGTCGGGCCACGTCAGCTTGACAATAAGCCTCTTTAGCTTATCCGCTCCAAACCAGACCCCACACGTGCTCAAGTCAGCTCCAGGGAAAGCAGAAAAATAATCAAGGTTCCAATTTTAAAAGCAAACCGTGCTTGGTGTCTCATGGCCCTTGGAGGATTTTTCAAAGCCTTTCATGTCTGTTCTTCCATTTATCCAGACGGGGACGGTGCGGAATAGGGACTATTCCCATTTTACAGATGGGGAGGCAGGCTCAGCAAGGTGGACAGAATCCCAGAGCTGCCCAGGACTAGGTGGTCCAGGCCAGGGTGCGGGAGGCTGGGGCCGCCGGCTCAAAGATACTGGAGGGCTCAGGCCTCCCTCCCTCCCCTGGTGGCTGCAACAGTGTCATAGCTTAGGAATGGCTTGTGCTCCCAGACCTCCGGGGGGCCGGTCACAACATGCTCATGCCGTCTCCTGTCTGAGCTGCCAGGACTTAGAAATATGCCCGTCCCTCCATCCAGACTGGCCAGAAATGGCCATCTGGTGGCTCCATTTCACAGGTCAGGGGAGGGGACAGTGGTCTTTAGTGAGGCCCGTTTTGCTGAGCCTGGAAGAGCATGGACACCCTCTGTGAGGAGCATGACAGAAGCACGGGCCAGAACTGACCCCTTCTATCCCCAGGCCCTGCGTGAGGCCTCATGCACGGGTGAATGACAGTGGACGAGAGCACCCTGGTTACCAGGGAAACTGGGGCAGCCAGACCCCCTGTCTGTGCCCCCTCCGTCACGCAGGCAGACTGGACCCTGTTTCTCATCCGTCTCCCTTTGCAGATCAGAGCTGCCCAAGAGTGACGTGGTGCCCAGTCTGCCACCGGCCACACCTCTAACAAGCTCCTCCAGCCCGATGTTGTTAATCAGGCAGATGTTGGGCCGAGCGGGGTGAGGCCAGGACCCAGATGGAGCTGGTGCCCCAGGTGGCTGGACGTCATCCATCCCTGCGGTCCCACCTGGAGCTGGTGGGGTGAGTCCCACCTGGGCTGGGACCCTGCCAAGCACACCCCACTGAAAGCCGCTGAGCTGCGAGCCAGACACTCACCTCATACAGCAGACAGCCCAGAGACCAGATGTCAGACTTGAAGTTGTAGCCGTTCTCGTGGATCCTCTCCGGTGACATGTAGTAAGGCGTCCCCACTGAAACACAGGACGGGGGTGGGTGGGTGCTTATGCTGTGTGCAGAGAAGGATGTGAGGGGGAAGGGAAGGCGTGGGCGTTGGGGAGATCAGGCCTCGGGCTCCCTCTCCTCCTCTCCCCGGCTCAGTCAGATGAGAGGGCTAGGCCAGACTGGAGCTCCCATACTGGGGAGGGCACTAAAAGCCCCTGGGGACAGGGCCGGCCCCAGACCTGAGACTTGGTCTGGGGGCTGGGCAGCTGGGGATACATGTTTCTGCCAAGTGTCCAGGGGAGTGGGATGCAGTGGCCAGGCTCTGGGAAGCAAATGATCAACTGTCCTTTCAGGTGGGTGCTTGAATCCTAGAAGAGCCCAGATAAGGCTCTCAACAGTGGGAAAAAACCAACCCCTGTTAACGCTGACCGAAGCTCATCACATGTGTTAGCTCATCTGTGTTCCTAACAGTCCCCCGGCGAGGCACACCCCCTTTACAGATAGGGAAACGGAGGCTCAGGAAAGCGGCAGGACTGAGGTTCAAAATCAGATCTCTGGGCTCTAGAGAGTGAGCTCTTAGCTACCACCGACCGGCATGTCCGGACTTGGGGTTGGCCAAGATTTCTTACATCAAACCAAGGACAGAAAAGATAGTAACCATAAACGAAAAGACTGATAAATTGGGGCTTCATTAAAATTAGGAACTTCAGTTCCCCAAAAGACCCGTTCAGAGAATCGAGAGGCAAGCCACAGGTGGGGAGAAAATAGTCTCCATACATACGCCCAACAATGGCCCCAAACGCAGGATAGATTTTAAAACTTCTGTAAATCATTAAGTAAAAGACAGCTTTTCCGTCTGGGCTGCCGACATGCCATCCAGACTGAGGAAGACCCGGAAACTTCGGGGCCACGTGAGCCACGGCCACGGCCGCATCGGCAAGCCCCGGAAGCACCCAGGAGGCCGGGGTAGTGCTGGTGGCATGCATCACCACAGGAAACTTCGACAAATGTCACCCAGGTTACTTTGGAAAAGTTGGTATGAGACATTACCACTTAAAGAGAAACCAGAGCTTCTGCCCAACTGTCAACCTTGATAAACTGTGGACCTTGGTCAGTGAGCAGACACAGGTAAATGCCGCCAAAAACAAGGCTGGAGCTGCTCCTATCCTTGATGTGGTGCGATCGGGCTACTACAAAGTTTTGGGAAAGGGAAAACTCCCAAAACAGCCTGTCATCATGAAGGCCAAATTCTTCAGTAGAGGAACAGAGAAGAAGATTAAGGGTGTCGGGGGCGCCTGCGTTCTAGTAGCTTGAAGACACGTTTGGGGGGGTTCATTAAATGCTCACAAGTGCTTTTCTCAAAAACAAAACAAAACAAAAACCCAACCCCTCCCAAATTTGCAGAAGACTTAAAAGGGCACTTCACAAAAGAGGAAGATCCAAGCAGCCAGGAAGCACATGAAACGATCTTCTTCTCATCAGTCATCAGGGCAAATTAAAAGCACACTGAGATACGACCACCCACCCACCTGAATGGTTAAAGTTAAAAAGACTGCTATCAACCAACTCAGGGACGTGTGGAGAAACTGGAACCCTCATGCGTTGCTGATGGGGACAAAAAATGGAACCCCCACCCTGGAAAACCATGCACCACAGCATCTACTACAGCCAAAAAACACTGCCGACACCATAACCTGGCAGGTCTGCTCCCAGGGAGATGCCTGAAAAAACCGAGCGCTTCTGTCCATCAAGAGACGTGATCAAGAATGTGCAAAAGGCTTTACTCATAATAGCCAAAAACTGGAAACAGTAGAAGTGGCCTATTCACACGATGGAATACTATGCAGCAACAAACAAGAACAAACCTCGGGTACACGCACGCCACCAAATGGATCCATCTCACAGGCATGATGCTCAGTGAAAGCCGGGCACACACTATCTGATCCCATTTTTATCAAGAACAGGACATGTATGTATGTCCCATCTCAGTTAAAAAGCAGAGGGGGCACACTTTTGATGATCTGGAACGGTACAGAGAGGAGAGGATTTCCTGAGAGGAGGTGAGCTCCCCGTCACCAGAGGCATGCGCATTGCAGCAGAGGGGCTGCTTTGGCAGGGCTGAGAAGGGACCCAGAGTCTGGATTTGTAAACAGATCTGTGGTCTGAGACTCTGAGCTCAGTCTATTTGGAGGATGACTGTTCTGGATACTTTTAGATCAGACTTTGAAGGCTGTTACACAGACAGCATTTTCACCGGCCTGCAGAGACCATGCGAATGTGATGGTGGTTGCTGCTGGTCCAGCCAAAGTCAGGAGCCGGAGTTCAGCTCGGCGGAGGCTGAGCCCGAGATGCGGTTTATGACCTAGGAAGGAGGGAGGTCCTGCACCACGAAACGCATGTGCCCCTGGGGGAGAACAGGCCTTTCAGTGAGCTGGAAAACAACAGGCACCCCAAAGCAGGGGCCCAGGCTTCAGAAGTTCGTGGGCCAAAGACGTCTTGGGGCAACTTTAGTTCTGCCAAGTCAGGGTGTTTTAAAAGTACAAAACCCCAACTACCATTTAATGGTGTCACTATTCTTTTAAAAAGAGAAGACAGTTGAACACCAGCGTAAGTGGAAAAACTCATAATCTCAAACTCAAGGACAGTCCTTTGCATTGAAAAGTTTAGCTGTTTGAAAGCTTTATTACCTTCCTGTGCGTCTCGTCTCGTTAGAGATGGGTGGGAAGTGGTTTCGGCCAACCTGTAGAGGCTGTGAATGGAGGTGGGAAGGCCTGCTCTGGGCTTGACCTCCCTGGGGCAGGACCTTGTTTACCAAAGGGTCCCAGTGCCCTGCCTAGGACCAGGGCACAGGGGGCACCTTCTAAGCACCTACTATGTCGATGAATCTGTACGCATCTTATCACTGTTAACATCATTTTCTTGCAGCCTAGCGCACCGTCCACTTAATGTGCTACCCCCAGAGGGACTCCCTGATTGTTGCTCTATGTGGACACCAACCGCCCTTTGATGGCAATAATCCCCAACAAGGACAGCAGCCATCACTTAAATACATGTTGGAAGGATGTGTCATCCTATCAGCAGGCTGTTATCCAGCGGAAAGAGTTGTCAGTCAACATATGAATCCATGTGGGATTCTGTAAACAAATTGCACCTTCAAGGAGCAACCCCTTGAATATTCTGGTCATGAGGCAGCAAAATAAACGGGCAAGTACGAAATGGATGACTTGTTACATGAAACCACAGGATGGAATCCAAACAGCTCTCAGCAGCTCTCGACCACACCGTACATGACTCTGGTACCCAGGATGCTGCGGATGGAGGTCAGAGGTCCCACCCTCAGCGAGGGACAGCAATGTCTGCAGCTGGCCACCCTGCACCCCTACCCCCCGGCCCAGCCCCTTGGGACTGGGAGCACAGGCTGGCCCTGACGCCTCTCGCCACCCTCAGTCTTGTCCTCTGCTCATCTGAGACCCACCTGGGCCTCTGGAGGAGGAACTCGGGGACAGATGACCTGTGGAGTGGCCAGGCCCACCAGAAGATGGTGAGTGCCTGGCCGCTGCTGGAGTCCCTTACACGGCTACCCCAGCCCAACCCCACCTGCTCTTCAGTTCACCTCTGTGTCTTTGCACCTGCTGATCCCCTTGCCTCCAAGGGGGCTCCTTTGTGGTCTAGTTCAGCTGCCCCCCCCGCCCCCCTCCCCCCGGCCAGGAAAAGCCAGCTGCTCAGTGAGGCCTGGACATTTGGTTTATCCCTTCTCTTCTGTTACCACTTTGTCCCTCTGCTGGGGCTCCAGATCCCTCCTCAGGCCTATGTGTGGTGAAAGCCTTGGGGAACGCGGGGAAAGAAGGGTCAAGGAACACCACCACCCCTTCTCCTCCGTGCTCCCCCCAAACATCAACGCCTCCATGGCTCTTTCTGCTTTTACCCCTGTTTCCACAGTGCAAGGGAAAGGCAAACACCCAAAGGTGCTGTGGACCTTCTCCTAAGATGCCAGGGCTGCAGGTACCATCCATCCATCCCTCTATCCAACTGTCCGTCCGTCCAGCCAGCCAGCCATCCACCCACCCACCCATCATCACCCATCGTCTGCTTGTCTCTCCATCCATCAGTCTGTCCATCCATCCACCTGTCCATCCGTTTATCCGTCCTTCTGCATCCAATGTTGACTGAGCCTTGATGTTGTGCTGGGCCCTCCCAGGAGTGGGCCCATCAGGAAGGAGTGGGTTGTCAGTCCCTGGAAGTGTCCAGAAGGACACAGAGAAAGACTGGACTGACCTGGAGCTGCAGCTGAATCACTTGGATGAGCCTGTTGAAAATCTGGACCCTGGCCCCCCCAGACCTGTGGGCTCAGCATCTCCAGGGCTGGCACTCGGACACCGTCTCTCTTGCGAGCTCCCCGAAGAGGCTGACGCATGTCACAGTCTGTGGAGCTGGGCAAAGCCTCCCCCAACCCCCGCACCCGACAGCTTTAGAGCTCAGACACCTGTGGCACAAAGGAATGTACGCAGCGTTAACTGAGGGAAACCTGGCCTGTCCACGCCAGGCACTGGGTCTTCGTGTCCCCACCCCTAGGCAGGTTCTCCAGGTCCCTGGACCCCGTCTGCGAGCCTTAGAGTTGGGGTGCTCAGCATTCTGCCACCTACCCCTGGGAATCCATCTGTAAAACCTGCTTTCCAGCCCGACAACAGATACTCAAACATTATGAAGCATAATGCACAACTTGCATGAGCTGTCAAGATAAAATGAGACACTTCAAAGAAATTCCAAGCTTGCAGCGGGCCCTGGAGGATGTATCCCCAAGCCCCAGGGGAGCAGCGATTCTGGGGAAGAGTGGGAGAAGCTGACAAGAGGAGGGGCCCCCTGAAGGCCTCACCCGGCTCGGGCCCTAGTCCTGCCCCAGGGGCCCCGGGGCGCTGCCCGGCCAAGCTGCAGCACAGACTCCGGAGACGCTCCGGCGGGCCGAGCCCCTTCTCGCGGCCTCCCCACTGGATCCTGGGCCCGCCAGCTCCCAGGCCGGCCCCCACCCTCACTCCCCGCAGCGGGGGACGGAGCTGGCATATGAAACAGAAGCCTAACAATCCCTGACCTTCCCGGCACCGTCTTTGCCTAGAACTCCCGGACTGGGTGGATATTAGAGGAGGACGTGGGACCTCAAAGCGGAGGCTGATTAAAGGGGCCGCATCCCGGAGACGCACCACTCCTGTCAAAACAAACTTTGCTGCGTCTGGAGATGCTCACCGTGTTTGAAACGTGTTCATTAGATGTGGAAAAGGCAGAGATTTCACAGGAAGGGGAGGCTGGCGTCTGTGGGCTGCACTTCTTGCCCACATGGCGGTTTTGAAAATGGCTGGAGAAACGTGGGGTCCCCGCCCGACACCCCGCACCCCAGGTGTGCCTGGGGGCTGGGACCCGGTGTGCAATCTGAGCAGCACAGGTGGGGCGCGCAGACTTCCACCAGTCAGCAGGAGAGCACTGAAATTCTCTCCCAGCCTCAGTTTCCCCGCTGGTGCAACAGAGGGCTTGCGCTGGAGGGTCCCCAGAGTCCTCCCCTTCACCCTTTGGAGCCTTGGTTTCCCTCCCTGGAAAACGGGGACAGTGCAACTGACCTCACATGTGCAGGGGGAAGGGCTCTGGGAAGTCCCGCAGAGCCCCAGGGGGAGAGGTGGGCTGTGGACAGGGGGGCTGAGGTGGCAAAGGGAGCAGGGGAACAACGCAGGAGGGAGCCAAAACCAGATTCTGGAACCTGAGCGGCTTCCTCGGGGCTGGGCCTGGGGATCTGCACTTTTGTCTGTGATCTGTCCTATGAAACTCCCCACCCCCAACGTCCATCCAGGCCCCCCATCCTGAGGGGGCTCCCCTCCTCTCCGCCCCAGCTGCTGCCCCACCCCACTGGCTTGGACCACCAACTGGCCTAACCTCCCTGTCCTGCCCTTCCCCCCACCCTTCCTCTGCTCCCCAAGCCAGACTGGCTGCTCATCCCCCGAGGAGAAGGCCGGGTCCTCAGCTGGGCATGCGAGGCCTCCCCAGACTGGCCCTGCTCCCCCGCCAACACTGCGCGCGCGTGCGCGCGCGCACACACACACGCACACACACACGCGCACACACACACACACACACACCCTACAGGTCCTCCTCAAACCACCAGCCACCCCCGTGCAGGGCTACACACAGCCCTCAGGGGAATCCCCGCCCTCGAGAAAACACTGCACTGTGCTCGGCGTGGGCTTAATTTCAGATTGTTACATCTGTACGAGTATCTGGCTACGTCCAGTTCCCACGCCGAGGGTCTCCAGCGGAGGTGCACATCGGGTCACACAACGCTCCAGCTTTGTGCAGCACCCCGTTATGCACGTATCAGTGTCTCTCCCAAGAAGGCCCGGGGGTGGGGGGTCTTGGATGGGAAGGTGCATGGCCATGCCCCTCACCGCCTCGTGGCTCTGGCTGGAGCGTCCTGCAGGGCCTCGCACGGCAAAGGTGCTCATCTCGCAGCACCTGGGGCTTCCTCCTCTGTTAAGTGACTGGGGTGATCCCCACCCCCAGGGAGGCTGCAGCTCTAGTCGCCAGAGTACCTGCGATGTGATTCTTAGAACTGTGCTAGGCTGGCACTGAAAACTCTAAATGGATTCTCCCCCCAGACTGTAAGTTCCAGAAAGCAGGGGCCTTCCTGGGGAGCGGCCTGGGGCCTGGCACGAGTCCTGCTAAGTGGATGAGTGGACACACAGGTGAGCTGTGGTTTGTTTCCTAGCCAGGGTCCATTCTTCCTGTGCTGGCCCCTGGAGACCTTCTCCTTCCCTCTCTGGCGTCAGCTCACCTAGGAACAGTTTGTGCCCTAAAAATGCCATGAGTGTGGCAGACAAGCCAGGTGCCCCTTGCCAGCCAGGTGCGACCACCCAGGACCTCCACCAGGTCAGCGTTCAGAACCTGGATCTACCTGCTAAAGCAGGTTTCCTGGGCCAAAGATTCCCCAGCGTCCTGGGCCTCTGGGATGGGCAGGCGTAGGCCCAGGGAACACATCTGCATGGCGCTCTGTGCCCCCACTGATGGATCCCCTGGGGCGCTTGGCGGTGAGGACCGTGTGCCCACTCAGCAAATGTTCCCCAGGGCCTACCCAGTGCCGAGCATGGGCACACTCCCAGGAGGCTCCATCCTTCCCTGCTGCCCAGGACAAGCCCCCAAGTCCCAGGCGGCCCCTGCTGGGAGGGTAGATGGGCTCCCCGTCCCCCCTGAATGGCTGGGCCCCCAGTGAGCTCATCAGGACTCAAGCCCACCTCCCAGCACGCTGTGACTGTGCCCGGAGGGGAGTGGACACCCCAGGGGGGCTCTCGTCCCTGCCAGCCAGGTGACCACGGGGATGTGGAATCTCTCCCTCTGAGCCTCAGCGTCCTCATCTGTCAAATGGAGATCAGAAACCTTGTTGGAGGGGCACCTGGGTGGTTCAGCCGTTAAGAGTCTGCCTTTGGCTCAGGTCATTATCTCAGGGTCCTGGGATTGAGCCCCACATCGGGCTCCCTGCTCGGTGGGAAGCCTACTTCTCCCTCTCCCACTCCCCCTGCTTGTGTTCCCTCTCTTGCTGTGTCTTTCTCTGTCAAATAAATAAATAAAATCTTAAAAAAAAAAGAAAAGAAAAGAAACCTTGTTGGGATGACTTTTTAAAAAGCAAAATGTTTTCCCAACATCCTTTAAGCCTTGTCTTCTTTGCCAAGTCACCTCTTTGGTGAGATCAGTGACCACAGAAAACCGAAGTCAAGGGCAGCCCTGGGAGGGGCAAACGCAGCCCCAGGCCCCCAGCGGTTCCCGGGCTCGGCAGGGCACAGTTTAGAGATGGGGAGCCCGGCACCTCGCGTGTACACAGTGGGCCCTCGGGAGACAGTTCTGCCCACCCCTTTACCAGGCCACCCTGGGACTGACTGTCCCTGTCCCCCGACCAGTCTGGGGGCCTCCTGGAAGCAGGGAAGGCTGCATAATCTCATCCCTAGCGCCCAGCCCAGGGCCGGGGCGGTTGGCTCAGGAAGGGAGAAGGAAGGAAGCTATGCCCCGTGGTCAGGCCAGGGGCTGACAGCCTGGGGAAGCCAGCGTGCTCTGACCACTGTACCCGACGGGGCTGCCCCCGATCGGACCTGTTCCCCAGCCCCTGAGAGGCGGGGTGAGGCCCGGCACTGCCCACCCGAGCCCAGCCTGCGGCCGCCCTGCCTCTGCTCCCGAACAAGCAGGGCCTGCTCTCCCGGCCCTACCATTTGTCTTGCAGCTGCTGCCATTGCTTGGAGCGAGACGCTTGCTTGTAGCTTGTGAGCTGTGTATGGGCAAATCTTTCATTTTTCTTTCATTACGCCGGCGTGTACTGTCACTTAATTTTTATGTATGCAATCCTTCCTGACAAATATGATCTGCTGCCTGGTAATTCGTCTGACGCTCATTCTGTTCCGAGCTCTAATTACGGCTCCTATTCCTGACACCGAGGCAGCCGCTCTGCCACCGCTGGGTACCGCACCTGTCAGCCCGGCCATGGCATGACTAATGCCCTTTCATGCCAGCCGCGTGTTAGCAAATACAGGGGGAGGGAGAGGCAGGAGGGGATGGGATTTGCATAAACCTTGCGGGGGGCGGGGGGTCAGCGGCCTTGGCCACAGGAGAGGAGGTGGTTGCCGGGGCAACGTGGCTGTCCCCACAGCATCCCCACATAGTAGGTGCGCAGATGCGGTGGATGCATAATTCATGGCCACGCACAGGGGCAAAGGAGCCCTGAGCCCGAGTCCTTACGGAGTCACAATACAATGGCAATTAGTTCAGTCTCCTGCCCGACCAAATGTGTGCAGGAGACTGCAGACCCTCACAGTGGAGAGGGGGCCTTTCCTCCTGCGTCTGGGGGACTCGGGTCCTGGGTTTCAGCTCTGCCCTGTGCCTGTGGTGGAGCCCGGCCCGCGGGCCTGAGAGCCGGTCCTGGGCGCAGGGCATCGCTGTGTCAGCTCGGGGCGTCTCCTGGACACGGGCACAAGGCCCCCCAGGAGGGCTCCTTCCATCCATCACTCAGCCCGGCCGCTGCTCGGAGGCCTCGGGAAGAGCCCGGCCTAGCGAGCAGCCTTTTCCCAAGTTCCAATTCCTTCTCATTAATATAATAAGTGCACCAGTCCAAGTCGATCAACTCACGCTGTCGGACGAGCCCGTATTTCTGCCCGTTCCTGATGCTGTGATCCTAACCGGCTCTGACGAGCGCCGCAGCCTCCTTGGTGGAGGGGCCTGACTGACATGGGACGGAGCCAGTGGCTTGAACTCTTCTCTTTGACAGTTGCCCTTGAATTTCTGACCTTTTGAAGCCCTTAAACCAGAGCGGTACACAGTCCCAAACTCACTGAAACACTTTGATTTTCCTAAGGAAGGGTCTGAGGGGACCGGGGAAGCCAAGGCTTCCTCGCAGCACAGCCGGCTGGGGGCTGAGAGGGAGAGCCAGCCCCACCCTCCAAGGCCCAGCCGCCGTCTTCTGGAGAAGTCTGGGCTCCGGAGGAGAGGCCCGGGTTCGAGTCCTGGCTCTGCCACTACGTAACTCACGTGTATCACTCGAGCTCCCTGGGTTCCAGATTCCTCGTTCGCACAAAGGATCCAACAGACCCTCGCGGCTACTGGAGGTGTGAGTACAGTGTCGTCAGCTCGGGGGAGGGTGGGTCCTGCGCGTCCTTTCAAACCCCGCCCCCCACACTCTTGCACATGCACTCAGGCACACGCATGCACACTCGCTCACTCCAGCAAGCGGCTCGGAGCCGTCGATTCCCAGTTAGCGCATTTCTCCTGATTGCGTGCTTCACCCCGAGAGCCTCCAAGCCCTCGGGACCTGTACGAACAGTGACAGATTCCACCAGGAAAGTGTGTCTTCCAGAAAGCACCTCCGCTGTCACCAGAAGCGGCTGTTGGTACTTACGGCATGCTGCAGGTACTCGGGGAGAGCACGGGGGACCCGTGGGCTGGGGCCGCGGAGGGTGGAGTGCTTTCCGAGCGAGGCGGTCAGAGAGCCGGGAACGGGCCGGTGGGGGAAGCAGGACGCCCCTGTCATATCTGAGTCCTTCCCACCCGGCCCTGGTTAAATGCTGATATGCCCTGCTGTCACGCACGGGGGACCCTACTTCCACGTTCCCCTGGGGGCTCTGCTGGTTTCTGTATTCTAATCAAATGCAAACTCCTCATTCTCCACCATTCTATGAGTCACACCCAGTCACGTACCCGGTGTATGGATTCTGAACTGGGCATCGCTTCAGGTAACCCGAAACCCACACCTGCCCAAGTGTGTTCCCAAGTCCAGCCCTCAGGGGCTCCTGAACGGTGCCAGCCTGCCAAGCTCGGGCACTTAGGCCCCCCCACCCGCAGCACCCCTGTGCGCCCCTGCGTGCCCTGCCCTCTGTCCCCTCCTACTGGGTGAGAACCTCGTCCCTGCAGCTTCAAAACTGCCTGTTTAAAAGCCAAAAACTTGAAATAGCTCCATTGTCCCCCACCAGGAGAAGCGGACCGAGTCCCATGCGGGGGAACATGACACGGCAACGAGAAAGACAGACAGCCGCCTTGTACGACAACAGAGCTGCACAAAATGGGCTCCGCCATCCTTTCTGGAAGGGGCATGGAGCAGTGTGAGGATGAGCGGAGCCCCATCCAAGGCTTCTCAGGGCCTCAGTTTACCCCCTCTGGGTCACTATCGTGAAGAGGTAAATAAAGACCGGGACTCAGGAAGGCATTTTCCTGCATTAACGAACCAAAGGCTCTGTGCGGAGAATGTCCGCATCTCCCCACGCGGTCACCCAGGACCTCCAGCAGCTGCTGGGACGTCTTGACAGGCCTCCTTACCTAGGGAGTGGGCTGCGGTGGTCTCAGAGCTGAAGAAGCGTCCCAGGCCAAGGTCACCAAGCTTCACGACACCCGTGGCCGTGATGAACACGTTGGCGGGCTTGATGTCTGCCGAGGAAGGAGAAGGCAGTTGGCGTGGGGCTAGGAGGTCGGGGGGGTGGGGCGGGACAGGCAGCACTGAGCACCGTGCCGGTCCTCAGGGTATCCGAGAGTGGGCACGTGTGTGAGGCCCTGACCTGGACTCACTGACGCCCCTCAGGACGGGCAAGATGCACGACAGCCACCTGGCTGGGTAACACGATGTGGTATGACGTCCTCGTGGATGTCCCCAGAGCCAGAGAGAGGGGAGGCAACGTGGCATCCCGGGCCCCAGGGGCGCCTGGCCTCCCGCTGGCTCCGGGCCCCGCAGCCCGGGGGGGGGGCCCGGCACGTACCTCGGTGCATCACTCGGCGTGAGTGCATGTGCTCCACGGCGCTGCACAGCTGGGCAAAGTACTTCCACACTGTCCTCTCGGGGATGAGCCGCTTCTGCTTCTTAAAGTACTGGCGAGGGGAAGACACACAGGCCTGGGTGACGGGCTGCAGGGCAGGGCCCCTGTCCTGTCCCCAGTGGTAGCCAGTCCCCGGCACAGGGTGGGTGGGTGGGCTGCTGAACCAACAGTAAGTTTAGGACAAAGGGGGCCATCTCCCCATCTGTGCTTCAGCCCAAACTGCCCTCCACGGACCCCCGTCTGCCCCCGGCCCCGCGCTGACCTCCCGGAGGCTGGGGCAGGCCGGGCCCTGACTGCGTGTCCTGGATGGCTCTGCGGACTACACCCTGAAGGCTGCTCGCGATCACACTTGTTCGGGCATTTTCTGGACACACGCCCGTCTCTTCCCACGGCTGTGCCCCGAGCCCCAGTCTGGCCCACACCGCGGGCACCCGATGCCCGGGGGTGAAGTCGAAGCCGCCCCGTCCCTGGGAACCAGCAAATCTCAGGGCATGCGATCGTTCACCAAGGCAGCAGGGACCTCGAGGAAATGGCTTGACATTCTTCACTGGACCCCCAGTTTCAACAGGCCATTAATTGACTTCATTGCCCCAAAAAACATATTTGATGCTCCAGAAAACCAAACCAAACCCCCAAAACCACCCAAGCTGCACTGAGTGCGCTGTAAGTAACCAAAGGCCCTGGAAGGAGCGAACCAAGAACAGATCATCGTCCACGTCCCTTCCGGGGAGTCTCCTGTGTGCCGGGCCCGAGGCCAGGAACCTGAGGACCAGGTTGTTGTCCAGAGGCTTTTGCCTCAGAACAACCATCGTTTCCAAAGCAGCCAGAGGCGAAGCTGTGGGCCCACTGGTCCGGGCAGCCACTCTGTGCACGGAAGACCGGGGCTGACCCAGGACGCACGCCTGGCCTGGGGAAGGGAGTGTGGAGTGGAACATAGGACCTGGGGTAACGTGCCGAGCGCTGGCCACGTGCAGCCACCTTGCTGGGCCCTTAGCAGGGTGACGGCACCCATCTTACAGATGAGGAAACCAAGGGCCACTCAGGAGCCGGTAAGGGGCAGTCACAGCCAGAACAACCCCGGGCCTTGCGCCTACAAAGGCCAAGCTCTTAACCCTAATTAACTTCGAATGACACCAGTAACCACCAGATGAGCGACTGAGCTTAGAGAGGTTCGGGAACTTGCCCAAGGTCACCCCGCCGGAGCGCCAGAGCTGGGACCAGATCCGGGCACCTCCAACAACGGGACAGTCCTAGCTGGAAGCCCGTGGCCTGGCAGGAAAACCCCATGAGGCTCTCCCGAGGCTCCATTCTGGGAGAGGGACCTCACGGATGAGCGAGGCTACAGCCCAGACCGCTAGCACGGGACCCCCCTCCCCGCTCCCCCCCGCCACCCCAGGCCTCCGTGGTGGGCTGGGCTGCAGTGTTATTTACGCTGTGATGTTGGTTAATCCTCATTACTGCTTTTAAGCTCGGCTGTGAATGGTGATTTTCTAAATGTCACGTCCTGTAAGCGCCATGTGACATTTAGCGGGAAGGCGCGGAGTCTCTGGTGGGTTTTGGGGTGGCGGCAACTCTCAGCTTCACTGTCCATCATAAATGACGCTGGCACCGTGGCGGTGGTGGCACTGGTTGGCCTGAGGCGGCAGGCCCCTGGGACGCAGGGTCTACTGCTCAGCAGCCTCCAGGCTAGCCCAGTGGGGTGACCATGGTGCAGAGGCAGCCGGGGCCCTAGCAAGGCCCCCATATCCCCCTCAAGCCCAGAGGCAGCTGGAGAGTTAGGAAGGCCAGGGAAGCTGAGCTCCTACCAAGCCCCAGGCATTGGGTAAGTATATTACAGATGGGGAAACTGAGGCATAGGGACCGGCCCAAGGGAGGAGGGTCGAGCAGGGGTGTGACTGCAGACCAAGGGTCTCTCTTCTGCCCTGCCTTGCCTCTCCCGCTTGCTGGGGGCAGCACCCAGCCAGGCCCTGCAGGTGAAGGGCCTGGAGCTGCAGCAGAGGGAAGAGGAGGAGGCAGGAAGGGGCAAGGGCCCCATGACCGTGGGAGCGGGGGCACCGTGCCAGGAGAACAGGGCTCCTGAAATGGGGCCAGGAAGCCAGGATCTGCCCCAGAAACCCCGTGGGTGAGCGACCGACTTGAGCCCTGGGGTGGTGTGGGCCCCGAGGAGGCCAGGGAAGTGCACAGAGGGGGCACCACACCCCAGGCCAGGCACAAGGTGCTGGCCACTCATGTGGTCTCCCTCCTCTCTTTTCCCTGGAAGGAGCCTGCACCCAGCCCCGCGGCTCCCACAGTCCCCAGTGCATCCCCAGGACAGAGATGGAAGCAGAGCTTTGTGGACAAGGGGTTTGATTTGCCCAGTTTCCCCTACACCCCACTGTTTAACCCCAGTCCCCACTCTGTGGACTGAGAGGCTGCAAGGAGTCTGGGGTCTGCAGGGCCTTTAGGGGGCAGCACCCTCGCCATGGGCCACACTCCAGGGCCCTTCCTCTGTCTCCCCTCCACCTCCTGTGCACTGCCTCCGTCCCCAGCCCCCATCCCTCCTCTACAGAGCATCTAGCCTTTCTTCTAGAACACAGTGCTGACCATGCCTACTCCCCACTGTGAGTCCTAGGAAGCTCCTTGCCGACGTTAGGGCAAGGTCTCAAATCCTGGGGCTGGATGGTGAGGCCCTGGGTGACCTGACTACCTCGCCTCTCCCCTCAACCCTTGCCTCCACCTCAACCAGGGCTTTGTGGACCCTGGACTGTTCATCCCACTGGGCTCTTGCACAAGCTGTTCTGCCCCTAGACTGCTGCTCTCTCCTTGTAGGGCTCAGCTCAGGTGTCACCTCCTCCAGGGAGCCTTCCCGGGCTCCCACAGGCCCTGAGCTTGGCTCGCTCACACTGGCTTGTGACTGTCCATTTATGGGTCTGCCCTCCTGTTAGAAGGCGAGCTCCCTGAGGGCAGCACCCACGCTGAGGTCTCAGCACGGGGGCTGGCGCACAGAGCGTGTGGGATGCGTGCATGTTCGGCAGTAGAACAACAGGAAGGAGAATGGCGGCGGGGGTTGGGGGAGGAGGAGGAACTGAGACATGATAGAGCACATCTGTTCCCACCAGGGATCTGTGTGGAGATTAACATCCCTGCAAACACATTAATATGTCAACGAAAATATAAAAGCAGGTGATAACAGCTCAAGTAATGCCGCTTCCCAACGACGCCCCAATTCCTAGGAGCCAAATTTCAGAAGAGCAAGCGCGGAGCAATTGCTCAATCCCCAGCGCCTGGTGGAAAAGACAGAGAATCCATGTCTGGCCCTGTTTGCAAGTGTTGCTGGGAGCAAGGTGGGGGCTCCAGCGTAGCTGGCCTCGCTCAGAAGCAGACAGACTGGGCTGGGGGAGGGAGGCAGTGGGGGCCCACAAAGGCCAGCATGCGGACTGGTCAAGCCAGCAGGGGAGCAGGGTCTTGGGCTTAGGGGTCCACACAGAGGCTGTACAGCCTCAGGCTGGTGAATAAACCTCTCTGAGCTTTGCTATCTGAGGACAGCGTGCACTTAGTGAATGATATGTGTGCTCAACATGGTTGTGGCTCAGAGGAGGTGCTCCATCAGTGGAGCTTGATGGTTCCTGAGTCCAGACTCACAGTGGGGGCCTGGTCCTGGGCCCCAGGAGGAGCGGCACTGGGGGCTGAGCAGTACAGGGGAGTCACTCAGCCTCTCAGAGACGTCCGGTCTTGGCCATTACATGGGAACGAAGGGATCCCTCAAGTGCTGGAGGGGCCCCAGGGAGATCTTTCGGGTTGCCGATGTCTGGAGGGCCCCAGGCCGGGAAACAGAGCTGGGCCACACAGACATGGCTCTGTCCCCCAGGTTACTGGGTATCCTTGGGTAAGTCTCCTAGCCTTTCTGGGCTCAGTTTTTCCTTTGGGAAGTTGGATGCACAACACATTTTCCCAGATTCTGTGAGCTGGGGTTCTGACCTAACACAGGGTTCTGTCCCCGTTCCTTCTGTGAGGCAGAAGTGACAGACTGTGGGCAGGCTGGGGCGCTGGGGACGCCAGAGGGGTGCTTTCTGTCCATGGCTGGACCTCTCCCAGAAAATGGGCATGGAACTCGAGGGGGCACTCGCCAGGCTGAGGGGCTGCCTGACCCTGGGCTCCCTGGATCCTCGCACCCCCCCAGACCTGGCCTGCCTGCCAGGCACACTCACCTTGATCATCTGCGAGAGATCCCCCGCATCGGCCAGCTCCAGTACAATGTTCAGCTCGTTGTCCTCAATAAACGAGTCCAAATACTTGATGATGTTGGGATGGTTCAGTTGCTGTCCAAAGGGAAAGACAGGGAGGCAGAACCAGTGAGGGACAGTTCAGCCCCGCGCCTGCGCCATGCTGGCTCCCAGCTGGCCCCTGTTAGCAGGGCTCATACTGCAGAGGGCTGTGTCACCTGGGAGTCAGGCAGGTCTGGGCCACACTGGGAAGGCCCTTCTGCATCTCTGAGTCTCAGTGTCCTCATCTGTACAATGGGCGTAATGTGCTGAAGGGCAGTAGTGAGGACTGGATGGGCCAAGACCGCTGAAATGTCTAACGTGTCTAACGTGTCCCCAGCGCCCCAGCCTGCCCTGAGCTGCGACTCCATGGGACAGGACCCTGCTCCTCCTCTCCCTCACCACCCGCGACCCTCCAGGGTAGGGCTGGGCCCCCACCGCTCTAGCGCTGTGCTCAGCAGGCCTGCAGCTGGTGCTCCCCAGTGTGTCCATCTCCCTTCTTCCTCCCCACCCTCAATTTGACACACCCTTGTGAAATCTGGAAAGACCCCAAGCATTCCTGGCACGAGAGCCGCCCTGAGCGCTCTGCTCCACGCCGGAGCCCGGACTCAAACGTTCTGCCAGAGCTTGGTCGGCCAAGTCCACAGGGGCGCCCGTCAGCCGACAAGCAGAGGCCACTCCAGTGCACACTTTCTAGAAGGCCTCTAAGTTGCTGTGAAGGGGACGTGTGTTTATGCTGTGCCAACCTATGCCCGTCTTTGGATTCTAAAATGAGGGGGGGAACCTTGGCAGAGATCACATGGCTATGCCATCCCCCATTTCTTCTTTTCCCCAAGCCAGCTCTGGATGGCAGGCACCCCTCAATCAGACCCCCAGGAGCCACAGATGGCCTGTCACTGGCCATGTCTCCTTCAGCTCCGCCCTACCTGCCCGAGTCCTCAGGCCCCTGCTCTCGGTGTGGGCTCACCGGCTTCCACCGCCAGCCCGCCCCTCCCCGCCGCCAGCCAGCACCAGCCCATCTCAAAGGGCTGTCCTGCGGGCTGCCCAGCAAACGTTGTAATTCTAGTTTCAGCTTCTACATTTAGGTCTATGATCCATTTCAAATACACCTTTATGTTCAGTGTGAGGTAGGGATCAAGGCTCACTTCCGTCCATTTGGACGTCCAGTGTTCCCAGCACCTGGAATTGAAAGTCTTTCTTTCATCCACTGAATTGTTTTGGTGCCTTTGTCAAAAAATCACCTAGCCCAGATTTTGTTTTGACGTCTCCCTGGAGCTAACACTGCCCATCAGACCAGCTGCCCTCAGCACACATCACGTTCCAGATGTATTTTTCATTTACAACAAGATATCGCAGCAAATGGAATGCCGGCACTTCATAAAGCTGAAGGTGCTTTACAATCGTGAATGTACGTTATGAAGTATCAGCATTGTTGTTGTTATAAACACAAGTCCTCCCCCTCCTTTCACCCCACTCCCTGGACCTCACCTCATGACTTCCCCGGGAAACCTCACACCCCTCTCAGGGGGTGCTCCCAGAGACCGGCCAAGGTCACCAGCAGGCTGGGCATCACTGTTTTGCAGATGACTTGGAAAAACTGGAGGGGGTTTGGGTGGGAATTAAAGCTTCAGTCAGGGGGGCTGTTCCCGCCAGGTGCGGGCTCCTGGGGAGAAGAAGGGGAGGCTTCTCTCCCTGCTCTTACGGCAATTCTGAGGAGGAGAGGTGAAGCAAAGGCTCCCTCGAATATCTGACCAGGGTACAAAGGCACAGATGGGGGCCAAAAGGTCAGCTGGGGGAAATCCCCAAAGCCTGGCGAGGGAAGCGGTTGACTCTGGGACCGGGCTGGGCCCAGAACCTGGTCTAGTAACCACAGACTGCTGTCCACCCATAGTCCCCTTCTCAGCCTGTAGTCTGTTGGTGGGCCCAGGTGTGTCTTTTTTTTTTTTTTTTAAGATTTGTTTATTTGAGCAAGAGAGAGAGAGAGAGGGAGCGTGCACACGCACAAACAGGAGGGGCAGAGGGAGAGGGAGAGAGAATCTCAAGCACAGAGCCCCATGCAGGGTTCGATCTCCCAATCCTGAGATCACAACCTGAGCTGAGACCAAGAGTCAGGCGCTTAACCAACTGAGCCACCCAGGTGCCCCTCAGGTGTGTCTTAAAGTGGCCACACTTGGGCCAAAATGTAAGAGGTGCTCCAAAGATGCGGAGTGGTTGGGTCTGCGGCTTGCGAGTGGGGGAGGGGTGGCTGCTTGGCTTCATGTATCTGGGGTTCAGGGAAGCCACACCTCTAGATTCATCTCCGGTGCAGCTTCCCCTGGCAGCATCGGCCAGCCTCTCGCTCTCCTGTGTCCCCACGATCCACACCCATCCCTCTCTCCCACAATCCAGAGCTCCACAGAGTGGGGCTGTCCCCGCAGCTCCAGGCCAGGCCCGACGGTGGTGGTGGCTGCCGAGGGCTGGACGATGGCCGGAGGGAAGGAAGGCAGAGGTGACGGTAATGGGCTCAGGTTCCCTCTTCGAATCTCTGTCCCGCCTGTGGCCCCTCTGGGACCTGCTACAGCAGTCTGTCCAGGATGTGTTTCCCCTGCTGCCTGCATCCTTGAGTCCAGGGCTCAGGGGTGCTCCCGCCTGTGCTGACCATGCGAATACATGATCTCTGCCTGTCTTCCGATAGGGCCCACCTCCCTGCCCCACGTCTGGTGGCCTCTGCACTGGGAGGTTTTGGGGTTCGGGTCCTGGCGTGAATGGTGTGAAACGGTGTCGCCTCGTGACCCCTCCGAGAACTGTGTTTCCCTTTGTTTTGCCGGAAACACCTCGTGCCCGGGGAACATCCTGCTGACCTCCCGTGGGCAGGTTGGGGAGCTGGGGAAGGGCTGGCGTCGAGCGGCAGATGTTATAACCGTGATGACAAGGGCTGCCCGTGACGAGCACGTGACACATGCCAGATGCGACACTGAGCCCTTCCAACCCAACTTCTCACAAATTCCCCCGACAGCTGAGGTCAGCACTGACATCATCACCCCCTTTTACGGACGAGGAAATGGGAGGTCCCGAGCGGTCAATAGCTGGCCCACGCCACACAGCTAGAGAGTGAGGAGTGTGCCCCCCTCTCAAGCCATGGTCAACGGCACGTGGCTACACGGCAGCCCGAGGAAGGGACAGAGCCCTCCGTCCCCCGCGGCAGGCCCAGGTCACACCAAGCCTGGCCCCCTTCACTGGAGCCCAGAGACCTGGAACAAGCTGGCTCAGAACGTGCGCACACATCATTCCTTCCCCACCGTGATGGGCACACGTGCGTTCTTGGCCACCAAAGGGGAGAGAGGGTGGGTGACTGGGACAGCCAGTCCCCAGGGCTGGGTAATTGGAGTCCTGAGATCACACCTGGGGCCCAAAGTTGACCATCACGTAAAATTTTAAAAATGTTATTTGAAGGGAATTTTTGGACCCATGATAGAGTTGAGGACACTTCCCGATAATCCTCCCTGCGAGCCCTTGTGGCCAGGGTCCCCTCCCAGCAAGTGCTCACGAGTCACATGGGGCCCCATGCCCCCTGCTCTCAGCCCCTTCAGGGGCTCCCCTGTTGTTCCCACGTTCAAGTCCCACCTCCTGAGTGTGGTGTCCGAGGCCTAACTGCACACCATCAGGACCCCTGCAGCAGGCTCCTGTCGGCCTTCCAGATTCTGGGACGGGACCCTGGCCTCTGTGGGGCTTCTCCGGCACTCCCTGGGCCCGGGTCGGCCGGCCCCACTCCCACAGCCCCCCAGACCGGGCTGCTGGCCTGCTCCTCACTGCCTCGGAGGGGACCGGGCCTGAGAGCCCAGGGCGGACCCCGCAGTGCAAACCGCTAATCTGGAATCCTGCGGTAGGGGTCCGTGTCCTCCCCACCAGCAGCCTCACTGTGCGGGAAGCTGCGGAGCCAGCCCTCCGTCTCACGGAGAGGGCGAACACCGAGTGAGCGCCTGCTGCACGCTCTACTGGGCCAGGTACTATTTCATCTCTTCAGATATGATTTAATCTTCTCTAACTGCCCATATCCCGTGCGGCAGGTACTCTCACCACCAAGCAGATGGGCAAACGGAGGCTCCGGGAGGCTCAGTCACTTGCTTAAGGTCACACAGCTTGTAAATGAAGACATGAGGATTTGAACTCAGGCTCCTGGGCCTCCAAAACCCGTACCATTCCTCCTCCTCCATCACCTCTGAGACCCCAGGCAGAATCCCAAGCCTGGGGAACAGGGAGGGATCTCCAGGAGGGAGCAGCCCTAGGCTGGGGCTGAATCTAGTCCAGAAAGTTCTATTGTCTCTGACTGTGGGGAAACCCATGAGGAAGCTGGCAGGGAGGGGGAAGGAAAGACCATCCCCCACCCCAAGGTGCCCTGGTAGGTCTGTCCTTTGTACAAGCCCCTCCAGTGTGCCTCCTCTCTGGGGAGGCCTGGGAAGAGCCCAACAGGATGACAACCTGGGTCCCTTGGGCACCAGGAACCTGGGCCGCACACCTGGCTGTGCATCCTCTCCAGCGTCCCAGGCTGGCCTTGCTGAGTCACCCAGATGAGTGGAGCATCTCCTGGGTGGCAGCGACTTGGTGCCCTCAGGGGAAGGACTTTGGTGCCAGGCACTGCCGTCCATAAACACAACCAATGTGGGGCCAGGACAGGCAGCCTGGGGGTGCCACGAGGGCTGGGCAGACGTGAGGTGGGGTCCACGCCCATCCAACCATGAGAAAACAAATGAGCCACTACCCTCAAAAGGCTGTTGTTTCTGAATCTAACAGGCTACGGGCTGTGAAGGCCATGAGGTGGCCCGGTCTGGGGACCGGGCCACCTCAAGGAAGCGAGGGGCTCCTGCTCAGCCCAGGGCACTCACCTTCAGGAGGCCAATCTCTTTGACGCAGTCCTGCCTGGCTTTGGCGTCCATCATCTCAAATATCTTGGGCGAGAGGAAAAAGAGAAAGAGTGGTTAAAACCCAGCTCCCAGAGCCCCCACTGGGAGCCACAAGGACTGGAACTCCCAAAACCCATCATGGCACAAAAAGGCAGGACAAAGGGGCGCCTGGGTGGCTCAGTCGTTAAGTGTCTGCCTTCGGCTCGGGTCATGATCCCAGGGTCCTGGGATCGAGCCCCGCATCGGGCTCCCTGCTCTGCGGGAAGCCTGCTTCTCCCTCTCACACTCCCCCTGCTTGTGTTCCCTCTCTCACTGTGTCTCTCTCTGTCAAATAAATAAATAAAATCTTAAAAAAAAAAAAGAGCAGGACAAAGAGAGCCAGGCGAGGCCCTCCTTGGAAGACAAATGGGCCTGTTCCCAGCGGAGGGGCCCGTCTCTCCTCCAGCGACCTGGACCCGCCTGTGCGGTTTGCAGACCAGCAAGGAAACCATCGTGCAGGTCCACTGCCTGGCTCCCCACCTGTGGCTGCGTCTGCGTCACCTTCTCTCTCCCTGGCCTCCTCAGCCCAGGCTGTTCATCTCATTCTTAAAGGACAAATGAGCAAACTGAGGTCTCGGGAAGCTCTGTGGGAGGATTTAAAGCTACTTCCTGAGGCAAAGCCCCGTTCAAATGGGCCCAGTGGCTCTCACTGAAACGCTTCCTGGCTGGACTCTGCGGCTGATGATTCACCTGCTTGAGCTCCTTCCTTCGTTTAGGAGGAACACGGAGGCCAGGAAAGGCTCTCAAGCCCAGAGGCGACCATCAAGTGTAGGGCCCAGGGTGAGTGGGTGCAGGTCTAAGTCTGAGCTCCCCCTCAGCTCGTTCGGTGGGCCCGGTGAGATAGATACACCTCTGCAGCTTTCCTGATCTGAAAAATGGGGTGACCACCCTCACCCACAGGACCGTTCTCAGGGCACGACCCAGTATACAGTGGTGTTCAGTGCATGCTCATTTTCCTTTTCCTTTATGGCTTGCATGAGCTTTTGTCATCAGGAGCCCACCTAATCCTTCCCACGGCCCAGAGAGCTGGGTCCTGACTGCAGAGGAAGGGGAGGAGGAGGAAGGGGCAGGAACTGGCCCAGGGCCACAATGTTTAGACACAGAAGGCTCTGACCCCACGGGGGCGCTGGCTCACCTGCACCTTCTTCAGAGCCACTGTCTTCCTGTCCAGCAGGCAGGTGGCCTTGTACACCTCGCTGAACTGTCCTCGGCCTATCTTCTTCTCAATCTGGAAGTCGGCCAGTGAGCAGCGAAAAGACAGGGTGTTTGGGTGCCTCTGGAGAAGGGGGACAGAGGACATTAGTGGCCAGCCAGGCTGCAGTGAGGGGCCAGGATGTGGGCAGCCAGGGCCCCTTCCAGAACCTGGCAACCCCAGCAGTGCTCCTCCAAGGTGAAGGAGGGACTGGGACTGCCAACCTCACCGTCAGAGACTCCACGCCACGACACCCCCACTCTGCAGATGGGAAACCGAGGCCACGGGTTTCCACCATCCCTCATTACCCGATCGTTCATTAGTCTGCTTGTTTCTATCTCCTACTCCCAGAAAGGCGGCTCCCCGGGGCCAGGGCCTTGCTGGTTCTGCTCACTTCTGAATCCCTTATGCCCAGGTCGGAGCCAGCAAATAGAGCAGGGCAATTAAGGGGTGAAGGGAGTGACCCGTCAAGGTCACACAACAAGGGGGAGGCCCTGCTGGGTCTTCCCGGCCCCAACCCTCCCCCTGCAAGTTGTCATCAGATGTGGCAACTTCCCCTCCTGGGGCTCCCATCTCGAACTTGAGAAAACTGAGCATCCATCTGCAGCCTTACCATTCTGAGCCCTTGTTTGGATAAACAGCCCCCTTCACGGTGACATGAGGAATCCAGACACTTAACGCTGACTCTCCAGGGGCCAACGCTGAAACCCACCATGGAGAGTAGGGCCTGCCCCGGGATGGAGCTGCCCGGTGAGGTACCCCCTTACCGTCTCCACAACACACGTGCAACGTGCCCTGGGGAGAAGGAGAGGAAGGGGTGCCCACTCGGGCCCTGGAACGTGGGGGAGGAGGGGAGGAGGCCACGGCTCTGGTCTGCCCCGCGTCCGCCTGGCAAAGTGGGCCCTCCTCCTGTTACAGCCCCCACCCCCACTCCAAGGCAGGGGATCGCTGCCGCTGGGGACCCTCCGGGCTGGGTGCTAGTGCAAGGACAGGCTCTCGCGTGTAGTATGGGTACAGAAACATCTGCGGAGTTCATTGGGGGAAATGGGGGTGGGACGAGAAACACTGAGGGCCCCACTGAAGCAGGAAGGACAAGTGTGAATTTCCCAATGTGAAAAGGCCTCTTCCAGACTTGGGCCGGAAGCACGCACGGGGGTGAAAGATGAGGTCTTTTATTGGGCTGCATTCTGGAACTCTCCTTCACCCGAATACCAACCTGTAGACAAAGAAGCCCTGGCAGGAGCCTGGGGAGCCCTGTGTGAGTGGCATCCTATTCAGGATGTCTGTTCTTAATCAACTTCCATGTTTTCCTTCTTTGTCTTTACTACACGAATGTGTTCAGTTTAAACCGTGAAATGGGCACGGATGAGGGAAAACACACGCCATCGTGGTAAGGTTCAGTAAAGTTAAAAACCCAGTAACTAAAGTCCTCACCCCACGACCACCTACGAAGCCTTTAAGACCCCACGTGATCCGACCACCCAGGCTCTTCGCACCTCTGCGATCCTGCTGCTTTATTAATTTCTCCCGCTCACTTTGCTCCTTCCACACTGACCAACCTCTTTTGCTCTCACTGGGCCTTCTGCCTGGACCGTCCCTTGAAGCCTTGCCGTTTCTGTCCCTCCCACGCTTCCGGCTCGTCTTCCTTCTTCACTGCTACCTTCCAGCGTTCCAAATCCTGTATTTTACTTCGTTACCTGTCCGTCTCCCGACCACCGGCAGGTACGCCCGGCAATATGGTGCCTCGTATGCGGCAGGCACTCAATAAACATTTGTCGAGTGAGTAAATATTCACATCTATGGAGATGGTGTACTTTTTAAACACCCAGAATTGTGTGAACACATTACTCTGAGACTTGCTTTTCCCTCTCTCAGTAACTGATGGACATTGTCAATTGACAGGGATTTAAATAACCCCAGACTATACGCCACAGTAAGCTTGTTTCCAATCTGTTGTCGCTATAAATAATGTTGCAATAAGTATCCTTATATGTATTTCCTTACGCATATTTCCTGGGTCCCTGGCTGGTGATCTGGGGCAGTTACCCAAGCCACTCTGCCCCATTTCCCTGTCTGCAAGGCGGAGAGGTATAGAAGCATGCCTGTTTCATAGGGTCGCTGTAAGGATCACGTGAGATTGCTGAGCTTCCCCCCCCCACACACATACAGTAGGTGCTCAGTGGTCCTTATGACTGACAGGCGGGGTTTGGAGCAGGAGAGAGGGGCCCTGAGCAGCTAGTCCTCACTCCCACTCTCGGCCTTTCTGAACCTGAGCAGACCCAGCCCTGTGCCAAGGAAACCCCGCTGCCAGGAGTGAGTGATGGAAGTCTGAGCCTCACAGCCTGCTGCCTCCTTCCCTCGGCAAGGTAAGGGTTAGGCCAACCTTGACTCTGAAGTCTTGAGGCAGAATTACCCACCCTGGGGAGGGATTTGAAGCGGCTCCCTACTGGGGGCTTAGCAGGAGGGAGGGCTGGTGGAGAAGGAAGACCACATTCTCATCCACCGCACACCAGCGTCTGTCCAGTGAGTTCCTTAGTAACAGCAATTAACCTCCCTATATACTAAGCACCCATGTAAGAAGAGCGAGCATTTATTGAGCACTTACTGTGTGCCGGGCACCGTGCAGAACGCTCCCCATGACCCGGTGAGTAGGCATCACCATTATCCCCATATTTCAGGAAACTGAGGCTCGGAGGGGAGGCAGTGATCGGCTCCAAACCTCACAGTGAGTAATGGGAGGGATCTGAACCCGGGACTGGGGACTCTGGAGTTTCCACCCGTTGAGCTCTACCAGGTGGTCTCCCAACTCAGATTCTTCCTCTGCTTTTCCTTCAAGACCCCATGACTAGCCAGGTCTGTGCTTCCTGATTCAGCGGGCTTCTTTCTTCCAAGCACCTGAGACCCTGCCCCCCAAACATGGGCCTCTCCAAAAGCACGCCCCTGTCTTTGTCCCCTCCGTGTCCCCTGAGCGGAGGCTCTTGCTCGGGGCATGTTTGTCAAATGACACGAAGGAGAAGGAACGTGCTCCCGACGGCCTGGTGTGCTGTGGGCCTTTGGGATGCAGCCACTGTCCCTTCGGGGTGCAGCCGAAATCCCACCCCGTCAAAAGAAGGCGACTTCCTCACACGCGCACGGATCGCGCATGCCCGTGGAGCGGACGGCTCGGATCGCGCATGCCCGTGGAGCGGACGGCTCGGATCGCGCATGCCCGTGGAGGGGACGGCTCGGATCGCGCATGCCCGCGGAGGGGACGGCTCGGATCGCGCATGCCCGTGGAGCTGACGGCTCGGATCGCGCATGCCCGTGGAGCTGACGGCTCGGCCGCGGGCTAGCAGGCGCCCCCCACGCGACAGTCACCCGCTAGCTGCTTACACAGGTTTTGTGGCAGCAACCTCCTAACAGCCTTGTCAAGCAAGGCGTTTCATCCCACATCATAAAGAAAGGAACTGAGGCACAGTCACACAGCTGGTCCCTGGGGAGCTGAGACCTGAACTCCCCGCCGATCTCTGCTGAGAGGCGCCCTGGGCAGGGCTCCTCCCCTCTCAGGGCCTCAGTTTCCCCCCTGGGACAGTGAAGCATTTGGAGGACGTGATCTCCTAGGGTCCCTGCTGTGCAAACACTGGGCTTTTCACTGTCACTAGTGGCTGGAGTCCCTTGTCCACCCCAGAAATGTGCCCCCAAAGGCCACGCTGCCCTGAGGAAACTCCCCGAGGATGGGGGGAGGATGGGGGGCGACATCCCAGCTGGCATCCTAAGACTCCAGTGGCACTTCTGCATATGCGATGACCCAGATTTGCATTTCCTGTCACAACCCATGCGACCTAATTAGAGGAATGAGCTCCTGGGGAGGGGGGGGAGGTTCCTCCTGCAGCAGCACCACGTGGGAGGGGGGCAGCCTGGGCATGTTTGGGGACACAGCACCCTCACAGGGGTCGGCACGGGGTCCTGTCCCCCCCGATGCCCTCTGTTCAGGCGGGGGGCAGCGCAGGACACAGGGCGCAGTGCCCGAGCCAGGAGGGCCCAGGCTCCGAAGTAACTCAGGGGCTGTGAGTGCAAGAGGAAAAGGTGATCGGAGTTCTGGTCCCTAAGGCCAGGCCTCTCTCCACTGCCACCTCCAAGGGCTTCCTCCCCTCCCGGGTCAGCCCTCAGCGAGCTCCACTCTGGCCCCTGCAGCCGAGGGAGTCCGTCCACAACAGGGGGACGTCAGCAGTATCAGCCCCGGGATTTCTCCGAGGATTCCAGGATGTGATCCTGGTGCCAAGGGTCCCAGGAGCTCTGAGCTGCCCGGCAAACTCGGGGCTGGCCCTGAGCAGCTCGCACTACACCGCCCAAAGGCAGTAATCCTGATGGCCTTTCTGAAAACTGCTCATCTCATAGTCCTCACGAGCCCCTGTTCCGCCTGGAACCCCATGCTGGCTCCTGGGAAAATTAGCATCAGCCCGGGGGGAACTCCAAGTCGGGTGACCGCCGCTCCGGCTCCCTCAGCTGAGACACTGACACGGGGGGTGCAGAGGCCTGGGTTCAAATCCCGGATCTGCCACGTGCTGGCTGGGGGCTGTGGACAAGCACTCTGTGCCTCAGTTTCCTCACGTGTACAATTAAGGTGATCACAGGGCCTCCTTCCGAGGGCTGCCGGGGGGTAAGTAAGTTACTGAATGAAGGCACCTGGGAGATGCTGTATGGTGTTACTGTCATGAGGGGTGTCGGCGTCACTCAGTCTGCAGGGCGAGGACCAGGGCTGCACCTGCCTCCCAGGGAGCTGGGGACAAGCCGAGGCAGGGAGTTCTCAGTGGCTGTACCACCATCCCCACCATCCCCACCCCACTGAGGGTCTGCACTGGGGCTCTTTGGCTGTGAAAACTGAAATGAATTTTGAAGTCAAAGAATAAGACCGATGACACCCATGACGTCAGACGCCATGTTGGGGGTTTGAAGTATTCCATCTCGCTTAGTCTTCACGGCCCCATTTTACAGATGAGGAAGCGAGGCTCAGAGAGGTCATTGACCCGTCACCTGACTGCAGTAAAGCCCCTGTGGCCTTCTGACGTCACTGTCCCCTGCACGGGTCATCCAGGACTGTTTGCCAAGGGACCGCGCTAGACAACAGGCTCGCCTCGCCTCCCCGTCTAGGGTGGGCCACTCGCAGGGCAAATGCTGCTGGAAGCCATTTCTGACTCCTCAGCCCCATTCCGCAGGGTGAGAGCCCCTCAGTTCTCCCCCAGAGGAAGAGCAGGTCGGGGGAGAAGCTGGGAGGCGGCGGGAGTGATGCTGACCACGCTCCGCTGCCAGCCACAGTGGGGGGAAGAAGGGGGTCCGCACTGCCCCGTGGTGGGGGAGAAGCCATCTCAGCAAGAGGAGGAGCCTCAGGGAGCAACTCCCTGGACAGCAGAGGCTCGGCAGAACAAGGGGCCAAGGAGAGGGCCAAGGTCCCCAGGTCACCTCTATCCCCAATCGCACCCACCCCCACCAAGAAATGCTGCCAGGCTTCTCAGGTCAAGGCTGGAAAAGGGGGGCGGGTTGTGTGCTGGTGAACCACCCCAGAAAGCTCCGAGAAACCCAGGCTCTCTTCTCCAAGTCAGATCAAATTAGGCCACAAACACCTCCCACCCTGTGCTAATTTGAGTTTAAAATGTTTGAACCACAATAAGCCTCAGCCATCGACAAATCCCCCCTTAAAAAAAAACAAAAAAAAAACTAGGAGCATAAAATTACATGTTAAAAGAATAAAAATGCATCCGCCCAATTAATTTTCTGAAATCTCATTAAAAAATTTAGCCTGACTAAGTCAGAGTTCTGACCTGAATTTTAATCATCTTTACACTGAATGGGTCTTTTTTTCCCTGATATTTGCAATGCATCATTAATTTTAAGGCAACTGTTTCTGTGATTTTAAAAAGCGTACTTGATCAGAATGACATTTCCTGTAAACGAATTTCACCTTTAAAGACATCTGACACCGTGTGTGGGGAGTTCTAATGGATTCGGTGTATGTGTTTACGGTGATGTGTTTTAAATCTGTGTTACACAAAAGAAAGGCAGGGTTTACAGAGAGTCTATATTGTCAGGCTCTTTACGAGGCCGACCCCGCTCAGGTCTCCACAATCTGGCTAATTTCAAACCCAAAGCTCATCTTCCCTCTCGCAGACCTGGTGGCAGGAAGGGGTGCTGTGGGGCCACAGGACACGGAGAGACTCCTGGCTCTGCCCCTCAAGAGCAAAACATAAGCGGTATTTATCTTGGTTTCCTCCCCTGCAAAATCGAGTTCTGAATAAGACCTAGCTCCTAGTTGGTAGGAGGATGGGATGAGGTAAGTGCCAGGTACTGCACTGTTGGCATGACCACCACCACGACCGTCCCAACCTGGAAGTCTACACTCAGCTCCCAGGGCCATCAGCACATGGGAACAGTGAGCAAGATGGCCAAAACAGAGGAGTCACCTGATAACAAAGCATAAGATCGCCTCAATTGCAGTGGGTCCCTCAGGACAATTCCCGCTGACTGAGCTCAGAGGAAGCTGAGCTTAAACATACATAAGAGAATCTGGAACCAACTCCAGTGACTAGCAAGCCAAGACTTGAAAGGTGAAAGCCGTAAAGAGCATCAGCCATTACGCCAGAAGTCTGGATCCATCCTCTACTCGGCTCTCCCTCACCCCTTCAGTTACCAAGTGCAGTTGGTTTTCTCCCTGCAAGTCTCTGGAATCTTCTCTCCCCATGTCCAGCCGTTTAAGACCATGGCACCATCTCACCGGGGAGAAGGCAGTGGCCTCGTCTCCTCCTATTTGCACCCTACCTGTGCCTTGAGCACCAGCAACCACTAATCTTTCTAAAATGCAAGCTCCCTTGTCCACCTAAAACCACGAATGGGCTCACCCATCACTCACTATAGACTCAGTTCCAGATGACGCAGCCTTTCATAAGCACCAGCCGTTCTCCCATCCAAACACTGGTAGTTAAACACTTGCCTAACCTGACTGGTCCTGCACCTTCAGGCCTGGCTCCTTCCTCTTCCTGGGACATCCTCCTCTCCCTGTCTTGCCCTAAATCATGGCCAGTCCACCTGTCATCTCTCTAGAACTTTCCCTGTCCCACCCCACCCTCTGGGCTCCCTCAGCGTCCGCCCGTCCCTCTGTGGGGCCTTCCACCTCACACACGGTCTGTACCCACTTCTGTGTGGGGCTCCTCAGCAGACCCAAGGCAGAAACGAGACAAGCATTTGCTGAATTTACAACACGTCAGCAAACACTTCTTGAATTTTAATAGCTGTTAATATTTGGTCATTAAATCTTACCTAACTACCAACATTGCTTTGGGAAGATTTTCATAAAGATTTTGGCCTGTGTGATTCAGATCTGGAAGCAGCTGTCCCACCCCCTGAAAAGTAAGGCGCATTCCTCTTTCTCTGAATAGGGCCCAATATAAATGAACTTGGCACGCCCCAAGCAGGTTTGCAAAGACTTTCCAGATGGAAGACACATTAACCAGGGCTTTCTCAGACAAGAGCACCTTTCTCCTTCTTGGAAATTCACGTGGTTCTTAGTGGGTCAGCTCTGTTTCATTCCTGATGAAAACGCTCAGCAACAAACTGGTAAAATCATAAAGCAGGGGGGCATCAGAACTCTTCCTCTCGATTGCATGCATGCATTCATTCATTTGAAACCTCAATGATTTCACATGTGACTCCACCACATTCAGCAAACGTATTTTAGTAAGAGGACAGCTCTCACAGCTAGAAAGCTCCCTGAAATGACAAACCACTAGCCTTGCGGCACAAAAACTTAACAAAACCAGTTTGAGTGGTTGCTAAGTTGTTCCTTCTACACTGCAGGTATTTCAGCTCTGGGCTCCTGAGCCACGAACACAAAAATGAAGGTTAAGAGAGAAGAATGAGGGGCGCCTGGGTGGCTCAGTCGGTTAAGCGACTGCCTTCGGCTCAGGTCGTGATCCTGGAGTCCCGGGATCGAGTCCCGCATCGGGCTCCCTGCTCGGCGGGGAGTCTGCTTCTCCCTCTGACCCTCCCGATGCTCCCCCCTCTCATGCTCTCTCTCTCTCAGTCTCTCTCTCTCAAATAAATAAATAAAATCTTAAAAAAAAAAAAAAAGAGAAGAATGAAATCTGTGACACATATTTTCCCTAACACTCACAGTGTCAGACGCCATGCTGGGGGTTGGAAGTATTCCACCTCACTTAGTCTTCACGGCCCCATTTTACAGATGAAGAAGTGGAGGCTCAGCTCATTTACCCGTCGTTGCCTGGCTGGTGAGGGCTGGAGTCGGGATTGGAGCCCCGCCTGGTCTAGAACACAGTATTCTCGCCATCGCGGGCCCCGGCTCCTTCTCCTAAGGATGATTTCAGGGCAACAGCAGGGCCTCCTGCCATCAAGGAATATGGCTCTGCTGTCAATTTCAGGTGTTTCTATGTCCCGAAACAGGCAAGATTCGGGCCGCCATGTCTCCCCAGGCGGTGTTTAAATACCAGCGCTTCGTGAGTGGAGGAGAGAGGATGCACCTGCCTGGCCTCATTCCCGCCCTGACCTGGGGCAGTGCTGGTGTCTACACGGCTTGTGCACCCCGGCTTGGCGTCCCCGGCCAGATGCTGGCGGGACGGAGGGCCCCTCTGCCCTCTGCCGCCCAATGACGAGGAATCGTGTCTAATCCACTCCAACATGTGTGACCAGACGCCCGGACACCGCCGCCTCGCCTTGTTCGTGAAATAATTACGGGGCTCTCTCTTCTGCCAAATGAGGCTGTAATTAACCCTAATTGCTCAAAATGCAACTGGCTAATTCTGGGAGATTAATCAAGGGGGACTCAATTGTTAGTGAATGACTTAATATGACAAACTGCTGCATTACCCGAGGAGGCCCCACTGCCCCCAGCCATCAGTGAGCTGTCCTGGTGGACTCGGCACCAGCAGTGGCCACGGGCCTTTAGGCTTTCTGGGGTCTGCCTCCCCAAATTCCACCTGGGAAACGGGCCCGTGTCCCCTCCAGTAACGGGAGTGGAGAGTACAAATAGTGCAGATGCCCTAGGACACGCTATGTGGGGGGGGGGGTGTGCACGTGCGTGCAGACACACGAGTGCACGCTCACGCACGCGCGTGCACACACACACACACACACTAGTAGACACCGTGTCTACTAGTTCACATGTCTCACCTCTTCGTGAATCTGTAAAATTGCTCCTTCCCTTGGGCTGATGGAGCCCCACACAGGGAGCATGGCTTGATGAGAACTCAGGTGTAGAAGGATCTCAGACTCATCGGCCTCCTTGGCCAGGCACCTTTGTGCAGTACACACCCGCACAACTGCACATGGAAGCCCTGGCCAAGCAGGTCAAACAGCAGAGTCCACCTGATGTCCTCCAACAGGAAGTAGGCACTTAGAGGCTGTGATGAGCCTTCTGGGGCTCGAGAAGGTAGCTGTCTCTGAGTCTTCCCTTGATTCGGGTCTCATAGCTTTGGGGACAAAGCCAACTCTGGACATGACTTTGCATCATACCAGGCTGTCCACAAGGCCCTGCAGCACCTGGCCCAGGTGACCTGCCCAGCCTGCCCCCTCCAGGCCTCTGCATGCCAATTCCTAAAGGAGGCCTCTCTGGCCATCCAGTTTGGATCATGTGCCTTCTGGAGCTCCATGGGCCCCTGAGTTTCTTCTGCCCTGTTTCCTACCTTTCTCTCCCATGAGGCTGTGTGCTTTCTAAGAGCAGACCTGCGTCTGTCTCACACACAGCCACGTCGGGGTGTATTACATGTATCTGCAGTTCACTGACTCCCCCGGCATTGAGGGGCTCCTCTGGGCCTGGCCTGGGATGATGGGACCGGTAAAGCCCCACCCCCAGATCTTCCGTTCAGGAAGGGAGGCAGACTTGGGAACCAGTTTCCCAGCGGGATGCCATGGCCAGAGCCCAGCGCCTGAGCCGCACAGCGGGGGGAGTGGGGTGGGACCGGGAGGCTCCCTAGAAGGAGCCGCATTTGGACCGAGGCCTGCACGAGGAGTCGGGGAGGGCACTCCAGGCCCAGGGAACAGCATATGCAAAGGCACAGAGTATGCGGGCAGCTGGGAACCCCAGAAGCCACCTTCAGAAAAGCTGCGGGGGGCTGCCTGGCTCTCCGAGGATCTGCACAGGGTGAGGTAGGTGTAAGGAAACCAGTGTCCTGAGGCTCTGCGGGTTCTAGATAAGAGGCTGAAGAGGGCCAGGACGCAGCTAAAACCAAAAAGGGAAGCCAGCTTCAGCTGAGAGTAAGGAAGCACTCTGTGACTGCACGCACAGGCTGCCCGTGCCCCCCGGAGCCCCTCACTCTCTCCTCTCTCCTCTCTCCTCTCACATGGCCTTTCTAACCAGCCCTGATCCCGCAGACATAAAGCTGTTCCATTCACACGGAAATCCCAGAGTCCGGCACAGAGAAGGCTTCTCCGAGTGCTGCTGAGTGAAATCAGGGCTGACCAGGTTGGTAGTGAGCCCCACTCCCACCCTGGAAGCATTCACGAAGTGACTCCGTTGGGGGCGGGGGGTGTGGGTGGGGGGAGGGCTTCCTCCAGTGGCTGGGATGAAGCAGCCTCAGGGACCCAGCTCCCTGCTGAGTCCCCAGTGCTCTGCAGACAAAGACAAAGGGCTCACCTGTGGGTCCGGGGGGTGTGCAGGCCCTGGGCTGTGGCAGAGGCTGTTCGGGCTTCCTCCGTGGGCCATGTGGCTGGGCTGTCCGGCCATCCTGCATGCCAGCCTCCCGGGGCACGGGCTGCAAAAGAAAACGCGGGCTTTCTTACACACACGCCTGTTCACCTTCTCCCCTCCACGTCACCAGGCTGGACGAGGCACTTCCGTTGACCCCATCTTCCAGCGGGGTTACAGGGCAACCACCCAGCTCAGAAGCCGCAGGGCTAGGACTCCATGCCCCACAGGACACACCTTCCCTCCATTTCCCGTCTGACAAGGTTGCGAGGATCATCCCCACTGGATAGAGGGGGAAACGGGCTCTGCGCAGGGAAAAGTCTAACGGCGGCCCCCCCAGCCAACAAAGGAGGTGCCGGATTCCACTCCACAAGAGCTGGGCTCCAAAGCCTTGTTCTTTCCACATTATTGTCCCCGTGCTTCCCGGGGGCAGTTACAAAGCCCTGTCCCCCATGATCACCCCCACAAAAACCCAGATTGACCGCCTGGGTGGTCAGGAAAGAGACCCTGTGACAGCCTGCATGCAGTAGCTGCAGGAAGGACCCAACATCCCCATCCTTGCTGGACCCTGGTACACCAAACCCGGGGAAGGCCAAGGCCACGGGTTCCCCTCACAGCGCTGCGCAGACCTCCAGGCAGGCGCAGAGCCTTCTGCACAAGGGAGCAGTCCCCTGTGCCCCCCAGGGTTTGGGCTGCCACGTCAGAGGCCCCTAGGAGAGTCAAGGATGCCAGCCACCAGTTGTCATGGTAACCACAGCAGCGGTCCCTGATAAAGCACCCACTATGTTCCCTGGGCCTGAGCTAAATGTCATCTAAGAAGCACTCCCAACACCACTTCCCCTGGTGTCACAGGCAGCCTCTGCCAGCCTCGCTAGCGGAGGGCTGCCTCTGGGGCATGGCCCAAGGCAGAGCGAGGTACAGCCGGAGGTGAGAGCTGGCACCTGGCCACTACGATCCTCCCGGACGCAAGGGGCAAAGCCCTCCCCCTTGGGAGGAAAGCCTTTCCTGCCGCCACAAGCATTTCTGCAGCAGCTTCCATGCCCAGGGCCAGGCCGGGGCTCTCACAGCACCGCGGAGAATGACAGGGCCTGATGCACGGGAGGTAGGTCCCTGTCGTAGCGCAGGCGTGTGGTGAGGGCCCCCGCCCCGGCTGTCCCCCAGACTCCACACCCCAAACAGAGCCCCTCAGGACTGGCCCAGGCTATCGCAGCAGCTTTGTCTACACCCTCCAGAGCCAGAGTCGAGTCCCTAGGAATTGGTGGCCCCCTAGACAGCCCTTAATCAATGACCAAGGGGTCCGGTATGAAGTGCCCTTGCCTGGGTCAGGACACTCGGGCACTCCGAGGTGTGACTCACACTCCAGGACACAGGGCACTCCGAGATCACACCCCTGCTTGTCAGCCTCCCCCACTCCCTTACAGTTTTCTCACTCTCAGGGTCTGCGTCTGGAGAACCAACCGGAGACATCTCTTTCTCCCTAGACGGACTCTCTCAGTCTTTAACCTGGTCACCTACACCCCAGCCAAACCCCAACCTGAGAGCCCCCCCCCCCCCCGGTCCAGTGGCTCAGCAAGCTCCGTTGCACACACCTCCCAAGTCCACACCCACCCTCATTAACACAGCGGCGTCTGCGCGGTGGGAAAGGAGTCTCTTCCTTCCTCCCCACTGTAGATTCTTCCAGCTACAGGGGGTGAGCATCCAGCCCTCCAGGCTCAGGGATGTCTGCGATGCCTTTTGAGCTATCAAAGCATGTCCACCAAGCCCCAAATGACCCACTGAGCTTGACTCTCCAGTTGTGTCTCCCTCGGAGCGAGGCCACGTGGAGCAGATGGACCGGACTCAGGCTCGCAGGGGAGCCCTCTGCAGCGGGGAGTCGTGCAGGGTGGGCGCCGCATCCTGCCAAGCACAGCCCATGCTGTCCCCTGGCTGTGAAGCTGCCAACACTGAGCCAGGGTCGACCCCCAAACATGGCATTTTATGTAGAGATTTTTTGCTCTTTTTTCTCGTCTTGAATCGGCGGCAGGAGGAGGGTGCTGTGGGGGTGTGTCCGCACTTCTGAGCCCTCTCCGCCCGCCATCCCCCCTGACTCTGTCCCAGTGTGGGACTCCCCTCCCACCTGGGCCCCCCAGGGCCCATGCCCTGTTCACCAGCTCTCCTCCGTGTGCGCCACCGAGGCTTCCTGAAATGCACATGGGACCACGGCCCCCTCGGCGTCTCGCCACCATCTGTGCCTGAGCTCCCACACCGGAGCGCACACCCTCAGGGTGACACAGTGAGGACCAGTAGGAAAAGCCCCAGGATAAACACACAAACACGAGTGGCTTCCCGAGGCAGCACTGTTACTCAGTGGGGAAACGTGTGCGCCGATGAACCGGATTCGGAGGGAACAGAATGTAAAATGCGCATGCATTTTAAGATAAAACCGGTGACTCCTGCAGGCTCAGCAGCTGCTGCGGGCTGCATCCCCAGACCCCTCGGGGTGACATGTTCACCGTCCTCTGCCCTTAGGGAGACCTCCAGGGAGAGGTTGGAGAAGAACTGTCTTCAGCAAAAAGGTTCTGTCTTTATCTCTGTAAGCGTCAGAGCGGCCCAGAGGCCAGGCCCACATGTGCACCTGCCCACCTGCCCACCTGCCAACGGACTTCACGTGGACTGCTGACCATGGCATGTGCGTCTCTACATCTCCCTCCCTGCATCCGACCCCACCCAGCCTTTTGGGGCCAGTGGGCCTGGGTTTGCATCTTGGCCCTGTCACTCACCAGCTGGGAGCCTGGGCAAGTCACACTGGGCAGAGGCTTAGCAGGTGTCTGCCAAGGTCATGCCCACTTGCCCTCTGCGGTATTAGCGGCACCCTCCCAACATCTGCGCCCGGAGGCAGCAGACTACACACTCAGGAGCCCACCCCAGACCTCACACAGGGCTCCAGGAGCACTGCCAAGGGGTCCCTGGCCCCATCAGAAATAACAGTAATGATAATGATAAGTAAAGTTGTGTGCTCTGATCATGCTAGGCCTTGCTCTGTACACTTCACCTCTTCGCCCATCTCATTTAACAGACCCTGTCTCTCACGGGATAGGGTCTATTATTGTCCCATTTTACAGAAGAGAAAACTGAGGCACGAGGAGGTTAAGAGATTTGCCCAGATCCGTGGCAGTGGAGCCAGGACTCAAACCCCTGGTGGCATCTTTGCCCAAAACCACCTCCCTGCACTCCCCACAGGCTCTCAGTGGCAATTCCTCATCTTCCTTTCCTTATACACAAGGTGGAGAACTTCCTGCATCATCTCCCCACTGAACAAGTCCCTTCCCTCAAAAACACGGAGTGGGCAGGGGTGATCCCAAGGCTGGAGGGCCACAGGGGGCCATTACCCACTGCAGGGGCCCCATGGACAGGAGCCCCCAGAGTCCGTGCCCTTTGGGACAGCACAACGGCGATGCAGCTCTGCTGTCCATGGTACCTTTTCTGCCAATGCCCTGGAGCTTTGGTAAATGACTGTTCCTAAGAGCTGTTCTATTTTTTTTTTTTTTAAGATTTTATTTATTTGACAGAGAGAGACACAGCGAGAGAGGGAACACAAGCAGGGGGAGTGGGAGAGGGAGAAGCAGGCTTCCCGCGGAGCCGGGAGCCCGATGTGGGGCTCGATCCCAGGACCCTGGGATCATGACCCGAGCCGAAGGCAGATGCTTAACAACTGAGCCATCTAAGAGTTGTTCTATCCAGAACCTAATGGAAGGGCTGCACCATGTCCTCCCCAGTGAGGAAGAGGGGAGGAAGAGGGGACTTTTTTCCAGGAAAGCAGCAGCCAAGGAGGATTCTGCAAGTCACAGGCTCCTGAGTGTCAGAGAGGGACACTGCAAAGGGGAAGGAGGCAGGGAGGGGAAGGAGGAGGGGAGAGGAAGAGTGGAGATGAGGAGGCGGGAGGAGGGAGGGAGAGGACAGAAGGAGTGTGGTGGGAGGGAGGGAGGCAGAAAGGGAAGGGGGGATGGTTGGGAGGAAGGCAATGAAGGTTCTCTGAACATTTCCAGTGGGCCAGATCTTTCCCATGCATCCTGGGGCTCTTGGTAAACCCATTTTATAGATGAGGAAACAGGCTGAGAGAGGGGACGCTCAAGGTCATGGGGCTAGATTTGCTCTCAATGACTCCAAAGCCCCTCCTGGGTCCAAGGTAGTCCCTGCCTCTTGCTCTCCAGGGGTGCTGCATTTTCAGAGACTTTGCATTCTGTCTGTCTATACCTCCATGGAAGCCCAACCCTTTTACTGGAGATTCCTGCCCCAAACTGCTTCTTAGTGGGTGTGGATGCAGAAAGACCAAGGCAGAGATTCAGACTGACAGAGCGCAGGGAAAGCCCTTCAGCACACATGTGCATCCCCGGGTTGCACAGGGAGCTAGCAGCCTGTGCCTGGTGGCTCCTGCCAAGTCGAACAACAATGAGGCCCAAGCTGCCAAGCCCGAGTCAGGGGCCAAAAATGCATGGAATGTGAAACCCGGACACAGGCCGCACTGAGGGCCACCTAAAAGAGGGCCTTTCTTCTGTGGGGAGCAAGGGCCCTGTGTTTCTGAGGCACTGTGGGTGCACAGTGCGGCTCCCAGCCCGGGTTCCCCATGCGTGCGTGTCCACCAGGTGCCCAGGGACCACATCAGGATGCGCCTAAGGGTTCAGCGAGGCCTGCCGGGGAGCCAGGTGCCTCGGTTCAAATCCTGGCCTGGCTTCATTTAACCATGCAGTGACTCAGTTTCCTCATCTGGAAAATGGGGTATCTAATATAGATGTTCCTCTTAGGGTCACTGAGAGGACCGAATGTGTTTACAGATGAAAACTCCTTACAGCAGAGCCTGACACATGTGAAGGTCCTCGGAGACTCTGTCATTAGCACTAACTCTCACTGGGAGGATGAGTGGCGGACACGGGGACTGGTGA
The DNA here is from genome assembly GCF_029215605.1 of Mirounga angustirostris. NCBI lineage: Eukaryota > Metazoa > Chordata > Mammalia > Carnivora > Phocidae > Mirounga > Mirounga angustirostris. Next base: position 83,266,978 of record NW_026991723.1, on the reverse strand, counting down.
TCAGAGAAGGGTGGGGACTTGCCCAGGGTCACACAGCTGGTAAGCGACAGAGCCGGGGCTGTTGGCCCCCAGATCATGCTCCATCTGCCTCACTGCATGTCCTCTTTGGGACCACTCTGGAACAAATGCCTTCATCGCTAATGTGAACTGTGGCTACCTTTCTTTGCAAAGCCCCCTGACACTCTCCTCCCGGCCTGGCCTTCAGGCGAAGCTCCTGCTAATGCGGGGCTTGGGTTTCATCCGAGCACTCCCTGGAAGGGACTGGCTCCTGGGCTGGGCTGGGCAAGGAGGTTTCTCCAGTGGCCTTTCTGTCCCCTGGCCCTTGCCTCCCAATTTCTGGAAGCTTCATCTAGAGGAGTCATGTCCCTCCTTTCCCTACTGCCCAAATGACACACCTCGTGGAGGCTGGCAGCCCACGGAGGCCCTTACCCTCTCCCTGAAAGACGACTCAAGACCCCACGAAGGCTCAGGGCAAGGACCTGGCTTGAGGCAGGTTTGGGGGTCTATGCACGCGAGGCTCTGTATGTTGGGGGTCTTGTGGTGGTGCATTCATAATCTGGGGGGAGGCAAGTATTTGTTCAGGTCTCACTTTGTTCTCAAACCCTGAGGTGGAAACGGCGTGTCCTGCCTGCCCTCTCCCAGGCGTGTGCACGCACGTCCGCGTGTGGTCAGTGTTTTCCCGACAGCCGCAGGCTTTGAGCCCGGCCACACTGTCACTCCGTCAACCAAGGCAGGCATGCCGCTGCCCCTGCCTCCCCTGGACGCTGCAGCCTGGGCCAGTTTGCCTGAGGAAGGCCCTTTCTCAGTCCTTCCAGGGCAGTGAACAGCTTTATGGGTTGTTTTCCCAAAGCAGGAAACTAGCTCGGTGACTGGACGCCCTACCCCCGCAGTTCTCTTTCCTCCCCCAGTGAGTGACCCAATCCTGGCACCAGGTGTGGGCACCAGGGGCTATTTCTGCTTGGCCAGCAGGCCCCTGGTGGCAGAAGCCTAGGACAGGTGCCACAGGCCAGCCCTGCCCGATGCACCCCTTCAGGCCCCTTCGCATGTGGAGATCTGAGGCCCGGCAAGGAGACGCCGCAGCTCCTGGTGCGCGGCCGCTGGCGGGGTCAAGGCTGGACCAGCTTCGGCCTCACACAACATCCACATCAGGCGCCTCCCCTGAGCTGAGTGATCGGAGTGCCTCCCCAGCAGCCCAAGAGATGCCATCAGTCCCGTTCCGCAGATGAGGCAAGAGGCCCTGAGGAGAAACAGCACTTGCCAGAGTCTACACATCGGAGAACGCTGCCATTTAAACCTGCTTCCCGGACCAGCAAGGCTGTGAGCAAACCAAAGAAACTCCACCGATTTCATGACCCAGTTTACAAGGGCCTGGGGCTGGAAGGAATGTCCTGCCGGTGCAGACGGGCTGGGGGAGGGGAGGGCAGGGTCCTAGCCCTAATGCAGGACACACCGCGCACGCAGCAGGCTTGCGCCAGGGGCTGGGCAGGCCTTGTTCCCTCGTGGCCACCCTAGGTGGGGGCTGCTATGATCCACACAGCTAGAAGAGGATACGGAAGTTCAGACTGGCTAAGGGATGGGCCCAAGGTCACATAGCAGGCCACGGGCAGAACTGCCACTTGAAACCAAGTCTGTCGGACTCCCCCGGTCCTTACTGCCTTGGAAGAGTGAATGAATGAATGAATTCTGGCCCAGAGGTTTGGCTCTGGCTGCTGGGTCCTCCCCCCACCCCGGCCCCGCTTCTGGTCTGGGGATAAGCAGACATTACCCATTCATCATTGGACGAGAAGCAGCCAGATCGCAGGCCAGAGTCATGGGGGCCTGGGAGCCATAGGGGATGAGCCACAGATGGTGTCTGGTTTCCGGGCTGGTCCTACTTCCCCTCCCCACTCCCGAAGCCACACATGCTGCTCAGATTCCTCAGCTTCAGGACCAGTAGGAGCCTGTCTTCTCTAAGACATGGGACCATGACCAGCCCCGTCCTTCCAGGGCCTCTTCACAGGGTGGGCACGAATCCCGATCTGCTGCTCCCCGCCCAAAGCTCCCCAGGACAAGGCCCATGGTCCTGCACGAGGCATTCCAAGTTCTGCCCAGCCAGCATGGGCCTGCCCTCCTGCATTTCCCAACTCCTCCACCCCACCCGAGGCCCCTGAGCAGAGGGCCCTCCCCTTCCCAACCACACACCCCTGTGGGGTTCCTTGGACTGTCACAGGCAAAGTCGCACACATACATCAGGACCAGATCCTGGGTCCTGCTCAGGCTTGACGCTTCCTTTGGGGTCCTGGGCAAGTCCCGCCTGGGCTGTCTCCCTCCATAGAGAAGAAACAGACCCCGAAGAGTGGGCATGTGGCCGCAGTTGGGCAGTACCCAGGCTCCCCCTCCCCCATCTGCTGGTGTCCGCACAGTGGGGTTCTTCCTGAAGCCCACCGTTTGGGCACCAACTGCTTCCTAGGTCACCCCCTCTTCCTCCTCTGTGGGCCTTCTGAGCAGGAGCCCATCTCTGCGGTCATCTCTAAACCGTCAGTGTCTCGCCCGGGGCCTGGCGGGGGGAGCCGACTGCATACACTTCTGATCAGTCAGGGGTAGAGGGCCAGTGGTTCCTCCCCTGAGCCTGGAGCCCCAAGCAAGGAATGCGCACCCTCATGTTGCAGGGTTCCCATGGTCTCAGCTCGGGCAGAAATCCAGTCATTCAAAACACACCTCCCCTCCCACTGCACGGCTGGCCAGAGCCTTTTTTATTTTATTTTTTTAAAGATTTTATTTATTTATTTGACAGAGAGAGACACAGCTAGAGACGGAACACAAGTGGGAGAGGAAGAAGCAGGCTTCCTGCGGAGCAGGGAGCCCAATGTGGGGCTTGATCCCAGGACCCTGGGATCGTGACCTGAGCTGAAGGCAGACGCTTAACGACTGAGCCACCCAGGCGCCCCTCCCAGAGCCTTTTTTAAAACTGAGAAGGTTCCTAAGCACCTTTTATCTCCTCCTGCTCGGATAATAAAACTCAATTCTGGAAGAAAAAAAATACAGGAGCTGTAAACATCTCATCTTTCAGGTAAAGGAGCAACGAGGCCATGGGTTTTTGTCTGGGAAGGTGTCTGGCTCCAGGACCCGGTGAAGGCCATGCTTCATCCCACCCACTTGGAAGAGGAAGATACCCAGCACTTCCTCTGTGCCAAGGAGTTAAACGCAGTGCCTCGGCACACCCCTGCTGGGATGTCTGCCATGACCCCATTTTACAGAAAAAGAAACCGAGGCACAGATAAGTGACCCACCAAGCCCCTGGCTCTAGTAGATGATAAGCCCTGTGTTTGAACCCAGATCTAACTCTCTCCAAAGTCTGGGTTTTAATCTCATGTGCTTGGGGCAAGCCTCGGAGACTGGAGCCGGAGGAAGCTGGGATCTCACCTGCTAGGAGCTTCAGACCCTTTAGGCAGTCCCAGCCATGCCAAGGACCCCTACCCCTCAGATAAATGAACTCATTCTCTCCTCAAGGCCTTAGCAGACTCTACTCCCCCTCCCCGGAATGAAGTGCCTCCAGGCAAACCTGGCTCCTCCTTCAGAGGCCAACCTGGGGGACCTCCTCCACGAGGTCTTCCTGGACAACCCCTGTCAGTGACTCCCTGGCTCCACAGTGTTTGTTCCCGTGTTGTCACTGCCTGCTCGTGTTTTTCTCTCCCCAGCTGGAGATTTCCTTGAAGGTAGAGACCAAACCACTCAGCTCTGTGGCCCCAGCAGGCCACAAAGGGAGGGCCAGGTAGAAGGCTGCTGACCCAGTCTGTAAACACCAGAGGCCGGGAAGGAGAAGCCTGGGAGCCCCCAGGCCAGCTCATTCAGGGGCCACAGGGAATGGGCAGTTTCAGGGAGAAATTCCTCTACCCCCATATCCCGACTCAGACCATGGCTACAGCCCTGACAACCAGTAACGGAAGGAGGAAAGCCAGTGGAACAGCCCCAGCTTCAGTGTTGGTAAAAAGTTCGCCCCAGGCCCCAGGAGGATGGAAGACCATAAGGGGATAGCTACTCCTGGTGGGAGAATCTTCCGTGGAGAACTCGCTGCTCAGACATCAGAAACGAGCCCAGGCAGCTAAAATTCATCCCAGAGGCGGGGAAAAAATTGCCTTTTCTGCTTCCCTCATAACCTCAGGAGTTCTGGCAAAGCCCGTGATCACTCAGTGTGAAACCCATTGTTGGCAATGGCCCGCACCGCCCCCCCCCCCGGGCAGCGACAAATGTCATGCCAGGCTGACGGCGCTGACCCGCTAGCAACCCCCACCAGGCAGATGATCGAGGGGGCAGCGGCGGCAGAGGCTCAGCCAGGTCAGGTGCCCCAGGAGCCCAGGCTCCAGAAGCTTCTCTCGCCGGCCTCCCTGCCACTTGCCGGGCAGAGCCTCGGGGCAGAGGTGGCGGCAGGAAAGAGTGAGGGATTCCCCGCAGCCGGAGGCAGGACAAAGGCCAGTACCTTGCAAAGTGGCTCCTGAGAGGCTCGGGAGAAGGGCTGCTCAGCTCGGGGTAGAGGGTGGATGTGCAGCGCAGGGGCCTCTGGGGACCTGGGTGGCCTCCGTGTGCCAGGGCGGCTGAAGGAAGAGGGGCCGGCCCTGTCTCGGTACGGGACTTCCCCTGCCCAAGACTCCCATCCCCAGTCACTGCCAGAAGGAAACTCCCCCACCACGCGCTGCCCCAAAAATAGCTCCACCGTCACCTCTGTGGTGACTGGAACTTGTCACAGCCACCAGGGAGCCCTATGCTCACCAGGGACGGGAATCTGATGGCAGCAGCCACCGGTCTAGGAGAAAACATAGGTGTGCCCCACACCAGCAGGATTGGAACGCCATCAGAATCCACTCTGGGGGGCGCCTGGGTGGCTCAGTTGGTTAAGCAACTGCCTTCGGCTCGGGTCATGATCCTGGAGTCCCGGGATCGAGTCCCGCATCGGACTCCCTGCTCAGTGGGGAGTCTGCTTCTCCCTCTGACCCTACCCCCTCTTGTGCACTGTCACTCTCTCTCTCTCAAATAAATAAATAAAATCTTTTAAAAAATAATAAAAAAAGAATCCACTCTGGGGTCGCCCAGTCCTGCTCCCCCATTCTACCTTCCAGGAAACTGAGGCTGGAGGATTAGAGACTTGCTAGGGCCATGAGCACAGCCATGGCAGCATCTGGCCGGGACCCAGCCTCCTTAACCCATCCCATACCCCACGCTGCTCAGGCAAAGGGGTTTGCCATTCAGGCGCTTTATGAACCGCTCACCCCCAACCCAGAAGCAGGTACCCTGACAGCAGATGGCAGGATTAAGCCAGCCTGGGCTTCAGGAGCGACACAGTGTCCTTCCTGTGTCCCTTGTACTCCATCCCTGCCCATCCCTACTGGGGCCCCAGCAAATGCTAAGAAGTATAAAAGTTCTTGCTGTCCCTTTAAAAGCCTAACCCTTTCTAGTCTCTTCCGTTGTAAGCTGAGCCAGAGATATTTGTTGCCTGACAGATGAGAGCTGTGGAAGGCAGCGGCAGTGGGTTCGAGTCCTGGCTCTGCCATGTCCCAGCTCCTGAGCCCCGTGTTACCACCCTGGGCTGCTAGTCGGGGCTGTGACATCACATGAATCAAAAGTATGTAGCCGTGGGCCTGGCACATAACGGACACCCAACCAATGGAGTTGCTGCTGATTATTATTACATCCTCATTCAGGCCCCATACTCTCCCAACAAGACCACAGATCCAGGAACTAGGACTCAGGGTCTTCCTACCTTCCCTTCCTTCCATAGGTCTTCCCAGCTGCTCTCTGTGCAGGGCCTGGGCTGATGGCCGCTAACCCTGAGATGACTCAGACAAAAACTCCCTTGCTCTTCTTACCTCCCCAGGAGAGAACCCCCGAACACAGAGACAGATCCAGAAACCAGAAAAGAACATGAAACGTGCCCGCAGGAAAAGGACTGACGGATTCTCACTTTGGGCCAGGCAAGGTCCCGGACAGCTTCTTACAACAGGTAGAGGCTGAGGTGGCCTATGTGGATGGGCAGGTTTAGGAGCAGAGGGGAATGGAACTCTGGCGGACGACACAGCGGGATCAAAGCCGGGGAGGCCCTCAGACCTGCGCACGCATGGGAGGAAGTCGGGAAGGCTCCAGGCTGGCCCTAGCCCTCGGTCTGCGAAAAGCAGTCCTGTGGCCAACACCTGCCTCCTTCTCCAAAACAAGAGCCACCTCTACCCTAGGCGAACAGCCCCCTCCCCTCGGTGCCCCATCTGCAGCCCGAGCGCTGGGACTGACACAGGCATATGGCAGCTGAGGCCCCAGAGGACACACCGAGCCAGATCCTGGCACCGCGGCTCGGCCACCTGCCAGCATACCTTCCCCGCCGCCCGGGGCCAACTGTCAGGCATATGCCAGGTGCTGGCCCCCTGGGTGGCCGCCGCTGGGCCCAGGCCAGCCTTCCCGGGGCCTGCGGGGTGGACTCCCCACCCAGGCCCTGGTGCATGCGGCACGCCTCGAGGACAGTCCTTCATGACCCAGCTAGGTGGGTGTCATCAGCCTTGACTCACAGAGGAAGCTCCCGACCGGCCGGGTCAGGCCTCCGAGTTGGGTGCCTTCTGTCTAAACCTTGTTTTTCTTCTGCTTCTGGGCTCCTGCCTGCTGGAGAGGAATTCTCTTCAGGGCAGAGACCTGCCTCTAGGGACTCGTGCGCTCCTGCCCCTCGGGACGCAGCACAGCACCCAGGGAAAACAGATACAGGCCGGGCGAGCCAACCCCAGGGAGCCTTCCACTTCCTCCTGGGCCTGAGAGGGGGCAAGAAACTTCCAGAAGTCTAAGTCGGCTCTGGTCAGCCTCCACGCCCTCCAGCACTCCCGGTCACTGCCCGGCTGTCTGCCCCAGACGTGGACAAGAGGGCAGAGTGGTGCAGAGGGCCACGGACAGGCATCCCCACCCCTCCGTCCACTGCAGGGCCCTTGGGGCCTCCTGAACCAGCACGCGCCTCCAGCACCATGTCCACGAGGCCGAGCTCCACTTCTGCAGCCAGTCCTGCCCCCTGGAGCAGAGTGACTGGCCAGCAGGCAAGCACAGCTTCTGGGGCCCCCACCAGGGCGGTGCCTGTATCTTCCTGCGTTGTGTCCCCTCAGGACCCTCACGGACCCAAGCAGGGCCTGGGAAGTGCAAGGCCACTTGTAACTGCTGCAGGATTTCTGCTCTGAGCTGTGGCGGGTGGTGTGGTGGCTGGGGGTGGGGGGGAGGTCCTCAGGGCCCCTCAGGGACTCTCACAGGACCGCGTGACCCTGGGGAAATCAGAGCGCGTGTCTGGACCTCAGTTTCCCCACCTACAGCATAGTGGGTCGGCACCACAGTCCGGGGGCGGGGAGGGCGGCTCTTTCTGCGCTGACCTTTTGTAGGAGACTGACGGAGAACTTGCTGGTGCCCCGCAGCTGAGCTCAGGGATCCCGTATCTAATCATGTGCGCATTCCTGGGAAGAAAACCAGATCTTCTGGGTCTAGAATTACAGAGGGGACACTCTGTCTGGCTTTAGAAGACTTTCAGAAGCCCCCTGAACACCGCCCGCCCCCTTCACAACAAGCCACAGCACATGGGGGCGTGGCTCAGAGGCCTCCCCGGCTCCCAGACAGGAACCGCCGAGGTGACGTATGTGTGTGGGGGTCCCGCAGAGAGTACCCCCTACGTGCCGGGGCCTGGGCCAGATCCCTCAGGAGTGTTGGCAGCTTGGGCACTCATCAAGCAACACTGCGAGGCAGACAGTGCGTCCATCTGACAGTTGAGGAGACTGAGGCTCAGAGGCCTGTGACTTGCTGGAGGAGTCCCAGCTGGAGGAAGGCGGCCCCTGGATGAAAACACAGGCCCGAGTCCTCGCTTACCTGGACATCCTCTGCAGTGCACATACCGGGTTCCTGCCCTCGGGGAAAAAGCACATGTGGTGGAGGAGGGGGGACCAGAGCAAAGTGCTTCTCTGTGTTGCAAAATCACAGAAGGTGCCATTGCTTCTAACTTGAGTTAATCAAGGGGGCTTCGGGGAGGTGGTGGCTCCGGGTCCGCCTGGGACCAGACGGCCAGGCAGTACAGAGGTGGAAGCAGCCCAGCACAGGCTCTGGAAAGAGCCCAAAGTTCAAGTCCTGCATTGCCTCTGCCGGACCACACGAGCTCAGGCCAGTCCCGAAGTCACCTCTTTGCTGTTCCCTCTTCTGTAAACAGGGGGCCAGGTAGGACCCGCCTCTTAGGATTGTTAGGCGGGGACTTGCAGGCAAAATACCAGCCCAGGACTATCAGGACCCAGGTACACACAAGAGCTCAATGATTACCATTATCATCGTAAAAACAGTGCTCATTCAACAGCAACTATTTCTGGCAGCCCACTCTACAGACCGACTGTTCACAATAAGGCCGGGGGACCCCCGTCTCAGGGCCAACCAGGCCCTTGGGCCCGTCGATGTGGCAGGGAGGCACCCATGGCCTCTGGGGGATCCCCCCTTTCAGAAGGGTGGGAGAGGCCACACTGGCCTCCGCTGCATTCTCTCAGAAGCTGGGAAGTGATGGCAAAGCATTTCACCAAGTCACCAGGACGATGAACCTGAGCCGTCCCCCTCCCCCAGCTGTCTCAATAAAATAAATCTTGGCCCGCGGCTGGCGAGAGACCCTATATATTTACGTGACGATCGTGCCTCATGATCACAGGGCTCGTGGTTCCAGCAGGCTGCGTGTGGCAGGGACGCCAGCGGTCCTAGGAGGCTCACTATTTTCTGGCGACTTTTATTGTCCGTTATATCCCGGCGTTTACAGGGCTCCGCTCCAGGCCTGGCAGGAATATTGCACACGGTGGGACTGGCAGGCCTTAATCTTCCAGGCGCCGTACCGCATGGGTATCTGCAGGTCTCATCCGTCCTGCCCAAGTCTCTGTGTGACACGGAGAACCCAAGAACGCTCCAGGGACGCCAGGGGGACAGGGCTGGGGATGTGTCCGGAGGCACACGTTTCCCCACCAAGCCATTTGCCTGGTTCCAGTCTGCTGTCCCGGGCCGGGGCCACGGCGTTAGCCTTGGGCTTGCAAAGGGTTGGCGGCGGGTGGGGGTGCGGGTGTGGGGTGGGGGGGAGGTGAGGGGGTGGGGGCGCTGCACGGGAGCCGTTACTGGCTCAGAGGGCCGCTTACTACATTCTCAGGGATTTTGTGAGACAGTTGGTATCACTTTGGTTGCTTGAAATCAAAAAACGGGAGGAAGATTTACACCATGGAATTTGGCAAATACTACAAGTCAGGGCTTTGGACAAGTCCCTCCCTCCACCTCCTCCCAGGGAACCGTTTGTTAAAGACTTACCAGCATCCCCGGGGAGGGGGGACCCAGTGGGCCACTGGGGGACACGTGAACATGAGAGTCAGGTGTGAATCCTAACTTCCTCAACCACTGGCCATGTGACCTTAGGTAAGTTCACATTTTGAGCCTCGGTTTTCTTATCTGTAAAATGGGGACATACCTAAATTCCCAAGGCCATTGTGAGGCTCAGAGCACCTTACGGAAAATTCCCTGTGTGGGGCTTGATATGCATCAGGTGCTTCACAAATACTAACTTTTGTCACCTACTCATTCAACACTCACTTGCCCCCGCGCTCCCCCCCCCCCCCCGGGCCCCAGCTCGCATGGGCCAACACCTACTCTGTGCCTGACACTATCTGAGAGAAAGGAACACATAAATGTCCCAGCAGGTGACAAATACCAAGTTCTTCCCATCTGGACAGTTCTTGAATGTCTGTAGAGGGGTTTAGACCTATACGATCTCATGAAGCCACATGACAACTTTCAGGCGCGGGCAGAGCAGCATTTTTGAGATGGGGGCTCAGGGTGGGCATTACTTATCCAAGGCCCCTGTCAGGGGCTAGCAAGGTAGGGCTCAGCCCTGAATCCCTTACCTCCTGCTCTAGGCCCACCATGGCACCCATCTCTGAATTCCCAGGCCCAGGCGGACTGGGCCCCTCATGGTGCCAGGCTGACCTCAGAGTGAGCACACACATAGAGGACAGGAGGACTAGGGGGTGAGGCAACATCATCCAGTCTAGCAGCCTGGCTGGTAGTCCTGGTGCCACAGCCTCCTTGCTCCAGGCCCTCCCCTTTTGGGCCCCAGGCTTCCCCTCAAAAGGCTGGGAGGGCTGTAGTAAGCATACTGTTGGTCCTCATGGGCCAGCATCTGTCTCCGGGCTTCCTGGCTTGGCCAAGTATCCCTCTGTTGTCCACAGCCAGAGAGGACTCAGGCATATCAACACCCCCCGTGCCCCAGCTGGGTCCCAGGTAAGCCAGCGCCTTGTGGATGGGAAGGACGAGGGGAATGAGAAGGGGCAGGACCCCGATCCAGCTATACTGGGCTTGCTATCTCACCCTGCTGGGCAGGGCTCATCCACCCATTTCACAGATGAGGAGAGTTAAGTTCAGAGGGCTGACCCTAGGCTGGTGGCATCCAGGGCCCGTGGCTGGGGTCCCCAGCAGAGATCAGGAAGCCACCAAGCCCCTCAGTTCTGACACCCTGGAGGCCCACAGATGGGATGCTCCTGGCCACCATGGGCTCAGCCCAGAGGGGCTGGGGAGCACTTTGCTGAAATAGGAGAGTGAGAAAACGCAAGCAACTCAGATGATTCAAGTAACCTTCGAAACTAGGAGATGGGCGGAAGTGGGTGGCATTTCTGGTGGATTTCACCTCACTTCCTAGAAGGATGCGTCATCAGCTTTTGCTTAGTCAGTGCTCACACGACTGTCAACCTGGTGGCACCAGGGTGGCACCTCCTGGCTCGCTTGTCCCTGGAGCCCTCACAGGCTGACAGGTGGGGGCCGTCCACCTGTCAAGGGAGGGAACTTTTCCATTTCACAGATGGGGAAACTGAGGCCGGGGAGGGGGGAGCGGGTTGGTTCAGGGACACACAGTAGGGATCTAAGTCTTCAAACTCCTTTACCAAAAGCTTAATTTTTCTATTTGGGGAGACAGGAAAGGAGAAACCCTCTGGAGCTTTAAAAGGAAAAAAAAAAAAAAAAAAAGGGAGAAAAAAGAACTCACAGCCGAACAGAATTGCAGCAAGGCCCCTAGCCAGCCCAAAGAGGTTTCCAAAATTCTGTGCAGTCTGAATTTTTGCAGGCTGAAGGGTCACGCGATTTCCTTTGCAGAAGGCAGAGTTGAAAAAGTCTGACTGAGGGTGAAGGGGGAGGAGGGACATGTCCACGAGACTAGAAGTCATGAGCTTCAGCCTGGCTGCCCCAGTGACTTGCTGGGTGACCACAGACAGATCCTTTGCCCTCTCTGGGCCTCAGTTTACCCTTATTTATTTGCCAAGCCTTGTTCTAATGCACTTAAGTGATGTCAGTCATCTCATTCCTCACAGTACTTTATCATCTCTACTTACAAAAGGGGGAAACTGAGGCATAAGAAGATCAGGCCCGCTGTGCTGGTGGAAGGGCTGGGATCTGGAGCTAGGTGGTGAGTTCCAGAGCCCACACTCCCAACCACAAGGCCCTCCAGCCTGCTGTGTGCTCATCTCCAGCGACCATCCTACTTTCAGGGGCTTTGCATCTGGGGCTTGGCTGCCAGCAGGCCTGTTTCTGGAGACACTGGGCCATCCTCCTCAGTCTCGGCTACCACACTGCGCTGTTGTCTTTTCTGTGACCTCTGACTTCTGTTGGCTCAGCAGCCTTGATAGCCACAGCCTGGGGCCTCGGGAGGCTCCCAGGTCACCGCGGCCATCGACCCACCTCTTTGAGCCTCTCTGGGTGCCGGGAGTCCGAGCGGGAGTGGACGGCCCCACTCTGATGTCCATTTTGGAGTTTTCCACGCAGGTTGGCCTCTGGGACCGCAGGAGGGAGACTGCCATGCAGGCGTCCAAGAAAGAGGGGGAAAAACATCTATTCATAGCCAGACAGAGACCGCTCTGTGGAAACGATGCTACCGACACGACAGGCAGCCCAGCTGTGTAAGAGATTCCCGAAAAGTCTGACCTGGGAACATCCACGTAGAAGGCTCTAAGGCTTGGGTGGCCACCAAGCTTATAAAATATGCCTGCATGCTCAGCTGTGAAATTCCTGAGGGAATAAGGTTCTGACCCAAAACCTGTCTTCCAAAACAAAATGCTTCAGGCAACAGACATTTTTTGGCTTAAGCAAGCAGGCTGCGGATCGGTTTCGCCCCCACCTCTAGAGTAAGGAATACTCATGCCAAGAAGAACAGCCACCGTATCATGTGCCCCTGCCCCAGGCCACACACTGTGCCCAAGACTTGGGTCCACTTGTTCGTTCCCACGAGGAATTACTGTCTCCATTTTGCAGATCAGGAGACTAAGGCTCAGAGAGGTGCAAGTTTGCCCAGCTGGGAGATAACAGATGGGAAGCTTTGAAATCTGGCGCCGGCCTGGAGCATAGAAAGCGGGGGATGGACCCCAGCAGAACCTGCTGTATGCATCCTCAGGAGGAGCCCTGGCCAGACACAAAGTGCAGAGAGAGAGAGCTGTGTGTGTGTGTGGTGGGGCGGCGGGGGCAGGTGCACACATTCTTCCCTCCACCGGCCTGGGGAGAATTCCCACAGAGGGACAGGTGGGGAAGGGTTGGCCTGACTACAGTTAAAATAACCACTGAGGCTGCCTCGGTCCTGCCTTTTCAAAGACACCGGAATCCATTAACTGGGAACGTTGCGCTGAGCACCCAGAAAATCCCCCATGCTCTGTGCTTCTTGTGCTCCGTGCGTATGCTCTGCGCATAGTGTGGCCACTTGGCACACGTATGCTGTTGTTGCCACGCTCCCGCGCTGTTCCTGGGAGCAGGACGAACTCTGAAGCCACTCATTTAAAAGTGCATGTCTCACCAGAGACTTCGGAAAGGCCCCAGGGAACCCACCGGTCCACATCCTATAGCTCAGAGACAGGAAACCGAGGACCGAAGCAGAGAAGTGATGCGTCCAAGGACATTCAATCGTCTGTTCAGTCCATTTTCAAACACTTACTCAGACCAGCCTCTGTCCTCAATGGGGCTCCCCGTGTAGAGACAGGCGTCTCAGAGCAGAACCTACAACCCAGTGTGATCGCTGCTTTGTATGCCCAGGGTGTGGAAACACAGCAAAAGCGATGTGTAAGCTGTCTGGCCCGTCTCGGAACAGGAAGCCGCTCTGAGCAGAGGAGCAGGGCGCGGGCACGCCAGGCAGGGGGTACAGCAGGTGCAGAGGCCTGAAGGCTGGCACACCCAGCAATCACTTGTGGGGCAGAGGCCCAAACGACAGCAGCGGCCTCAGGTCTACGGCAGAGAGGGAGTTTCGCAGCACGATGAGGGGCGGTGAGCGTCTGCACACAGGGCTGGCAAGGGCTGCCAAGCCAGACACCCCTTCCAGTGTTCTTCTACGCACCACTCTGCCTCCCACGGTGCCAACCCCAGGTCTAATTTTACTGAATGCATCATGGGAGGAATCAGGGTCCCAGATGCGGTTCCAAAGCTACCTGCATCGCACTTGACCTCCCCACGCCTGCCCCGGTCAGCTCAGGTAACTGTCGACACACAGAAGGAAGGAAATGCCTATTCCACCTCCTTCTCGAGGGACTACGCTGGAACCCTGTCTCATGAGTGCTGTGAAGTTTACATTCCAGGCTCCAAGATACTCTCTCTTATCTCGCTTGTATTTATTGAGCACCTACTCTGCGCCAGGCTCCGTGCTACACACTGGAAGGATTCACAAAAGCGCGTGACAACCTCTAAGCCCCACAGCCATCCCCTCATCTTTCCGGGCTAGAATCACTACTCGGATTTCACAGGAGGGGAGCCGCGGGGCTCCGAGAGGCCCTGGGACTTGCTTGAGCAAGATCACTGGCTAGGAGGTGTCAGGGCTGGGATGCTAACCCAGAAACATCTGACCTTTTTGCCAAAATAGATAAGGGTCCCTGGAGGAAGAGAAGAGCCTAGATCCTTCCTTCCTGCCACACAGGAAGGCAGCCCTTTATCCACAGAGTAGGCGGACGCTGTGCCGCGGTCCCGCCCAGAACTGCGGGGCCCTGTCGTTACCGGGAGGGGCCACTCCGGGCAGGAGCACAGCCAGGGCTGGTGGCTGGTGTTGAGCACTGAGGGGCTTTGGCTTCTGGGGAGTCCTAGCCGGTGCCACCAAAAGACTAAATGCTGACGGCCTGTCTTTCAAAAGGCTCAAGTGGGCCGATCCCCTCATCTTTGGCACCTGCATTAAAGGAGAGAAACAAGTCTAGGATGCAGAGCAAAGGCTCTGGAGTCAGAGTGTAGGGTGGCTAGGTCACCTCCCCTGAGTCAAACGACCTGGCCCTGGCCGGGGTGACGGCTCTCCCACCCTGGACCTGGGTCCTTGTGTGCATCTGTCTCCTCCAGCAGGAATGTCAGCGGGGACCTTGCGGCCACCAGCAGTCCCTCTTGGGAACTCTGTTTTAACTCAAACAGCTGCAGACACTCCAAAGTACTAACACTTGGCCATGCCTGATGCAGACAGGCCTTCCTCCTCTCCCCCAACCCCCGCCCAGGTCGCTGTCCCCGTGTCCCCACAAAGCTCATGTCTCCTTGGAACCTGGGATTGTGGCCTTATTTGGGAATCGGCTCTCTGCAGATGTAATCAAGTGAAGACGAGATCACCGGGTGACCCGAATCTAATGACTGGTGTCTTCATAAGAAGACAAGACACACGGGGAGAAGGCCATGCGATGACAGAGGCAGAGACTGGAGTCCTGCGTTTACAAACGGAGGGACGCCAAGCCTTGCCGGTGGCCGCCAGAAGCAAAGAAAGAGACGTGAAGCACGCCCTCCCTCAGAGCCTCCAGAAGGAACCGACCCTGCCGACACCTTGATTTTAGACTTGTGGCTCCAGGACTGTGAGAGAATAAACCGCTGTCGTAACCACCCGGTTTGTGGAAACGAACACGCTCCCACCCCACCCCGGGCGTGGCCGGTGCGCACACGCCCCCAGCGCCCCGGGTTCCCCAGGCGCTGCAGGCTTCATCGAAGGCTCCAGGCTCAACTTGTGCTTCTCATGCTGCAGAGGAAGTAAACCAGCGGTTCCCAGGTCTGGAGATTTCACAGGCCTGTAATGTTTCCCCTAAATTCCTAAGATGGATATAAGGCCGCCAACTTTTTCTGGCATCTACAGTAAAATTTCCATCTATTATCACCATCCTGCATAAAAGAGGACACCTGATGTAAGAAAGGCCTGTCCTTAAATTTTCTCATTTCACCATGGACGGGTGAGGGTTTCACATAGCCCTGGGCCTGGCCTGGATCTGGCATTCGGGAACCAGCAAACTCAAGCTACAGTGCTCTGTTGGGTGATTTGGTTTTTTGTTTGTTTGTTTGTTTTCCCCAGTCCTGGCCGAGGAGAAGTGAGGCTGGCCTCCCCCACGCTCCTAGGCGTACGAAAAAGGTTTTCTCCCTCTCAGAAATGTGCCCAGTCTATTCTAGTTAACCTGTGGGTAATTGCAGCTAATCCCCTCCGAGGGCTGGGTGATCTCCCCGCCCCAGGGAGGACGCCTTCCAGGCCACTCAATGAGGGAGGGTCACCAGGAAAAGAAAATACAAGGGAAAAGCAGGGCAAGGAGACAGAAACACAGACCCTTCTCTTGAAAAGGAAACCAAATCGTGAAATGACTCGATGTGCAGACATCACGGGCCAGGTGACTCCGGCTCTCTTCAAAAACACCTCATAAACCCGCGCCCGGCCTTGGAGGGAACGGCCAGATGCCAGGCGCACCCACGAGAAGCCCGTGGCCCTGGGCACATGAAGGTCAGCCCCGCGTCACCCCCACGTCTGCCACGTGGTAACCAGTGAGGTGTGCTGGGAGAGCCGTCCAGGCGACAAAACTCTGCCTGAGCATGAGGAAGGCTCCTTTTCCAGTAACTCAGGAGCGCCGATCCCCCCTCAGAGGAAGCCCCAGACACTGGAGAAACTTTTGCCTGGAGCGCTAGGGTTAATGGCCGTGCCGGGCCGGCCTCGCCGGGACAGTCTCGGGCACCGGGCTGCCAACCTCAGACGGACGGTAAGGTCTGATGCTGTCGCTTTCCGGGCCAGAGTCCATCTCTCCCTCCCTCCCATTCTGTACACTCAGGCCAGGGGCAGGGTGGGCCCCAGTTCTCAGGAAGCCAGGAAACACACTCTTTTCTGGGCGAAAGGCCCAGATTCCTTGAGTAGTCACAGGACACGCTTTTTCAGAGCTGATCCAAAGCCACAGGCGCGGACTAGAAGTTTCTTTGGGCAGTGTGAACCTTCGGGGACACAGACAGGCGCACCTGGAGCTCCGGGCTGAGAGCCGGTCTGTGAGCGAGGCCCCCTGCTGGCACCGGACGGGCCTGGGGCTCTGCCTGCTGCCTCGGTTTCCTCTTCACCCCGTCGTCAGTCATCAGACCTTTCTCGAGAGGCTCACAGAGCCAGGCGCTGTCCGAGGCGCAAGGCAGGGGAGGTCCTGCCCACCCCCCAAAGGTGTCGAGCGGTGGAGAGGTGGATACAGACGTTGGACAGCAATAAGCGCTAGGAGGGCAATGGAGCTGAGCGGGCCGTGCAGATAAGCAGATCCGGCTTCCCACGGTCACTGCGACAATTAGTTCAGACTGTGTAGCAAACTGCTTAGCACGTGCTCGGCACTCGGGAAGTCGGATCCTCCTGTCCTCCCACCGCCCAGGAGCAACGGAAGCCAGAAAGAGACGGGCTGGGGTGGCCGCACGGGGACTGAGTGGGTTTGGGGCCCGATCTAGCCCGTTTCCTGGGGAACCAAGGGGCCGCTCAACCCTGGCAGACTCCCTGCTTTTTCTGCATGGGAAAGCTCTGCCTCCAACATCATGCCCCTGATAACGGATCCCAGCCACCTGCTCTCCAGCCAGCAGGTGACTGGCCTTCCTGAATTTGAATCTGGGCTCCTTCCCTTATTCGCTGGGAAACCCCGGCCAAGTGTCACTCATCTCTCTGAGCCTCGCTTTCATGATGTGAACATGGGGAGAAGACCTACCTAAAGGCTCGCTTGTTCAATGAGGTTGTGTAGGCCAAGTGCCCAGCACACAGGAGGAACCCCCCACCCCCATCTCGGCCCAGCACTAAGTTGGGGGGGGCGCTCTAGAGGAGGGATCGGCCCTGAGGCAGGAGCAGGAGTGCAGACCTGGTCTGGGCAGGCCACGTCCAGCCCTGGGGGAGCTTAGCATCTAGAAGAAAAGACCAGGCCGAGGGCCCAGAGCTCTAACGGGAGTGGAAGGTCACACACATGGGCAGACCAGCCCCAAGGCTTCTCTGCTGAATGTCTTGGCCACAGTCCTCACCTCTCTGAAAATCCCAGTATCCCCAGCCGAAATATGGGTTCTGGTGAGGATAAAAATGAGACCCCAGATACGTGAAGTCACCCAGCCAGTATGGGACACATTTCTCTCCTTACCCTTATCAGTCCATTCAACATAATAGTATCCGGGCTGCATCCCCAGCAGGTGTTAGGCCCTGTGGTGGGCAGGGGGCTGAGTCCGTTAATGCCGGGCAGAACCCCATCTGCTTTAGAACCACCTGGCTCTATGGGAGGGTGCAAAGCAGTTCCTGGGCTAGCCTAGGCTCACCCTCCTGAGAATCTTGCCTCCGTGGAAAACTTGGCCTGGACAGATCCTGGGAACAGCCAGCTTACCCGGGGGGCACACCCATGGCGCCATACCACCACCCCCCAAAACCGAGGCTGTGAGCCTCCCCCTCACTGCATGGCTAACGTCAGCTGCCAGACGGGCCGACTCCCGGTGGGCAGGGGAAGCTCGGATCCCAGCCCACCCCCGAACACACACAGACATACATTAGAACTCAGAGCTGGTCGCTTTCACGGCTTTGCCTCTGACTTCGCCAGTTCAATCGATCAATCAGTTGATCAAGGGAGAATCAGAACTCAGTCACAGTGACAACACAATTCAATCCCTGGGAAGTGCGTTAGAACCAGGGCTCCTGCAGATTAGTGAGATGGCCTGGAAATTGGGAAATGAAGGTATTTGGCGACAGACACCTTGAACAGGCCAGGCCTCGGCTGATGCACTCCCATTAACTCTGACTTCTCTCGTCCCCAGCAATCAAAACAGCTTCTCTGATAGGGAGGACAGAAATGACAAGCAGAAATCGGATTTAGGGAAAATAACACATCCATGGCACCCTCCCCCCCTTCCCAAAGCAACGCTGCGAGCTTTACATATTCTATCATTTATTCTCACGTTGTCCCCAGCAAGTCGTAGGCGCGTTGGCCTTGCTTTTCACAAGAAAGCTGTGAGGGAGGCTGGGGTTCAGAGGTGAGGTGCCTCCCACCAGACACCCAGCAGGAAGGGCTAGGGCGGGGGTGGGAGAGTTGGGGGGTGGGGTGTAGAGCCAAAGGTCCTTTCTGGTGAAACTGTGGCCTCAGGCAGCTGAGAGGTTCCAAGACAGTTCACACCATGACACGTCCACACTGTTGCCTCCTCACCAGCCTCCCAGTCTCAACACCACCCTCACCAAACCATTTTCCATACAAGCCACCAGAAACAAGGCCCCTCCCGTATCAGACTTCAAAGCTTCCAGATCAAGTCATCACTCCCAGAGCTCAGTATCCAAGGCCACCTTACCTGCCTGACCCCAATCCCAGGTGACACCTGTCACCGACCACATCAGCTCCAGAGAGCCTCTTGTGGGGTCCTGCAACTCCTGCTGCTCACCTCCCAGTGCTCCACCCAGCACGCCCTCTCCACCTGGCTCTCTCCTGCAGATCCTTACAGGTACCAGTGCAGGGGCTTTCAGGGGAGATGGATCTGGGTTCAAAGCGTTGCTGTATGACCCTGGATAAGTCATTTTACTTCTCTGAGCCTGGGATTCACTTATAAAACGGAGCTGCCTCAAGGTGAAGCCCAGCTGATGCTAGCGTGTGTAAACCCCTGATGGACACTCTGATGAAAAAGTACTCATAGCAATAAGAGGAGGAGCGGCTTTTAAAAAGATAGCGGATAATTCTACACAAAGAATAACCCTATTAAGAGAACTGGCGCTGGTGAAGGAGGTGCTGGGCATGGGGTGGGGAGCCTCTAGCCTTGGCAAGGTGGAAGGCCTAGACTCAGGACTTTCCCCTCGGAACACAGCCCATGACTGGGCCACTGGGGAGTCAGGGGATGCTTCAGTACGCTGCTGGAAGTCAGTGTTGCTTTGGGATTCTTCCTGCTTTCCCTCCTGCTGTTAGGCCCACCCTATGGCTTCTGTGGCCTTGGCCTCACCCCAAAGCCAGGTATCGAGGGCCAACCAAGGAGACTCAAAGGGCAGAGAGCTCATGGTCCCTTCCTTTACCGATGGGGACAGAGAGACTGGGCCCACCCCGCGCCACCCCCCAGTTGGCCATCAGGAAATCACTCCCGACATCCTGACGCAGCTCAAGCCAAGGCAGAAACATTCTTTCTAACCTGCAGCCCCACCTTCTTTGCTCCCTGACACGGGGGTCTCCAGCTAGAATCCCAGATTGCCGACCCCAGGCCCCATCGCCTGTGTGGTCCGCTCTCCTGTGAGAGGCGTCAGGCACTTCCCGCCTGGGACTGTGAGCAGGAAGCAGGGCTGGACCCGCCCCGAGGCCCCTTTCCTCCAGGGCCCAGGCCCTTCAGACCCAAAGAACCATCCATTTGTGAGAGTTTGGTTTTTCTCTTTTTCTTTCCTTTCCCCTCTAAGCAAAACTGCGCGGCAACCTCTCCTGCCTCTGTCCCCAAGGCAGTTCCAAGGGGCCCATCTCGTCCTTGCAGAAGTGATGGCGGTAATTCTGTTAATGGGAAGCAAGACGGATGGTCCGCGGTGCCCAAAGTGCAGGAGGCAAGCCGAATCGGGCCGCCCCGGGTCGGGGGAAGGAAAGTGTTGCCGGAACACATCCTCCTTTGGGGCCTTATTAGGTCTTGAAAGAGCTGCCGCGCTCGCTAAAACCTGCTTTTGCCAGCAGAAGCCTCATTTTACAAATATACAGCAACAACAAAAACCCGTAAATGAGAAGAAAACCCTGAAGATTAGGCTCCCCTGCTACAGCGAGGCAGCATGCCCGCTCAGAGCTGAAGTCTTTAGCCTCGTCAACTCTGGGTTTAAATAAATAGGTCTGATGGCCAGCTCACCATTTTGTGAACAAGGAACACGCGGTTTCCTTGCTGCTTAAGGACTGCTTGCTGACGGTGGGATGGGACAGCTCTGGAAACATTTTCTTTTAAACAGCTTGTCTGCGCCGCACCTCCCCGCCCCCCATGTCAGGAAACCCTATCGCCTGGGTGTCAGTCCGGGGAGGAACCCTTGGCCAGTCCCTTCCCCAGTCCCATGCCCACAGGCCCTCACCGCCGAGAATCAGGGGCATTTCAAAAGCAATTTCACTGTGGAAAGGGCGTCCGTTTCCAAAATTACGCAAAAGGCTCCCCCCCTCTCCAATCTGGAGTCGAGCCACTGAATTGTTCTTTGGGCTTCGGATGATCCAAGGACAAAATGAGGGTGGACGGTGAAGCTGGCCTGAGATAGCCGTAGTTGATGACAGGCTGTCCAGGCTGTGTGACCTTGCAAGCTGTGGAAACTCTCTGGGCCTCAGCGTCCTCATCCCTACCATGGAGCTAACCTTACCTGCTCACAGCCCTGGAGGAAAGACCTCCAGACCAATCTGAGCATTCCTCTCCACCGCACCCTCCTGCAGCGCCCAGCACTGCCCAGACACATAGTAGGTGCTTGCTGAGCATCTGCTCCTTTGAGCAGAACAGAAGCAGAATGCCTTCTTTTGATGCCTGGAAACACAAAAACATCCATCCACACTAGGACAGAATGGTTTAGGTTGTGTGTGCTCTGGGAGCCGAAGGCCTGGGTTCGAATCCTGACTCAGTCACAGACCCACTGTGTGCCCTTGGGCCACCGACTCAGCTTCACTCAGCCTCGCTTTCCTTGTCTGTAAAATGGGACTAAAGAACCTGCCTCACAGGGTCACCAGGTGGAGTCAGTGCAAGAATACGTGGCCAGGACCTGCCCAGGTTGGCCCTGAGAAGGAGCAGTTCAAAGTCTTGGGGGAGCCTGAGGGAAGATTCCCACATTCCAGCTGGGAAAACCACTTTGTCAGAGACAGTTGAGGCAAAGCAAGCCCCACGGTGCCACCGGGGGAGCTGGGATCTAGAACAGGCATCGTGTGAACTCTCAGGAGGCTGTGGGAATATCACCCCAGGAGGGAGCCCCACACCCAAGTCCCTTGCGTTTGTCTGCAACACTCGGACCAGTAACACTGGACATACTTTACTCCTGTCTTGTTTATGCTGGCTCTCCCCAGCCAGAAGGCCAGCTCCGTTTTGCCTCTTCTGTTCATTATGCCTCTTAGAACCGTGCCTGGCTGTGCTGGATCAATGAAGGACCAAACAAAGCAAGCAAGGGAAGAGTCCTAGGGGGCAGCTCTGGGCTGCGTGCGGAGAGGAGCACCTGAGGGTCACAGGTGCCGCCAAGCTGCAGTCCTCACCCCAGCCGGTGTCGTTAATTGTCAGTACAATAACAAGCACCTATTGCTGAATGGCTGCTAAGCACGTGCTTCCCTCACCGGGTCATGAAAACTCCCCCAGAGACAGGAACTGAGACTTCCCCCTCGCTTTGCAAGGGAGAAAACTGAGGCCCCCCGTGGGAAGCAACAAGCCGAGGAGAGCAATGAGCAGAAGGTAAGGGGCGTGGCTGGCATGCAGGGTGTCCAGGTTAACCCACCACCTCCTCCCTCCATATCTCGGTCTGAGAAGGGCCACAGGGCTGGCTGGTCTGGGGAGGGGGAGGGGGGAGCTGCAGCTGGAGCCTCGGGACCTGCTCCCTGCCAAGGAAGGTGTTTGCTCCGAGGCAGGGGCCGACAAGCAGCAGCGGCTAAGGTCTGGCGCCTGTCCTGTCCCCGCTCACGTGCAACGGATAGAGTCAGAAGACTCAGCCAGGCAGTGGCCCCAGCACTGGCTTTGGGCGAGGCCTGGGTTCAAACTTCAGTTTCCAAACCATGTGGTTTATGGCTTTGGGCTGGTGGCTTCAATCTCTGAACCTCAGTTATCCTCATCTGAAAAATGGGGCCAGTCCAAAGTTGTTGTGGGGACTGACGAAGGCAACCCGGATAAAGCACTTGGCCACATCGCTGGCACACAGTAGGTCCTAAATAATAGTTAACTTTCCTGAGTCTCCCTCATTCATGTTTTCCAGAGTAACCAGATGTCCGCATCCTGTGGCTGCCAGCCCACCCCCCCCAACCCCGGCCCCGGTTCAGAGCTAGGGACAGCGTGGGAAGCTCGTGGAATCTGAGCTCCCCGCCCTCTCTGATCCCCAGGGCACCACCTGCTTAGCGTTCTTCCCGAGTGGGTGGGTGAGCAACCTCATCATTTGATTTCTGACCCTAGTCACCCAAGGACAAGAAGTCAGAGGGATTGGTCTGTCGCAATAACATCAGGCAACAACGTGAAGAATGAAATCGGGGGGCGGGGGGCATTTCCAAGGAGACCCACGTCCACGGTGTGTCCTTGGCAAGAGAGGCCCGGGGTGAGGAGGGAGACCAGACAGCATTCACAGCCCAGGCTGGTGGTCTGCAGGGAGTACCTCACAGGGGAACTTTTCCTCCAAGTAAGATCTGGCCCCAAGCTCTCTGCAACGTGCGCACTGGTGGGAAGAGCCTACAGCCCTAATCAGGGCCAGCTTCACGGGCATGTGACCAGTGCGGTTTCGTCTCGCCCTGCCCTGCCCCCAGTGCTTGGGGCTTCATGCTCTGTGTCCACTGTCTTTTTTTTTTTTTTTTTTTTTAGATTTTATTTATTTATTCATGAGAGACAGAGAGAGAGAGAGAGGCAGAGGGAGAAGCAGGCTCCCAAGGAGCAGGGAGCCCGATGCGGGACTCGATCCCAGGACCCTGGGATCATGACCTGAGCCGAAGGCAGACGCTTAACCATCTGAGCCACCCAGGCGCCCCTCTGTGTCCACTGTCTTAAAGCCTTCACTTCATCTTTGAATTTGTGCCGTCTTAGTAAAGGCCGGTGGGACGATGATGCATGTGCGGGGCGCTTGGAGCCTGAGCTCATGAGTGGTCCTGTTTCTGACCTCCTACCCCAGTGACCCCTGCCATCCTCCACCCTTGGCAGGGGCCTGGGTACACTCACGGGGACAAGTGCGCCACAGGGTAACTGCGCAGGTCTGTACTCGCCCCGTGAGTGTCCCTGTGCCCAAGGCAGCATGGCATTCACTCGCTAAGAAAAGCCACCATGACAGGTAGAAAGAGATGGCAAAGGAAAAAGCTTTTTTCCTCTTTTTAAACAAGGGGACCTGCATTTTTATTTTGTGCGGCGCCGCACAAATCACGTAGCCGGCCCTACTTTCTGTTCATATGACCTTCTGACCCCCATCCCCTGGCTTGGAGGCCCCAGGGGACATCCCTAGGCCTCTGCAGAACGAGAAGGCACCATGTGGTCTGAGACGGTCACTGGCCGAAAAGCTTCTCAGAACTCAGCCCTCCCCTCACCCCTGTCCACGGAGCTTCTTTTTTGAATCCCTACCGCTGCTCATTTATTGTCATCTCGTGGACCAGGCCCCATTCCTGGTGCTGGGGACGTGCCGATCGGTGGGACACTGAGCAGTGATGAAGCAGGCAGGACTGACGGCGGTGGCGGCACAGCCAGTGGGGGGAGGCTGACCCAGCAGAGCCTCCAGGAGGGCGTGGAAGGAACGGCTCCCCGCGCGGAGGGAGTGGGAGTCGGCAGGAGCCCCTCATCTGTGAGGCGGAGACACGGGGGCTTCCTTGCAGGGCTGTCGGAGGCTGGGGGGCTACCACGTCTGAGCTCTGCGGTGTCACACGGCAGGGAGGAGGGAAGGCGCCCGGAAAGGCCGGGGCCCCAGGCACTAACTCAGGGACTATCTGCAGACAGCTCCCCGAACGACCACAAAACCAGCAGCAAAAAGAATGGCCGAGGGGCGGAAGTGCCACTTCCAGAGCCCCCACCACGTGCCAGGCATGTGGCGCGGTCCTGGGTTAGAGACTTATTCCTGTGGTTTCTATCCCTGCCCGACATTTCACAGATGCCGCCTTTCTTTCTGTGATTTACAAAGTCCAGTTAGTACCAGGTGGTGGCAGCAACTTTTCCAATAGGACTGGTCACGGATCGAGCAGAACACACAGTGAATACGAGCTCAGGCTGCAGCCAACCCAGGTTTGACCCTGGGCCACCCCAGCTGTGGGGTCTAGGGCAGATCTGACCTGCCCTGGGGCTCAGTGTCCCCTCTGTCACTTGGGATCATTAAGAGTCGCATCCTCGCAGGGTGGATGTGAGGATTAGATGAAATGACATTGGTCAAGGGCACGGCCTGTTGCTATTGTCCTGTAACCCCAAAACCTCAAATCCAAAACCTGAGTGTCGTGTGGCACTTCCCAGGATCGCGTGGGTCTGCTCCCTCCTTTCCAGCATCTGCCCCGACTCTCCTCCAAGACTACTCTCTCCCCCCATTGTCATGGCGCATCAGTCCATAAATATTTAAACAACATGTCATCAGATTATTATAACATATGATCTATAGCACTGATGTGCTGCAGTTCTGCGCATTTGGGCTTCGCTTTCAGAATATCGAAACATAAAATATTTATGTATTTAGCCAACCACGAGATCTCACATTCTGTCTCAAAATGCTGGGTGGTGGCAAGACGCGGAGCTGAGACGCAACGTGTGAAGGGGATGCCTTGTTCTCACGTCGGTTCCTGGG
Organism: Mirounga angustirostris; assembly: GCF_029215605.1. NCBI lineage: Eukaryota > Metazoa > Chordata > Mammalia > Carnivora > Phocidae > Mirounga > Mirounga angustirostris. The sequence continues at coordinate 83,242,320 of NW_026991723.1, read as the reverse complement.
GCATCTGGATTGTTTCTGGTTCATTCCAGGGCCCGTGAACGGTGGCTGGCTGGGTTTGCCACAGCATGCAGAGGGCCGGGACCAAAAGACGCCATCAAAATGCAGTGAGAGTTCAAACCACAAGTACTGTGTCATTTTCATTTGGCATCTCCATGGGCCTGCGCATAGTAGGTGCTCAGTAAACGTGCACAGGGAAATGAATTCACCTGTAGCCCACGGCACCACCCGATGGGCTGGCACCCAGTGGGGATTCAGTAATACCTGCTCTTCTGTTTCATTCCATCCCCAGTGTCCAGCACCAGTCCAGGCACAGAGAAGGACCCAGCAAATGTTGCCAGTGAACAGCAATGGGAGGAATAAATGCGTGACCAGATAAATCACTTAATTAGCTAATAAATTAATGAGGGATAATGACTCCCTGTCTGCTGGTCCAGATTACACAGTGTGAGACCTTCCTCCTGAGAAATAAAGGCTCTCCAGTAACCCGTAGTGGATAGGCAAAGGGGTTTTTCTGGGTAATTAAATATCTCGATTGCTAACATTAGCACATCACAGTGACCATATGTCCCAGAATTTTCAACACTGCGCAATTTCAAAGATGCCGCCCATAAGCCATTCGAGCATCCAGGAACTTCTTACATACTAGCAACCAAACAAGCATCTTCCAAACAGCCTCTCCTGTCCCCAAATGTCACTAAAATGCTTTTACAGACCACTGCCCTTTTGAGAGTTTGGAAATTGTGGTCATCACGTGCCTAACCGATAGATGGGTGATATCTGAAGGCCTGGGATGTCATAAAAGCATGTGCAAACAAAAGTTGTTAGCTTGGAGTAAAAGTATGTTCTTTGCATAGTTCCCAAATGCTGTGCTGTCACCATCAAGAGTGGGCAGCCCTCATCCTTGTCCTCAGCCTCTGCAGGGGCAAATATCCAGTCCTCATTTCCTCTTGGGTGAGCTGAGAAGGCTGGCATTTAAAACAAACACAAAAAGCCGCTAAAATTCTTGGGGGAGATGAACAAAGGAAATGCACACACACTGACTCAGGCACACCAAGTCCACACTTGAGATCCTGGTGTAACTAATTCCGGCTGGACTCCGCAGGACCCGCCAAACGTATGGGTGGGCTCCCTGTCCCTGGCTCCCTGTCTGTCTGCCATGTGGTCCTCAATGGTCCTGCCGTCTGGGCACCCACCCCCCTGGAGGCCCGCCAAGGCCACACCAGCTAGGGAATACCTGCCCCTTTCAACCCACAACTCCCCATCTTCTGGGCGGGGTAGTCTCTGGAGTCACTTGGGAGAGTTAAACACCTCCCTTTCCCTAAGCAACCCTCAAAAGATTCGCCCTCTAAAAAAAATAGTATACTTGACAGAAAGTGTAGCTTGAAGACATGCACCCACCCATTCCAACCCAAAGCCACCGCTTTACAGGCATCAGGAGCCCCCTCCGCAGGAAAGAAGCAAAGGAAGAGACCTTGATAACGCTCGCAGGTATAAGCCCTTCTATAAGTGTAAGCTCCTCCCTTGGAATAATTTGAGCCTTTATCTAAGAAACCTTCCCTGGACAGAGGCGGGTCAGTTGGGCACAACTCAGCCTTTCACTGCCCACTGGGACGGGCAAAGTTTGCTAACAAATTCAGTAAGTCCACATAAACATTCCTCAAGGATCCTGCCACTTGCCCACTTGAAACTTTCCGTTCATTCAGTAAGTATTAACTAAGCACCTACTATGTGCCAGGCACCGTGCTGGGCACCGGGGACCCAGTGGCAGTCCGCGGACCAAATCTCATCCTCACGGAGCTTACGTTCTAGTCCGGGAGGGAGACAACATAGGGAATCAGGAAGGGGGAAGGGTCCTGAAGAAAAGTGAGGCCAAGTCAGGGAATGGGGAGTGAAGGAGTGAGGGACAGATTTCAATAGGATGGGGATAACAGGGCCTCTTTGGAGAAGTGACTTTTGTGGCGTCCTGAATGAAGGCTGGGGGCAAGTCATGGGAACCCTGGGGGGAAAAGGATTTCAGGAAGAGGGGACAGTGGGGAGTATATGCTTGAGGAACAGTAAGGAGGCCACATGGCTGGAGCGGAGTGAGCAAGAGAAAGATGGTTTAGAAGTGGGGTGCAGAGGTAGCAGGAGCCCCTCTGCTCTTGCAAGAAAGACCAAATCTCCCCCAGATCCCCACAGGCCTGGGCAGCCTCTTCACCCACCATTTGCTCCTTGGTAGGGCCTGTTCCTTCTAGCTGCCTGGGAGACCCTCTCCCAGGCCCTGCGCCTGGGCACCAACTCACAGCCCATACGACAGGCATTTCCAGATGGCAGCCTCTGTCCTCTGACCCTATGGACCAGACCCCAATGCTGCGGCAATTAATTAAGTACCATACATCCTAGAGTCTCTGTGTCTGTTTCTTTGTCCGTAAAATGGGCATAATGATACCTGCATCGGAGAATTGCCAGGAGGATGAAGGGAGCTAATCCACGGGAAGGGTTAGAACGGAATGTAACATACAGTAGGTGCCTGGTACAAAGAATCCACCGAAGGGGTCAAAAACTGAGGAAGGGGCAGAAGTTTCTGGCTTCACACTGCTGGGGGGCTGCCCACAGCCTAGGACCCCATTCTCGCCCCCAACTCCTCATCCCGCAGCCCCACCCACCCACCCACTCACCCTGCGGTCCACCGGCCCTTCACCCCAGCCCTCTCGGACCTCCAGACCTCCCAACACCCAGCCTGCTCAGAGGCCCCTCCCTCCTGGAAAGCCCTCCTGCTACCCCAGGGAGTGAGTACCAGGAGATGCCAACTGCAAGCACCCACAGGGGTTCATGACACAACTCCTGTCCTCACCAGGTGGTTAGAGGTGCGGGGTGGGGCTGTGCGAGGGTCTCCGGGCCAGCTCCCAGAATAACACCTGACCCACAACGCTGGGAGGTATTTCTCCAACAAATGAGTGAACGGACGGCCGCATATCAGCCGGCGCAGGCGGATCTGGTTAACCAAACGAGTCCACTCCACCTACACAACTGTGGACGGGTCTGCGTTTCTGCATCGGACTCTTTGCACACGGCCCAGGCCCACGCACCATGACCAGAGCCTTGGCCTGACAGGTGGGGAAGTGTTCTGATCAGCCACAACCTTGGAAGCTGGTCACTACCTCCCTGGGCCTCAGTCTCCCCATCTGTAAAATGAGAGGCTTTCGTGCCTGTATTTTGAAGATCAGAACCTTGTAAAAAATTTTCCACATGACCTAAAACTAACCATTTTAAAGTGCACAACTCAGTGTCGTTTAGCACATTCACCACCTCTCTGGTCCTGAAACATTTTCATCACTCCAAAGGAAACCCCACACCCATTGAGCGGTTGCTCCTCATGCCTCCTCCCTCAGCCCCTGTTAACCACCAACCTGCTTTCTGTCTCCACAGACTTACAGATTATGGATATTTCATATAAGAAACTTTTCTTAAAATGACTCCCATGCAAACCCTCCTTCCAGAAAACACATAACAGGGTTAGTGCTGTGGCAAGATAGGGTTAGGTCTGCCCAGCCCCCAGCTAGCATCCCTCACCCTCGGTGACCTTCCAGGGAATGCTCTCATCCCAGGCCCCTTCCTTTTGACGATTCTAGTCCTAAAGTTGGGTTTCTGAGGTGAATCACCCCAGCCCCCAAATAGTGTCCAAGAATCAAGGGCCTCGAGCCTGGGGCTAGTGGCCCATTTTCCAGGTGAGGGAGTAGAGGCGCTGGATTCAAAGGTGGCTCCAGTGCCTACTGATGCTCCCCACTCACCACACGCACCATGGTGGGGTCTCAGGTGGGAAGAGCTGGCCAAATGCCCACAGAAGTGGCCTCCGGAAGGGCAGCCGCTTCCGTGGGACCTCGCCTCTCCCTCAGGGACAACAAGCCAGCCGGCCAGAACCCCACACAAACGTGCAGGGATGCCCCCAGGCCTCGCTGTGCAGACCCTCCAGGAGGATTCTGCTTGCTCGCTTTTCACGCAGAACTACCTGCCCCCAGGCCCAGGTCTGCAACAGCCGCTTCTGTCAGCCCAGACCTCTGATGGGGCCCCCCCGACGCTGTGTAAATAATTAACGAAACATCTGCCTTGCTTAATAACACACTGTGGCTGTCACCGCTCTCTGGGCCTCCCGAGACCCTCCAACTCCAAGAGGAGGCGTCAAAACCTTAGAAGGCTCCCTTTCCGAGCCTCGTGGGGCGCGGGTGGAGGGGAGCACAAAATACTGACTTCCAAACATTTTCCTGAGCCGCCCAGAGCGCCCTGACTTAAGGCCCGCCTCGTTTTACCAAACTGCCATGTCTCTTCCCCGGGCTATTTTGAGGGTCATGATCACAGGGCAGCGCTTCAGTGGCACCTGGAAGAGATCCTGACCCTGCTTTCGGCCCAATTCGGGCCTCAGTACACAGGGACACTGAAAATGCTCTCGACAGGGAAAGAACCTTCCCGGCCTGGTGACCCTGGGCAGGTCCTTAATCATCACACACTTTCTTCACCTCCCATAAAATCTCAGGCAGTGAGCATCAAGCACTTCCGGGGTGCGACCCATGTGCGGAGGGTTTTATATCCATTATCTCCTGTAGTTCTTCCCTCACACATTTGAGGTCCTAATATTGTCTGTTTTCCAGATGGGGAAACTGAGGCTCGGAGAGGTGAATGACTTGCTCGGGACGCCCCACCTCCCTCCATTTGGTGCCAAAGCTCAAGTTCTTAATGTGAATGTGGGTTGGAGCCTTCCCCTCCTTGGGCCTCAGTTTCCATTCTGTAAAATGGGCGTGTGGCTCTTCTCTGGATGGTGAGCCTACTGGATTTCTCAGGGGCAGCGTGGACTCAACAGAGCTGAAGGTCATTTGCAGGGTAACTGCTGCCCCTTTGCAGATCTCGTCCTGACAACTCCCAGTTTCAAAGACTTTGAAGAACAAGAGAGGGCCGGCCTGGGGAGAGGGGTCATGGACAAATTCCAACGCTGCCACTCACCTGCAGCGAGGGACTCACCCCGTTCCCTCAACTACAACTTGGGGACTTTGGGGAGTTCTCCTCTAAGAGGCCAGCTCCGTTCGCCAAGATCAAGCACTGCCCCTCCCCCAGCCTAATTTTGAAGTGTGAGGCTTAAACAACTCGAGGAAATGCAGGGCGGCAGGCTCTCAACGGCAGCTTCCCTCCCCCTTCCCTCGCAGAAATTCCTTCACACTCTATGGAATTCCTACATAAAGCCCCTTTTTCTTTTCTATGAGGTCACCATCATGCAGATGTCGAGGAGAAAGAAAGAAAGGCTCCATGTGGATCAAGGCCCTTGGAACTGAATGCATTCAGATCCCGGCTGCATCACCTTTCAGTTCTGCAGGCCCCTCACTCATCTGTCCCCCAGAGCCCAGCCAAAGCGGCCGGTTGGGTTTGGGGTGCGGTGATCCCGCTGGTGAATGCCAAGAGGCCTGGCCAGAAGACCAGGCTTTTGCCACCAGACCACCCGAGCAGTAGTCATCTGTGGAAAAATCCAGAACTGGAGAGAACACAGCAGAGGCTGTGTATGTGGGTCTGCTTCCACACAAGCAAGTCTGTTAGAAGGACAGATGTCAAAATGCTAGATCACACTCCACGGTCAAGTTCCCAAATTGAACGTCACAGGAAATTACACCACCAACTGATTTGCCCCAATGTCCGCTCCTGTCTGGAAGCAGAGTCTGAGAAGGCTGTTGCTTTAATTCAGTTTGGGCCAGAGGAAGGGGCTGTGAGTATGTCACCCAGCTCAGACAGGAATGGGTGAAGCCACTAACTGACCTGATTTTTTCTTTTTATAAAATAAAACATTTTCGGGGCACCCGGCTGGCTCAGTCGGTGGAGCATCTGACTCTTGATCTCGGGGTCATGAGTTCAAGCCCCACAGTGGGCAATGGGCTACTTAAAATAAATAAATAAATAAATGGCTAAAAAAAATAAAAATAAAAAATAAAGATTTTCCCCAAAGGCCATCTTATCACTACCCAAGCAAGAGTCAGATATAAGATGGCCAAATACCAAAAAAATCCCCTGAGGATCTTTGACCAATCCTGGTCATCAACCACCCACTCGTTTTGAAGCAATTTCACAGACACCCAGGGAGAGAGCACCCCAGATGACCTCCCCACACATACTCCAGGAGCACCCCTGCTCCCTAAAGCTGCACGTTCTGGTCGCCAGCATTCTGGCAACCATCCAAAGTGATAGCCAAGGAAAGGTCCGTGGTTATGTGCACACCACTTCCGAAGAATGACATCAGCAAAAATAAATAAATAAATAAATAAATAAATAAATAAATAAAGATAAAAATGGAGAAACAAGGACTATTTTTACCTCCCCAAATCACAGGCCAGACGGGAGAGAAATCCATCAATGCCAGAAATGTGGTTGAGCCTTCACACAAGATCTATTATTTCACACCTTAAATTAACGCATCTCAAAGCAATTCGCAAATGTTCATCAATCCGCAGAGCATACTCGGAAGGGAGAAGAAATACCTTTTCCTTCCAACATCAAAGGACCCTTGCAGGGGCAACGCACACCCCCAAACCGCACCCCAGGTCACACACTAGGTCCTCACACATTACGTTCCTTTTAAGAACCGCGTTGTAGAAACCCATGATAAGAACAGAAATGAACGAGTCAGAGAGACAGGCATGGGGCTAAAAGGGCAAGGGACAAAAAGCCTATGTAGAAATGATCCTGTTGTCAGATATTCACAACGGGGAGTCAGGGCCCTGGAGGTATGTCGCCATCACCAGGGGTCAGAACACACTAGGCTCTTCCTGAGGGCAATGCCCCAGCAGCCTTCCTCCGCACACGAGCCTGGAGATGCCAACCCGCGTTTCATCTTGGATGACTCACCAGGGTCTTCCACTCTCCCCCCTCTAACTCCCTTGCTTGGTCTGGCCTGAGAAGAGGAAGGGGATATTCTTCTTTTTTTGACAATTGTTTTGACACTTCCTTTCTGAAACCAATCTTTGGCACTTCATGAGGAAGAAAAAAAAGTGAACTGCGAACCCTTTCTGTCGGACAGTCCTGGCCCTGGGCGTGGGTCTTCCACAGGAGTGGACAAGGAAGGAGGGCAGCACCTTCAAGAAGGCCTCTCCCAGAAACCGGGAGCCTGGCGAGGAACCCAGCCGCACAAGGACCCGGAATACAGTGACCGTGACTTTCCAGGTCCAGCGGGAAGACTACGGGCTCCGCTCAGACAAGTCTGAGTTCAACCCCAGGGTCAACTGCACAGCAGTCCGTGATCCCCAGCACATGATTTCATCTCTCCATGTCCCCAGTTTCCTCACCTGTAAAATGGGCATCAGGAGAGTTCCCGTCTGCCTGTTGCTGAGTGGACTGAGTGAATTAAGGCCCTTAAAGCTTTAGGTACTGTGCCTGGCACACAGTATGCCCTCGATAAATGGTGGCCATTGGCTGTGGTGCTACTTTCACAAAGCTATGCCTGGAATTTCATCTCTCTGAGCCTCAGTTATGTCATCTGTAAAATGGAGATGACAACCCCCTGCCTCATGAAGAAGATTAAAGGAGTAGATGTGTGTGAAAGCACGGAGCACCCCGTCTGTGCACCTTCAGAAGACAAGTGTCACGCCCCCATGCAGAGGACAGGCTTGAAGTCAAGCAGGTGACAGGATTCTGCCTCAACCTCCTCTCCGCAGTCCCAGGACTGGGACTGGACCTCTCTGTCTCTCTGCACAGTAGGTGCTCCCTAAACATGCCTTCCCGTCCCCTTTCCCTGCTCCCTCCTTGCTCAGGGCCACTGGAAATGCCACCTGGCAAAGCTGGAGCTTCGATTCTTGAAACCTGAACAATCTGAATGGCCCAAAGCCCAGACCAACCTGGGCCACTGCTTCAGTCTGGGACTTTATTTTCTGAAGACAGAAACTACTTTTTAGTCATTTCCGAAGCAGACGGGACTGCAGAGGCTGACAAACCACAGGGACCATTTTAAATCCTGGGCCTTTTCTTCTGGGAAGTTAGGCAAGAACCTTCCCAAATGTTTGCCCGTGGGGCTCTCTGCCAGGGAGTGACTCATCTACAGCTCCCCACAGGCATATTTTATTTGGGGGTGGGGGATGGAGGGAGGGCCTGGCCTTGAGGGGAGAAGGAGAGGCAGCATTTCCAGCAAACCCAGAAGGTGTTTTTTTCTCTCTCATTTTTTTAGGACAAAAAAGAAAAAAAAATGTGGATCTTTTTTGTTTCTTCCAGGTTTCATTTGCTAAAAGAAGACGTCCAAAGTTCACTCCGTAAGCTGCTACATTGGGAACAGGCGCTTCCAGCCGGCTCTGCATCCTTTTCAATGAAATTCTTCTTCCATTAACACCACGATTTTTAAATGTGCCTCCAAGATTTGCCTGTGCACGACATTTTCCCCTCAGAAAGGCAAGCTGAGTTTTGAAAACTCAGGGGGAACGACGGAGCTCAGTGTTTCTAAAGTTGGCCTTAAAGCAAGTAACACTTTTGACGGCAGAGATTTTGAACATTTATAAAGCCCCCCAAAAACCGTCCATCAAAGCTGCAGGACAGACCTTGGAACCCAGTGTCCCAAGACTGCTGTGATCAATTTGTTACTGTCTTGGGGGCTCATGCTTGGAGCCCAGGCTTAACAAATGAATATATCAGATGAATTTCTATCTACTTAGCAGAGCGGGCAGAGAGAGAGAGACCCTGAGATACACAGACAAGTGTCCTGGGGCCCCTGGCCTTCCCAGGGTCAGGACCAAGCCACCCCCCCCCCCACCCAGGCCTGGGGGGGGGGGGTAAAGTTATAATCTGCCAGGGTCAGAGAGGGGTGAGAACAAAGCCAAGAGACCCAGAGGGGTATTTAGGAAGAACTGAACACCAGTCCTCTAGTACCAGGCCAAGCAGCTCTGCCAGGCCCACCAAAGCCCCAGCCCAGCCTGAGCATCCTGGAGCCGGACGCAGGGTCCTGCCAGTGGGCCCCATCAAGGCCTGGCTCGGAGGCCTCCCCCTCTGCCAGGCCCAGCCTGGCTCTGCGGGTCTGACCTCTGCTCTCAGTCAGCACACAAGGCCCAGCACCGACCGGGTGCCCACCCCCGGCCTGCTTCTCTCCATGGGCTCCCTGGCATCCGGGCCATCAAGATGCCTGATGGGTGCAAGGGGGGACCCTCAGCCTCCATTATAAACACGCTCACACACTCCTGGACACAAAATACTCTTTCGTATTCGTTCACTTTTGTCCTCGAAGGCTCACAAATGCACACAGAAAACACTTGTGAACACTCACCCACGTGCGCACACATACTCCCTGAACCCACACAACTCCTTCACAAAAATGGGATCCCACGTGAAGCGCTTGGCACACTCCCTGGCAAACAGTAAACAATAAATGGCTACAAGGGAGCCATGCCCGGGTCCCCCGCACTCATGCACCGCAAACCACGCAACCCAGACCCTCCGACGTGCACACGCACCGTGCCCGCCACGGCACGCACACACTCGGGCGCACACCCCGGGGGACACACAGACACACGCCGCCCACGCACGCTCGGACGCACGGCCGCCGACACGCTGAGACTCGCCGGTTCACTGGCGCCCCGACCTCCCGCGTACGCCCCCGCCCGCTGTCCCCCGCCGAGCCGCGGCCGCGCGCGCGGGCACGCGCACCCCCTCGGCCCGGCTCCGGGTGACGGCCCCGCCGCCCGGCCCCCGCCCCTTCCCGGGCCCGACCCTGCCGGGGCCCCGGCCCCAGGCCACTCACCGGCGCGCGGGCGGCTCGGCTGCCGGCGGGAGGAGCGGCGCACGGCCCGGCGGGCGGCCGGCCGGAGCGGAGGGTCCCACACGAGTCGGCGGCGCGTCCCACACGAGTCGGCGGCGCCGCGGCCGCACGCCCGTCCGCTCGGTTCCGCCGCCGCCTGCGCGGGCCCGCGCGCGCTCCCGCCCCTCCCCACCGCGGGGCCGCGCCGCCCCCTGCGCTCGTGCGCGCTGCCGCCACGCTGGCCCGGGGGGCGCCCCGCGGCTACCGCAGGGCGGCCGGACCCCTCCGCGCCCCGGAGCCCCTGGGACCGCGAGTGATCAGCCCAGCCGAGCCCCACCCCCCCATTTCAAGGATGGGGACACTGAGGCCCAAACTTTCATAGCGATTCAGACCCAGCTGACTCCCCTCCACCCCTTCTCGGGTTCTAGACGCTTAGGATTAGGGTCCGAAGTCAGCGAACTTGTGGGCCCCTCCCCTGCATCCTTGGGGACCCATCTACTAACATTGCTCCCTTGGCGGCCGCGGTCATACTGGCCAGTCAACTAGCGCTTACTGCGTGCCTACTGCCTGCGGGCACACATTCAGAAGTAGGCTCCGAGGGTATCTCCATACGGTGAATGCTGCTCCCTGCCCTCAAAGTGCCAGTGTCTCCTCATCTGGAGCTCCCCTATTCCTGTGGACCCCAAGATAGTAAGAGTCAATGTGCAGAGGTTTCTGGAAGGCTCTATTAATGAATGCTTAATACCCCTCTAAGGAAACAGAGTCTCCATGGGGCCCTAAAGGCGGCAGCTCAGTTCCCTGCCTCACTTCCTAAGGGAACCCGCACCCCCCCTCCCCCAAGAAGGGACGCGCCTGGCTCAGACAGTTCCTGTTTCCACACTGGCTGCTTCTGCTCCACAGGCAAAACTGTGCTGTGTTCCCCCAGGAAGACGGGAACCAGGGACTGACACTGACTGCCTGCCGGCTGTCCAGCTTGGTCACAGCACTGCGCCGGGCACAGAGAGGTTACCCCAGCACTCCGCCTGGCTGTGATCGATAAAATAATGATAGCAGTTGAATACCCACCGTGTGCCAGGCTCACAACGGCACAGCCATTCTCTGCAGGAGGCATCATGCTACATTCATGCCCATTTTACAGATGGGACAAATGAAGCTTAGCACAGAAGCTGAGAGAAACAAATTCTCCTGCTCAAAGTCACCCAGTTGGTAAGTGGTTGAGTAGGTAGCTGGACCACAGACTGTCTAATTCCAATGCCCGTGTGCCTAATCTAGGCAGTCCTACCTCATGAACAGCATAGCTCTGGGCTGCTACTATAAGAGGGGACAGGTGGGGAAGCAGCTGGCCCAGAGGACCCAGCCCAGTCCCAGCCTTTCCACAAACCAACAGGGACAGAATGGGTCATTCGGCACATTGGTTAGCGGTTCAGTTGGGGACCTACTTATAATCCCAATTCACATGCTATGCATCGCAATAAATATCAGATAGATTGAAGAGGTAACTATAAGAAATAAGGATTGCAAAAAGTCATAGAAATAAATAGAAGTTCTGAGACAGTGTGTTGCAGTGTTACCAGCAGATCAGTGATCTTGACCATATCAATGCAGCAAACGTTAGTTTCTTCATTCAATCACCCGACACACATCTCTGAGCACCTTATGTGGGTCACGCACTATTCTAGGCACTGGGATATGGTTGTGAACCAGATATAGCCCTGACTCCCTTGGCGCTTCAATCTGGGGGTGGGGCGTGTGGGGAAGCAATTGCAAATATCTGACATGGTTGAGATTAATAAGTTTGGTGGAGAAAGTAAAACAGGGAAGGGATAGGAGAGCCCAGGGGTGCTTTTTCATAGAGGGGGCTGGAAGAAGGCCTCTCTGATGAGGTGACATTTGAGCAGAGGGGAAGTGATGAGAGGTCTTCTGTATGTAGGACAGGCCCCCGGTTTCAAGAACAGTCCTGGTAAGCTACAGAGCAAGAACCTAAAAGTCCCCTTTGAAGGAAACTGTGAGAGTAGTGCGAGGAGACCATCAGGAAAAGAAGCACTGGGACCCCTGCAGTTTGCAAAGCCCTACCCCAGCCTCGTGGAGCCCCCTTTTTAACAGGTACTCCTAATATCCTCATTTTCCAGTTAGGAAACTGAGGCTCAGAGAGGTCAAGCAAAGTGCCCCAGGTCACACAGTACACATCTCTGCAATCAACAGAGATGGGTCTGACTACAGATGAGCAGACACGAATGCTGAGTGTTAGGGGGATAAAGAAGGCTCATGCACCCCCCCCTTCCTGCCCTCTTAGACTATAATTCAGGAGCTGGCAGGGTGGAGCATTCACTGTTTTCCTGGCCTTTCTCCTCCTCGCCCACTTCCTTCCCTCTAGCCTGGGTCCCAGCCCCAGGTGATACGCTGGGGGAAAAAATCAGGTCGAATTCAGCTGAGACCCTCCAAATTCCCTGCACTACCCCGACTACCCTGGCCAGGGTACGGGGTAGAGGGGAAAGGGTGCAACCTGAGCCCCATTCAACTTTTGTTTTTAACTCAAAGGATTTTTCAGCGAGTCCCCAGATGAGTCATTGTGAAGAGGTGCTTTGCAAAATGACTCCCAGAATTATAATCAACATCTCCCTGAGCACGCTGCCTGACACTTCCTCCCACAGCGGCATTTGTGAATCTAGTCTGGAAGAAAGGCTCTCTCTGTTCACCCCCAAGAGTTTCAGGATTAAGCCTGTTTGTTTCATTATTTCTCTGCATTAGGGTAAGAGAGCTGGCGCCTTCTCTGCACCCAGCTCTGCGTGAGGCATTTCATTCTCCCAGCATCCCTTGAAATGGGGGTCATGCTTTCTGTTTTACAGATGAAGAAGCTGAGGCTCAGAGTAGTAAAATGGTTTGAACACAGCTAGGATTTGAAGCTGGGTTTGCCATTGTCATCAGTATTTGGGGAGGGAGCAGTGGGGGACGAGAGGAGGCACGAAAGACTAGAATCAGACCAGGTCCTTTGGACAAAAGATCTTCTTGCCAGCTTCCCGATGATGGGGACTTTTTGTGGGGGGACACTCTCTGTTTTCCCAGGAAGTCTCATTTCTGCTTATTGTCTGGGCAAGATTGTTATTAACAGCATCCCTTTTCAGTCCAAAAGTATCTTGGCTCGGGTGATCAACTCTAGGGTCACCCTGGATGTGTGCAAAGGTCACTGTACTGGGGGTTTCAGTTTTTATATTATATTCAATACAAAATGGGGGCCTCTTGTCTGAGAGGCCTTCTCCACATCCTGATGGCTGTGTATCCAAGCAAGAGTTTATGGAGCTTTCCAAGAGCAGCAAACCCAGCTGGCTGGGGAAGGAGTCAGGGCTGTGTGTCAGGACTCCCGCCCTCCCGCCCCAGCTCTGCAGTGTTCTCTCTATGTGACTCTGGGCCAGTTTCCTAGCTGGCAAAGTGAGGGGTGGATCTCCAAAAGTCCTGTCAACTTTGACCTTCTAGGGTTTCCCATTGCCCAATGAATGCTGGGAAAGCAACTAACCATTTTGGCGAGGACTAGGAACTCAGGGAGCCTCCCTCCTCTCCATGCCATCATATGGTTCACTTTTTTAAACAGCATACCTCATTTTGAGCTATTTTAAGTTTTAAAACATTAATTTAATTTATTTTTTGAAGAGCTGATATCCAGAGCTCAAAATTCAAAAGGTGCCGGAAGGATACATGGGGAAAAGTTTCCTTTCTTCCCTTCCCCTCTAGCTACCTCCTTCCTTTCCCCTTCTTTTCCCTTTATTCCCCTGGAACCAGCCAAACACTCTGCTCCCAGACAGTGTGTTTTGTGTGGGTGGTTATATATGTACGTGTTTTCTCATTTTTTGTACAAATGATGGTAATTGGTCCACACTGCTCTATACCTTGTATTTTCTTCACTCCTTGGAGTGAGGTCAGTCAGCTGGGTCCCGGGCTGGCCATATTTCTCCCCCAGGCATCCAGGCATCCACTTGGCTTTGGGGGCCAAGGGAGAGGCCCCAATTGCCCTTCTGAACCTCCTAGAGCATGTGGCTAAGGTGAGCCTCCTCTGGGCCTGAGGCCTCCCCCTGCTTGTCTGGTAGCACTGGCTGCTCTCAGAGCAGATGGAGGTAAAGGGCCCTCTGGATTTAGGGCCGATGACACCATCACTTCATTAAGAGCTAGTTGCTTTTTTATGACTGTATGGTATTCTAAAATATTTGCATTTAATCCCCATTAAGTTGGCATTTCCTTTGTGTACCAGTCTAAACACTGTGGGAGATAATAGAAGTTTCAGCCATGGCTCCAGCTCTCAGGGACTTACAGTCTGGTTCAGAGACAAGCGAAACAGAAAATACTGGAGGTACAAAGAAGAGCAATTTCTCTAGTGGCACGCAAATTCATTTGTGAGGTGTGGCTTTGGGGCTCATTTTTTTCCCAGCTCCAGGTATCTGTAGGAAGGAAGCCAGGCCTGGGTTCTTTTGAGACTTGAAAACTCAGCAGTGCAAGTTCAGGCAATCTACTTCTTCCTTCTGGGCCTCAGTGTGCTCATCTGTAAAATGGGCCTCTCTGCAGGATTGTGGTAGTCACAGGAGATCATGTTCCTGAAAAGGCTTTGTGAAGAGTGAAACGCCACGCTCCCTGGCCAGAAGGTCTGGGGAGGCTAAGAAGCCACTGTAAGGAACCGTACATTAGGTGCAGGGTATCATGGCTCTTCCTGCCCAGAGAGAAGCATCTTATAAGCTTTTTATGCTTTGCTGAACCTGTGATAGGGGCTGTTACACAGTTATCTCCTCCCATCTTTGGCAGTGACACTCACCAACTCTGGGTGTGCTGCAGGCTTGTCGTGGTGGACCCCTCACCCAGAAGAGGCCCCGGAATGTGGACACAGCATAAGCGAACCATCTTAAATGAAGGCATGGAAGGCCATTGGGGATTTTCAGTCCTACTCTCAATTACAGATGGAATTGGTTCAAAGTCAGCCCAGCCAGAGGCAGAGATGCACCCGGTGATGTGGCCACACCTCTGCACCTCCCTGCAGTTCCCTCCACCACCCTCCGTTACCTGCTGCTGTCTCCACGAACAAGTTCAAGTGCCACTGACTTGTGATGAGCACCAAGCATCCCAGCATCATCAATAACAGTGCCCCCTTTGATTCTCCAAAGTGACTTAGATCAGACAATCGATGATAAGGCCACCCCGTTATTCATGTCAAATGGAACAGTTACCGGCCAGGTGAAGAAATCAATCATCACCTCCGCCAGGGACTGAGTCAGGCGCTCTGTGATGTAGGCAGCAATGTCCCTGATGAGCACGTTTACAGATGAGAAAACAGATGCACACAGAGGTTAACCAGTTTGTCTAAAACAAAATTTAAGGAAGCATCTGATGGTTCCACAATCTGCGTTCCAGCTCACTCTGCTCGGAACTCAGTCAGCTGGGTCCCGGGCTCGCCATATTTCTCCCCCAGGCATCCAGGCATCCACTTGGCTTTGGGGGCCAAGGGAGAAGCCCCAATTGCCCTTCTGAACCTCCTAGAGCATGTGGCTAAGGTGAGCCTCCTCTGGGCCTGAGGCCTCCCCTGCTTGTCTGGTAGCGCTGGCTGCTCTCAGAGCAGATGGAGGTAAAGGGCCCTCTGGATTTAGGGCCGATGACACCATCCATCCATCAAGACGTGAAAGGCATGCTCCAAAGGAGGAGATGGGTATTTGGTTGTTGCATTTCTCAGTCCTGCCCCCGGTTTTCTGGGAACAGGTGTAATTCTTCTAGGCATCAGGACATGCCAGGCTTGTCCTGGGGGCGAGGAGAGGAGGAGGAACCAGATGGAGCCTGGAGACTGGCAAACAAGAATGGGAGCAAGGAGGAAGAAGGCAGGGGCAGGGAATCAGAAAAGGGTTGATAACGGTTATTCGAGAAGATGCTTGTCAGAGTCTGGGCACTGCTACTCCCTCCCACCTCCTCAAACCAGCCCTCCGTACCAGGAATGGGAGCAGCAAGGGGTCAACCCATCATTGGGAAAGAAAATCCATTTTCCCTCATTATATAATATTCTGAGGGAGCTGGTTCTGGAGTAGCCATTGCTGTTTTGGGGTTATTCCCTGAGGCAGGATGCAGGGGTAGCAGACCCACACCAGAGGAGAAGCAGTGAGTCTGGGGATTCCAAAACCCCTGAAGAAAGAGGCATGTGTGGGCACTGCTTGGCTCAAAACTGCAGGCTTTGCGCTCTGAGTCGAGTTGCTCTGGCAGACCCCTGGGGTAGGCAACCATGTTGACCCCACGCTTTCTGCCCAAAGCCAGTGGCCAAGTAACACCACCTGTCCCCCACACTCAGCCCCCCAGAGCTGGGCTGAGGCCCAGGGGCGTGGCAGAAACCCAGCCTTGGAGCCAATCAGACCAAGGTTCAAAGCCTGGCTTCCCACCTACTAGCCATATGGCCATGAACCAGGGTCTCCGTTTCCTCAGTGAGCAACTGGAGGTGATGCTAACTTTTCACCAGTTCATGATTAGGTGAGACCAAGTCATCACCTGGCTGAAAATAATATTACCAATTGTTGATCAGACTCAAAACCTAGCGCTTTACATTTTACATGTGCCATTTCATTTCAGGATCCCAACGAGCCCATGAAGTGGGTGCTGGTGTTATACCCTTTCACAGATACCCATGCAGCTGTTGACTCAGTTTCTATGCCTGACCAAAAAAGGCTCAGAGAGGTGAAGTGACTTGCCCAAGGTCATGCAGCCAGGGGAAAAATAGTGAAGCTGCAATTTATAATAGATATGCAGATGCACTGAGCTGGCACAGCTAGCCCCAGACTCTCATCTATACAATAAGCATAATGATATCATGAGTCACTTGCCACTTCGGGCAAATCCCATCCTATGTGCTTTTATTTAAAAAAAAAAAAAATCCCCGATTTGTAGTGTTTGCCAATTTCCATGGTGTAACCTACTCCCACCATGGCTGATTTAAAGCTACCAACAAGAGCCTTGGCAATTCCCAAATATTTAACCACCAACTCTTAAGAATCAGCGCTCGCCAGCCAGTGCAAACCTGGCTAGCACATTGCTGGCCCAATCTATCCCCCTCCCCAGGTTCTATAAAGGGGGGCCCTGGTCTCAGTGCCTTAAGATTCCGTTTTCCTCTGCTAGGGAAGAAGGCAGGCAGCCAGTCTGTACCGAGCACCTACTGTGTGCTAGGAACTACGCCATTTCACCCAAACCTAGGACTTCCTTTCGTCTTTCCAGCAACCCCTCAATGACGGTGTCAGGATCCCCGTTTAATAGGCAAGAAGAGTGAGGTCCCCCCAAAAAGTAACATCCACTGGCCAAGGTCACCCAGAAAGTAGATGGCAGAATCAGGACTCAAGCCTGGTCAGACCCTCCCTCTCTTCCTCCCTCCCTCCCTCCTTCCTTCTTCCTTCCTTCCTTCCTTCCTTCTTCCTTCCTTCCTTCCTTCCTTCTTCCTTCCTTCCTTCCTTCCTTCCTTCCTTCCTTCCTTCCTTCCTTCCTTCCTCCTTCCTTCCTTCCTTCCTTCCTTCTTCCTTCCTTCTTCCTTCCTTCCTTCCTTCCTTCCTTCCTTCCTTCCTTCCTTCCTTCCTCTCTCTCTCTCTTCCTTTTTTTCTTTTCCTTCCTCCTTTTCTTTTTCTTTTTTCTTTTCTTTTCTTTCCACACTCTTGTCACTGAAGCAGGCTGTGTCCAAGGAGGTCTGGGTCTGACATGAGCAAGTCATGGCCCTTTTCTGAGTCTCCGTTATCCCATCCATAAGGAGAAGGAATTGCACAAATCAATACCTAATGATCGTTTCAGGCCTAAATGAATCACAGTTTTAAGATTCCAAGTGGGTTCTTAGTGGGGGTGGAGGTGGGAGCTCACATGGACTGAATGAATGCATCCCTGAAGGAAAGAATGGCCCGTGTTAACCAGGGACAGAGGTGGCAGGAAGGCCATACTGCCCATTGTACCTGGGACATGTGTACTTGGAGTCAGTGCGGCATTGTGGAACCAACTTGCATTTGAACCCCAACCCCTCCACTTCCTGGCCTTGTGATCCTGGGCTCATAGCTTCACCTCTCTGGTTGTTTTTGGTCCTGCTAGTGGTCTGCCCTGTTGTTCTGGAAGCCTAAAGGGGCAACGAAGGGTCCCCAATATGGAAACCTTTGCAGCAGGTAGAAGTGGCAAAAGTCCTCTATCTTTACAAACTACCATGACTCCTTTTCTCCAGCCCCCATCTCCCCAAGTGGATTTTAGCAACAGCCAGAGCTCTTTGCTCCCTGGCCTGGAAGCCCAGAGCAGCTGAAAGTGGAGGGGAAGGCCTGAGGTTTCTGTTTCCAGCAAAGGCCGAGCCAAGTCCCTCCCCACTCCCCACCCCCGCCAGTCTGGGCCCACCTCCCTCTGGCCTGCACCGGCTGGCTGGTCTTCTCAGGTTTCTGAAAGCCTGTGTTCCCAGAGGAGGCATTAAGGATGGAGGAATGCAGACCCGGGTGTGACGGTTGAGGGGCTGTGCTGAGAAGCAGTCTGGGAGAGCCCCCCCACCGGGCCAGCTGCGCCCCAGCCCAGCCCCCACTGGGGAGGAGGAGAAAGGAAGCGGACAGGAAGCCAATCCTTCGGGGTGTCTGAGGAGTTCCTGTGCTCTGGGTTAAGAATTCTGGTGTGGGGATGGGGGGACGCCGGGAGGGCTCAGACCACTTGCAGGGAATGAAGGAATTGGTTAGTCTGGGGGCTCCAGACAACCATGAACAGAGTCCTGGTCAGAGGTGCTTGTTGGTGACCACGAGAGGGAATGAATATTTACTGAGCAACTATTGCTTTCCAGGCGGAGGAAAGCCTCTTCACCAGCAGAAACCAGCCCAGGACCCATCTCAGCAGGGAGTCACATCCAAGAAAAAAAATTGAAGCAAGCAAACAGCAAGCAAATGCATGAGATTAAAAAAAGATTATCCGACCCAAATCCAATTCCCAAACTGCTGCAAGGCAAAGCAGCTCTTGACCGAAGCCCTTCTGGAACACCCGAGTTGGAGACAAACTTCATCAGCCCGTCCTGCAGGAAAACTTCCTAAAGCCGGCGCCAGAGGCGATAGAAGGCCCCCTCTCCAGAGGTTGCTTCTCAGAGCTCCGTGGAGGTCTCTCTCTTCACCTCTGTCTCTCCTTGCTTTCTGCGTGGCCACTAGTCACCGGGGGGTCATGGATTCTGCTTTCCTGGGGGGGACCTTGGCTTACGGTTGCGTATTACTAACAGCGCCCCCTTGCATGCTCAAGAGGGCCCTGGGAGGCCAGTAAATAATATGGCTTTCCTCCTCACTCCCTGCTGACATCCAGCTTCAGCCAAGGCCCTGTGGCCGGCCCAGCAGGCTTGCAAGCACAAGACACCCTTGGAAGGCGAGGAAGGGAGAACTTTTATTGTCTTATCTCCTGCACCCCGGAGTCTTCTCATTTGTTCCATACAGTATTGACCTCACCAATCAGTCGACATTCTCTTGATGAGAAAATGAAGGCCCAGAGCTTAACACCTGCTCAAAGTCAAACACCCAGTGTATCCCAAAGCAGAGACTCAAACTCAGCTCTGCCTGAGTCCAAACCCCGTATGTTTCCCACGAGACCGGGTAGAGTGGCTGGCAGGAGAGGATCAGCTTGGCACACCCTTAATTTCCAAGAGAGGAATGAACGAGCTCCCCCGTGCTACATACAGAGACGCTAAGGCCCAGAGAGGGTTGGCGCCTTCCTCAAGATCACACAGCGCATAAGCAACAGAGCTTGGCTAGAACCAGGCCCCTTAATCCCCAAACATCCCTGAGTTTTTCCTGAGCAGGCTTGATGCTACTCTGGGAGAAAGCCTGGGTCACCAATATTTCTACTTCCCCCTGTGTTGGTCCTACCCGTACAACTAAGTGTCTGTCTTAATTTCCATGTCCACCAGACTCCCTAGAGGCTCTTGAAGGAGCTCTTCTCCTGGCCTGCCCTTGCTGCCCCCTCTCCCAGAGGAAGGAGCCTGTGCCCAGACCCCAAGCCACCCCACTGTCCCAAGGAGGTGTCATAGGCCCGGAGTGGGAGTAGTATTCAGACCCACGTGTCAGAGTCACCAGTGTGGAATGCCACATCAGAGGTGTCCTGGCCACGTCACCCAAACTTAGCTTGGTATTTAAGACCCTCTCTTTTCCACCCTCTCCCCTGTACATATCCTGTGCTCCAGCCATACCGTTCTAAGCATACCCTGCTTTCTCTAGTCATCAGGCCTTTGCACATGCTGTACCATCTGCCTGGAGTGCCCTTTCTCCCACCTGTCTGAAGAACTCTTATTCATCTGTCAGGATCCAAGTCAAATGCCCCTTCCCAGGGCATTAATAATCACACTGATGGGTCCTATAGATTATTTACAACCAGTGTCCCTTCTGATTGGCCAGTTACTGTGACAAGCAGGTTTTTAAATATTTAGATTCTCCCCTAGCCTTTCCCTCTGTGAAGTCTTCCCTGGCCCCAGACAGGGTCATCCTTCTATCTCCCAGGGTCCCTGCACATCCCTCTGCTGCCGCCCTTCTCCCACTGGCTGGCACGGTTCTGCGTCCTCCCTAGATGGCAAGTTCCTGGAGGGCAGGGCCCCTGACTGGTCATCGTGGTATCCCCCCAGAGCTACACCAGGGCCCAAGCAGCCATGCTCGCGCTTTGGGTGCAAGTGTTGATCCTTGGAGGTGACTGCTAGGAGCTGGAGGAGCACCAGAACACTCTGAATAGCCCCCATTTTTGATAGCAGGTGCATCCCATGGGCTCTCACACCCTGCGTGTTCTCACGGCGGCTCACCCCTTCTGTCTGACAAGTATTGGTCCCACTTTACAGATGGAGAAACCAAAGCACAGAGAGGGAAAGACACTTGGCCAAGTAAGAGATGGGCCTGGGATTTGAACCCTCGTCTCAGCCTAAAGTGCCTGCTCTTTACCATGCAGTCTCTGAATCCCAAGCAGTCTTACTTGGGCGAGGGCACTCTCAGCTCTGGGGATTCTCCCCAGGCTTCCAGACCCATGCTCAGGATAGTGGGGAGCTGATGAGCCCAGACTCACTCCCCGCACCGGCCGTGGCTCCAGGCCAGGAGGGCCACATAAGTGGGACTGACCCTTTGCCCTGAGCGCCCCTTTACAAGCCTCTAGGTCAAGTCTGGCCTTTGGCTGCCCTTGGCATAAATTCCAGATAAGGATTCTAGGGAGCGGTTCTACAAAAGATGTGGGGCTTTCCAGGATGAACCAGAGAGACAAGGCACAAATGACCTCCCACAGGGTCACATTTGCACTGACTGCTTAGAAGATCCTTTCTGCCCCAGATACCACCCACATGTCCAACTCTTTGTTGCGCTCAAGGGGACTTCAAGGTAGCTTGGCAGAACCAGCCCCAAGCCTTGAGCCATGAGATTTGGCTTCAAATCCTGACCCCAGTGTTTAACTTGCCCTATGACCTTGGCAAGCCACTTTACCTTTCTGGCCCTTGCTGGCTTTGTCAGTCAAGGGGTGGCTGGGAAAACTAAATGGGGTAATTAGTACCAAGTGCCTAGCATGGGGCTGAAGTTTCCTCTACAAATGGGGATTGACTAGGAGCTGAAAATATCCTTGTCCTTCCAGAGAAAGTCCCTGGTCTCCTTCCCTGCCAGTCTCAGTAATCTACAAATTCCCCAGGTGAGATCACCACACCCCCTTCCCTGACATAACCTGGTTTGACCTTCAGGCTCGTGGGTGGGGAAAGCACAGTCTCTTCTTTCCTCCTCTGTCCAGAACTCTCTCCTTTGCAGCCCATGTGGGAGGCCCTGGGCTTCTTTTAGATGAGATTTTGCTTGGAAGAAAGTCCCTGTACTCCGAAAAACAGACAGCAGAGTCCTGCCACCTCCACCACCACGTGGTTTGGACAAACTTTTCAGAATTTGGCTGAGCTGCAAACCCGATACATGAAAATTCCAATTTATTGAACACAAAAGTCACACCTGGGGATTCACTGCTGGGTTCATAGAAGTAGCCTGCTCCCCCTGCAACCAACAATGTGAAGTCCCAGCTCCTGAGAATGACAACCTGGTGTTTCCGACATCTACCGACTTCTCCAGCCCCATAGCTGCTGGCATTCCCCATGTGCTCCAGCTTCATGGGACATCACTCCTGGCCCCCAAAGTCAACCATCTGCTTCAAAGCTGCTAATGTGGATGAGGATGGTGGTGACGTGGGGAAGAAAGTCATAAATGGGTGAGTGTGCACCAGGGCTGGACTAGGATAAAGCAATCAAGACGCCCACGGTGCAAAGTGTAAGGAAATGGTTTGTGGATAAGTTAAACATAGAATTAGCATATGACCCAACAATTCCACTCCCAGGTATATACCCCAAAGAACTGAAAACCAGTGTCCACAGTGGCTCAGGTCACAATAGCCAAAAGGAGGAAACAGTTAAAAGGTCCATCAACAGATGAGTGGATAAAACAAAATGTGGTACATCCATCCAACAGAATATTCTATGGCCATAAAAAGGAAGGAAATACTGATGGTTGAACCTTGAAAACATTCTGCTAAATGAAAGAAGCCAGTCACAAATGACCACACACCATCTGATGTCTAGAAGAGGCAAATCCATAGAGACAAAAAGCAGATCAGTGGTTGCCAGGGGCCATGGCAGTGGGAGAAGGAGGCTTCCTTTTGGAATGATGAAAATGTTCTGGAACTAGATAGTGGTGATTGTTCCACACCTTGTGAATGTAGTAAAAACCACTGAATTGGAGACTTTAAAATAGTTTCAGTGGTGAATTTTATGCTGTATGTATTTCACTGCAATAAAAGAAAAATGTAAGGAAGAAGTCACTCTTGGGTGCCGACCTGCGCTTGCGCACCCTGGCTGTGTGCACCTCATCCCATTTCATGCCCTGGGTGTCTCAGCTGCGCACCCTGAACCTGGCCCTGGTGTCCACAGCCTTCTCCACGGAAGAGAGAATTCTGCATTTGCTCTGTCGCTTCTGTGCCCACCACCCCGGAGAATCCTTCCTTGGGCAGTCCAGTTCACGGGCTGATACAGAATAAAAACATTTGGTAAAAAGAGGCAGAGATGGGGAATTAGGAGCAGGAATTGCTTGGGAACAGCCAAGAAATACTTACTGGAGAGAAGACAAACTATGGAGAAAGAACACGGAGAGGGGGAGGAAAGAGAACTGCCAGGCTCGGTTTTGTTTTTGTTTTTAAATTTTTTTGAAAGATTTTATTTACTTATTTGACAGAGAGAGACAGAGTGAGAGAGGGAACACAAGCAGGGGGACTGGGAGAGGGAGAAGCAGGCTTCCCGCGGAGCAGGAGCCCAATGCAAGGCTCAATCCCAGGACCCTGGGACCATGACCCGAGCCGAAGGCAGATGCTTAACGACTGAGCCACCCAGGCGCCCCATGTTTTTAATTTTTTTTAAAGATTTATTTATTTGGGGCGCCTGGGTGGCTCAGTCGTTAAGCATCTGCCTTCGGCTCGGGTCATGGTCCCAGGGTCCTGGGATCGAGCCCCGCATCGGGCTCCCTGCTCCGCGGGAAGCCTGCTTCTCCCTCTCCCACTCCCGCTGCTTGTGTTCTCTCTCTCGCTGTCTCTCTCTGTCAAATAAGTAAATAAAATCTTTAAAAAAAAAAAAAAAAGAATACCTGAAGATTTAAAAAAAAATAAATAAAGATTTATTTATTTATTTGACACTGAGAGAGAGATCACAAGCAGGGGGAGCGGCAGGCAGAGGGAGAAGCGGTCTCCCTGCTCTGCAGGGAGCCCAACACGGGGCTTGACTCCAGGACCCAGAGATCATGACCTGAGCCGAAAACAGACCCTTAACTGACTGAGCCACCCAGGCACCCCAAGATTCCCCAAATGTTAACATTTTACCATGTTTGCTTTATCAATGTCTTATCCCACTATATAAACACGTGATACAGATATAGGTATCTGGCACATACATACATATATACATATACATGTGGGAAGCATGTTTGGGTGTGCACAAATATACATATATGTGTATTCTTTTTCTCTGAATTATTTGTTTTTTTTTTTAAAGATTTTATTTTGGGGTGCCTGAGTGGCTCAGTTGGTTAAACATCCAACCCTTGATTTCAGCTCAGGTCATGATCTTAGGGTCATGAGATCAAGCCTCACATTGGCTCCTCTCAGAGCATAGAGCCTGCTTAAGATTCTCTCCCTCTCTCTCTGCCCCTTCCTACCCCCTTGCATGCACTCTCAAAGAAAGGGGGGCACCTGGGTGGCTCAGTCAGTTAAGTGGCTGCCTTCAGCTCAGCTCATGATCTCGGAGTCCTGGGATCAAATCCCGCTTCAGGCTCCCACTCAGCGGCAAGTCTGCTTCTCCCTCTCCCTCTGTGATCTCTTTCACTCTCACTGTCTCTCAAATAAATCAATAAAAAAATTTTTAAAAATGTTTTAAAAAACAAAAATAAGAAAGAAAGATTTTATTTTATTTTATTTTAAGATTTTTATTTATTTGGCGCAGGGAGGGGTAGAGGGAGAAGGAAAGGGAGAGAGAGAATCCCAAGCAGACTCCTCACTGAGCATAGAGCCTGACACGGGGCTCAATCCCACGACCCTGAGATCATGACCTGCACCGAAACCAAGAGTCGTATGCTTAAAAAAATGAGTCACTCAGGCCCCCCTAAAGATTTTATTTTTTAAGCAAACTCTTAAACTTACAACCCCAAGATCAAGAGTCACATCCTCTACTGACTGAAGCAGCCAGGTGCCCCTTCTCTGAGCTATTTGAATGTCAGGTTTACTGACATATACTTTACATATGATAAACGTATCCCTTCTGAGTGTAGGGTTTGCTAAATCTTGAAAATACAGTGGGAGGGCGAGGGAGAGAGAAAATATTGAGCAAACTCTGTGCTGAGCACAGAGCCCTATTCGGGGCTCAATCTCACGACCCCGAGATTATGACCTGAGTCAAAACCAAGTCTGGCGCTTAACTGACTGAACCACCCAGGGGCCCCTGTCTGGCTAGAGGTTTAACAATTTCCTTGACATTTTCAAAGAGCCAGTTTATGGTTTCATTTATTTTTCTCTATTGTTTTTCTGCTTCCTATTCACTGATTTCTACTCTTTACGATTTCCTTCTTTCTGCTTACTTTGATTTTATTTTTTTATTTTTAATTATGTTAGTCATCATACAGTACATCATTAGTTTTTGATGTAGTGTTCCATGATTCATTGTTTGCGTATAACACCCAGGGCTCCATGCTTTGATTTAAATTTGCTCTGCTCTGTCTAGTTTCTTAAGATCAAAACTGAGATCATTGATTTTGGAACTTTCTTCTTTTCGCATATATTCATTGTTAATACTATAACTTTCCCTCTATTATGCTGCTTTAGCTGCATCACACACTTTGCTGTGTTATGTTTTCGCTGTCATTCAGTTCAAAATATTTTCTAATTTTCTTTGTGCTTTCTGTCCACATATTATTTGCTGGTGCATACAGGTATATTAAAAGTTAAAACAAAATCCATAGATGAGAATGATACATAACAACCTCCAGATGGGGCTTATCCCTGGGAGTAAGGGACAGATGGAAATGGGATGGAAAGAGTGGTAGATATTAACAATGCTCACCAACATTTCCGTTCTCTTCATCTTCAGAGCACATGAGATGATCACACTTCCTGACCCTTTGAAGTTGTATTTGCTCTAGGCAATGAAACGTGAGCAGAAGTGACATATGCCACTTCCAAATGGAAACATCTGAGAGCGAATGTGTGAGTCTTCGTGCTCCCTTCCCTGCATGGTGAGCCCTGAAGTCTCATGTTGAGATCACAGCATCATAAAATGAGGGAGCAGCCATCAGCCTGGGGTCCTGGGAGACTACAATAAATACAGCTCTCTCCAGTCAATCCTCACTGGATATAGAGAATGAGAGAAAAACAGACCTTTGTTATTTAAAGCTACTGAGGTTTGGGGATTGTATGCATAACCTAGCCTTTCCTGACTAATAAGGGAGCTTTGACTGGGTAGTTGGGACATGAGTGTTTGTCAGGTAATTTTCTATGATTCCTGTACATTTTAAATATGTAGTTTTTTTCAAGGAAAGCAATATTAGAGGAGGAGAGGAGGTAGAAGAGGAGGAGGAGGCGACTGGGGTGTTGGACTCCTTTGTTCTACCCCACAAGGTGTTTCTCCATTTAGACTTTGGGTCTGGGCAGGTCAAGGGAGAGGGGCTTGTCAGTTTCTCCAGCCAGATCATCACCTGGGACAGGTGCTCTCCCTCCCCCTGCGTCTTCAAACTTGTCACCATCTGGCATGTTCTATATTTATTTACATGTTTATTGTCTCTTACTCCATGGAAGTAAAGTCCTTAAGACCAGGGACTTTATTTATAATGCCAGTGCCTAGAACAGTGTCTGGCACCCAGAAGCAACTCAGTAATAAACTCTGTTTATTTAAATGAACAAATCCAGTTTCCACTGGTCATCCCTGCCCAGAGAGGAGGGACTCCGTCTTCTCCCCACTCCACATTCCTTCTCCTTTGCCCTTCCCCCAAAGTGAACACACAATGGAGTCGATGAAAGCATAAGCAGCTCTCTACTCAAGGGCTCAGTTATAAATTCCAAAGCCATGGTTCCGTGGAGCGTGTGTCTCTGCTCCTGCATTTGTCTGTCTGTTTAGGGATGGGATGAGGGCATCGGGGGCTGTGCTCCTTCTGTAGCCATCTTCTTCTTTTTTTAAAGAAGATTTTTATTCATTTATTTGAGAGAGAGAGAGCGAGAGAGCATGAGCAGTGGGGAGGGGCAGAGGGAGAGGGAGAAGCAGGCTATCCTCTGAGCAGGGAGCCAGATTCGGGACTAGATCTCAGGACCCTGGGATCATGACCCAAGCCGAAGGCAGACGCCTAACTGACTGAGCCACCCAGGTGCCCTGAAGACGGCTTCTGCTCCATTCCCTGCCCAGGTGGGAGTCTGGTGGAGAATGGCCAGAGAGACGTGGATAGATACACCTCCCCACCAAGGCCTTCCCCACAGCCTCAGGGAGGAGCCTGGAGCTTGGCTTTCTCCAGCAGATGCAGGGAACATGGGCCTCGCTACCAAGGCTGTTGAGGGGGCCTTTGGCAGCCCCTGCCTCACGACTCAGCTGAAGAAGTTCCCTGGCCACTTGGGCATGGAGAGGCTCTGGTTCCACCAGCCCACGCAGAAGCCTGAGCTCGTGTAATTAGACATAATGACACATGCCGGGAGCTTCCAGCATCTCATGCTTTAATGACACACCCACCTCCCAGCCCATCTCAGGGACCAGTGAGGCTCTAATTAAGTCTGGCGTCAGCAGGTGGGAGAGCCAAGGGACGAGGAAGCAAGGAGAGAAACTTGGCCTTGGAGTTCATCACCCTGTGTGCCAAGTCCAGTTAGGCTACTTTTTGACTATGAGGCTCTGGGCAAAGCCAATTCCTTTTCCCAAGCTTTCATTTTCTCATCTGTAAAATGGGGCTATAAATTTACACCACACAGGGCTGTTGTGAGGAGTGTGAGTTCTCTCCAGGGACGCTGCTGGTGGGACTGGGACTGGACTGGGGCTGGACTGGGGCGAGAATGACCTGCGTCTTGGGGAGGGTCTAGGTGCAGAGGAAACCACCACACCTCCAAAGGCCAACTTGACCAAAGCGAAGACATGTACGCTTCTAGTGCATTTGTTCTTCTTTTAAAATAATATCCTATGAATATTTTCTTTCACTGTATCGCATGGGAAATTTTCATTTTAGACTGATTTTTTACAAATCCCTTAAAAAGCCCTTTTCTGTCTTCTCAGCACTTCAGCATTTGGGGGATTCTTTGCAGATTTTGCTAAATAGGCAACTCCACAAATTGTCCAAATTTGTTGCTTTGCTCAAAATGCATTTTTTTTAATTATATTTTTCGGTTTTGATCTGAATTTTTATTAAAACTGTACATGCCCTCCATTCTGCAAGACTTACAATGGAGCGTCCTATCTAATCTCTTTGCCCTCAATTCCCAGCCACCAGAGACAACCGCTTTCAACAAGACACAGCAGTTTCTTTGTCATTTACTTTTGTGCTCCCAAATAACATGCTCATGCTGTTTTTTTTAAATTTTATTTAAATTCATTATTCATTGTTGAAAAACTCTTTATTGAATAAAATGTATAAAATATCAATGTATATACAAAGGGATTTAATGCATAATATATACAATCATCTTTAAAAAGGCAGGATGCAAATCATTATAATGAGTTCTTTCCATCCCCTTTTATTTCTTTTTTTTTATACTTTCTGTTTCTTTAAGACTGAGCCAGCCAGGCGCCCCATCCCCTTTTATTTATTGATTTTTCAGTTTTAGATTTAATCTGCTGCCTTCCTACTTTAGAAAAGAAGAGTTTCCTTCATGTACAATACCCCCTTTCATGCTTCTCCTGGTAAAATCTTCCTTAGATGATCATATCATACTTTTGGATTAGATAAATATTCAGGGTTTATTTTGTAACAATCTAAATGTTATAGACAGCCCAGACACATGGAGTACTATGATTACATTTACTTTCTTTTTTTTTAATTTTTAAAGATTTTATTTATGTATTTGAGAGAGAGGAGAGAGAGAGAAAGAGAGCAAGAGACAGCGCGAACAGGGAGGAGAGGGAGAAGCAGGTTCCCTGCGAGCAGGAAGCCCAACGTGGGGCCTGATCCCAGGACCCTGAGATCATGACCTGAGCCAAAGGCAGACGCTTAACCGACTGAGCCACCCAGGCGCCCCTGTGTTTCTGTTTCTCCTGGGATTATTCATCTTCCTTTTGTTTGCTCACTTGTATTCGGGGCCACCCGATTAACCCCAAGCCCTATACCAGCAGATGTGTCCTCTGCTTCCTCCTTTTCTTACAGATACACAACAGTAGTCTCCTTTAACACTTTCACAAAGTTGTGCTGCACGGGATTAAAAAATAATTTTAAGATACTTCAAATTGCAGAGAACGTGCAAGAACGGTGTGAAGAACTCCATTTGCCCGGCAATCAGACACCCCACTCACGTTTCACCTGTTGCTGCCGTGATGTCACCTACAGAAAGTGACACAGCCCAGTATCCCGCGTCCTGCCTCTTCAGTTGCTCTGTCCTGCCTCGAGCTTCACACTCGTAATGTTTTAAAGAGAACAGGGCAGTCATTTTGCAGAAGGTTGCTCGATTTGGGTTTATCCGCGTTTCCTGGTAATTATGCCAGGATCGTGCATTTTGGGGACAGGGACACCACAGGAGAGACGCTGTGCTCTCTCCCTGCCCCTCTCCGGTGCCATTCAACATCAGCTTGTTGACACAGTGGTGTTAACTTCAATCAACTCACCATTTGACTGGGTTTCTCCATCGTCAAGGTCTTGTGCTACTTTTGTACAAACGAGCTTCCAGGTGGAGATACTTTAGCACTATGTAAAAATTCCACTCCCTATTTCACGTATGCCCCTAGTTTTAGCGTCCCTCGATGTCACCTACCTGAAATCACCATCATCATCACAGTTGCCAAGAGGTGGTTTTCTTCTTCCCTTATTATTTGGCATTCTACCGTAAGGAAAAGCATTCTCTTCTCATTTATTCATTTGTTTGTTCACAGCAGTGTGGACCCATGGATTCCTAGTTTATCTGATGGACTATGATCCACTGCTCTTTTATTTTGGTATTTGAATCACACCAGGTTTGGCCAGAAGAAGCCCCTGCCGCTCTTGCGTCCTTTTGACACGTCCCTTCATTCTCTGGGCACGCCTTCGCTTTGTGACACCAGGCTCATCTCGTACTTTCTCTGGCCCCGCCTGGGAGCCAGCCATTCCTCCATAGAGCTTGGTATCTGTCTAGGGGGAGGACGATATCTTGAAAATAAGATCTCGGTGCTAGGTGTGCTTGTTGCTACCAGTGTATTGCTACTCCCAGACCTCCTTGATGAGCAGAGCTGGAGAAAACACACACACACACACACACACACACGCACGCACACACACACTTTAAACCACGCATTCTCACTGACAGCTCCAATTCCAGCCCGGCACCATGGGGTTCTTCAGTGTCCTCCTTTCGGAATCCATGCCTCCCTTGTCACTGAGAAATCTGCCTCCTTTAATCCACGGTGGATGATGCAACTGCTCCATCCCCTGCATACTGTCCTCTGTCCTCTGACCCCCCAGGCTGTGGTCGCACCCAACTTTAACTCTGGCCTCACGAGGGCGACCACATCGCCCCACCGGCACCTGCCTGGTGACCTTCAGCTGCATGAACTGAGAAAGGAAGGCAGGCAGGGGGAAGAAAGGAAAGAGGGGAGAGTGGGGGAGGCGGGGAGAACGGAAAGCAAGAGAAAATAGGCCGACAGGCATGGGATGGTTTTTATAGCTTTAGAAGATGTCTGGGATTTTCAGGAATGCTCCCATTGTCTCTACCCCACCTCCCTGATGTAGCCACTGGAGGGAACTGGAATGAAGACTCTGGGGAGAGTGGGCTGCACCCCAGTCTGAGCTGCAGATCCCAGAGGTGGAGGAGTCTGAGGGCCCCCGACCCTGTCTTCCCTGGGTCCTTCCAAGGCCTTGCCGATTCATCTCCTGCATATTGTTAAAGACTTTACAAATTTAAAGAAATTTTTTTTAAGTCGGAGTGAATATGGTTAGCTCCATGAGTTGGTGATAGGGCAAACTGGTTCCCTGCTTAACTTAGTTATGGTGAGGACTGGGGGGTAAAGGTGGTCACTACTCACAGACTCTTGGGTCCTCTCCTCCTCTACCCCCAGTACTTCTGCTCAGCTGTGTTTGAACTACTGGGCCTCACCGTGACCTTCTCAGATGTAGAAAGAAAATTGAGCCTGGATGCAAGCCCAGCTGGGCCTCCAGCTTGCTGGGTGACCCTGGGCAGGCCCCCCTGCCTTCCCTGGGCTTCAGCTTCCCCTTGGGGAAAGGAGACGTTGGCTTCTAAGTTCTGTGCAGCTCTGCCTTAGGCGGGGGCACCCACAGCTGGGGACCGGTGGAGTCCTCTTTGGCCACCAGCTCCCAAGGCCAGGGAGAGAGGAGCCAAGCTCCCTTCCTCTGCCGGAGGAATAGTTCGGCTGGCTGGGCCTGGGCCTGTAGCCAAGGGGAAACACAGACAATATGCTGGAGTCACCCTGACCGCCTGGGACAATGGTTGTGCAACTTCCGCCCCCAGGCCAGCAAATAAGACTGTGGCCTCTGGACTTTGAGCTCCAGGCAGCCCTCTCCCCTCCCCCAGGGCCCAGGCCTTCCAGCTTAGGGGACAAGGCTGGGGGGAGTGGACAGGGTACTTTCTTAGTCCCAAGGGCAGCCAGGTGGCTCTGGGTTCTGTGAGGAGGGTCTCACCAAGAGCGGTCAGCACGCAAGCCGTGGGAGCGGTGGAGGAGGCCGGCCAGGGGAGGCTCTGTGTGAAGGCCCGTGTGCCTGTGCGTGTGAGTGGATAGCGGCGTGAGTGAGCCGGGCGGTCGGTCCCACAGTCCCGGTCATCGGGGGAGTGATACTGGAGGGTTGTCTGGATGCTGCTCCCCCACCCCCCACAGCATGGGAGTCCAGGTGTTCCGGGGCACCTTGGCGAGCTGCTGTGTGTTAGCCGTTCGCCTGCGTGCACGTCGTGGGACATGGTGCGGATGGCATATATGTGAGATTATGCACATGGGTGGGATTCCGTGGGGCCACGTGTGGGCTGCGCGGCTCTGAGTGTGTCCTGATGAGTGTGCATGTGAGTATAAACCCATGTATGTGGGCACATAGGGGGTTGCTCGTGTCTGCCCGCTGTGGGTACAAATGAGTGCATGTGCTTATGCACGCGTGAGCCCCCGTTGCTGAGCCTGTGGTCTCCGTGGTGGTGGGGTGGTTTGTAGACACGTGTGGCCTCTGGTACGGGTGAGTGCACTTGAAGTAATGGATGCTCATGCAAGTGCTGGTGTAGGACACGTGTCCCTGGGGACCTGGTCCAGCTCCTCACGTGCTTCGCCCCATCGTGCCGCACAAACCTGCCAAGGACTCTGCATGCTTCCAGTAAGTCTGCACTCTGAGCCCCTGTTTCCCCACCTGTACCATGGAGGGTGAGGTTGGACGGGAGGAGTTATCAGCCTCCTCCTACCTTTGTGGGGGCTTGTGTAAGCACCCCTAAAGTACATGTATAATATGAGGGAATTGAGAGCCCAAAAATCCTAGGATTTACCTTGGCCCCTAGGTGAGTAGGGGAAGTAATAGGGGAAGCCAGGAACCCAGAGCCTGGGATGGGGTACACCCAGGAAGGGCCTAGGGGACCTGTTGGAGCCTCCCGTCTGACCAGGCCCTGCTGTGGCCTGGAGGCAGGGGGCTGCCTGGAGTGACCTCGACCCAGGGCTCTGGAATGGGAGAAGGGACGAGGGGGATCACGGCCAGCAGACCTCTGGGAGCAGCCCCCAACAGGTCAGGGGCACTGGTTGGGAGGCAGGACGACACCTCTCTACTCACCCAAAGGAATCTGTCCTGGCTTCTTTGCTCCTTATCAAGTGGGGCCCTGGGTGGCTGTGCAGTCATGGAGGAGCCTTCATTCCCCTCAGGGTTGGTTTGAAAATTCAAGGGCTTTGGCCCGAGTCCCAGGGATGATCCTGAAGCTGGAGGAAAAGATACACTTTCTGAATGCTGCGGGGGGTGGGGGGCAGCATGGGGTGCTCGCTGCCTTCTTCTTTACGCCAACTCCTAGCAGTTCCTCCCAGCCGCAGCGCAGACAAGCCTTTGTGCAGCATAGTAACGAGACAGCATGGAAGCTTCATGGTACACTCCATCTTTGCTGCAAAGGGCAGTGTTAGCACTAGAAAGTTCTGTTCGCGGGGAGCAGGTTCACTGCAAAGAGCTTGAAGGAGGGGCGCCTGGGTGGCTCAGTCGTTAAGCGTCTGCCTTCAGCTCAGGTCATGATCCCGGGATCCTGGGATCGAGTCCCGCATCGGGCTCCCTGCCCAGCGGGGAGCCTACTTCCCCCTCTCCCTCTGCCCTGCTTGTGCTCTCTCTCTCTTAGTCTCTCTCTCTCTCTCAAATAAACAAATAAAATCTTTTAAAAAAAAGTGGGGCACCTGGGTGGCGCAGATGGTTAAGCATCTGCTTTTGGCCCCTGGGATCGAGCCCCACATCGGGCTCGCTGCTGAGCAGGGAGTCTGCTTCTCGATCTCCCTCTGCTTCCTCTGCTTGTACACACTCTCTCTCAAAAATAAATGGAATCTTAAAAAAAAAAAAAAAAAGAGCTCGAAGGTGCTAGAGTCCCGTCCAGCCCTGGTGTGATGTGCCCACAGGGCTTGGATTCTGACCCCAACCACCCAGGGCAAGGACTCTGGGTTTGGAGAAGAGGGAGGAGATTCCAGGGAAAGGAAAGTCCTAGATGTCTCCCGCAAAAGTCAGGGCCAGTGTGAGCAGCAGAAAGCACTCTAGGTATTTCGAACAGAGGACATTTAATATGGGGGATTGGTCACACGGGAGAGGAAAGGGCTGAAAAGCCAAACAGCAGATGGTAAGACAGTCTAGTTAGGGCATAGCTACTACCACTCCAGGCTCGAGCGACCCACGGAGGCGGTGACGATTCTGCCTGGGGGTGGCTGAATCACAGCCGGAGCCACTGCGGGGCTGGACCACCGAGGAACTGGCGGCTCCGTAGGAGCGAAGACAAGAAGACAGTAGTCAGTGCTGGAAAAATGACACCCTGTCCCCACTAAGCAGAGGGAGAGGGGGAGAAATAGCCTGGCTTCTCCCACCCCCCAGTCCTCTCCCAGCACTTCCCATTGGCCCAGCCCAGCGAGAAGCCAGTTGGCAAAGGAGCCTGGGAAGAGCGGTTTGCAGGAGCTGGGCAGCCGCATATGCAAGCAAATGGGCAATAGCCCGCACTTCCCCATGTCGCACTCTGCAGGCGCTGAGAACTCGGGAAAAGCAAAGAAAGACTTGGCACCGTCCCCGGGACTGTGGATATGACGACGTTTTGATAAGAGTTGAATGGACTGCACATACACACACACCTTTCCCGGTGCCACATGCCCCCTGAGTGAGGCTTCATGCCGTCCGCACTGCAGCTCAGCAAACTCAGGACAAGGCCCTTGTGCTGTAGTCGAGGAAACCGAGGCTTTCGGAAGGGAAGTGTCTTCTCTCAGGCCCCACAGCTGGAAAACGGCAGAACCAGGGCTCACACCCCCTCAGTGTGACTCCAGGGACCCTGGGCCTGGGAGACAAATGGGAAGTCTGCTGTTAGGCCCTACTGTTGGGAGCAGATGCTGATTATCAGTCTGGGTTGGAGGCACTGGGTAAAAATTCTCTGAAGCCGAGAGGCCTTGGACGGGTAGAGGCCAGCTGGGGAGAGAGCCACGGTTGGCAGACTGGGGAAGAGAGTGTGGTGGTAAAGAGCAGGACTTAGGGGCCCAACAGGCTGGGTCAAATCTGCTCTGCCACATACCAAGGGTGCGACTGGACCTCCGTGCCTCAGTTTCGCATCTGTAAAATGGGCATAATAGTGAGAGTAGTCCCTGCTTCACAGGGCTGTGTGAGAACTGAAAGTTGGATAAGTGTTTGCTACTATTACTTGTTATTCTTATTTCTGTTTTATAGGTGAGGAATTGAAGCTCTGAGAGGTAGAGCAGATAAACGAAGATGGCACCACTAGGAAGCAGAATATGACCGAGTCTGTGCCGACTCTGTGGCACTCACTCCCACCCTTTCCTTCTCTGTCTGCCCCCCACAAGACTCCTTCTTTAACTCTGTGACCCACACAACCCACCCCTGCTGTGATTTGGAGTTGCCCTTCTCCTTGCATCTCCCCTCTGATAAGTCACCTCCTCCTGTCGGCCTCCAGGCTTGGGGATGCCACCAGCTTCCTGCTGTTGCTGATCTCTGGGTTGCAGCCTCATCCCCCACGGAGTTTCTCAGCTCTTCTAATCCTTCTAGCCAGCCCCTGGATTAACTTCCCTCCCTTAGAAACCTAGTGTTTCAGTGTTCCTGCCGAGACCCCGCCTGGTCCAATAGTCCCCGTTTGTTGTGGGATTCCTTGGACCAGGAGCTCTTCCCTGTGTTAATGTACAGGTTAGGAACCCTCACCCTACTTGACAGAAGCAGAAGTAGGGCATGTGGAGAGAAGCCATTCGCCTGCAGTCCCACAGTTAGCAAGCGGCAGGGCTGGGGCTCCCAGTTGGGAGGTGGAAATCTAGAGCTGGTGCCTCCCCGCCCACAGCCTTGCCTGCCGTTGGCCATCCTAACTGCCAGGTGACCGCCCCGATGGTGGCCTCTGGGACTTCTCCATCTGGCCGCTCAGAGACCCGCCTGAGCCTGGCATCTCGGCACGTTCTCTCCAGCGGAAGCCCCCTGTGTCTGCCGAGGGGCCAGCACGTCCCGTGGCCTCCCAGCTCTCTTCCTCCTCCCTCCTGCGCCTCTTCCTGCCAGGCTCTCCCCGGCTCCCTGCCACGCCTGGCGCAACGCTCCCTGCCAGGGCCCTCGATGACTCACCCACACAGAGCTCTCACTTCCTCCTTCGCGTCGGAGGAGGCTCTTGACCCGCTGCAGCTGCAGAAAGAGCCGCGGGCGCTGCTGAGGGCTCTGGGCCCAGACCTGAGGGGCTGGAGTGCTGTCCCAGTGGAGCACGGGGTGGCAGGAGGGCTCCTGGGGCTCCCTGCCAGATGCCGGCCTGCGCTGGACTCTCTCCAAATGGCCAGTCATCTACACAGCCTGGCATAACAGGAGATTGGCCTCGAATTTTTAAGCTGGAATTGTGCCTCTCATACTTACTGATGGCATTGGAGGGACCCATCTTCATTCATTCATTCATTCATTCATTCATCCATTTGTGCATGGGTGCATTCATGCCTTCTTCCCTTCATTCCCTCATTTAACAGATTTGTTAAAATCTGTCCTGGCCTCCTATGTACCAAGTAGTCCCCAGTGGACCAAGAAACCAGGTTCATTCTCTGCCCCTGAAGAGCTCCCAGTTGAGGGGGTGGGAAGTGGGGTTGAGGGGTGGATCTGTAAACAGAAAACCCAAGTAGGATTAAAGAAAACCCAACACAGTAGGGAAGCCTTGGAGATACTTCTGAGATCTCTTCACACAGTTTACCGCTATGTGTACACAGAAATGCCTCCTCATTACAACCTGGTTTCTCTCTCCCTTTAGAGCACTCTATAGCTCCCAGCTGCTCCAGGGAGTGGGCAAGGGCAAGGCTAAAAATTAAGCTTCCCTAAGCCTCCTCGGGGCAGGTGTATTGTACAGCCCCCTAGTCTAAGAGGATGGCACCTGGTTAAATGACCATGCTGTGGAGTCAGACCTGGGTTACACTCCCAGTCATTTTCTGACCACGGGACCTTAAGGAAGTTGGTCATCTCTGAGCCAAACGAAGCTATTGATGACCTCAGCATCATGTTTTTGCAAGAATTCAATGAGATCCTCCATGCAGAGCACCTGCACTCTAACACTGAAGCGCTCGGTAAAGGCCCGCTGTCACAGTGAATACTACTGTTTACCAGGAGGTTCTGTGGGTTCCTGATCCTGCCCGTGTATACATGTGTGTGCACGTGTCTATCCAGGGGGTGGTCAGGGAAGGCTTCCCAGAAGAGGTGACACTGGCGTTGTGTCTTAGAGGAGAAAGTGGGGGAAAAGTATTCCAGGGAAAGGGAAAGGCCCGATGCGGTCAGGGTGTGGGGAGTACTTTGGGGCAGGCGAAGGGACCAGGCCAAGAGTGGGCCTCAATGCTGCGGCCTGACTGGGGCCGACTGTTGGATCTGGGTGGGCGGGGGCTGCCCCAGCTTGGTATCTGAGATGCCGACAGCTCTCACACCTCTGCCCCCTCCCGTTTCTGGGCCTCCACTTCCTTCCCCTGCACAGACCACAGAGGCGTTTCAGAGGAAGCTGCTACTTATTTTAGCAGTGATCCCTGGACACCCCCACCCACAGTGCCCCTGCCCCTCTGGGCCCCTGAAAAGGCATCAGGCCATTTTTCTGAGTCACCGCCCAAAGCACTTATGGGTGAGGGCCAGGTCCTGCCCCCCTTCCCTGCAGCAAACCGAGCCCAGTCTCAATGCTGGAAGACATGGGTTCAAGCCCAGCTCTGACGCTAACTTACTGGATGACGCCCCAGTCCCTTCACCTTCCAAGCCCTGCGTCCCCACTGGGGCTCTGGGACCAGCCACTGGGCAGGCCCCGCCCTCTGGGCAGAAAGTGGGGTGGGGATGGATGTGTTGCCACACTCCCCTGTTGTCCAGCTGGCAGAACCAGAGACAGAGTCTCGGGCAGATCGAGTTGGGGGTGGGGGGCAGAAGCTTCCACTTTGTAGGTCTGTCTTTAAGAAAAACAGAATCACAAGTAAGATTTACTTATGAAAGTAATTTTCTATTTAGAAAGGACCTACCTGTGCAAGTGAGGAGCCCTGAAACTTTTTTTTTTTTTTTTTTGGCATCCTACAAATCTGCTTTTGGAGAGGGTCTCCCAAATCCTCAGGAGACAGTGGGGAAACTGAGGCAAAGAGAGAGGCTGTCACTGGCTCTACCCGGTCACACAGCTGGGGACTGGAAGGCTAGGATTTGAACCCAGATTTGTCAGAAATCAATGCCCACATTTTATCCCCTACCCTCGCTAGCCCTTCATAAGCCCATCATAGCCCCATTGGGGTGAGGAGGGCATGAAGGAGGAAGGGAGAGAGACTGAGAGCCAGGGCAGGGCAGTTCTGGCGACAGCACAGGACTGTGGCCAAACAGACTCACCTGAGTCCCAGCTCCGCCCCTTTCTAGCTGTGTGACCCCTCTGGAGCCTCAGTGTCCTCATTTGTAAAATGGGGTGATGGAGAGCAGTGGTGGGCTCCCTGCAGCAGCTGGCATGTGACGGTTCTTTTTCTGCCTTCACCTGGATCTTCTAAGTCGCCCTGACCCACACTGATAAGGCTAACCCTCGTCTAGCGCTTACCTGGTGCCGGGCATGGCTCTAAGTACAACTACTGAAACGTTAAATTTCTAATCCTCACAACAACGTGATGAGGTAGGTGCTCCCGTGTTCCAGATGAGGAAACGGAGGCCCTGCATCCATGCCAGGCTCTGGGCTGGGCATCGGAGATGCAGCTGTGACCCGGGGATGGTCTTTGGTCCTGAGGATCCCAAAGCTGGTGGCCTCAGAGGAGTCAGCACCTTCAGAACCCCAGAAGGATGCCGGGAAGTGTAACATTTGGGGTCTGCAGGAAATCTCAAGGGAGCAGAAGGGAAGGAGCCATTCTTTTTGACCAGAGGCTTCGTGTAGGATGTGGCACTTGGAGCAGAGCCCTATGGATTCCTAAAGGAATTTTCCAAGTTGATCAGAGTGGAGGGGCGTTCCAGGCAGAGGGAACAGCACACGTGCAAAGTCAAGAGGCAGAAGAATGCTTGTGGGGAAGAGGAAGGAACCAGGAGTTAGTAGATTTGGGGGAGTCTGTGGGCCAGGAGTAGTACAGAGGAAGCTGAAGAATTAGCTCCCTGGTTTCTGTCTTCCTTCTTGGGTGCCAACCTGTGAGCAGCGGCTTCAGTCCTGTGGGAGAAGTGTCTGTGAGGGGCAGGCCTGCTTGCGTGCAGGACAAGTGAAGGACGCAGAACCTCAGTCAGAGGCAGTCCCTGACATCAGTCTTTGGGGTGGGAAGCCCATGGCAAGGCCCCAGCATGACCCTTTGCTGCCTCCCCTCCTGCTCTTCTAGCTTTGACAGTTCAGAAGCCTTCCCCAGGGAGGTGAAGCAGGGGAAGATGTGGGCCGTAGGGTCGCCCCACTGACCAGCTTCTCGCCTCCTCAACTGATCGACCCCCTGTCCACCCTTCTGTCCATCCATGAGTCCATACCCCCAATGCTTACCTGGAGCAGTACTGTTCATGCATGGCCCATGTCCCCTCAGTCCACCCCTGAGGTCCCCTGCTCTGCAGTGACTGTCCTGGCTGCAGGGGGGGAACACCCCCGGTGCCCCCCAGCCCCCACGTCTCCATGTCCCTGCCTGGAACTTTCTCTGGTACCACAGAAGCCAATTTCCCACAGGGCATCCAGAAATGCCAGGGCTGGAATGTCCATAAGGGCAGCCCTCACCCACTGATGGATTGTGGACAGGGACCAAACACTCCAGCTTGCCAGTCACTGTGGAGGGCGACTCTAGGCACATTGCACACTGTGGCTCAGTGGATCCCCGGTGGGACTGAGGCCCAGGCGCCCAGCAAGTAATCCTCTCATGGGTACCCCTTATTGGATTTTCTCCCTTCCCTGTCATACCTTCCCAGTCCCTCACCCCTACTTCCCTAGATTATTGCTTCCCAGAGAAGCCACCTGCTCCCATCACCCTTCCCATGTCCCCTCCCATTCACCTGTTCATGCATTTGTCCAGACGGCAAATATTCATGGTACCCACTCTACTGGCCCCTTGCTAGATGAGGGGGACACAGCCTTGCCCTCAAGAGCCCATTAACTTGTGTAGATGGATGCGGGCTCCGGGGGGGGGGGGGGGCACTATTGAGCCGTCAGCCTCCATCGGGCGGGCTGGGGCAAGAGGAGGTAAGTGCTGGGTTAAGCCACTTCCTCATCCAGTCGTGGTTCCCCACCCTTGGCTCTCTCCTGTGTGTAACTTTCCAAGGAAGCTTCTAGCAGCCTGTGTTGTGTCCAGCAGGAAGGAAGGAAGAACAATAGTTAACACTTGTGCTCACTTCACTTGAGCTGCTTTACACATATTAAGCCCATTCATCTTCCCAGCAGCCCTAGGAGGGACTGATACTCTTAATACAAACTCCATTTTACAGATGGGGAAAGTGAGGTACCAAGAGTCTCACCCAAAGTGGTATAGGTAATAAGAAGCAGAGCTGAGATTTTGGTCCAGGCAGTCTGACTTCAGAGTCTGTGGTTTAGCTTCTGTGCTTTGCTGTTTGCAGAAGGAGGGAAGGCGTGAGGGCAGTGGGTTTGATGCAGAAGAAAGGAGTCAAATGCACACGAGGGTCTGGGCAGAGAAGGCAGATCAGCACAAAAAAGAAAAAAAAAAAAGCCCGGAAACATACTTCCACGCTAGTATGCTCTAGCATGCACAAATCCACGAATGCCATGTGCACACAAAGGCAAGCCTACACAAAAATGTGCGTTTAGCTGATTACATACGCATCCATGTAAGTGTGAACATACGTGCCTGTCCTACACAGAGATTTGCGTGCATCTGGACATGCCAAGGCCACCACACATACACACACGTTTGCACGTGTGAGCAGGCGTTGACACGCATGCGTGTTCACAGACAGATGCACACACACGCACGGTACATGGTCATTTGCACCCATGCACGTGCCCTTACACACACGGGCCCACACAAGTACAAATTCTTTGCTTAAAGAAAACTTGTGACTGTATTAAAAATGTAGGACACATTGGCCAAATAATTAAAGCGAGGAGCGAGGCAGTGGGACTTCTCGCCGCTCTCTCGGGGCCGCCTGTGCTGGGCTGTGCTCAGCGTGGCTTCGTCCTATATATTTGAGGAAGAGGCACTTTATTACAGTAATTTATCACCCCCATAAATGTGGCTCCTCTGTAACGCGGAATAATTTGGGAAGAAATATGTTTTAAAAATTAAAAATGCAGTCGGCATGCGCCCGGGCCGGTCTGCAGGGACACATTGCCGCACCTCTAGTAACTGCCCGTGTAGCTCTAATACCTACAACTTCCATTATTTAAAGTGTGATTATATTTTTCCTGCTTGGAGCTTTGTCAGCTATAAATAAAAGATAAGGGTGAATAGTTGCGGGGCCTAGTAAGCACTTCCATTATTGGTACTTAAGGGGGCTTGGGGATGGAGGCAACGGGCAGGGTGTGGGGAAGGAAAGGAGGCCATTTGGGGGGTATGGACTGGACCTGGAAGCCGAGCCGTGGGCATGGGTGGGCCAGGTCCTTTCCCTGGTGGAGTTTTCCACTGGATCCAGAGCAACATGACCCCACGAACCTGGGTTCTCTTGTCCGCCGCCGACCACAGTGAGAGCCACCCACGGAGGTTGCTGCCTGGGGTGGCTCCCTGCATTCCGACCCCCTCCCATCTCCCCAGGGACTCCGCAGTCATGGGACACCAGGGGAGAAGGGGCCTAAAAGAGAAAGGGATCCATCCGCTTTAAGATGTTTGGTTTCTCACAGCCAAGAGTTGTTACTTTGAAGCGAGTCCAAACTGTGGCTGCCTGAGAAAGGCTTCACAAGGGAGTGTGTGTGTGTTGGGGGGAGGGAGGTGCCTTTATTAGCCAAAACAGGTCCTTGGCTTTCTGAGCCAGAGAGCTATTCCAATTAAGCAGAGAGTAACTGGGAAGAAAAGGTTACTCCTAACAACGATCAGATCGATCAGATCGGAAAACAAATGTGTTTGCTTTGTCACAAGGAGAAAAGGAGCGAGGCAAAGCTGAATGAAAAAGAAAATTAGAAATTGTTTCTTTGCCCCGTCTCCCCTGTCTTGCGTGTTTCTCTGAAGTTTTTTTTCACGTCCTTGAGCCTTGGTTTGCTCATCTGTAAATCAGAGATGACAGTGCCCATTTCCAGGGTTATCGGGGCAATTAAATAAGATAAGATCTGTACAGCGTTGGGACTGGCTGTCGCCATCCCCCATCCCCCAGGTATTCAATAACGTTGATGAAGTCAACCCAGACAGAGATGCGGCGATCACGCTCCTTGGTATTTACCCAGGCGAATTGAAAACTTACGTCCACACAAAAGTTTATAGCAGCTTTGTTCATGATTGTCCAAACTTGGAAGCAACCAAGATGTCCTCCGGGAAGGGAATGGATGCACGAACTGTGATATAACCAGACAGTGCACTGTTATTCAGTGATAAAAAGAAATGAGCTATGGGAATGGGAAGTTAATGTTTAATGGGTGCGGAGTTTCAGTTTGGGAGAGTCAAGCAGGTCTAGAGATGAGTGGCAGCGTTGGTTGCCCAACAATGTAAATGTACTTAAGACCACCGAACTGTATGCTTAACCACACTTAAAATGGAAACTTTTTATATTATTTATATTTTACCATAAAAAAAAAAAAGAAATGAGCTATCAGGCTACGAAAAGACATGGAGGAATCTTAAATGCATATTGCTATATGAAAGAAGCCAGGCTGAAAAGGCTGCATACAGTATGATTCCAGCTGTATGATGTTCTGGAAAAGGCAAAACGGTGGAGACAGTAAAAAAGATCAGTGGTTGCCCAGGGTTTGGGGTGGGGAGGAGAGGGAGGGTTGACCAGACTCAGCTCAGAGGATTTTGAAGACAGACTGCATGATTCTGTAATGGTGAATGCATGTCATTACACATTTGCCAAAACCCATAGAATGCACATCACAAAGAGTGAGTCCTAACGTAGTGAACTCTGGACTTCATCTGACAATAATAGTGCATCAATACTGGCTCATCGAGTGTAGCAAATGTACCACAGTGAAAAGATGTTAATAATAGGGTAATGAGTGGGGGATTATATGAGAACTCTGTACTTTCTGCTCCTTTTTAAACCCACAACTGCTCTGAAAATCCAGGCCTAAAAATTTCAAATTCAAGTAAAAAATAAAAACTTAGGATTAAAATTGAAGCTCTAAAAATTAATTTAAAAAATTGGATGGAAGTCAACACTGGCCTTTCCTTCGCACTTGACACCACAGAGAGCAGGCTGGAAGCCTCTTAGCAATCATTCCACCCATTGATTTCCAAACGCTTTGTTTCTTTTTCCAAGCAAAAATGTATGGGGCCCCCCAGGACACTTCAATACACTTCCAAAGCTCACACTATGACCAGGGCAAACCGGATGGGACCAGCAAACAGGTTTGGACCGGCTCAGGCTACATCCTGCCCTCCGGGGCTCCCTGATCATACCTGTCCACCGCTCCCCAGGTCGGCCTGCATTAGCCAGGCTGGATCAGCGGAATTTGTCTGAGCTACAGAGAATGAAGCCGCTGATTCAGACCTTTTGGAGCTGGTCCTAGCTGGTTGCATTTGTCCTAAATCAGCTCGGACCACTTGCAATTGGCTGAAATTAGCCCCAAACCTAGAGTCAAGGGGTGTGCCCCCACATGGAGCCCCAAAGGGCAGAGAAGCTGAGATTCCACTTGGAGTGATCAAACAGGGAGTCTGGGCATAGCTCAAGTTGGAACAGACCAGTTGGGACTGATGAGCACATTGCTGCTGAGGCTGGAGAGAGAGCCTCCTCGCCTCCTGCCTCTAGCCCTGGAGTACCTCCCTGGGTACCTGGCTTGGAGGAACAGAGGCCGTTTGGGTTGGGCTGGGGAGAGGCTCAGGCAGGCGAGAGGAGGAGACTCTTCTGAGAAGTTGGGGGGAGAGGGGGTGTGGTGGGGCCCAAGGGAGGGTTTTGTAAAGAAGCAGGACCCTGGAGCCCATCAGCGAGCTAATGGGCAGTGACATGCAGGGAGAGAGGGGAAAGGGACATAAAGAAGGGTTCAAGTCCTTGAAAAGGTGAGAAACAGCAGGACCCAGGGCACAAGAGGCAAGATCAGCCTCTGAGAGGAGAAGGGTCGCCGCCTTTGGGTGTCAGGAGGGAGGCTGCGAAGACCAAGGCAGATCCCATAGGTCCACAGGGTTAGGGGAGACTAGGTAGGCAGTCACGTCTCTTGAAGTCTGTTCTTCCAACGACATTTAGGGCAAGGTCACCTACTGAGCGCGAGGAGGGTGGCAAGGGGGTGGCGAGTTTGAAAAGAGAGAAGATAGAGCACGGTCACCCCAGAGAAGTGAAACACAGAGGGCTCCATGGGGCAGCTTGAAGGGCCCATTGGAGGTCCAAGGTCATGAATTTAGAGTGAAACCTGGCAGCTCAGTCGTGTGATTTTCTCCTGCAATATTCACCGGCATGCCATGGCCCGGGTCTCCAGAGTCACCAGTGGAATACGATTATGTGATGGTTGGGTTGAACGATACAAGAAGTGAAGCCAGGAGAGAACAACTGGACGGGACCAATGGCAAATGGGAAGGAAGCCCATCGAATGGACAGCAGGCCCCTGAGAATCCCAGAATCATGATAGGGGTGACACTTGAGCAAGGAGACAGGTGTCAGTGTGGGGTGCTTATAGAACGGGAAACTGAGGCCAAGCCAGA
Organism: Mirounga angustirostris; assembly: GCF_029215605.1. Lineage (NCBI taxonomy): Eukaryota > Metazoa > Chordata > Mammalia > Carnivora > Phocidae > Mirounga > Mirounga angustirostris. The sequence continues at coordinate 83,198,602 of NW_026991723.1, read as the reverse complement.
GAGGAGACTCATCCAAGGTCACACAGTTATTTGTGGCCGAGGAAGAAACTTCCAGTTTTTGGTCACTTCTTACGTCATTCACTCATGTATTCCATAAGCTCCCAGTGAGTGCCAACTATGGGTCGGGTGCCCCGAACGCTGAGGCCAAACAATCCGATTCCTGCTCTCAAAGAATTCACTGCTCATACATACGAAATTAACCCATCACTTACTTAATATAGCAAGTATATTTGAAATATTAACATGTACATTGTTGAACAAAACCCAGCACGGTTGTGGCTTCTGTGGAGCTTGAAGTAGAGTGATTTACTAACTGTAGGATCTCGGGCAAGGATCTTGGCTTCGAATCTTTGTGTCTCAGTTTCCTCATCGGTAACATGGGGATCCTAATAGTAGTCGCGTTACAGTGTTAATATGGCGATGAAATGAGTTAATAGCGTATAAAGAGATTTAACGTTGTGTGCTCTCAGTAATTTAGCTATTTTTGTTCTTTAGTAATTGGAATGCGTGTATAGCCTCGATTCTCAAAGACCAGCTGCAGCAACCACGGTGGACATCCCACCCATAGTCCCTCGCCACTCACTTTTCCCATACGGGCTGATGGTGTCAGACGCAAGCTCCGGTGATTTTTTTTTTTTTTTTTGCCTGAGTGCTTCTTCATCCTGCTGCAGAGTTGGTTAGCATGGGCCAGAAGCCCTGGGCAGTTAACTCGTCCAGGAGCAGCATTTAGCCAAGGGTGCATACGAATGGGAAGGATAAATACCCACCTTCCTTGCCCCTCGGGTCAGACATATTCTAGCCTGTCATTTCCCCATTGACACTGAGCCTCAGTTGCCCACAGTGGGAACTTGCTCATTAATACACACACGACAGACTTCCCTTCTCCGTGTCTCTTCCCCATTCCGTGTTGCTATTTCCTGAGATCAGCTTTAAAGCAAACCAGCTGCTTACACTCCATCCTTGCCTCAGGATCTGCTTCCGGGGGAGCCCAACCCAAGACAGTTGGCAATACAAATGGTCCTAGGAAGGAGACTCTCGGGACGAGCTTCTGGAACTGAATCAAGGACCACATTCCTGGTGGGAGTGGAGCGGTGCCAGCCTGTCGAGTGCTGAGACCCTCCCCTGACTTGATCTGGAAACGGTGCAGGGGGAAGAGAATGCCTGGGTTTATCTAGTGGCTCTAGCACTTGACAGATGAGGAGCAGGGGGCCAATGGTAACTCAAAGGATTGCAAAGTTGTTCAGGTGAGGTTAACTGCCATGGAAGCCCTGAAGGAAGAAAATGACAGGCTTAGGTCAGCCCACGATCAACTCAGGGGCCAGTGTGAACGCTGGAAGGCTGCCGGGACAGCACTTAACTGGACCTTTCATTCCCAAAGCTGGGGGGGGGGGGGGCGGGCAGGCTGAGCCGAACATCAGACCCAAGATCTGATTGAAAGAGTAGAGAAGGCACACAGGAGGCTAAATTCTCAGCCCCAGTGAGCCTTCTATGTTGAAGTCAGAGAGCTGATAGAGAAAGGCCAGGGCTCTGGAACCTGGAATGGGAATATTCATGTGGATCTGCTTGATAAACCTGAGCCTCTGGACTGGTCAGTGTGGCCCCTCGTCCTTGCTAGAGCTTCCCCTGGGTGGGAGACCATGCAAAGGCCTCATCTGAGCTGGATGCCTCCCAAGACGATGTGGACTTCTTTACCACAGCCCCTGCTTCTCCTACTTGCCATCCAGACCAATAGCTAAAATCAAGTCTCAACGCGGTCTGAAAGGGTTAGTATTGTTTCTTTAGTAGGAGGAAATGGATTCTCCACCAAAAGAGGTGCAGGGCCTGGCTGTGTCCTGGCAGGAACTAGGAGAACACCCCCTGGGAGTGGGTCTTGAAGGTCCTGTATCAGGGCAGGGAGGATCTAAGGCTTAATGGGGAAATTATTGATCTGGGGAGCAATCTGCTATGACTCAGAACATGAGCTCATCTCCTAGTGCTGTTAGAATGGCTTCCAAAGGCTTCGATATGAAGTCAGTCCATAGTAAGTGTGGGGAAGATGACAAAACTGCCTTGGCCAAGCACAGTGGGAGGGACCCCCGAGGTTCAGAGAGGTGGACTTGTTAGAATGGACATATTATGTAAGACCAGAGAACTCACCAACGTGCTATGCTTGGTGTACACAGGCAAAAAAATGGAGCGCTGGCCAGAGTGCATCTCACGGTGGGCCTCGTGGACCCGCAGACCCACCCGTGGTCGTTTCTCCAATCCCTGAGCAGGTCACTGGGAAGGATATACCCCACAGCTGGCAGGAGCCTCAGTTTGGTTCCTAACCCAGTGGTGTAAAAGGCTTCCTCAGGGGGAAGGTGGGGTGGAGGCCCCTAAAACTGCCCCCACCCCAGCCAAGATAGTAAATCAGAGCCACACCACACGCTGGGAGGCTAGCAGAGATTAGAGCCACCCTCAAGGACATAAAGAATGCAGGAGCGCTGGTTCCTATCAGATCCCCATTCCGTTCAGCCGCAGAGCCCCTGTAAAACGGGAAAGGTCATAGCAGACGGTGAATTAGCACAACCTCCCCTAAGTGGTAGCCTCAGTCTCACTGCTGGGCCTGATCACTGCAGCCTCCGGCGCTTAGTAAGCGCCTACTGATCTGCAGGATGTTATCTTCCATCCCTCCCCACCCCCCACCACAGAAGGGGGGGTAGAAGCACTTCCTATTCACCTGGGTAGAGGGCAGTGTCCCTTCACTGTCTTAGCCCTGCTCGCCCTGTCCCAGAGTTTATGTTAACTCTCCCGCTCTGTCACAATGTAATCTGAAGGGATCGCGATCACCCGAGCTGGGCTGGCTCTGCCCCCATGTTAACCGGAGCAGAAACTACATTTCCCAGAATTCCCTTTCCCGCGGAGCTCTGGGATAGCCCGGGCGCAAGACTTTGAGCGAGATTCTTGTAAGATGGAGTTGAAGCCGCCGACGTGCTCATTTTACGCCTGGGAGGTGGGTGCACGGTGTGGGGCGCCCTTGCAGCCCGGCCTGTGGTTACTTAGCGCTGACTTACTTTGTCAGGGGGCAGCCGCCGCGTCTGCAGCTTCTCCACCTGCTGCCACTCCGCGTGCCAGACCCGGTTCCGGGGGCCGCGGGGGGGGGGGGGGGCAAGACAGGACACGTTCCTGCTCTCGCTGAGCTTGTGCTTTCCTGGAGGCCAGCGAGCCGGATAGAAAGGGCTCCCCAAACCGGTTCTCCGCAGCAGCCGGGGACAGTTCCATCTCACCGCCGTGGTGACGGTGACCGATGCCATCCCCAGCCTTTCCATCTCTCTCCGCCTTCTGGGTTTGCATCTTTTTTTTTTTTAAGATTTTATTTATTTATTTGGCAGAGACACAGCGAGAGAGGGAACACAAGCAGGGGGAGTGGGAGAGGCAGAAGCAGGCTCCCCGCTGAGCAGGGAGCCTGAGCAGGTCTTGATCCCTGGGATCATGACCTGAGCCGAAGGCAGACGCCTAACGACTGAGCCAGGCAGGCGCCCTGGGTCTGCTTGAAGACAAGAGTATGCAAAGACACGCTCTGAACCATCAGCCGGGGTTACCTCTGAGAAGTGAAATTGGTAAGGAGGGTTTTCCTGCTTTTACACACAACTGAGGCAAAGAGAGGTTACACAGTGTGCCCATGATCATACAGCTGGTCATTCCGTAGCCGAGCTGAGGCCTTGTCCCCCTGCCTGCTTCATACATCCGGTTTCTTCCCATGACGAGGTCGGGCCCCTGCCCCTCTCATGCCTTCCATCAGGACCCGGCCTCCAGATTTCCAACTCAGACTTTCCCCCAAAATCCCCTTGTGCCTTCACTGCCTGCCTTGGCCAGGGCTCTGTGATAGGACAGAATTAGAACTTGCCTGGTGGTGGGAGGTGGAAGCAATGGCTGCAGAAGAGAAGTGACTTTCAACTTCTAGGAATTGACTTTGACAATCAGATCAGGCAAGGGGCTGAGTCACTGGCAGGCCCCTCCGGCTTGGTTTTAACCAGGTCAGATGGTGCAGCGCGTGGGGGGCGGGTGGGGTGCAGAGGGCTCGGTTCCACTTCCTGCTGTGGAGGTTCAGGCCCTTCGATGCAGTTTCTGTCTCTGATGGGGAGGACGCGCCCAGCAAGTGTCAATCCGGGCCACCTGGGTGGGCTAAATTTAGGTCTTAGGATGTCAAAGCTGCGAGAACCCAATATCTTGTTTTGCAGATGAACGAAGTGAGATGGAGAGTGGTCGAGAGACTTGCCTGGGTCATAGAGCTGGGGTCACAGCTGGGACTCAAACCCAGGCCTCTCCAAAAGTCACCACACTAACTCCAGAACGGGTGCTCTTTCCAAACACCCATCTAAGGCCTGGGGACAAAGTGAGCCCCCGAGAGCTCCTGCACTAATCAGCTATTGTTCTAACAGTGCCACTAAACAACCATTCCCCAAACCCAGTGACTGACAGCAGGCATGTCTTCGCATGCTCTCAGGTCATGGGTCAGCAGGTTGACCGTGGCTCAGCTAATTTAGGCAGGACTGGGCTGGGCCACCCTGCTTCAGGCTGTGGGTTGGGTTCCAGTCTCTTCTACCTGTGTTTATTCTGGGGCCCAGGCCGAAGGGGCCTCCCGACAACCAGGGAGAGATCTTCATGAAACTGTGCTCAGGGGAGAGAAGGGGAGACAGGGAGGCAGCCAGGCAAGCTGAGGCCAGCGTCCGGATGGTAAAGGAGCTCAAGGCCAAACCAACTGGCCCAAGCACGTTTAAGGCTTTGGCTCAAGTCATGCCTGGTACATTCCGATAGCTAAAGGAAGCCACAGGCTGGGCCCAACATAGCAGGCTGGGATGTATGTTCAGCCCAGGAGAGAGAAGGCCGGTAAACATCTGCTGACCAATACTATGACCCCAGCCTATCACGGAGGCACGGACCTGAAGATGGCCCTGCCTACTGCAGCTGCCCTGTTGGTAAACAGGCCATTCTGCCAGGTGCTCTGTTACCTGCCCCCGAGAATGGCCAATGGAAGCCAGGGTGCAGGGAGGGACTGCATGACCTCCTAGGGAGAATTAATTGTTAGAAAATGTGGATTCATGGGCGCCTGGGTGGCTCAGTTGGTTAAGCGACTGCCTTCGGCTCAGGTCTTGATCCTGGAGTCCCGGGATCGAGTCCCGCATCGGGCTCCCTGCTTGGCAGGGAGTCTGCTTCTCCCTCTCCCACTCCCCGTTTGTGTTCCCTCTCTCGCTGTGTCTTTCTCTGTCAAATAAATAAATAAAAAAATCTTTAAAAAAAAAAAAAAGAAAATGTGGATTCAGAGTGGGCAACAGGGCCTGAGCACAAAAGAGAGTCCCAGATTTGAGGCAGTGGCTGGAAACTGAAAGTCCCCTCATTCCACTGTCCTTGGGAGGTATGTGCCACACCCAAGGGAGAAAGCCATCATGCGGTTTTGAACTAAAAGAACAGCTTCATTGGGGCGCCTGGCTGGTTCAGTCGGTAGAATATGTGACTGTTGATCTTGGGGTTGTGAGTTCAAGCCCCATGTCGGGCGTACAGCTTACTTTAAAAAAAAAAAAAGGTAATCTCACCCTCTGTAAAAGAAGAGCTTCATCAACTTATGCATCCCAATTGGGCGTAAACACCTCTACTGCAGGGACTTCCGGACTGACCCTAGAGTGCTTTGTCACAGACCCAGGAGCTGCCTGGGCCCCGGGCATTGGAGCCCTCAGTGAGGGTCTGAGGCCGGGCCAAGGCCAAGGCAGGGTCTGGGTGGAGCAGAGGACAACCATGGTGCCCAGCAGGCCTCCAGAGGTCCACCACACACATCGAGGGGCAGAGACCAACAGAAGTGGATGCAGCCCAGTCAGATTCACAGGCCCACGGGAGGCCCCACTCGAGGACAACGGGATCTATCCTGCGGCAGGTGGGGAGTTTGTGGTGGACTGGAGTTCTGGGCAAGCAGGTGGGCCTGGGCCTGGGGTGATCTCTTTGCACCCATAGGCTGGTGAGACCTGGACAGCCTCAAGTCATGGGCTGAGGTTCCCAAGTTCACGACCCACGTCTGCTGTGTCTCTAAACCCCTGGTGCCCAGCCCCCAGTCAGAAGAGAGTAGGCGGTGCGGATGTTTGCTCGGTGGGTGGGCAAATAATAACACTAACAGCAAGAAACATAACAACAACAGCTGCTTCTGTCCACAGGATGTGAGGGGTGTCCCAGGAGACCCTAAAAGATACCTGGGGCATTTGACGTCTTTTAGGCCCTGGTGAGTCCCTGCCTCCCTCCCTTTTCGGCCTGGTGTGCCCCACCTGATATCGGGCGGGGCCCTGGGGGAGAGGCTGGGCCACAGGCAGCTCAGCCAGGCTGACCAGGAGCCTCAGTGACCAAGAGAGTGGTCAAGTTCGTGGTTTCAACGCCGCTCACAGGCACTCTGGTGCGTGTCCCATATTAGTGAGATGTGTGTGGCGGTGTGATGGGGGGGGTCTGAGTGGGCGTGACCACAGGCATCCAGGGGCCTCAGCGGCAGTGGGGAAGCGTGGTGGTGATAGGACAAGAGGGAGGAGGGTGGTGGCCGGTGAGGAGGAGGGGAACTTCGGAGACTTTAGGGAAGTCAGATGTGTTGTGGTGACACAGCAGGTGGCCAGCTTGGGCACTCTGCCCACGTGATCTCATGGAGGATCTTACAACAGCCCTGCTTTGCAAGTTGCCACCATTTCACAGAGGAGGAAGCTGAGACTCCAAGGAAGGAAGCAGCATGGGCCGGAATGCAGAGCAGAGCTCAGCCAGTCATCCAAATGACAATGGCCATAGGGACAGGGGATTCAAGCTGATCTCTGAGAGGGTCCCTCTGGGCAGGCAGGTGTGGCAGACCCCCTCTGTGGTCCTCCCACCTCCGGCTCCTTTTCTGAGACCTGCCCTTCCCCCCAGGTGGGGCCCCACAGGCCCTGCAAGTACCCTACCTCTCTGCCCCCCCTGATGATACCAGGGATGAACGCTGACTCAAGCTGGGCCAATCAGCTTCTCTCTCTTGCAACTTAGCACTGGGGGTCAGCAATGCTGGGCTGCCTTTTTGGCTGGTTATTCGAAATGAAACGTAAAGCGGGGTCAACTCGCTGTATTTGAGCCACATGTTCATAAAATGGCAGAGAAAAGACACGATCATAGAGAACCTGAACCTGTGCTCAGGGGAGAGAAGGGGAGACAGGGAGGCAGCCAGGAAGCTGGGGCCAGCGTCTGGATGGCGAAGGCCGAGGAGTCTGAGCAAGCACCGGGACTGCCAGGAGTGCAGGATCCGCAGGTGTGCTGTAAACCAGCCCTCTTACCAACAACAGCAGCGAAGCCCTAATCTGTAGCATTTGCCAACGTCCATGATGTAAGTGTTCCCACCACGGCTGATTTCAAGCCACCAACAAATGTCCCTGGGAAGAGACCGAGCTGGGAAGAGAGCCAACTTCATCCAGCATAGCCAACCACTAAATGGGGATGAGGAGTAGCTGATGGATGCCCGGACAGGTGGCCTGGAGAGATCTTGGGGGCAGGGGGGGCAGGGCAATACACCCGAAGTATCACTAGAGGGACCTGGCATAGGTGGGCAGCTCCCTTTAAAGGAGCCAGCTCTGGGCTGCCGTGGGCCTGTGTTTGTGCCCTCAGGGGACCATATTAGTGAGGCCTTCATCAAGGGGATAGCCCAGTTCTCAGAACCCTGACCTGAGGGCAGGACTAGACTAGCAGCAAAGGTGAGGGAGGTTTCATTTATTCATTCATTCATTCATTCATTCATTCATTCATTCATTCATTCATTCATTCAACAAGCAGTTAATGAGCTCTGACCATGTGCCCCGCCCCGGAGTTGCGACAGAGAACAAGGCAGACACTGCTTTTCCCTTCCCTCTGGGAAACTGGAGTCGGGCAGAGGATGTGGGCATGGACACAGGCAGAGAAGGGCTGGATGGGGTGGATGGGGGCACAGGGACCTGGGAAGCTCAAAGAAGGAGCATCTAACCCTCAATGGGGAGGTAACATCAAGGAAGGCTGCCCAAGGGAAGGGTCTGCAAGTTGAGGGCTGCAGGAACCATGGAGGAAGGGGCGTGGGGTGGGGGTAGGGAGAAAGTTCTAGGCAGGGGAACAGCCTGTGCCAAGACCCCAGAGGTGGAAGGACTGAGCGTCATTCAGTCTGGTGGGAGGGTGGGAAGAAAATGAGAGTTGACCGGGAATAGTTAGAAGCCATTAGAGGCTTTCAAGCTGAGGGACACTGTGATCAGTTTACCCACCCACCCCCAAGATCATTCTGGCTGCTCTGGAGGCAAAAGAGGGTCAGGGAGACCCACTACAAATGTCCCAGCAAGAGTCAAGTGGGGCTCAAGCAGAAGAGAAGGGAGACTGAGTCAAAACATATTTCGGAGGAGGCTGGGTGAATGTAGGGGATGAGAAACAAGGATCAAGGATCATCAAGGATCCTGGCAAGATGGTTGGTCTGAAAAATGGACGGTGGCGCCATTTATCAAGGTGGGGTGGGGGGCTGGGAAAGGAATGAGTTGATGTGAGGGAAGCTTATTGTGGGGGTTATTCTGCCATTTTTGACCCTAAGCTTTTTCATTCCACTGGGGAACTGCCCACCTTGAGAGTCTTGGTAGGAGTAGAGGGCAAAGCCCACTGCAAAATGTAAATGCAGAGCCCCTTGCTCAAAAATTATTATGAATTTCAAGATGGTGAAAGGACTCATACTAAGGAGTTCAGAGCATTAGGCAGTGTTTGTGGCTATAGATAGCTTTCCTATTGAATCCTTCCAAGTATATTATTACATATTTATATTATGTATCTGATTATTATCATTATTATAATTTAATACTATTGTTCTTAAAATTACCATTTGCAACTCATTGAGTTGGGCACATTACATTCAGTATCAACATCATTGTTATTGGTTTTTTTTTTTTTTTAAAGATTTTATTTATTTATTTGAGACAGAGAGAATGAGAGACAGAAGGGTCAGAGGGAGAAGCAGACTCCCCGCCGAGCAGGGAGCCCGATGCGGGACTCGATCCCGGGACTCCAGGATCATGACCTGAGCCGAAGGCAGTCGCTTAACCAACTGAGCCACCCAGGCGCCCTGTTATTGTTATTTTAAAAATAAGAAGAGCTAATATTTATCGAAGGCCTGTACTAGACCAGACACTGTGCTAAATGATTTGCATACATTATCTTATTTCACAAATAAAGAAATTGAAGTTCAGAGCAGTTAAAAAACTTTCCCATAGGGCGCCTAGGTGGCTCAGTCGATTAAGCATCTGCCTTCAGCTCAGGTCATAATCCCAGGGTCCTGGGATCGAGTCCCGCATCGGGCTCCTTGCTCAGCGGGGGTCTGCTTCTCCCTCTGCCTTCTCTGCCTGCCACTCCCCCTGCTTGTGCTCTCTCTCTGACAAATAAATAAATAAAATCTTAAAAAAAAAACCCACAACTTTCCCATGATTACATGACTAATACATGATGGAGACAGTTTACAATCTCAGATCTGTCTGAATCAAGCCTATGATATTATCCATTATTCTATAAAACTATTTTTCAAATGTTCCTGATAATAAAGATGATCATCTGACATTTGTTTAAAAATACAGAGCTCCAGGATCCTCCCTTAGAGAACCTGGTTTAGTAGCTCTGAATTAGGATTCAGGTCTCTATATTTTGATCCCTAGAAGATTTTTATTGTCAGGCAAGCTTGGGAAACACTGCTGTGATACCTAGTGATAGGATTGTGGCAAATTCTTCTGTTGTTGACAATTATTCATTCCCTTCCTTGTAAGAGGATCATACAGCCACATCGTTGCCCTACCTCCTGGTAGGCAGAGGTCTAGTTCTCAGCACCACTGCTAGGCTCGGCAGCGTGAATTGCTCTGACCACTGGAAAGTGAGCAACGTGACATCCAGATGTCTAGCACAAACTTTGAATACAGTGGCATGGTTCAGCTTGCTCTCTTGCACTTCTGTCCTCCGCCATGAAAACAACCTGTCCCAGAGAAGGGGCTATTTCTTCAGCCTGGGTTCCAGAACAAGAAGTCATATGAAGCAGTACTAACTTGCCATCCTGGTGAGAAATAAAGATTTGTTGTTGTAAGCCTTCGAGATTTGGGGAAGTTGTTTGTTACACAGCACAGCTGATAAATACAATATTTATTTATAATATTATATAATAACAGTGACATCTATTGAGGACTTTTTATGTGTGAAGCATTTTATTTATATATTTTGTCTCTAATCATAGCAAAAATAAATTGGAAGCTAGGGATTATGATCTCCATTTTAAAGATTTTTTTTTTTTTACTTATTTATTTGAGAGAGAGAATGAGAGAGAGAGAGCACATGAGAGGGGGGAGGGTCAGAGGGAGAAGCAGACTCCCTGCCAAGCAGGAAGCCCGATGCGGGACTCGATCCCGGGACTCCAGGATCATGACCTGAGCCGAAGGCAGTTGCTTAACCAACTGAGCCACCCAGGCGCCCCTATGATCTCCATTTTAGACACCAGGAAACTAAAGCTCAAAGAGGTGAGGTAACTTGTCTAAAGTCAGGAGCAGTGACGACACTGTCTGCTTCCAGAACTCTTCACTCACGAGTGAACCTTCTTGCCCCCTCCCTTCCCCCTCCTCCTCTTCCCCACCTCTCTCCTCTGCTTTCTGCCACCATCCGTCTCAAGTGCAACCTGTTGGCAGAAATAGACATATGCAATATTTAATTCACTTTAATTAAAATATATTTTAGTGGATTTTTTTCTGGGACATAACTCATTTTGATGGGAACCCATTGGATTTTAATGGGAAACCTATTAGAGGAACATATTGTGATCTTTAATGAAGCTGGGCTGTGTGGAGAACCACCTACAGGTAATTAGAAACCCCCCAGGCCCTTGGGGAATAAGGTGAGCTGAACTTCAGTTTGTTTAAGACAATTAATGCAGACAATGATCTGGGAACGAATTAAATGGTCCTTGATTAGGAGCAGCTGTGCAGGTGGCGTCCTCAGGAAAATGGGACATGCAAGTGGGGCTTTTAAGAAAGAGTGATTATTAATGCTTATCTGTTTATATTGGCAGCTAGCACTTCACCAGGCTGTCGGTTTGATCAAGTGGCTCCATCTCCCCACCCCACCTCTTCATGCTCTCTTTCTTCATTGATAACTTCTGGGTCTGCCAGGTGTCTCAAGGGACCTGCTTGCCTCTGATAGCCGATGGGTGCATCCACATTGGCAGGCTGGGAGCCCCCCTAACTCCCACAAGTGTATGCTTCCATATTGATGGGCACTTCTACACTGGTGGGATTGGGAACCTCTGTATTGTCAAATATGGTTGTTCCTACAGTAGTTAGAATAGGAACATCTATGCTTTTTCACTTGCACGTTTTGTATTTGCAGCTCTAAGAGCCACTGTACTCCTAAAAGGAAGCATTGCCCCAAGTCTGGAATGGGCTTATTCCTGCTGGAATACTGAGGAAATCCACACTGAAAGAAATAATAAGCACTGCACTGACCGTAAGTACTCTTGTACTAGAGATGAGCACATTTCCCCTTTGCCTTGATTGAGGGCCTCTGCACATGCAGGGAGGATGCATCTTCACTAGAAGAATGGAAAGGCTGCCTCAAAGAAGAGACATCTAAACTGGGTCCTGGTGGGAGTTAGCAAGAGTTCACTTCTATATTGACAGGAATGGAGCTTACAGCTGTGGGTGCTTCTACATCCATTAGAACGAAAGCATCTGCAGTGGTTGGGCTGGGAATGTCCCCAGGGACAGGAATGGGTATGATTATCTTGAAAGAAAAACTGGTGGGTCTATATTGGCAAGGAAGGGTGCTTCACACAGGTACATATGGGGCGCTTCTACACTCACATGAATAGGAAGCCCTACATTTGCTAGAACAAGCGCCTCTATAGATGGGCATGTCTACGTTAGCAAGGATGGGCACTTCTATGCTGGCAGGGGTAATTCCTAGAAAAGAATGGAACTTTTGCATTGAAAGGAATGGCTGTCTCTTCGTTGGTGAAGGTGGGCACTTCTACACTGATCTCTGACATTTCCTGACTCCTGACCATTAAAACCAGAGTGATTCCACTGACTTTTCCGAAGTCCCAGACCATTCCCTCAACTCCCAGCCCAGGGTTACTTTGTCCAGAGGTGGAGGAGGCAGTCACACCGTGGGTGCTATGGGGCAGGGAGAGACAATGGAGAGAGGAAGCAGGACCACTGGTTACCTACCTGCCCAGGAGTGGAAGGGAAGAACCCAGAGTAGGTCCCAAGCAACTTTTTGGTACTCAGAACCAGTGAGGCCAGGGAGGGTGGCAGCCAGGACCCCCCACCAACACCAGGCAGCCCCGAGCCCCTTCCCCAATCCCCTCACAGCTCAAGCTTCTGGCAGGGGCTGCTGTGAGATTCCCCATGCAACCCTGACATGGGGCTGTAGCTAAAACATTGGTCTGGCAGTTTTCCCTCTTTAAGTTGAAGTGTGATGTTGGCAGGCAGTGAGCTGTGGTGGCAGGCTGCCAGAGGGAGCATGTGTTGGAAATCCTTGTTCCACGTTGCAGCAATCTGGGGCTCCCCCACCCACAAACTGCTCCAGAGCCAGCCAGCCACGGGGGCCAGAGCCTCCCACTGATGGGGAGCAGCCACCAAGAATAGGGAATGATGAGGAACAGAGGCTTAGAGAAACCAGGGATAGAGGAAGACGTGAATAGAAATGGAGCCACAGGGAGACATAGCCACAAAACCACAGCCAAAGACAGACACAGAGAGACCCATGGAGACCCAAGGTCAGAGAGATCCAAGGAAGATAGAATTGAAAGAAATTAAGAAGCATGGGAGATTGGATAAAAATGACAGACTGGGTCCAGTCATCTCTCCCCAAATCTCCAGTTATAACAGAAAAAATATATGTATTGATGTAAGTGTATAAACTATTGTAACAGTTGTAGAAAACAAGAAAGTTCTCAGTGGATCAGAAACTTTTTGGAATTCCTGAAAGATGGAAAGTAGACAGGCCTGAATTGACAGAGAAGCCCATAGCCCAAAACACACAAGGAAAGCATCACTGTGCAAGATGGGCTGGTTCCAGGAATGCTCCAAGCTCAGAGTCAACAGGACCACAGGATACACAGAGCAGCAGGGGACCAGTGCAATCATGAGAGTGAGCGAATGAGAAGCTGCATGTGAAGCAGCCAGGCTGGCCTATTCCTGACCAACTCCCCCTCCCCACTCCCTATTGCTCATGCTGAGCAGCTAATGGCAGGGGAGTTTACCCATAAGCCAGAGCAATGAGTGGACATATTTAGGTCTAAGAGTCAAGGACATGCCCTGGGGAATCTAGTGACACACTGGGAAGTGGGAAGAAGACCAGCTTCCATCACATACCACTGACAACACTTCTCCACAGTGATTACCAGAGACAAACTCTTGCGGTCAAAACCATCCTTCAGAGACAGGCAGATAGAGCCAATCACCGAAGAAAACCAAGAATGCCAAAGCATTTCAGGAAAATCAACACTGTGAAAGAGGGGAATCAAATTTAACCAACAGAAGACCTTAAACTCAAGGGAATAGACTTAAGGGGGCAAATACAAACAAAAAGTAGACTTTAAAGTAGTATAATTACCATCCCTAGGGAGATTGGAGAAGCTATCATACCCATAAATTGAGAACAGGCTGTTACTAAAATGAATCACTAAGAGATCTTGAAAATTTAAAATAATTGTTCAAATTTAAAACTCAGTAGGTTGGCTGAATAGTACAAAATATAGCTAAAAGGAAAGTTGGAATAAATTTAAAGACATGCAGCCCCTATGCCACACCTAGGTGTAAGCTTAGAGAAACTTTTTCATGTGTGTAAGGAATTATGTGAGTGTTCACTGCAGAATTGTTTGATGCAATTAGAAAAAATTGGAAACAACCCATAAGCTAACAGAGAATGGATAAAAAAAACTGTGGTTTGGTCACATTACAGAATCTTATGCAACAGGTACCTACAGCTACATGTATCCACAGGGATCAATTTTAAAAATATAATGCTGAGTGACTAAAAAGCAATTGCAGAATGATAGATTGGTACAATATCTATTATATAAAGTCAAAACATGAAAACAATAGTATACACCTTTTCTATGCATTCAGTATAACATTGATGGTTATATTTCAAGAAAATTTACATTAAAATTGGAAAATGTGTATCTGAAATACATAGAGAACTGTTACAATGTGATAATAGGACAAACAATCCAATAATAATGGAGAAAAGATTTGAACAGAAATTCCAAAAAGGAAGATATATGAATGCAATAATCACATTAAAAATCCCCAGCTTTATTAGTCACTAGAGAAATACAAAGTAAAATAATAATGACGAACCACCATACACTAAAGTTAAAAAGACTGGCAATACCAAGTGTTAGCAAGGATATGGAGAAACTGGAACTCTTATAGGTTGCTGGTGGGCATGCAAAACAGCACAGCCAATTGGAAAACAGTACATTAACATAAAGTTAAGAACACGCTTACCCTGTAACGTAGCAATTTTACTTTCATGTATTTACCCAAGAGAAATTAAAACATATGTCCACCCAAAGATCTGAACACAAATGTTCATAGTTGCATTATTCAGAATAGCCCTAAACTGGAAGTAACTCCAGTGTTCATCAGCTGGTGAATGGATAAATGAATTGTTGTATATTCATACTTGGGAATACTATTCAGCAATAAAAAGTAATTAAACATTGATAATGCATGCAAAAACATGGCTGAATCTCAAAAATATTATGCTAAGTGAAATAAACCAAACATAAAAGAATATGCACATCTGATCCCATATATGTAATTCTAAAAAAGGCAAATCTATAGGACAGAAAGAGGTTGTTGTCTAGGACCAGGGTAGAAGCAGGTGATCAACTGCCAAAGGGCACATGAAAATTTTTGGGGGTGATGGAATTCTTTTATATCTTGACTGTGATGGTGGTTACACAATTTCATACAAATACCAAAATTCATCAAATGGCACACTTAAAAATACGTGAATTATATAGTATACAAATAATACCTTAATAAAAAGTTAATTTAAAAATCATAAAGACCAAATTCAACATAGTTGTTACCTATGGACAGAAAAGAAAGGGACTGGAATTGGGAAGAGAACACAAAGAGCTTCAACTTTATTGACAATATTTAGTTGCTTAAAAATAGAAATATAAAGCAAATAGGGCAAAATGTTAAAACTGGGTAGTGTGTACTGGTGTGTTTGTTATATTATTTAGTCTTTATACTTTTAAATATATTTTATGTTGAAATATTTCTAAATTGTTTTTGAAATAATGAATTAGTGAGTTAAAAATAAGCTGAGGGAGGGGCGCCTGGGTGGCTCAGCCGGTTAAGCATCTGCCTTTGGCTCGGGTCATGATCCCAGCATCCTGGGATCGAGCCCCGCATTGGGCTCCCTGCTCGGCGGGAAGCCTGCGTCTCCTTCTCCCACTCCCCCTGCTTGTGTTCCTGCTTTCACTATCTCTCTCTCTGTCAAATAAAAAAAAATAAGCTGAGGGATGGGGCAGTTGGCTGGGTGGCTCCATTGGGTGGCTCAGTTGATTAAATGTCTGAGATAATGATCTCATGGGTCATGAGATCAAGCCCTGTGGTGGGCTCTGTGCTCATCAGGGAATCTGCTTGAGGATTGTCTCCCTCTGCCACTCCCCCCACTCGTGAGTATGATCTCTCTCTCTCTCTCCCTCTCTCCAAAATAAGAAAATAAATCTTTAAAAAAAATAAGCTGAGGGATTCTCTTAAGACTGTGGTGTAAAATGACTAAGAGAGATGGAGAATGAAAAAATAGTTAAATGATAGAGAAACTAGATACAGAAATTTCAACATTTTTCTAGTCAGAGTTTCATAAGCAGAAGATGGAGAGAGAAAGATAATCAATCAATCAATAGGAGAACATTTCCCAAAACTGGAAGCAGTCAAGAGTCTTAAAGTTGAGAGGATCAATCAAATGCTAAGCAATATAAATGGAGGGAGAAAGATTCATTCCTGACACACAGTGATAAGATTTCAGAAGGAAAAGTCTTAAAAGGTAGAGAGGGGATAGCACTGCTTATTCTCAGAGGAATAAGATTCAGATTGGCAAATGATTTCTATTTGGCAACTGGAAAACAATGGACAAAGAGCTTCAAATTTCTAGAGAAAATTGTTTTGATCCTAAGATCCTGTGCATAACTCAACTAGCCTTCAAGAGTGAGTGGGGGGGCGCCTGGGTGGCTCAGTCTGTTAAGCAACTGCCTTCGGCTCAGGTCATGATCCTGGAGTCCCTGGATCAAGTCCCGCATCAGGCTCCCTGCTCGGCAGGGAGCCTGCTTCTCCCTCTGACCCTCCCCCCTCTCATGTGCTCTCTGTCTCTCTCATTCTCTCTGTCTCAAATAAATAAATAAAATCTTTAAAAAAAAAAAGAGTGAGTGGGGGAGGGATCAAAGATATTTTGGACAGAGTCTCTCTGAACGAATATATTATTCACAGACTCTCTAAAAGAATTACTCAAGAATGTACGGCCATAAAAGAAAAAGAAAATGAAAAAAAGACCAAAAAAGACATGGGGTATGGGAAATAGTGATTTTAAAAAAAAACAGTAAAACTTTGTTAAGTCTAATTTTGAATGCATAATCCAACAGCAGCAGCAACAGCAATGACAACAGTAACAACCCAGGAACTCACACTCCAGGTGATCTCAATGTGTAATGTATTCAGGAGTGGGGATGGGGTGTGAGAGTGTTTTTTTTTTTTAATTTATTTTTTTAAATTTTTTTATTTGCGAGAGAGAGAATGAGAGAGAGCACGAGAGGGAGGAGGGTCAGAGGGAGAAGCAGACTCCCTGCTGAGCAGGGAGCCCAATGTGGGACCCGATCCCGGGACTCCAGGATCATGACCTGAGCCGAAGGCAGTCGCCCAACCAACTGAGCCACCCAGGCGCCCGAGAGTGTTTTTTTTTTAACTAGTTCAAGGAGAGGATATAGATCCTGAGGATCTCTAGACATATAAAGTGCAAGTTTAAATATGTGTTTAAAGAAGATTTCTCTTTCTGAGTAGGATATAGTGGTTATGGCAGGCCAGGCCCTCACTACATTAACTAGGGGAAAAAAGAGATAAATTGCAAAATCATATTATTAAAACCATCACAGAGCTGGTAATGAGGAGTAGATGAGCTAAAATCCAGAGCAGGAGGAGCCCTTCCTAGAGGAGCTGGTGATCAGCCTTGGGAGCATCTCCCAATTCTAGCCTTGGCCTGAAGGATCTTGTTTGCCTCAAGCTGAGAGGTGCTACTGAAGCAAAGAGAACACAGCAAAGCTTTTGCTGGTCTTGTAGGACCAGTGTGATGGGTGGAAACTGTAGATGTTCACAATGCAGTGTCCCCACAGAAGAGTTTTTGAGGTCTGTGCTGTGTGGGAGGCTGACTGACTGGACCAGAAACTTCTAAAACATGATGTGAAATCTGTGGTTTCACAGTATGTGGACCCACTAGAGAGAGGAGATGACCTCAGCACTGGTGCTTTCTCCATCAAGAGGTCAAACCTCCAAAGAGAGCAATGGGATCTCTCAGTCACTTAGGGATGAGGAGACAGAAACCTTCCAGTCTCTCAATCAAAAGCCTAGAAGGGCCATATCCAAAAAACATGAATAAATCAGAGATAGGCTGAGACTTACTAAAAGTGCAACTCAGCCCTCATCCAACTCAAGTCCTCATTGTATTGAACTGATCAGCTTCCATCTTATTTGTCTAACAGAGGAATGGGTAAACCTTCATCTTGAGTATCTATGATTCTTTTATACATAGTGTGTGTCATAACATTTTTAAAAAATTGCTAAACATGTATAGGGGCAGGGAAATGTGGCCAATAATCAATAGGAAAAAATAAACAATAGAAGAAAACCCATAGATTGAGGAGATACTGAAATTATAAGACAAGGCATTATTAAGCTATGATTAACGTTTTAAACTAAATCATTGAAAAAATGGACAAGATGAATGAAAAGATGAAGAATTTCAAGATAATTGAAATTTATAAAAATAATCAAATGAGCATTCTAAAATAAAAATATGGGGGCACCTAGGTGGCTCAGTCGGCTGAGCATCTGATTCTTGATTTCAGCTTGGGTCATGATCTCGGGATCATGAGATCAAGCCCCACATGCTCGGTATAGAGTCTGCTTGTCCCTCTCCCTCTGCTCCTCCCCTTGCTCACACACTCTCTCTCTCTCTCAAATAAATAAAAACTTAAAATAAATAAAATAAAATAAAAATATGAAAATTGAAATTAAAAACTCATTAAATGGGCTCAACAGCAGTTTAGACACAGCTGAAGAGGTAATTAGTGAAGTGGAAAATAGGTCAGAAGAAAATATTCAGATAGAAGCATGGAGAGAAGGAAAGAATGCAATACACAGAAAAGAGACAAAGACATCTGAGATACAATGGAAACAGGGAGTTTCTCTCCCTTTTATCTATTATAATTGTGTAATGTAGTTTAAGAAGGAGAGAAAAGAAGAAATGAGGCAGAAAAGATATTTGGAGAGATAATGCCTGAGAACTTTTCAAAACTGGAAAGGCAGTAACCCCTAAATACAGGAAGTTCAGCAAACTACAAGGAGATTAAAACAAGGAAACATGTCTAAGGGCATAGAGATCATCTTAAAAGGAAAGAGACCCAGAAGGGGAAGAGACACATTACCACATTCCCATCAAAGAATTATAGTAAGACAGCTGACTTTTCAATAGCAACCACAGAAGCCAGAGGACAATGGCATGAAATCTTTAAAGTGTAGAAAGAAAAAAGAAAAAAAAAAGAAAAAGAAAAAGAAAAAATCCTGTCAACATAGAATGCTATACACAACAAAAGTAGCCTTTAAAACTGACATTTAAAATAAGTAAAAGTTGATGGGGCGCCTTGGTGGCTCAGTCGTTAAGCGTCTGCCTTCGGCTCAGGTCATGATCCCAGGGTCCTGGGATCGAGCCCCGCATCGGGCTCCCTGCTTGGCGGGAAGCCTGCTTCTCCCTCTCCCACTCCCCCTGCTTGTGTTCCCTCTCTCACTATCTCTCTCTCTGTCAAATAAATAAATCTTAAAAAAAAAAAAAGTAAAAGTTGAAAAATTCATTGCCAGAACATTTACACTATAAGAACCACTAAAGAAAAATCTTCAGTCTAAAGAAAGCTTTCTCAGATTAGAGAAAGGAGCCCAGATGGGTGCATGGAACTGCAGGAAAGAATGAAGAATGAAGAAACTAGATAAGCATAAGACTAAAAACTGCTTATAAGAACAATGAGGCAAATGTGTTGTGAACTTATAAACTATGTAAAAGTAAAATATATGACAATACCAAAAAGATCATGAAGTGGTAAATAGAGTTAAGCTGCTGTGATATTCTTACATCTTTCAGAAAGTGGCAAAAGGACTAACTTAAGACCTGAAGCTGGGGGACAATATCAAATTATCTAATATATATATAACTGAAATCCCAGAAGTAAAAGAGAGAGGAAAACCAGGTCAAAAGAAATATTTGAAGTGATAACAACTGAGAATTTCCCAAAATTAATAAAAGACACCAAACCACATATCCAAGAAGCTCAGAACACAGAAGGAGGATAACATTTTTTTAAAAGAGAGAGTCACATCATATTCAAACTGCTGAAAATTAAAGATGACTAGAAAAACCTTAAGTCTTATAGGCAGCCAGAGATAAAAAGCACATTACATTACAAAAGAACAAATATGGAACTATAGCAGACTTCTCCCCAAAACTACATAAGCCAGTAGCCCTTAGAGTGTCATCATTAAAGTTTTGAAAGAAAAATAGCTATCAACTTGGAATTATCTACCTGATGAAAATATCTTTCAAATATTCAGGAGAAATTAAGACTATCCCTCTTTAGGGGTGCGTGGCTGGTGCAGTAAGTTAAGCATCTGACTCTTGGTTTCAGCTCGGGTCATGATCTCAGGGTCATGAGATCGAACCCCATGTCAGGTTCTATACTCAGCACAGAGTCTGCTTAAGATTCTCTCTCCCTTGGGGCACCTGGGTGGCTCAGATGGTTGGGCGTCTGCCTTCGGCTCGGGTCATGATCCCAGGGTCCTGGGATCGAGCCCCACGTCTGGCTCCTGGCTCAGTGGGGAGCCTGCTTCTCCCTCTGCCTCTCCCCCGCTCGTGCTCTCTCTCTCTGTATCTCTGTGTCTCGAATGAATAAATAAAATCTTAAAAAAAAAAAAAAAGATTCTCTCTCCCTCTCCCTCTGCCCCTCCCCCCGTAAAATAAATAAATAAATCTTAAAAAAAAAACAACTAAACCTCTTTGAAGATAATAAAAGTAGAAAATCCAAGAGGAAAACTATGAAAAACTATTATAAACTAATAAGAGAATTTAGTAAAGAGGCAATTATAAGAACAACATACAAAAATCAATAGCTTTCTGAGCCATTGGTACTAACCAATTACAACATTTCAGAGGGAAAACCCCCCTCATGATAGTATCAAAAAATATAAAGTGCCCAGGAATAAACTTATCAAGAAATGTGTTAGCATTATAAAGAAAAGTACACAATTTTATTGATGTAAATAAAGGAAGACTTAAAGAAAGACACACAGCATCCCGAAAGGAGAAGACTTTATATCACACACACAAAAAATCCATTTTCCCTGGGGTGCCTGAGTGGCTCAGTCATTAGGCATCTGCCTTCAGCTCAGGTCATGATCCCAGGGTCCTGGGATTGAGCCCCGCATCAGGATCCCTACTCTGCGGGAAGCCTGCTTCTCCCTCTCCCACTCCCCCGCTTGTGTTCCCTCTCTTGCTGTCTTTCTCTGTCAAATAAAAAAATAAAATCTTAAAAAAAAAAAAATTCCCCAAATCAGTTTGTAAATCCAATGCAATACCAATTAAAATTCTAATGGAATTTTGGGGTGCCTTGGTGGCTCAGTCAGTTAAGCGTCTGATTCTGGATCTCATCTCAGGTCATGATCTCAGGGTTGTGAGATTGAGCCCCCCATTGGGCTCCATGCTGGGCATAGAGCCTGCTTAAGATTCTCTTTTTCGGGCGCCTGGGTGGCTCAGTTGGTTGGGCAACTGCCTTCAGCTCAGGTCATGATCCTGGAGTCCCTGGATCGAGTCCCGCATCGGGCTCCCTGCTCGGCGGGGAGTCTGCTTCTCCCTCTGACCCTCCCCCCTCTCATGTGCTCTCTCTCAAATAAATAAATAAAATCTTTAAAAAAAAAAAAGATTCTCTTTTTCCCTCTCCCTCTGCCCCTCCCCCATCTCTCCCTCTTTAAAAAAAAAATCTTTTTTTTTCTAAAGATTTTTTTTATTTATTTGACAGAGAGAGAGAGAGTACAAGCAGGGGGAGCAACAGAGGGAGAGGGAGAAGCAGGCTCCCCACTGAGCAAGAAGCCTAATGCAGGGCTCAATCCCAGAACTCTGGTATAATGACCTGAGCCGAAGGTAGACACTTAACCAACTGAGCCACCCAGGCACCCCTAAAAAAAAGATTTTAATGGAATTTTTCCAGCTGATTCTAAAGTTCCTTGGAGGAGGAAATATGTACATGGACAGCCAAGAAACTTTATAAAGAGAACAATGGAGACTTTACCTATAAGCTATCCAAATACAAAGTTATAGTTATTAAAACATTATGGTATTGATGAGGAAAGATATGAATGGACCAATGAAACACATGGGATTTTGAAAATAATTATAAAAGTTTTAGAAGAAAAAGTAAAAGAATATTTTCATAATCTCATGGTAGGAAAACCTTCATTAAAAAACAAACCCCCACCCCCAAGCACACACACAAAACAACAGAGTAAACCTAAAAGGAAAAGATAGATATGGAAAAACATGTATACAATTTCTGTATGTATCCTAAGGGCTAGACTGGAATTGGCAAATAGCAAACATCTCATGGCTTACTGCTTTTCCACCTGTGGCAGACATCATTAATCAATCTCAGAACAATTTCCTGCTGAACCTATACAAGTTTTTACAGTTCTCTCCAATAGAATACTTTGGACAGTCACCACCAGTTCGTTATACACTTAGCATAAAAAATGAAACCATCTGATGCCCCAGGGATATACAATTCTTCCCTGTGGCTGTGACCTATAGGGGTATTCATGAGCTTCTCAGGGTAAAAGGCTTTTGTCAGCACATCCTCCTGGAGTACAGCTCCCTCAGAGCTCTCCTTGGTGCTGAAAATTAGTCTGCATTTCCCTGTAGGTGCCTGGATCCTGCCACTTCCCACCCTGCCACCATTGTTCACATGAACCAAATTTCCCTTAGCTGCCAGAGATGCACCTTGTAAATAAACAACACCCAGACTATGCTAAGGATGAGAAAAGAACAGTTTGGAAGTAACTAATTCTGAAAGGGAAGTGTTAGATTTTGTTATGAGACATGATCTAACCAAACAAGAACCCAGGTAATTGTGGGAGTCAGAATCAGAGATGTGGTGAACATTAGAGCATCTTGCAAACCATGAGTGAAGGTGTGTGTGGGGGGAAGTGAGAATCTAATGTTTTCAACCTGAAGCCCGCCTGAGACAGAGTGAGGATGAAGCAGGTCTCAGAGACAGGAAAGCACAACCAAATTCAGGTACTGGGAAGGGTGAATGACAAAGAATTATATGGACCTCCATTAAATTCCATTGAAAAGATCCTTGCTGGTTAATGGATATTTCTTTGTCATGTGACTCAAAGCCCCAACCCTCTAATCATATGGCTTAACTTTCTGGAATGGTCAGTCTCCATCCTGAGTCATCTCATTAGTATACACTTTCTTGGGGTCTACCACAAGTCACCTAATTAGCATAAACCATCAGGTGTGGTCTGAGGGGCCTATCATGAATAACAAAGACACTCCTATTACCCAGAAAATTCCAAGGATTTGGTGGTCACCTCCCAGGAAGCAAGGACAAAGGCCAGCCAAATTCTTTATTACACTCTGTCAGTACCTTTGCAATTGTCCTTATATTTAGCTCTCCTTAATTTACCCAATTTGAGGGTGCCATCTCTTCTCCACTGTGACCCTGGCACCCTGACTAGTACAACAAATGAAACTAAAATTAAATACATCCCTTCTAGCACTTCCATTGGCAAGAACTTAGTGACATGGCCATACCTAGCTGCAAAGGAGCCTGGGGAATGTAGTCTGTAGCTGTGTGTCCACGTGCCCGCCTAAAACTCTGCTACAGTGGCAGAAAGAAAGGATGTGTTTGAGGGAGTAAATAGTAGTCTGTCACACTGCCCAGTCATTTTTTTTAAATTATTATTTTTTAAAAAGATTTTATTTATTTATTTATTTATTTATTTATTTATTTATTTATTTATTTGAGAGAGAGAGAAAAAGACAGAGAGAGAGGATGTGAGTGGGGTTAGGGACAGAGGGAGAGGGAGAGAGAGATTCCCAGGCAGACTCCATGCTGAGCATGAGGCCCGATGTGGGGCTCGATCCCATGACCCTGAGATCATGACCTGAGTCAAAATAGAGAGTCAGATGCTCAACCGACTGAGCTACCCAGGTGCCCCTAGGCATTTTGAACATCTTAAAATCTTTGCCAGCTTGATAGGCAAAAGGTAGTATTTTGTCATTATAATTTGCATTTTTTGTTTACTAGAAAGGAAGAACATGTTTTCATTTCCTGTTGACTATTTGTCTTTATTGTACTGTGATTTTTTTTTCAGGTCTTTGGTCCATTTTTCCACTGACTTTTTAGAGAGTTTTATTGATCAAATGAACTCTTTTAGGCTTAAAGATAATTCTTTTTTTGTCAAAGGAACTTAAAAAAAAACCCTAGTTCAAAACTGAAATGAAGAAAGTAATAGAAAAATCACAAAAAAAGACAGACTTCATTGAGCCTCATGTAAGGTAACTCTTCTCTGGTGACTTATTCCTGGTGGATTCACAGGCACTTTACCTTGGTGTCTCTTCTAGTTTGGGTCTCCACATGGCCATTTTATGTGCCATTGCCTGGGAGCAGGCAAATTAAACATAGTGCTATGTTTTCTTCTTTCCAGAAGGTTCAAATCTGTTCAGGTTGGAAGAAGGTGTTTCTAATTTCTAGCATGTTTCTCAAGCACAGGAGACCATCTTCAGTGTAGAGGTCCAGTGAGTGTTGGCTCCTTTGGTGGGGGTTCTCAAGCTGACCACTTCTGGAGAATTCTCATTAGCTCAGTCACCAGGCTGTGACTTCACAAAATATGACTCTAATATCTTAGTTTGTGTCCCCTCCAAAATAGAGCCCGAGTCGAGGACTTGGGAACCAAGAGTTTCATGGTGAGGTAATATCACAAAACTGGAGCAAGGGAGAAGGGGGAAGGAGACAGGGGGAGGAAATGCCAGGGAAGGGTGTGTGTTGGACTGGGCAAGCGACAGGCAGTCTGCTGGGAAATCTCTAAGGAAATGTGTAGAATGCACCTGAAACTTGTCTCTCGAAAGGACAGTGGACAGAGATATTTGTCCTCTGGCTCCCCTCCCCCTATGGGCAGAAGCTGACCACAGGACTGTTAACTCCCTGAGACTTCCCAGCTGCCTTGGAAAATCCCTAAGTGGCCACCATAGCTGCAGCTGAACTTAGAGGTGGGTCAAGCGGATATGGTGGGCCATGAATAGCATGGCTATGTTGCATTTTTTCAGTATGTAAATACCTCAACCACATACTAAGAAAAATACACATGTTGTGTTTTGGGTAGGGCCATTCCGAAAGCTGCTGAGACTTCAGCAATATGGGCTGGTGGGGAAGGGCTAGCAGCTGGACCACATGGAAAGGGTCTCCAGGTGGCACAGAGTGAATCAAACTCAGATGGGGAGTGGGACAAAGGGTGTGAGGACATGGAGCTCCAGGCTCCAGGTTTGACAGGTTGCAGCCCTGCCTGCAGGTGGGCTGAGGCTGCTGATACAGCACTCAAGGGCTGGATAGGCTGACCCCAAGGAGAGACCAGTGTTCCCAACCATGCCCCATCACAACAAAGTATCCACAAGCAGGCAAAGGGGTAGATTTGAGGATGTGTTCATCTTAATGGTGTTCATTATAGCAATCTGAAAAAACAAGCTGGGCAATCAGAAGACATGGGTTACAAATTATGATACAGCCATTAAAAATAAAGCCAATTTGCATGGATTGCAGAAGACAAAGGACAAATTGAACTGCACTGGACAAAATCCAGACTGTGGGAAACTCTACAGGCCAAACAGCCAGCGTCCTCAACAGACATATTTTAAGGAAAAGAACAGGGAGGAGGGGAACCTATAGATTAAAAGCACTTATTTTTTTTTCAAAGACTTATTTATTTATTTTAGAGAGAGAGAGACAGCTCTGGGCTGGAGGGGGTGGGGGAAGGGGCAGAGGGAATTGGAAAGAGAATCTCAAGGGGACTTCTGATTAAAAGCACTTAAATGACATAGGAAATGTTTTTTAATTGCCAACTGAACTATGGTATCTAAGTGTTTCCACTTGGGTGATAAAACCACAGAGAAATGCAAAGGAGTGATTGACATAAAAATAAGGATAGTGGTTATTTTGGGGTGTAAGGAAGCAGTTGTGGCCCGGCGGGGTGCAGGGAGGCATTAGGGAGGCTGGCCAAGTTCTCTGTCTTGAACCAGGTGGTGGTCACAATGGTGTTTATTATAATTCATTAAGCTGTACATTTGTCTTGCTGTGGCTTCTGTCTCTTTGTTTTATTTTATATTTAAAAGGTGGGGTTTTTTCCTAACCTTTGTTTCCTTTTACCTTTCTGTATTGTCTGAATCTTACACAGTGAACCTTTTTGTTTCCAGTGAATCATTTCAATAACTATTACTTTTAGTTCTTTAAAGCTGATTTTATTTTAGGGGGAAAAAAGAATAAAGCACATATGGTCACCATGCCAACCCCGTGCCACCTGTCCCCACGTCCCAACCAGCCCTCATCTTGGCTGTGTGGTTCTCACAGGCACATCCTCACCCCCAGCAGCTCATAGTGGCCCATGTTCATGGAACACTCACCCAGGGCCTCCCCCTCAGGCACTGGCTTCTCTACTCCTCATGTCTGCACCAACAGGAGCTCCAGAGTGTTGGGAGGGTGGCACGTCCAGAGCATGGAAGCTGTGCACCACCTCCATCCATACCTGCAAACACAAGCAAAGTATTTTCCTGGCAGAGGTTATAGGTGCAGTCAGTACGGATTTCTGCTGGGAGTCCAGCAGTGCCCTGGGAGAGTCTCTGAGGCTGGACCGAAGAGCCGGCCTCCAGTGGGGACAACAGCCTCTGGCTGGCCTTGGTGAGACCCGGCCAGCTCCCTAGATTCTGTCAGGCGAGCGGAGTTATCCCTGGAGACTCAGCCTAGAGTAGGCCTTTATCTGAGTGAGGGTCAAGACCGAGAGGAAGCCCCTGGGTCTCCTCCCAGGCTGCAGAGCGGGCTGGGGCCTGGAGGTTGGAGTTGGGGGGCGGGGGCTCACAGGAGCCGCAGACTCATTATCCTTCCCAAACCTGCTCAGCCTCCAGGTTCCCCAAATGAGTGGGCAGAACTGCCACCCTCCCGCGCCACGCCCCCACCAGGACAGAGTAAGGACACAGCTTTGCTCTTCCTTCCCCATCCTCCCCCTCCCAGGTGCCACCCATTCCACCACCTGCGTCTCCCAAGTTCCCCATTTCTCTCCACCCCTGAGGCGCTTTCCTTGCCCGGGCCTCTCTGCTCAGCCGATGGTTCCTCTGTGGTTCTATGGCGGGTGGCACGTGCTTTGCCAGGACATTGCCGTGGTGAGAGTGTGTTGCTTGCAGGCGCCTTGCCAAGCACTCTGTCCTCACAACCCCATGAGGTGGATGCTATTATTAGCCCCACTTTACAGATGAGGACACTGAGGCCCAGACCTCTCACGTCCGTTGCCCCATTATGGCAGCTGTCACGTGCTGCGGTGAGGCTAGGATT